>NW_027205603.1:18960098-19560098 GCF_024711535.1 Dipodomys merriami | reverse complement strand
CACCCTTACTGCTGTTCCAACCTTGTACTCAGTGAGATCTGGTGCCCTCCTGGAGCTCGTGACGAACCACTGCATCTAGTCTCCAGCGCTGGACTGTTCTGATCCTTCTTGCTGCACCATGGAGCCCGGTGTGGCAGGGCCTCCATTCCTCAGTCCTGTCTCAGATAGGTCATCACCAGATCCCAGGCCACCTTTATCAGCCCTGCCCAACTGTTTCCTCTTTTTTATTAAGTGGTTGCATAAAAATGTTACAATTCTATATGCTAGTGTCACCCTTTCCATTGTTCCCTCCCATTTTCCTCCTCCAAACCTTACCCTCAAGTTATATGGTTCAATTTTTCTGTAATGTTTAGTGATTATAATGACTGTGTTTGGCTGGGTGCCAGTGGCTCACACCTGTAATCCTAGCTACTCAGGAAGCCAAGATTTATTTTTTTAAAGCTAGAAGTGGAGCAGTGGCTTAAGTGGTAGAGTGCTGGCCTTGAGCCAAAAAGCTTAAGGACAGCACTTAGACTGAGTTCAAGCCCCGAGACTGGCACAATATGTATGTATGTATGTATGTATGTATGTATGTATGTATATATATGTGAGAACATTTGCTCACCCTTTCTTCCTCCATTCATGTGCCCTCCAGCCCTATCCTTAAAACATATTTCTACTTCCTGTATTTGGATACACAGTGTATTATTAGTTTCATCATAGAAGACTAGTTTGATCTTTAGACTCCTCCCCTAAGGATACTATCCTTTAGTCAGTTTGTTGTGTGTATATGTATAGACGTCTCTATATGTGATCATGTATGCTTGTATTTTAGATCTTCTTTCAATATATGAGAGAAAACATGTGCCTTTTGTCTGAGCCTGGATTATTTCACTTAACATAAATTTTCTAGATCCATCCATATCCCTGCAAATGGCATATTATTCATCCTAATAGAGGAGTAAAATTCCATTGTGTATATGTACCACCTTGTCTTGATCCACTCATACATTGTAGGGCATCTGGGCTGTTTCCATAACATGGCTATTATGAATAGTGTGGTAATGAATATGATGTGCAAATGTTTTTACTGTCTCCCGACTTGTAATGTTCTGTGTAGATGTACAAGAGTGGTATTGGTGGGTTGATTCCCACCAACCGTGTGGTGGGAATGTAAAAAAAAAAAAGAAGCCTGCCTGCATCCTTACCAGCATTTGTTACTGTTCAAATTCTCAATGCTGGCCAATTTTATCACCAGCCCTGCCTTTATCACCTTGATAAATGGAGGATCTTCTGGGTTTTCACTTGGAATATAGCTTGTAGGCGTTCTGCTCTTGTGTGATAGCTCTTTACCCAGTGTTTCCAAGCTTCCTAGAACCATCTTCAGGTCTTCACCTGTCAGGATGTCAAAGTCTGTATCACAAGGGAGTGCTCTCAAGTTGGTAAGTCCTCACTTGTCCAGCTTTATGTTCAGCGGTTCCTGATCCAGCACCCTTGGAATTCCCTCTCACAAACATCCCTTCCAGTGCTGCCCTCATGTACTAGCCAGAGTTTGCAGCTCTTCTGGTATGTAGACTTCCTCCTTCCTCAGTGTGTCCTCCTCCCTCACCAATAACCTTGTTACTAGTCTGGTTGTCAGGAGAGAAATTTAGGGTGATCCTGACAGTTGTAGTATCTTCTTGCAAATACTTGTCCTAAAATTATTTGGAAGATAATAATTGTTGCTCTATTTAAATAGGTAAAATTATTTTTGTTGGGCGCTGGTGGCTCATGTCTGTCATTCTAGCTACTCAGGAGGCTGAAGTCTGAGGATTGCAGTCCAAATCCAGACCAGGCAGAAAGGTCCATGAGACTCTTATTTCTAATTAACCACCCAAAAGCTGAAAGTTGGACTGTGGCTCAAGTGGTAGAGTGCTAGTCTTGAACAAAAAAATCTCAGGGACAGTACCCCAGTTTTAAGTTCAAGCCCAGGACTGGCACAAAAAAAGAAAAAAGAAAAAAATTCTTTAAATAATATATAGTAGACTTTTAGGGGAATCATTTTGAAATTAATTTACATATAGTAGATGAATGTATAATGCATGCATATAGCTATGTAATAATGCACGTATAATAAGTGTATAGTTATAATAAATTGTGACAATAGAAACTATGCCCACCAAAATCAAGGTATAGGGCATTTTCATCATCCCAAAAGTCATGTCATTTCAGTCAGTCCCCACCTCCCATTCCTGGACCCCATGCAGCAGTGTACTGGATTCTTTTTTTTTGGGTCCGGTCGTGGAGCCTGAACTCTGAGCCTGGGCGCTGTCCCTCAGCTCTTCAGCTCAAGGCTAGCGCTCTACCACTTGAGCCACAGCGCCACTTCCGGCTTTTTTCTTTTTTCTTATGTGGTGCTGAGGAATCGAACCCAGGGCCTCATGCATGCAAGGCAAGCGCTCTACCACTGAGCCACCTTCCCAGTCCCAATGTACTGGATTCTGACTGCTGCTTTTGCTCAGCACAGCGTTTCTGGGAATCCCCACATTGCCGGTGTATCCTTGGTTCCTTCCTTCCTATTTCATCTTCCATTGCACAAATATTCCACACTTGGATTTTATTTTCACCTGTTCACACACTTTGCATATGTGCTCAATGTTTTGCCTTGGTGACTAAAACTGACAAAAACGTTCATAAAAAAGGTGTTGTTGACATGTTTGTACTTCCTTTGGATTAAGATCTAGGAATGGGATTGGTGGGATGTCCAGGCTTTTTTCCCCTCAAAATGAACATATCATTTATTCCTAGAGAGGCATGTGTTCCATTTGTTCCACAGAGTAACTTGTCCTTGGTACTGGCAACCTTTTAGACGTGCAAAGCTAAGAATTTAAGTGCACAATAACAAAAGTTATTTCATAGACCCTTATTTTTACTATGTAGCAGATCAACTAAAATTGATCATATGATCTTGTTAATATTGTGGACAGTCCTACAAGCTTTTTTGTATATCTCCTAGGATTTTTCCACTTACACCATCATAACTTTGTGAGTAGAGACAATTTGATTTGTCTTTTCAACTATGACTTCCCTCTCCTCTCTCTCCCTCTCTTCCCCTTTTTCCTCCCACCATCCCTCTCTCACCTCCCTCCCTATCTTCCCTCTCCCTTCCCTTTCTGTTTTTACTCCACTGTCTTTACAATTGTGATCTCCCTTCTCTTTCCTTCCTCCCTTCCCTCCCTTCCTCCTTTCCCTCCTTCCTCCCTCTTTCCCATTCTGTTTTACTCTGCTTCACCAGCTAGGTTTTGCATAACAATGAAGAGAAGTGGAACGGTGTGGATAACCTGGCCTTATTCCCAATCTCAGAGGGAAAGTATTTAGTATCTCATCATTAACTATGTTTTGTTTTAATTTTGTTGTTGGCAAGTGCTTTTTCTCGGGTCAAAAACATCCCCTTTCAATACTTGTTGACTAAAAATTTTGCTTTAAAAAAACAATTATAAGCCAGGCATTGGTGGCTCACACCTGTAATCTTAGCTACTCAAGAAGCTGAGATCTGAAGATCACAGTTCAAAGCCAGCCCAGGAGACTCTTATCTCCAGTTAACCACCAAAAACCCAGAAGTGGAGCTGTGGCTCAAGCAGTAGAGCACAAGCCTTGAGCAAAAACCTAAGGAGTAAGGCGTAGGCCCTGAATTCAAGCCACAGTACTGGCACAAAAATGAATAAATAGAAAAATATTAACAGTTTCTTTTATTTAATCTATTGAGAGAAACATATAGGCACACTGTTAAGTTTTGTATATTGGTCTTGTGTCCTGAAATCTTAATGTACACATTAATTGGTTTGAATGATGCTGATTTTTCTATATAGAGATCATTTTATCTCCTAATGAAGGTAATCCTATCTCTTTCTTCCCAATCTGGGTGGTGTTTTCTTTATAGAGTTTTCCTGGGGAAACCTCTGCTGCAGTATTGAGAGGAAGTGATGAAAGCAGTCATCACCACCTTATTCTTCGTCTTATAGTGCAAACATTCAACCTTTACCTCTAAGTAAGAGAGGCTAATCACGGATTTGTAAGATGTCACTTATCAGGTTCAGGATATTCCTTTATATTCCTGGCTTCCTGGATGTCTTTACCCTGAAAGACTGTGACATTTCATCAAATACTTTTTCCCTAGCTGGGCAATCAGAGCAAAGGCCCCTACACAGAGTTTCTGCATCCTTCACCATGGCCTTGAGTGGTCTTACATGCAGGTTCCAAGATGTCTCATCACCATGGCCTTGAGCAATCCTTAGACATCATAACACCATGGCTTTGAGGGGCCTTCTATTCAGGCCCTAGGTATCATGTCATGGCCTGTTGCCCCGGGATGGAAGACTGATTGGATCATCAGACTCATTGGATCTCATAGGTGAGTGTCAGATGGACACCTAGCAGAGAGGCTAAATGACTCATGGAGAGCACATGTAGGCTTCGTAGAGCCTATGATTGAACCTGGGGACTAATAAGGCCTCGAGCCTTCCAATGATCTTGACAGTCACAAAGTTCTTTCCTAGAAACATCTTAACTGCTTCACAATGAATCCCTGGTGGTGCTCTCCCTTTGGACTCTGCCTGTATTTCAGGAGCTATGCTTATCTTCCTCAATAAATTTTCACATTTTACTTCTGTGTTGGTGGACTCATTCTTTGAGACCATAATAACAAAAGATTCAATGCAGGTGTTATAGCTTTTCAGTATCACATGTTTTCCATTCTATTGATAAGGATGTTAATTGATTTTTGGATGTTTATCAATAGAATGGAAAAAATCAATTAACATTCATATAAACACTTGCATCAAAGTTAAATCCCTCTTGGTCATAGTATATGATCCTCTCTATATGTTGCTTCAAATTCTATTTTGTTGGTTTTTTTTTTCTATATTCATAAGAGATGCTAGCTTGTGGTTTTATTCTTTTTTTTTTTTTTTTTTGCGGTCGTGGGGCTTAAACTCTGGGCCTGAGCGCTGTCCCTCAGCTCTTCAGCTCAAGGCTAGCACTCTGTCACTTGAGCTACAGCGCCATTTCCAGTTTTCTGGTGGTTTATTGGAGATAAGAGTTTCACGTACTGGGCTGGGAAGGTGGCTCAGTGGAAGAGCGCTTGCCTTGCATGCATGAGGCCCTGGGTTCGATTCTTCAGCACCACATAAGCAAAAAGAAAAAAGCCGGAAGTGGCACTGTGGTTCAAATGGTAGAGCTCTAGCCTTGAGCTGAAGAGCTGAGGGATAGCGCCCAGGCCCAGAGTTCAGGCCCACGACCGGACCCAAAAAAAATTAAAAAAAAAAAAAAAAAGAGTTTCACGTACTTTCTCATCTGGGCTGGCTTTAAACTGTGATCCTTAGATCCTGAGTAGCTAGGATTGCAGGCGTAAGCCACCAGCACCAGCAGTTTTATTCTTTAATGGTACCTTTGTCTGGTTTTATTATCAAAGTAATGCTGGCATAAGAAGATAATTTGGAAAGGCTTTCATCTTATTTTTCTAAGGAGTTAATGAAGAAATGTTACTATTTTTATTTAAATGTTTTTTTTAGGGTTAATAAGTAAGCACTTATTATTCATTTGAGACAGGGTCTCACTGTGTTGCCTAGGTTGGACTAGAATTTGGGATTCTTCTGTCTCAATCTCCTGAGTGATGAAATTCTAGTCATTTACCAACATTTCTGGAAATGTCTTTATTTGTTATGAGTTTATTTAAAGTTACCATTTCAACTTGAATCAGTTTAAGTCGTTTGCCCATTTTACCTAACTTAACTAATTTGTTGGCATATATTTACTCATACTTTGAACAAATTATTATTATTTTTTTGGGGGGGGTCCAGTCGTGGGACCTGAACTCTGGGCCTGGGCGCTGTCCCTCAGCTCTTCAGCTCAAGGCCAGCACTCTACCACTTGAGCCACAGCACCACTTCCTGTTTTCTGGTAGTTTATTGGAGATGAGTCTCACGGACTTTCCTACCCCGGCTGAGTTTAAACTGTGATCCTCAGATCTCAGCTTTCTGAGTAGCTAGGATGACAGGCGTGAGTCACCAGCGACCCCTCACAACTTGTTTTTTGAGAGAGGATCTTGTTAACTCTTTTGCTAGAGCTGGCCACAAACAATGATCCACCCATCTCTGCCTCCTGTCAGTTATAATTAATAAGTATGAGCTATTATGCCTCCTCCTTTTTCTCCTCTTCCTCTTATTTTTCTTTTTTTCTTCTTCCTCTTCCTCCTAGTTCCCTTCTGTCTTCTCTTCCTCTCCCCCTTCCTCCTTGTACCCAGTCAGTTTCCTATTTGTAAACCTTACTCAAGGTATGGCAATTACAGGATTGCACAACCACATCTGACCTCAGAACTGATATCTTAACTCTAACAATATTTTTAACTCTCAAGACAATTGCTGCTTGACCACAGGGACATTTCTTTGACATAGTGCCACTATCCTGAGACTTGACAGAAGGTCTACTTATAAACACAGGTTGACTTGCATATTGATTTTCCTGGGAATTAATATTCCTTATAGGGATTGGTTATTTTCCGACTAAGAGAGCAAAGATAAATTAATTACCTTCTCTTTCATTCAGTCACAGGAAATTAGAATCATTATTTTGTAGATAATCTAGGCTGTCATTCACGGACTTCTCTTATTTATGAACATGTAAGATATTTGAGTTTGACACATAAACAATCTTCTTGTGACCAGAATAAGTTTTCATCACTATCTTTCTATCAAAGCAGTAGGCTAATAATTTGACATGTTAATTTTAAAATCAAGATCAAAACTGCCAACCTAAAAGAAACAATTTGCAGGAACTCCAGGGCATTTTAGGATGAACAATTCACAGTTGAAAAATGTAATCTGGCCACTGATAACAATATTAATTTCTAAATTATCAACAACAGCAGAGAGATCATACACATGGAAAGCTAATCAAGGCTGTGTAGAAAATTACATTTTGACAAATGCCAGTATAAAAGCTTCTTGTAAACATTAGCTACTCACTCAGCATGGAAGTTAGAAAGAAAAAAGTAGAGCAATATTATGTAGTTTATGTTGACAAATGCATGCCAGGTTTACATGAATATTGCTTTCTGTCTTCCTGAGGAGTTCAAATTGGGTCAGTAAATATAGTGATTTGGGTTTAAACTCATCCATCTAAATTCCCAAGGCCACCCCTAGTCCTGCAGCCTTTCAGCCCTCACCAGCTGCCCTAAAATTCCAGGTGTGGTTGCAGAGAGGATTGTAAGAAACCTGGTATATCCTCCATTCCTGAAAAGTCTCATAGTTGAGTGTTTGTTTTCCAATACTGAACTCAGGGCCTGGAACTGTCCTTTAGCTTTCTTGGTCAAGGCTGAAGACCTACTACTTGAGTCATAGATTCATTTAAAACTTTTTTGCTGGCTAATCAGAGATAAGGATCTCAGGAATATGTCTGCCCAGGTTGGCTGTGAACTTTGATCCTCAGTTTTCAGCCTCCTAAAAAACTAGAATTACAGGCTTGAGCCACCAGTGCCCTGCTGGTGAGTGGTTTCTAGAAAGGACAGATGAGCATGTTTACATGGAGAATTATAGGAGGCAAGGCTCCATTGCTATCTTCTCTGTACTCACCATGATCAGCCTACAATAGAGCTTACTAAGAAGGGAAAGATCATTCCTAATACCTCCTGGGTATGAATCACAATCCTGATTTCTCTGTCGCATTCTAGTAGGTTTGTTTCTGCAGGGCATGGACCTCTTTCATTCTTTTTTTTTTTTTTTTTTGGTCATGGCCTAACTCTGGGCCTGGGTGCTATCCCTGAGTTCTTCAGCTCAAGGAGAGCACTCTATCACTTGAGCCACAGTGCCACTTCTGGTTTTCCACTGGCTAATTGGAGATAAGAGTCTCACGGACATTCCTGTCCTGGTTGGCTTTGAACTGCGATTTTCAGATTTCAGCTTCCCGAGTAGCTAGGATTACAGGTATGAGCCACCAGCGCCCAGCCATTCCTACTCTTTAGTATCTTTGTATATCTAGCATGTCAATAGAGATCATCATCTGTTATTCAGTCAAGGTAGAAGGTAGCTTAGAATTGATGGGATTGCCTTGGGAGTTTGACAGTAAAGCTTGGGAGGTTGTTATTTATAACTTAATAAAGAAGAATTCATATGATAAAGAATGAGTTGTAATCCTAGCTACTCTGGTTATGATTTGAGGATCATAGTCTAGGAAAGTTCATGACGCTCATCTGGTCCAAACACCAGAAATGGAGTTGTGGATCAAGTAATAGAGCTCTAGCCTTGAGTGAAAAAGCTAAAGAACACCCAGGCCCAGAATTCAAGCTCTAGTATGTGCATAAAATCCAAAGATTAAATAAAAAGGAGCTGTTGGATACACTCATTAAGGAGGACTTCCCCCCCACTTTAGTTAAAATGGCTTGGTGAAGTCAGTGCAGAATTTTTCAAACTTAGTACTATTGACATTAGATAATTTTCCGTTGTGGGGGGGCTGTTCTGTGAATTGTAGGATGTTTAGCAAACTCTCTGGCTTCTGATCCATTGGACACTTTTTTCAGATGCAACAATAAAAAAATTTCCAGGCATTCATTGCTTAATGTCTCCTCGGGGCAAACTGGCCCTGGGTTGATTACCCAGGAATGGTAGAACTAGGGAGATTACATGCTCAGATCAGAGGAAGAGAAACTAAAACAATGAAGTGGAGAGAAGAGACATTAATTCAATCATAATTTGACCTCAGAATATTATTACAGTATTGCTAAATTGGCATGCAGTGTTTTGGAACCCAATATAGAAGTGTTTGTGTTATTGAACTAAAAACCTAAGGGAATGATACACCACCATATTCCTTTGTCTCCTCTAGAAAAACGTGAAACTTGACATTGCTTGCTTAAAACTGCAGCTAGAGCTGTCAGAAAAGGTTGCAGCTAGTTGTCTGAATAACATTTTCCTTTAAGTAATTGGTAATACCAGAAGTAACAAGAACCATTTTAACAAAAATTGTCACTTTGTGTTTACAGAGCTGCACAAGAGAACATTTTCCTACAGTTTGTGTTGCAATTTCCTCCTCCAAAGGAATGAATTGTAAAATATCTATGCTGTTACCCCTTTGAAATGTGGAGCAATGTTCCTTAAATCTAGGCAATGTTACACCATATCCATTTGCAGACAGGCTTGAGGAAACAAGAATATGAAATACACCAGATGCTGGCGAGGTTCAAAGCTAGCCAGGGAAGAAAAATCAGTGAAATCCTTAACTCCAATTAAAAAAAAGCTGGAAGTGGAGCTGTGACTCAAGTGGTACTCGAGTGCCAGCCTTTAAGGGAAAAAGTTTAAGGGACAATGTCCATACCCTGAGTTCAAGCCTCGGTATTGGCGCGCGCGCACGTGCGCGCGTGCGCGCGCACACACACACACACACACACACACACACACACACACACACACGATTAAATACATGTCAGATGCACATTATTTGGTTTTGCATATTGTTTATTCCAGTGATATTAGCTAGTTGTGAGTTCACTATAACCCATGGATGTTTCAGTAGCATTTGGTAGCAAATTGTTGTGTCAGAGCTACTGTTCATCTAGTTAAACAAATTAGGCAGGATTTGAGCTGCCTGTGGTTTGTTGCCATGGTTTCATTGTCCTAATATCCTGATAGTTATTTATTTTTCCCTGCAAAAAATGAAAGATAGTCTGTCTTTGAGAAGTGGTGATTGGGATATGTGGTAGATTTTTTTAAGGCAGATTCTTCTAAGTAGATTTTTCTTTTAGGTTGTTTTGAAAAAATAGTTTGCTTGGTGTTCTTTATGCTGGTGGCAGGAAAATTTCCTCATTGAGATAATTAGAGGTAATAGCCTTAGAGGTCTCTTGGGATCATGGTGACTACGGTGACACCCTCCTGATATCACAGAAGTACTTGGTATCACTTAAACTGAGTCTCATTTCTACCAGGAAATGCAGGTGTATTTTTTTTCTTTTGAATTGTTATTATAAAGGTGATGTAGAAAGGGGTTATAGTTACAAAAGTGAGGTAAAGAGTACATTTCTTTTTGGACAGTGTCACCCATAGGTGTATTTCTTTAAGGCAATTTCTAATGTTAGAAAACATGCTGTGTAATTTTGCACTTTAAATTCACATCGCACTGCATGTATCACTGAAAATGTGTGAAAATGTGTCATCTGGCAGTGTGGAAGTCAGTGGCAAGCATCTTAAGGCCGCGTGCAACATTTCAATCTCTCAGGACCATTCCAGTTGAGGCAAGTTCCCCTCCCTCCCCCACCACAGTGGAGCTTGCTGAGCTCTAGGGGCTGAGTTCCTGCCAGCTCCTGGCCTAGTCCAATCCACTCCACCTTCTCAAAGCAGAACTCCACCTGCTTAGGGGACCAGCAGGTGCAAATGCAAACCCATGCATACATGTAGGCTGTTGGTCCTTTGGAACAGGATGCCCATAGCGATGGAGGCTGTTTTCTATTTTCTCTTCACTATTTTCACTATTTCTCCCATAAGGCCCCTGTCTCTTCCTTCTTCTTTCTTGTAATTCCTCCCTCCCTCCTTCCCTCCCTCCCCTCCCCTTCCCTTCCCTTCCCCTCCCTCCCTCCCTTGCTCCCTCCCTCCCTCCCTCCCTTCCTTCCCTCCCTCCCTCCCTGCCTGCCTTCCTTCTTGCTTTCCTTCCTTCTTTGGGCTGGGACATGAACTCAGGGCCTGAGTGCCGTGGATTAGCTTTTTCACTCAGGTTGGAGTTCTACCACTTGAGCCGCAGCCCCACTTCAGGCTCTTATGCAGTTTAATTGGAGATAATACTCTCACGGACTGGCTTCAAACTGTGATCCTCAGGATCTCAGCCTGAGTAGCTGAGATTACAGTTGCAAAAACCCTGCTATAATAGCAAAACATCTGCTAGTAATCCTGGCCTCTGTGTGTACTTCTCTTTGTTTTTAGAATGGCTTCAAACTGTGATCCTCAGGATCTCAGCCTGAGTAGCTGAGATTACAGTTGCAAAAAACCTGCTATAGTAGCAAAACATCTGCTAGTAATCCTGGCCTCTGTGTGTACTTCTCTTTGTTTTTAGAATGCTCTTTAGAGGAAATGAAGTCTTCAGGTAGCAAGAAGGCTTGCTACCAAAAGTATTCTCTTGAGTACCTTTAAAGCAACATGTTTGGGAGACTGATGCAAGACATCTCCAAACTTCAGAAGTGGGATATACCAGTGAACCAATGGATGAGCTCCTCATACCCTCCTGGGCCTGTGTGGTCCCATGGGAAGGTGGGGTGGGCTGTCACGGTTAGGGCACCTGGGTGCTGGGCCTGCCTTTATGACCTCCGGCCCTTACACTTTAGTTTTTATTTTAATTGTATACATTAGTTGTACAAAGGAGGACTTCTTTGTGACATTTCCACATAAATATCTAATATATCCCTCTCTCTATTCCTTCCCTCCTTTTTCAAACAATTGTAAAGATTTCATTGTTCCAGTTTCACACATGCAAACCAATTACTTCAATCACATTCATCCTCACTCACCATCCTTTTTAACCCAACCCTCTCCCTCTGGTACCCGACCAGAGCCTGTTTTACTTTCCTGTCATTTTTTTTTCTTTAGTATGAATTAAATGCACCAAGGGGTTTCACCACAGTATTTCAGACAACCATATATTATGTTTTGCTTAGAATAACAATCTCTATTTCTCTGTTTCTCAACCCCCAGCCCTGTGTTGATCAACAGCTTTCATTGAGATTCTTTATGCCAATTTCATACAGTTGCCCTTATTTTGAAAGTATTCACCCTTTATCTTCTATTTCTTTCTCCTCTCCCCTCATCCTCCTATATCTTTGCAGATTAAATTCATACTTTATCTATCTTGGGTTTGTCACTAATCTTGAGCCCTAGAGGAATCTGCTAGCATCCTTTGCCTCTGCATACAAGGATGGTAAAAGTAAAAGCTTATTATTGGGTATTATGAAGGTTAGACGTGTTTATACATGTAAAGTAAAATGCTATCCCACAGACCACAATCACCACATGTCAGCTACAACAATGTCATTATCTTTGTCCTTAAGAAACTTGGGACAGGGCTGGGAAGATGGCTCAGTGGTATAGTGCTTGCCTTGAATGCATGAGGCCCTGGGTTCAATTCCTCAGCACCATATAAGCAAAAAGAAAAAAGCCAGAAGTGGCACTGTGGCTCAAGTGGTAGAGCGCTAGCTTTGAGCTGAAGAGCTGAGGGACAGCGCCCAGGCCCAGAGTTCAGGCCCCACGACCGGACCCCCCCTCCAAAAAAAAGAAACTTGGGACAATATACATCAAACATTATTTTTTTTAAAAGGTAGACAGAGTGGATTTCTAGACAGTCATATAGATTTAAAAGACAAGCATGGTGGTTCACAAGCCTATAATCCCAGCTACTTAGGACAAGGAATACAGTTTCATGTCAGGCCCAGCAAAAACATTCAAGACCCTATGTCAACCAATAAAAAGCTGAACATGGGGCTGGGAAGGTGGCTCAGTGGTAGAGAACTTGCCTTGCATGCCTGAGGCCCTGGGTTCGATTCCTCACCACCACATAAACAAAAAGAAAAAAGCTGGAAGTGGTGCTGTAGCTCAAGTGGTAGAGAGCTAGCCCTGAGGGACAGCGCCCAGACCCAGAGTTCAGGCCTCCGACTGGACCCAAAAAAAAAAAAAAAAAGCTGAACATTATGAGCATACACCTGTCATCCTAGGTACGTAGGAAGTATAAGAATAGGGGCTAGAAGCTGGGCACTGGTGGCTCACACCTATAATCCTAGCTATTCAGGATCATAGTTCAAAAACAGCTCAGGCAGGAAAGTCTGTGAGACTGCTGGAAGTTAACTGTGGCTCAGAGGTAGAGAACTAGCCTTAAGCATAAAAGCTTAAGTATAGCACCCCAAGCCTGAATTCAAGCTCCAACACTGGCACAAAAAAAGAAAAGTAGGGGCTGGAATCCAGGCAAGTCTAGACATAAATGTAAGCTCCTATTCAAAATATAACAAATACAAAAGAGGTTGGGGGTATGGCTCAAGTGTTAAGAGTGCGGGCTTAGCAAGCACAATTTCTATGGGAGTTTAAAAATTATGGATGTTTAGCTGGGCATCGGTGGCTCATTCCTGTAAGACTAGCTATTCAGGAGGCTAACATCTGAGGATGGTGGTTTAAAGCCAACTTAGGCAAGAAGATCCATTGACTCTTATTTCCAATTACCACCAGAAAACTGGAAGTGGCGCTGTGGCTCAAGTGGTGGAGTGCTCACCTTGAGCTGAGGGACAGTGCTTAGGCCCACAGTTCAGGCCCCACAACCCACAGAAAACACACACACACACACAAATGTTTTCATGTCTGAGTGGCCAGGTAACCTTATTAAGGAGGGAAATTATGCTAGAGTTAGAAGGTTGGGAAGCCAATACACTTTAAGCATTTATCACATCTATTGATTATCCATTCACTCAATTTTGTGCTTACCCCTTGATATTCATATTCCTAGTTTTGTTCTGCTGATCCAAAGAGATGATTTTTTTTATCCTTTATGCTAGGCAATGGGCTAAATAACCCAATTTACCGTGTCACTCAGACCTTTCAATGATCTTGGAATTAGGAGGTAAAAATGGAGATTTTACATAGGAAGAAATTGAGGTTCCAGAGTGGTAGTTTGCACAAGGCTAAAATTAGAACATGCTAAGAGGGGACAGAGGCGAGAATGAAGCACAGATTATCTAATGGCAGAATAGACAAAAGGAGTTCACAGGGTGCACAAGTCTGAGCTGAGAGGAAGCGTAAAGAGGATGGAGGACAGGGAACAAATAAGGTCAGTATTCTTTTGGCTTAAGGGGAAATGTTTGTTGTTATGTCTCCACATAAATTTATACTGTATTACAATCAATTTCCCTCCTCTTACACTCTCTTCATTCTTCTTCCTAAAGAAAGTATCCCCTTTTATTGTTGTTGGTGATGGTGGCAGTGCTATTTGTTTTTGCCTTTTTTTGTTTTTTGGTCTTTTTAAGGGAGAAAGGGTAAAAAAAAATGCAGTAATGATATTCAGTATATACTATGTGGAAAAATGAGCTATGCAATTGTGGGCAAGGACAAGAAGAGGTGACATTGTCCAGAAAAGAAATGTACTCAGATTGACTGTCAGTGGCTCATACCTGTAATCTTAGCTATGCAAGGGGCTGAGATTTGAGGGGATTAAAGTTCAAAGCCAGCCTGGGCAGGAAAGTCCATGAGACTCTTATCTCAATTAACCACCAGAAAACTGGAAGTGGCACTGTGTGGTAGAGCACGAGCCTTGAGCACAAAAGTTCAGGAACTGTGCCTTGGCCCTGAGTTTAAACCCCATGACTGACAAAACAAAACAAGAAAAAAGAAATGTATTCATTACGTGACATATGAAATGGCAACCCCGCTGTACAGTACCTCCATAACAATACAATCATCCTTTTAAAAAATCCCCTTGTAATTTTTTTTCTAGTCCTGGGGCTTGAACTCAGGACCTCGGCACTGTCTCTGAGCTTCTTTTGCTCAAGGCTAGCACTCTACCATGTGAGCCATAAAACCACTTCTGACTTTTTCTGTATATGTGGTACTGAGGAATCAAACCCAGGGCTTCATGCATGCTAGGCAAGCACTCTACCATAAGCCACATTTCCAGCCCTTGGTCTGTTTTTATAGTTGCAAATAATGTATTTTGAAAGCCTTCAATCGTTTTTTGTTTGTTTTCCTGAGGCTTGAACTCAGAGCCTGGGTGCTGTCCCTGGTCTATTTTTGCTCAAGGTAATTATCTGCACTTGAGCCACAACTCCACTTCCAGCTTTATTTTTGGTGGTTAATTGGAGATGAGCATCTCATGAAGTTTCCTGACTAGGTTGACTTTTAACCTCACTCTTCAAATCTCAGCCTCCTGAGGACCTCGGATTACATGCATGAGCCAACAGTGTCTGGCTCATCAACCTTCTTTATCCTTCCCACCATCTTGTTAGTACCCATTCACCCACAGAATTCTTTTTCTTTCTCATCACCCCACCCCCACCCCCATTGATCCTCAGCTTTAAGGCCAGGATTGTAATGGGAACATCTATTTGTGAGTCAGAAGTAAATTGGAACTGTTATAGAGGTAAGGAATGTTTGTTTAGAAAGGATGCCACAAGCCCAGATAAGGTACTTAGGCTATATATGGTGGTAGTACAAGCTGATACCAACTCTTGAGCCTGGGTGTTCATGGACAATGAAACATGCACTTACCAAGTTTTGTCTATCTGGAAGTAGATGGGCTAGCGGCAGATCAGAAGGGCAAAGGACTAGTTGAGGAAAGGAGGCTTGGCAAAAGGAAGTAGAAGAGATCCAGATGGTGGGCTGAGGAGGGCCTAGAGTCTAGATGACAGAACAATGAGGAAACCGTGAAATCTGTGGGACCCTATCAAAGAGACATTGACAGGTCTTTGTGATAGCTTAAATGAGAGCAATAAATAGGACTAAAATGGATGCCATCTATTTCGTTGTCTCAGCGGTCTTGAAAATCTTTGTATCTCTGACAAGGCTGAGAAAATTGGGGAGGCAGGTGGGGTAAAGATTTTGTTTTGTTTTGTTTCACATATATTGAGCCAGAGGCAACATGTTCATTCACTGGATGAAAGAAAATTAGGAGTGCATATGAGAGGTCAAGGCTGGGGACAAACACTGGAGAATCAGCCATAGGGAGGGAAAGGACACATCTCGAGGCAATGAGAATGTTGATGGTTAGGGCCAGAATAAAGGAATGTGTGCAGAGTATGAGAGTGACTGCTTTGGGACAGCAGAAGGTTCTCAGAAATGAGGGTTTTCTGAAGTATACAGATCAGAAGGTTTTCAGTTGGGTCCACCGAGCCTGTAGATGCAGAGATCCAGAGACTTTGATGGTAGAGCTTAATTTGAAGTAGGTGGGGAGGGATGGCGGTGACAGGTGAGGTGACAAGAAAAGGGACTGAAAAGCCAAAGGAGGCTCAGCTAGCTTCTGTTTAGAGTTAAACAAAGCAGATCTGTTCAAAGGTCAATGCAACTCTCTATGAAGGGACAGCTCTCACCAATGTATGGTATTAAAGGGGTGACAAAAAGCTCTGGGCTGGGCACTGGTGGCTCATGCCTATAATCCTAGCTACTCAAGAGACTGGGATCTGAGTGTCATGGTTCGAAATCAACCTGGGCAGTAAAGTCCCTGTGAGACTCTCATGTGAGACTCTTATCTCCAGTTAACTTCCAGAAAACCAGAAGGGGCTCTGTGGCTCCAAGTGGGAGAGCCATTACCCTTGAGTGAAAAAGCTCAGGGATATCACCTAGACCCTGAGTTCAAACCCCACAACTAACAAAAATTAAAATTAAAATTAGAGTAAGCATTGAAATTTTAAAAAAGCTCTGGAAAGGAAACCTCTTGCCTGGTGCTGGTAGCTCATGCCTGTAATCCTAACTACTCTGGAGGCTGAGAATCGAGGATCGTAGTTCCAAGCCAGCCTGGGCAAGAAAGTCTCCATGAGACTCTAATCTCCAAATTAACTCAGAAATGAAATCTCCAAATAAACTGGAAATGGCGCTGTGGCTCAAGTGGTAGAGTGCTGGCCTTAATCCCAAAGAGGCTCAAGAACAGAGCCCAAGCCCTGAGCTCAAGCCCTACAACTGACCAAAAAAAAAAAAAAGGAAACCTCTGACAGTTTCCTACAAGGTCAGATCATGTCCTGCCTAAATTTGGTCTCTAAGCTATCTTTTAAAAGTACTAGGAATTGAACTCAGGGCTTTGTACATGCTAGGCAGATACTCTATCCCTTAAGCCTTACCTCCAGTCCCTTTTGGCATTGATTCTTTTTGAGGTAGGATCTCACTTTATGCTCAGGCTAGCCGGGGTTGTGAGTCCTCCTGCTGCCACTGTGTCCAATCACTGGGCTGAGAGGAGCACAACACTGTGTCTAGCTATTAGTTGAGATGGAGTCTCTTTTTGCCTGGGCTGGTCTTAAATTGTGAATTCCTGATCTCTGCATCCCAAGTAACTAGGAGTCATGCCTAACTCCTAGCTAGGAATGAAGCCTCAATGTATGCATTCCTAATTTTAATTTATACATCTGCACTACTAGGATTAGCTAATATCTGAAGGTATTTTATTTGTCCAGGTGAGCTCAGCAGTGAAATCAAAGCTGTAAGCTGGGTGCTGGCTCACATCTGTAATCCTGGCTACTCAAGAACCGTGATCTAAGGATCACAGTTTAAAACCAGCCCAAGTAGAAATGTCTGTGAGACTTATCAATTAACCACCAAAACGCTGGAGTGGAGGTGTGAGTCATGTGGATAGAATATTAGCCTTGAAGTGGAAAAATCCAAGTGAGTGAGGCTCCCAAATTCAAGCCCCAGTACTAACACCAAAAATGAAACAGAACACAAACCCATGGCTGTAATTTTATATGTCAAACATTCTTGACAATTTAGATTTGTTTTGGTGACTTTAGTTCCCGTTAGACTTGATCACACTGTCCTTATGCTTGTCTTGTACTTGTCTGAGGGTTTACTTAGTGCAGTATGTAACATCATCCATATTACTTGGGGACTTGCAAGCCTCTGTCTGTGCAAATTATTGCAGATGCCCACATCACTTTACTGTGGAATGTCCATGCTTGCTCCAGGGTACCACATAAACCATTCCTGACCCCAAACCTATTATGTAGGCCTGCATGAGGCCAGTCTTTATATTAACCATTCACAAGGTTGTCTTCCTCTCTCCCTTCCTTGCTATGAAATATTCACAAAAGTGTTTCTATTACCTCCCAGTAAATCACCTCACCCTGAGCTCAGTGGCTTCTGATATGGAGGAAACAGGGGAGGGATTAAGTCTATCATTACCCCAATGTAGCATTTCTACTCTCCTTCAGTGTAGTGCCCTTGTGGTTTATTGGCACCTTTCCTTCTAGGCATTGTCACTAAAATGCTTTCAAGTAGGAATGAAGAAGCATGGCCTTAATTTTCTATTTGCTACCAATTGCATACAGTTCTCCATGGAGAATATTTTCCATGACCCCAGTGGGTGCTTGAAACCAAGGATAGGAATGAACCCCCTATATATACACTCTTATTTTTCCTTCACATGTATAACCTATGATAAAAAATTAATTTATAAATTAGGTGCAGTAAAATATTAACTATCACTAATAAGATGAAATGGCATATTTCCACAGATTTGTAAATATAACCCCTCTCTTAGTTGTTGTTGTTGTTTTTTTTTTTTTTTTTGGTCAGTCATGGGGCCTGAACTCTGGGCCTGGGCACTGTCCCTGAGCTCTTCAGCTCAAGGCTAGTGCTCTACCATTTGAGCCACAGCGCCACTTCTGGCTTTTTCTGCTTATGTGGTGCTGAGGAATTGAACCTGGTACCTCATGCATACAAGGCAAGCACTCTACCACTGAGCCACCCTCCCAGCCCTCTTAAAAATATTTTATGGTAAGCTGGCATTGGCGGCTCATGCCTGTAATCCTAGCTACTCAGGAGGCTGAGATCTGAGGTTTGCGGTTCAAAACAAGCCAAGGCAGGAAAGTCTTTTTTTGGGGGGAGGGGGTCCGGTCGTGGGCCTGTACTCTGGGCCTGGGCGCTGTCCCTCAGCTCTTCAGCTCAAGGCTAGCGCTCTACCACTTGAGCCACAGCACCACTTCCGGCTTTTTTTTTCTTTTTGTTTATGTGGTGCTGAGAAATCAAACCCAGAGCCTCAGGCATGCAAGGCAAGTGCTCTACCACTGAGCCACCTTCCCAGCCCATGGCAGGAAAGTCTTATCTCCAATTAATCACCAGAAAACTGGAAGTGGCACTGTGGCTCAAGTGATAGAGTGCTACCCTTGAGCTGAAGAGCTCAGGGACAGTGTTCAGGTCCAGAGTTCAAACCCATGACTGACCCCCCAAAAATGGTGTTATGCTCACCTTTGCTCTTGTTATGATTATTTTTTCTAATTTACTTTATTGTTGTTTTAGAAGTGATGTACTAAGCAGGGCACCGGTGGCTCATGTCTGTAATCCTACCTACTCAGGAGGCTGAGATCTGAAAATCACCGTTCAAAGCCAGCCCGGGCAGGAAAGTCTGTGAGACTCTTAATCTCCAATAAACCACTAGAAAACTGGAAGTGGTGCTGTGGCTCAAGTGGTAGAGCACTTGCCTTGAGCTAAAGAGTGCAGGGACAGGATCCAAGCCAGAGTTCAAGCCCCACAACCGACAAAAAAAAAAAAAAAAAAAAAAAAAAAGAAGTGATATACAGCAAGCTTACTTTTACATATGTCAGGTAATAAGTACATTTTCGGGGCTGGGAAGGTGGCTTAGTGGTAGAGCACTTGCCTTGCATGCATGAGGCCCTGGGTTTGATTCCACAGCACCACATAAGCAAAAAAAGAAAAAAGCCGGAAGTGGTGCTGTGGCTCAAGTGGTAGAGCACTAGCCTTGAGCTGAAGAGCTGAGGGACAGCGCCCAAGCCCAGAGTTCAGGCCCCACGACCGGACCCCCCCCCCAGAAAAAAGTACATTTTCTTTTCCATAGTCATCTGTTCCCTTGCTCTCTCCCATTCCATCCCTCTCATCTATGAGTTGCAAAGTTCACTTTCATCAATGTCCAGTGCAGCCCGTGAGCTGCATATTCTCTTTTAGTCTCATTGAGTATCTGGAATTCTGTGTCATTTGTCTCTCTGAGCTTGGCTTACCTCATTTAATATGATTTGTTCTAATTCCACCTATTTCCCTGCAAATGACATTATTTTATTCTTTTTAATGGCTGTGTAAAATTGCATTGTATATAGGTATCACATTTTTTGGTCAACTCATCTATTGTGGGGCATCTGTTCTGTTTCCATATCTTGGCTATTATGAATAGTGTGGCAATGAACATGGATGTTCAGGTGTCCTTATCATATCCTGGCTCATGATGCTCAGGGTAGATGCCAAAGAGTGGTATGGCTGGATCGCAGGGAATGTCTATGTTCAGTTTTTTGAGGAACTTACAGACTGCTGTCCAGAGTGGTTGTACTAGTTTACATTCTCATCAGCAGCATGGTAGGGTTCCTTTCTCTCCATATCCCTGCCAACATTTTTTGACGGAATTCCAAATGTTTGCCAGTCTAACTATAGTAAAATGGTATCTCAGGGTTGTTTTGATTTGCATTTCCTTTATGGCTAGGGATGATGAGCATTTCCTTGTGTGTTTCTTTGCCATTGCCATTCTTACCTCTTCTTCTGAGAAGTCTCTCCTTAGCTCCCTTGCCCATTTAATAATTGGTGTAAAAGTTTGGGAGGGGTTAGTTTCTTGAGCATCTTGTCTATATTGGATATTAGATCTTTGCTTGATATGTTGCTGGTAAAGATCTTTTCCCAATTGATTAGCTGTCTTTCTAGTTTAGTAACTATGTCCATAGCTGTGCAGAAACTTTTGATTTTATTTTTTATTTTATTTTTTATTTTTTTTATTTTTTATTTTTTTTTGGTCCGGTCATGGGGCCTGAACTCTGGGCCTGGGCGCTGTCCCTCAGCTCTTCAGCTCAAGGCTAATGCTCTACCACTTAAGCCACAGCGCCACTTCCGGATTTTTTTCTTTTTGCTTACGTGGTGCTGAGGAATCGAACCCAGGGCCTCGAGCATGCAAGGCAAGCGCTCTACCACTGAGCCACCTTCCCAGCCCAAACTTTTGATTTTAATGTAATCCCACTTGTGGAGTCTCTCTCCTATTGGTTACAACCCTGGGACTCTATTCAGGAAGTTCCTACCTGTTACTTATAAGTTCTAATATCTTCCTATTCTCTTTTGTAGTAGCTTCAGAGTTTCAGGTATGCCATTGAGGTCTATGGTCCACTTTGAATTGATGTTAGTGCATGGTGACAAGTAGGGATCCACTTTTAGTTTTCTGCATATGGCTGCCCACTTTTCTCAATACCAGTTTGAAGTTATGTTTTTTCCACTGTATGCCTTTGGCTTCTTTGTCAACTATCAGATGACTATAAGTATGTGGTTTTATTTCTGGGTCTTCTAATCTGTTTTATTGACCTTCTGGTCTTGGTATTGTGCCAATACCAAGCTATTTTTGTTATTATGGTTCATTAGTAGAGTTTGAAATCTGGTATTGTGATACCACCCACATTATTTTTTGTTGTTGTTTTTTTGCCTAGAATTGCTTTGGCTATTCTAGGTCTTTTGTTTTTCCATATAAGTTTTTGGATTATTAATCTCAGTAAAGAATGTCATTGGGATTTTGAAGAGGATTGCATTGAATTTGTGTATCATTTTTGTCAGTATGGCCATTTTTACAATATTGATTCTACCTATCCATGAGCATGAAAGGTCTTTCCATTTACTGGTGTTCTCTTTGATTTCTTTCTTTAGATTTTTATACTTTTTGCTATAAAGATCTTTTACATCTTTAATTAGGCCAATTTCTAGGTATTTTTAGACTAATGCAAATGGGGTTATTTTCATAATTTCCCTTTCTTCTTGTACACTGTTGACATACAGAAAGGCTACTGATTTTTGTGGGTTAATTTCGTATCCTGCTACTTTGCCAAGGTGGTTGATTAGCTCTTGGAGTTTGGAGGTGGAGTTTTTTGGGTCCTTTAGGTATAAGATCATGTCATCTGAAAAGAGGGACAAATTAATTTCTTCTTTCCCTATGTGAATCCTTTTAATGTCCTTTTCTTGCCTTATTACTCTGGCTAAGAATTCCAGAACTATATTGAAGAGGAGTAGAGAGAGTGGGCATCCTTGCCTTATTCCTGACTTTAGGGGAAATGTTTTAGTTTTTCCCACTTAGTATGATGTTGGTTGTTGATCTGTCATATATAGCCTTTATTGTTTTAAGGAATGCTCTTTCTATACTTAGTTTCTCCAAAGCTTTTTTTTTTTTTTGGTCCAGTCGTGGGGCCTGAACTCTGGGCCTGGGCGCTGTCCCTCAGCTCTTCAGCTCAAGGCTAGTGCTCTACCACTTGAGCCACAGCACCACTTCTGGCTTTTTTCTTTTTGCTTATGTGGTGCTGAGGAACCAAACTCAGGGCCTCATGCATGCAAGGCAAGCACTCTACTACTGAGCCACCTTCCCAGACCTCTCCAAAGCTTTTAACATGAATGGGTTTTTTATTTTGTCAAGGGCTTTTTCTATATCTATCTATTGAGATGATCATAGGGTTCTTATCCTTGGCTCTGTTGATGTGGTGAATTACATTTATTGATTTGCATATGTGGGATGAAGCCTACTTGGTCATGATGTGTGATTTTTTAAAAATTTATTTCTGGATTTTGTTAGCTAATATATTTTATTGAGGAGCTTTGCATCTGTGTTCATCAGAGAAATTGGTCTGTAGTTCTCTTTTTTTTTGTTGGATCCTTACCTGGTTTTGGGATGAGTGTGATATTGGCTTCATAGAATGAGTTTGGAATTGTTCCTTCTGTTTCTATTTCATGGGAAAGCTTGAGGAGTATTGGTATTTATCTTTAAAAGTCTTATAATTCAGTGGTAAGTCCATCTGGGGCCAGACTTTTCCTTGTTGGAAGGCTTCTGATTACTTCATCTATCTTATCGCATGTTATTGGTTTGTATCTTCTTGGTTCAGTTTAGGCAGAGTCTATGTTTCTGAAAATGCATCCATTTCCTGCTAGGTTTTCCTTCTTTAGTGAGTATAGGTTTTTTTGTTGTTTTTGTTTTTGTTTTTTAACCAGTCCTGGGGCTTGAATCAGGGCCTAGGCAACACAGTCCCTGAGCTTCTTTTGCTTAAGGCTACTACTCTACCACTTGAGTCACAGCACCACTGTTTATGTGGTACTGACAAATCAAACCCAAGGCTTCATGCATACTAGGCAAGCACTCTACCACTAGGCTACATTCCCAGCAACTTGTCATTTCTTTAATGGTTCTTTTGTCCTTCATCTCTTCTTCACTCTTCCCTGGATTGTTGTTGGGTCTTGGATTTGGTTTGTGATCTTGATTGTTCATGAATCTTGTAATCTTTCATTGTGATTTATGCATTTGGGTTCAGAGATTGTCAGGGCCATGGCCTGAGCTTGGCCTGTTCATGCCCAACTGGTGGCAGTTCTCCCTTGGCCTAAGCTGGCTCACACTGGGGGGACTAGCCCACCTGGGTCCCAGCAAGTGCCTGTGTGTGTGTGCTAGGCCCTGGCTCACTGAAAAGAGCTTAGTTTGGTCTGCAGTGGGGCTGTGAAAATATTTGGGCCTTTCAGATGGGAATGTGCTTTGGGAGGGTTGGGTTCCCATCAGTGTGTGGGAATGTGTTTGCTCATTGGCCTGGGGTTGGCTCTTCTCCCTCAGTGGCTGATGCTTGGCCTCTGGCTTGTGGTTCCTAACTGGGAAGCACTCTACCAGCAGCTCAGTGCTTCAACTTGTCTTGGGGTGGTGGGCTGGGGGCGGGGGGTTAAGAAAAGCCCTCCGGCATGGGTGTGAGGCTTCCAAAGGGGTGGGTTCCTGCAGGTGGACTGGATTGCCAGTTTCCCTGCCAGTAGCCAGGGCTGTGGGAGGGATGCACAGTCCTAGTGTCCACCCAGTATGAGTTCTGGTGGCCTGTCACTGGAAGCCAGCAGGTTTAGTAAGGGGGAGTGAGGAAGGGCTCTGGCCTCTTTGCACTCTTCAAGTGTGGTGTCCCTTCTTGGGCAGGAGGGAGGGGTCCAGAACAATCTCTGTGGGTCACCACCTGCACTGGTGTGTGTGTGGGGTCCCCGGCAGGGTACTCACGGATCCAAATCTGTGTGTGTCTAAACGCTGCAGACTTGCCTGTTGGGTCCAGAGTCCAGGGCAGCCATGGAGCTGCTCTCCCAGCTCAGCCGTGTTGGTTGTGGGCTGACAGGTGGCGCCATGGAAACTCTCCCGGTCTGAATGTCAGATGCCTCAGGGCTGGTCTCTGTCTCTCTGTGTGCTGTCTGTGTCCGGTGCTGTGGGACTTTTCTGTGTCTGGATGCTACAGTCGGTTGCTCCTATTGGTCCTGGGGTTCCCTGCAGCTGTGGGCTGCTTTCGGGGCTTAGCTGTGATGTTGGCATGGGATGGGGGGTGGGGGTGGGGGAGGGCTCGTTGCGATTTTCTGTCTGTCTGTATACAGGTTATGAGGGTCCCCTCCTCCCCCAGTTTCTATGATTCTCTGCTTGTTCATATATTTGTCGATCTCTTGGGGAGAAGTGTGTGTTTGGACCCCAAATCTGGTTAGAGAGAGCTGGAGTGATTCCCTATTGTTTCCCCATCTTTTTCCTCTTCCTTGTTAATGATTTTGAGATGCGAAAGCAAACACCTTCCCTCACCGCTTCTCTTAGGCATATCCAGATGATGAGCATGGCACTCTTAGGCTTTGGGAACATTATCACTAAGCACAAATAAGGGTTATTAAGCATGGCACTGTGA
Source organism: Dipodomys merriami (assembly GCF_024711535.1). Lineage (NCBI taxonomy): Eukaryota > Metazoa > Chordata > Mammalia > Rodentia > Heteromyidae > Dipodomys > Dipodomys merriami. The sequence goes on along the minus strand of NW_027205603.1, from coordinate 19,535,740 downwards.
TTTTAGGACAGTTAATCAGACAACCAAGTCAGCTATTAAGTGACTACAAACAGGAAGAAGCACAGCATGGATAAGCCACACAGAGATAATTCTTGTCTTGGGTGAGATTTCATCATGCTACTCTGAGTGGTAGCAATTTAATTTATGGGTTTTTTTCTGGAATTTTCCAGATTGCAGTTGGCCATGAGTGACCGAAACTGAAAAGCAAAGCTGAGGCTGGGATGGGAAGGAATGCTAGGGCAAGCCTCTTCACTCCCAGTTATAGGTGGGGGTGGTAATTCCTCTCCCTCTTTTCTGGAATAGTTACAGTGCACTGATGAAGACTACTGTGTATGAAAGGGGTATAAAGACTGGAAGATGCCAAAGGTATGTTTCATGATGAATCCCTTTCTACTCTCCAGAAACAGGTTTCTCAGAGTACATCACTTGTACATTTTTTTTTCATATTGTGGCAAAACCTTTCATGGGCTAAGAATATCTTATTTTAGGTCACTTAAGTAGGAATACAAAGATAGAACTAACAACCCCTAGATTCCTGTCTAGTCTTTGCTCACACAATGAATCACTATCCTGAAGTTTTCTTGCTCTCTGGAACACATACTGTTTTTACTGTTAACAGAGTTGCATGCTGCACTTTCTACCTTAGTGGGGTAAGTGCTTCCAGAAGTGCTCTCTTGTGCTCTCCAGCAGGCAAACTCCAGCCCACTTACTATACCCAGGCCACTAGGAGGGGAGGGACATACCATAGCTGCTTTTACTTAAATTACAGAGTTTAAGGTAAATAAAAATATTTAATTGTGTGTATTGGTCCTGGGACTTAAACTCAGGCCCTGGACACTGTCCCTGAGCCTTTTGCTCATAGCTAGTGTTCTACCACTTGAGCCACAGATCCACTTCTAACATTTTAGTGGTTGATTGGAGATAAAAAGAGTTTCACAGACTTTCCTGCCCAGTTTTACTTTAAACTGTGATCTTAGCTCTAAAGCTCCTGAATAACTGGATTACAGGCATGAGCCACTGGCTCAGTTATACCCCATTATGTTCACAACTATTTATTTACTTACTGATGCTGGGCTAGAACTCAGGGACTTATACTCTCCCTTGAGCAGAGAGTGCTCAAGGCTACCACTGTTATTTGAGCCTCATCCCCACTTCCCATATTTTTCTGGTTAATTGGCAAAAAAAAAATGGGACTCCTCAGATCTCAGCCTCCTGAATAGCTGGGATTACAAGTGTGTGAGCCACTGATGCCCAGCTCTTTTCATCTTTTAAACATACTATATGTATTATGAAATGGCACCACAGGCTGGGTGCTGGTGATTCATGCCTATAATCCTAGTTACTCAAGAGGCTGAAATCTGAAGATCATGGTTTAAGTAAACCGGGGCAGCAAAGTCTGTGACACTCTTATTTCCAGTTAACCACTAAGAAGCTGGATGTGGAGCTGGGATTCAAGTTGTAGAGGACTAGCCTTGAGTGAAAAAGCTCAGGTACAGCTCTCAGGCCTTGAATTCAATTCCCAGGAGTAGCGTACACGCATGCATGTATGGGTGTGTGTGTGTGTGTGTGTGTGTGTGTGTGTGTGTGTGTGCGTGCATGCACGCACGCGCGCGCGTGCACGCACACACACACAGAGCACTGTATTCCAACCCCTTTCTATTTCCAATTCTACCTTCTACTTCTAGAATTTTGACTACATTATCTCAATTGAGTGAAACCATAGTTTTTAAGTTTTTGTGAATAACTTATATAACACTTAAAATAACATTCTTTCTGCTATTAAATATTATTTTATAAAGTTATTATTAGTTGAAATAGGGCTTCACTATGTGGCCCACACTGGCCTCAAACTCATGATCCTTCTGCTTCAGCCTCATGAATTCAGGGAGTATGGCATGCTACTACACTTGACTTATAATGTGATTGCATGGTATTCCATTGTATGGATTACAACTCATTTAGATCTGTCACTGGTGAACACTCTGGCTATATTTTACTTGTATAATCGTGTAATAGAGTAACAGAGCTGGCCAATGGGTGAGGATCAGAAGGCAGAGATAATGAGCACACACACGTGCTGGTCTGAAGGCTTGAACTCAGGGCCTGGGTACTGTCCCTGAACTTCTTTTGTCCAAGGGTAGTGCTTTACCACTTGAGCCACAGCTTCACTTCCACCTTTTTGATGGTAAATTGGAGATAAGAGTTTCACAGACTGTCCTGACCCAGGCTGGCTTCAAACCGAGATCCTCAGATCTCAGTATCTTGAGTAGCTAGGAATATAGGTGTGAGCCACTAGCACTGGGCAGTACAATCTTTTCTCTATGATCACATTTTGGGCTGAAAATTTATATGATGAAATTCTAACTCCCCGAATACCAGAATGGCTATATTAGGAGTAGGACCTTTACAATTAGGTATAATGAAGGTAGGACTTAATCTAATATGATTGATAGCCTCATCAGAAGATATTAGGACACACAGAAGAATGACCATGTGAAGTACCAGAGCATGACAGATATCCTCAAGCAAAGGATAGAGCTCCTCAAAACCACCATTGTGGCAAAACCTTGACCTTGGACTACTGGCCTCTAGAAATACATTTCTACTGCTTAAGCCACCCTGTCCTTGGGACTTTGTTATGGCAGCAAACTCATGTACCATAGTTTGCTACTATCTTACCCAGCGAAACATGTCATTAGTACAGCTTTCACCCTCTTATTATCAAAGCACTTTCCTCCCACGGTTAACATGTCAAATTCCCTGTTTCATGAGTACTTTAAATAACTGTACCTTCCTAACATAATTTGAGAGATTAGTACCACTAAGGTTATGAAATTAAAGCTTGTAATGACCCCAAATGATCTTTTATATCTAAAATGGAATGCTGCATAAAAAAAGAGGGAGAAGAATTCAGAGTAGAAGAGACCAGTCTATTTAGTCAACAAACATTTCTGACTACATGATATGCCCCAAGTTCTAGTTTAGAAGTTGAGGATGCCACACTGAGCAAAACTTGTCATGTGTCTGCAGATGTCCTAGCTTTCAAGATAAAGAGGGACTCATCTACTTACATTGCCAAATATAATACTTGTTTTAATTTTCTGTGAAATCTATAGGATTTGAATTGTAAAGGTCCTACTCCTAATATAGCTGTTCTTGTATACAGGGAGTTAGAATTTCATCATAGCTAGGATTACAGGTGTGAGCCACTAGTGCCTGGCTTAGGCTGCTTATTTTTGAGATAAGGTCTCACTAACATGCCCAAGCATAATCTTGGACCTTGATCTGTTTTTGTTTGTTTGTTTGTTTTTACTGGTACCAGAACTTGAACTCAGGGCTTTGTGCTCAATCAGCTTGCAAACTTAGAGCTGGTGTCATACCTTCCAGCCCAGCTTTTTGGTGATGGAGATTTCATGTACTTTTCTGCCTGTGTGGTCTCAGAGTCCTGAGTAGCTAGGATGACAGGCATGAAGGCGTAAACCTCTGATACCTAGCTCACAATCCTATTTTACTTTTCCCATTGTAACTGGAAGGATGGACACATATCAACTTGCCAGCTTCCTCAATGAAGACAAATCTTGTGGACTTTACACCCTACCCCCCTCCCTCAGGGCCTATTGTTAACTTTCTACAGGTCAGGCAACCTTCAGTAACCTGTTTTGCCAGAGTATAGATTCTTCAACATACATACACTTTAAGGATAACATCATGTATAGTCTGTACTCCAATGACTCCCTTGGTAGAGTTGAGCTAATACCTCTCTTGGTAGGTTTGGAAAGTACTTCCCTCTCATCTGGGAGAAGCTGTCTACCTTCTTGGAGTCTGAAAGGCTTCTCAAATTGGGTCTTTTCCTTGGTTAAGAATGAGGCCTGAAAGAGAGTCAGGAGCAGCATTTGTATCTCTGGGTGGAATACAGCTTCCTTTATAGTCTAGTTATTTCCCTGTGCTTCAAGGGAGTTGCCTGATTGATCCCCTGGGAAATGGACTATTGCATTCTCTTTAGGAAGCATGAGATTTTCTAATAATAGTTCCTTGTATATTAGATCTTATCTTTTGCTATTAGTCTACTCTCAGTCCATATTTTGCCAAAGGTATGAACTACCCCAAGTGCATATTTGGAATCAGTATGGATTGATCCCTCCTGGCCTTTTAGAAATTTTAATGCCTAATTAATGTGAATAGATCACATATCTGAGTAGACCAGTTGTTGGGCAGCTTCTCTGATTCATTGAGTTCCATCTACTACTGAATATCTATTGTCTTTTTTCTTGAACAATCCCAGAGGAACTGTCCAAAAACAGCTTCATTACATCTATAATACAAGGGTATTTCCTTGAGATTGGGTTTCAGTTTTTGTTGATTACAGTAAGGTCCAGACAACAATGCTTCGTAGAGTCTTGGGCTTTCCATTCCAGCAGAAATTCCACTTGGTTTAGATAGTTTTCCACCCAGCCATCTTCCCACTTGTAGTTGAAGAATTGTTCTAACTTTGTGGGGTATACTGACTATTAAAGGTCCTCCAGAGGTTAATTTTCAATTCTCTTCAGTCAGTAGGACTGTAGCAGCAACTGCCTGGTTCCATTTGGGTCACCTGATCAAGGAGTTTCAACAAAGAGGCCCACAGGTTGCTTTGGGCTACAGGATCAAGGAGTTTGGACAAATAGACCACAGGCTGCATTTTTCCTCCTGAGGACCTCTGGTGTTGTTCCCTCCACATAACAGATAAATGGAAGGGTTTTTCTAAGAAGGTAGGACTGCTATAGATTGTTATCTGAACTTTCTCTGGCTCCTAACTAGAGGATTAGGGTTCTCTTCTAAAAGTTTGAAATAAAACTGGGTGCTGGTGGCTCACCTGTAATCCTAGCTACTCAGCAGGTTGAGATCTGAGGATCATGATTCAAAGCCAGCCTGGGGAGGAAACTCTGTGAGACTCTTATCTCCAATTAAACACCAGAAAACTGGAAATGGTGCTGTGGCTCAAGTGGTAGAGTGTTCACCTTGAGCTGAAGAGCTCAGGGATAGTGCCCAGGCTGAGAGTTCAGGCCCCACAACTGACAAAAAAAAAAAAAAATAGTTTGAAATAAAGGATGTTAGCCTTGAGGGCATAGGATTCTGTCAGAGTGTACAATATCCAGTTAACACTAAAAACTTTGATGTTCTCTTTTGGTCTCTAGTAGGGGCACAACAGTAATCCCCTGTATTCATTAAGGTCCCAGTGGATGGTTTCTTTTGCTGACCAAATGTCCTAAATACTTAACCTTTTCTTCAAAATATAGCAAGTTAGCTTTAAAAAAAGCCTACATTTTTATTGTCTTTTTTGGGGAGGGGGTCCGGTCATGGGGCCTGAACTCTGGGCATGGGCGCTGTCCCTCAGCTCTTCAGCTCAAGGCTAGTGCTCTACCACTTGAGCCACAGCGCCACTTCCGGCTTTTTTCTTTTTGCTTATATGGTGCTGAGGAATGGAACCCAGGGCCTCAGGCATGCAAGGCAAATACTCTACCACTGAGCCACCTTCCCAGCCCATGGGATCATGCTTTCTTGAGACTTTTTTTGTTCATGGCTGATGTTCTACCATTTGAGCCATGTCTCCAGTCTGGCATTTTGCTGGCTCTTTGTACACAGAGTCTAAGAGACTATTCTTTTTTTTTTTTTGTCGGTTGTAGGGCTTAAACTCTGGGTGCTATCCCTCAGCTCTTCAGCCAAAGGCGAGCACTCTACCACTTGAGCCACAGCAGCACTTCCAGTTTTCTGAGTGGTTTATTGGAGATAAGAGTTTTATGGATTTTCCTGCCTGGGCTGGCTTTGAACCATGATCCTCAGATCTCAGCTTCCTGAATAGCTAGGATTACAGGTGTTGGCCACCAATGCCTGGCTTCTAGGAGAATATTCTATCCAAGCTGGCCTTGAACTATAATCTTCAGATCTTAGCGCACTGAATAGGGTAAGTGTGAGTTCCCAATGTCTGACAGACACCTAAATTATTTCTTCCTGTTCTGAGACCAGGACTTGAACTTGGAACCAGACATTTTGCTTATGGGCTGGCATGCAACCAATTGAGCTAGACACCTATATTTTTGTTGATGTAACTTGGTTGTATTGGCTTATTTGAAGTCAAGGAATTTATTCAAATACTTCGATTACTTTTTGTTTTGTAGGTGTGGGGCTTGAACTTTGGGCCTGGATGCTATCCCTGAGCTCTTTAGCTCAAGGTGAGCACTCTACCACTTGAGCCACAGACCTCTTCTGGTTTTCTGGTGGTTAATTGGAGATAAAAGTGTCATGAATTTCCTGCCTGTGCTGGCTTTGAACTATGATCCTCAGATCTCAGCCTCCTGAGTAGCTAGGATTACAGGTGTGAGCCACCGGTGCCCGACCAGGCCTTTTATTATAAACAGATACAAGCTCTTATCTTTAGCAGTTGCATTGAAATATATTTGGATTAATGGTGTTCAGTCATGCCATGTAACTTATAGAGTGCAGCCATAGTATGTGTCTCAAGAGTAGATGATGTAGAAGGCTAGCTGAATGGTGGGAGACCTGGGTTCGAGTGGGTAGTAACAGCAGAGTCTGGTTTATGAAGCAGATATGGCAAACCTCTAATCACTTAGAACCTGTAATCAAACCATTAATCACTTAGGCTCAAGCAACAGTATATGGGTTCTCTTTCTTTTTTAAAAATATTGTTATAAAGGTGATATACAGAGGGCTTACAGTTACATAAGCCAGGTAATAAATACATTTCTTTTTGGACAATGTTATCCCTTCCTTCCCTCTTTCCCAATTTTTCCCTCCTGTTCTCACCTACAAGTTGTATAGTTTATTTTCAACATAGTATCTAGTGAGTATCACTGCTTCATTTGTTCATCCTTTATCCTACCCCAAACAGATAAATGAACAAACAAGACAAAAAGAAAACAAAAGCAACAATAAAGAAAAAAAATCTCTTTTCCATTTCCCGGAGTTCATTTTGATATTATTTTACATGATCGGATGTCACACAGGCATTTGCCTTTGTGTTCCTCTCTTAAGGGGTTCTCTTTCTTAGTGAATGTTTCTTAAAGGGTTGAAGTTATTCTTTTTCACTCTCCCTTTGCACACTATCTGCACTATACATATTTAATTTTCTTATCTTCTAAGTTTAGACCTTGGATTTCTTTTTCCTGTATTACCATTTGAACTCAGGACAACTCACTTGCTAGGCAGGGGCTCTAAACTTGCGCCACACCCCTTTTTTGCTTTATTTTTCAGATAGCGTCTTGTCAACTTTTTGCCTGGGTTGTTTTTAAACCACCATGTTTCCCTATCTCTGTCTTCCAAGTAGCTGGGATTGCAGATGTGTATTGCCGTGTCTGGCTAAGAAATGTTTGTTTTTTTTTTTCATAAAAAGAATATGGTTTACAGTTATATTTCTTTTCTTTTCTTTTCTTTCTTTCTTTTTTTTTTTTTCCAGGTAAGGGGTAGGTTTAATCATCGTTCCAGCTGGCACCAGACCATCTTGGCTCTCCACGAGGCTGGGAAACGCCTGGGAAAGAGCTGGGGAAAAGAGCTGGGAAAGAGAGCTGGGAAAGAGAGAGAGCTGGGAAAAAGAGCTAAGAGAGCTGGGGAAAAAGCTGCAGTTACATTTTCAAGACAGTTACATTTGCAAATATTGTAATCATTAAAAGGCATCAGTAATTTGCACATATAGCTCCCTCACTTCAAAGTTACTCAGTATAGCTCTGAGGAAAAGGCAATGGGAAAACAGCAGACCCTTAAAAGAACAGAATCAGAGCTTAGTAAGCACCAAGTGCTGAGTTCAAACTCCAGTTCCATCAAAAAACTAACCAACGAACCAAACCTAAAACCCAAAACCAAAAGGAAAAAAAAAAACACCAAAAAACACCTGGAAAAAATGAAAGTGACAAAAAGCATCTAATATAATTTTATATTATGCTAAATAAAACAGAGGATTATATGTTCATTACTCAAAAACAAAAACTGTACCAGTGAGCTGGGTGCCAGGTGACTCATGCCTATAATCCTAGCTACCCAAGAGGCTGAGATTTGATTGTCATTGTTCAAAGCCAGCCTGGGCAGGAAAGTCTGTGTAACTCTTCTATCCAATTAACCACCCAAAAGTTGGAAGTGAAGTTCAGGTGGCAGAGTGCTAGCTTTGTGCATAAAACTCAAGTACAGCACTTAGGCTCTGAGTTAAAGCCTCAGAGCTAACAATAAGATAAAAACATAAAAATAAAAAGAACTGTACCAGTGGGGTGCTCCTTTTTTGTCAGAGACTGGTGCTCAAACTTGACACTTGCTTTTGTTCACTGGCTGGTGCTCTATCACTTAAGCCATACCTCTAACCCAAGTGGATGCTCCTTTAGTCTCAGATTCAGAATTCTGTACAGAATGCCAAATTCCCAGGTTGCTCTTTTCCTACACTAGAATCACAGCTTCCACTTTTGGTGTTATAGTCACACATGTGAGTGGAGATATCCTCTAGCTTGGATTTTGTTGTTTATAGGCACTGATTTTATTCTACAATCCTTTATGTTAGTAGAAACATTATGGTTTAGAAATCAGAGGGAAAGTATTTGAAGTAAAAAGATTTAGCTAACCTATTTTTTTTTTGGTGGAAGGACATGCATTATTGTTTATAGAAACGATATAGATTTAAAGTAAAAATAAATTAAAAAGGGTGGACAAAAACAAAATAAAATATAACTTACGTTTAAAGACTTACATTTAAAGACTCTATTTTGAATCTTCCTAAAAATGTATTTTTGGGACTGGGAAGGTGGCTCAGTCGTAGAGTGCTTGCTTTGCATGCATAAGGCCCTAGGTTTGATTTCTCCGCACCACATAGGCAGAAAAAGGTGGAAATGGCGCTGTGGCTCAAGTGGTAGAGCACTAGCCTTGAGCTGAAGAGCTGAGCGACAGCGCCCAGACCCAGAGTTCAGGCCTCATGATTGAGTTTTTGTGCTCACATGACACTTTTTTGTTTGTTTGGTTTTTATGTCAGTCCTGGGGCTTGAACTCAGGGCCTGGACAATGTCCTTGAGTTTTTATGCTCAAGGCTAGGCTCTACCACTTGAACCACAGCTCCATTTCTAGCTTTTTTGGTAGTTAATTGTAGATGAGAGTCTTGTGAACTTTCTTGTTGGGCTAGCTTCAGACCACATAGTTCTCAGATCTCAACCTCCTGAATACCTAGGATTACAGATATGAGCCACCAGTGACAAGTGACAGCTTTTTTTTTTGAAGTCCATTTTGGCTGTCTGTAATAGTTTGTGGTTTTCTTCATAATGATAAATAAAGGTGGGCCACCTTATTTTTCTGTTGTGAATGTATGCGTATGGAGCAGTTTACTCAATTAGCCATCATTCATTGGTATTTAGGTTGCATTCAGTTTTTCACCATTAAAAATTAAGTGGCAGTCTTTATCATATCTTCTCCAAGAATTTAACATCTGTGAATATTAATATTCCTGTCAAGTTTTTCACAATCAGCAATACAGATATATGAGTGGAGAAGACTCTTAACAAGAGTAGAAATAAGCTGGTTGCTGGTGGCTCAGGTCTATAATCCTAGCTACTCACATTGAGATCTGAGGATGGTGGTTTGAAGCCCGCCCAGCTAAGAAAGTCTATGAGACTCTTATCTCCAAATAAGGACTAAAAAAGCTAGAAGTAGACTGGGGCTCATGTGGTAGAACACTAGCCTTGAAAAAGAAAAATCTCAGTGACAGCACACAACCTGGGTTTCAAGCTCCTAAACTGGCATCTCTCTCTCTCTCTATTTCTCTCTCTCTCTCTCTCTCTCTCTTTTATCTCTTTCTCTCTCACACACACATACACATGGCGAGGAGACTAAGATCTGAGGATTGAGGTTCAAAGTCAGATCAGGCACGAAAGTGTGTGAGACTCTTATCTTCAAGTAGTTAGCTAAAGCCAGAAGTGGAGGTATGGCTCAAATGGTAGAGTGAAAAACTAAGTGGTAGGGTAAAAAGCTAAGGGACAGCACCCTGGCCCAAGGTTCACATTACCCTTCCCCGGCTATCGCCCCATGAGTGGAACTATTTTTGCTTCCTGAGGTCTGTCTTCTATTCCAATCACAATGTTCATGTGCTAAACAGCAGACAGGTGACTTAAGTCATCTTCTTCACTCTGCTTAGCATTCTACACAGAAGCTTCCCAAGGCATAGTCATCAAGTGTATGCTTTGGGAAGCAAAGGAAATGAATGGTGAGGACTTTTTTTTTTATGTCAGTTGTGGGGTTTGAACTTTGGGCCTGGATGCTGTCCCTCAGCTCTTCAGCTCAAGGCAAATGCTCTACTACTTGAGCCACAGCACTACTTCCAGTTTTCTGGGGGTTTATTGGAAATGAGTCTCAAAGGAGACTTTCCTTCTCCAGGCTGGCTTTGAACCACAATCCTCAGATCTCAGCCTCTTGAGTAGCTAGGATTGCAGGCGTGAGCCACCAGCGCCCAGCAGCAATGAGGACTTTCCTATGAGGAATTTACTGTTTTCATCTCTTCCCTAGTATTCAATTCCCATATGTCCATAGTAGCTCCTGCTCTGCCCTCCTCACTCCCAGAACAGTTCTGTGCTCTTGTTGCTTCTTCTTTCTCTAGCTCTTCTGAGCCTCCTGAGTGATTTAGGCTTATAAATGCTGCCATGGTCTTGAAGACACCAATCAACTATCCAGATACATGAGGTACTTACCATGTTATTACAGAAGAGTGCCAGGTTGATGCAAGGATATTCCCAATATCACTTATTAAAGACAGCATGGGATTCTGGAACAAAGCAAAGGGGCCAATCTGATTAAAATACATTTGCATATATGAAATGCTAAGGTAAAAATAAAACAGATTGGGCTGGGAATGTGCCTTATGGTAGAGTGCTTGCCTAGCATGCAGGAAGCCCTAGGTTTGATTCCTCAGTACCACGCAAACAGAAAAAGCTGGAAGTGGCACTATGTCTTACATGGTAGAGTTTTAGCCTTGAGTAAAAGAAGCTCAGAGACAGTGCTCAGGCCCTGAGTGCAAGCCCCAAGACTGGCAATAAATATATAAATAATAAAAATTTAAAAACCCCAACAAATTGACAAGACAGAACTTTAAAGCCTAAGTCCCCCCAAAATGGCCAGCTGGAAATTCTGGTACACTGTTAGGCAGGAAGGGTTTACTCACTAGGAAAGAAGGGCTTGCATGCTTGCATGCTTTGATAGGCTTCTTTCTAACCCAGTAGTGCAGCATAAAGAGCTTTTCAGATGTTATGGGTGTTATTTTCAAATGGAAGGCATCAACTCCTTGGATAGTAAAATGTGTGAAAGTGGAGGTGAGATGAACATGGAAGACAAGGGTCCCCACTTCTTTCTTTTTATCATTCAAGTGTATTTCTTGGCATTTATCATACAATTGAATCCATTAAGACTTAACTTCTTATACTTTGCCATGATCAAATCCCAAAGAAATGAAGACTAAGAACTAAGTAACAGAAAGAAGTCTGTATGAGATCTGTAATAGTCACATCAGTTCATGTAGATATTATCATCTATAAGTTCACCTGCTTGACTAAACAAAAAAAGAAACAAAACAACAATAAAAGAAATGTTGGGCTGGGAATGTGGCTAAGTGGTATAGAGTGCTTGCCTAGCATGCATGAAGCCCTGGGTTCAATTCCTCAGTACCACATATACAGAAAAAGCCAGAAGTGGCACTGTGGCTCAAATGGTAGAGTGCTAGCCTTGAGCAAAAGAAGCTCAAGCCCTGAGTTTAAGCTCCAAGATGGGAGCTTAAAAAAAATGTTGCTGGAAGCCTGGTGTTGGTGGCTGATGCCTGTAATCCTAGCTACTCAGGAGGATGATTGCAGTTCAAAGCCAGCCTGGGCAGAAAAGTCCATGAGACTCTTATCTCCAATTAACCACCAGAAAACCAGAAGTAGAGCTGTGGCTCAAGTGGTAGAGAGCTTGTCTTGAGCTGAAGAGCTCAGGGACAGCACCTAGGCCCAAAGTTCAAGCCCCATGACTGACAAGAAAGAAAGAAAGAAAGAAAGAAAGAAAGAAAGAAAGAAAGGAAAGAAAGAAAGAAGAGAGAGAAAGAAAGAAAAGAAAGAAAGAGGGAAAAAGAGAGAAAGAAAGAAATGTTGCTGGACATAGGTAGCTCATGCCTGTAATTCTAGCTACTTGGGATGCTGAGATATGAGGATCATGGTTGCAAAGCCAGACTAGACAGGAAAGTCCATGAGACTCTCATCTCCAATTACAGAGATGTGGCTAAGGGACAGCATTTAGGTCCTGAGTTCAAGCCCCAATTCTGATGTGCATACATATATATATATACCTACACACATACATATACATATATATATATATGTATGTAAACATACAAATAGAAATGTTAATTTGAGAAAATAACATGCTGAAGTGTTATCAGGGCTAGATCTAGTTTAATATCGATTGTCAATGGTATGCAATTTTCCCATGTTGTGCAAAATTTATTCTGATCTGCTATAGGGGAAAAAAGATTGAGACAATTATTGCTCTGAATAAGTACTGGGAATTTGTCTAGAAAGTGTCTTGGCTTTGTTAGGTGTTACCAATCTTAGTATTAAGACAAGTTCTGCTTCCTACTTCAGAATCTGCATAGAGAAATACAGATTAATAATATACTATATATTAAGCCAGGCATGGTAGCTCATGAGATTTAAAAATGTTCCTTTCTGGTTAACATGACCTGAAGATTCTAATCAATTCTGTTATGAAAATAGGAAAATACCAGATCAGCACCCAAAAGAGCTCATTTGAGAACTGCTTCTTAGAATGAAAAAGAAATGAAAATCTACTAAGTGGGAATAGCTCCTTAAATTGATTCATATAGATGGTATAATGTATAGTCATTGTAAATAATTTCAGGTACAGGAAAATGTTTATAATGTTATAAAACAAAACAGAGGCTACCTTTCTTTTTAATCGTTATGCTGTTTTCCAGTACTGGGGATTGAACTCAGAGCTTTGAGCATGGTACACAAGCACTTGAGCAAGCACACTCCTGTCCTGCTGGTTGTATCTTGATTTGGAGCTAAGGTCTCTTTTCTTCTCCATCTCCAGTGGGGTAGGGCTGGCCTAAAACTTGTAATCTTCTGAGTAGCTAGGATTGTAGATGTGTTCCATTATTTTATTTATTTATTTTTGCCAGTCCTGAGGCTTGAACTCAGGGCCCGGGCACTGTCCCTGAGCTTCTTTTGCTCAAGGCTAGTACGCTACCACTTGAGCCACAGCACCACTTCTGGCTTTTTCTGTTTATATGGTCTGAGGAACTGAACCCAGGGCTTCATGCATGCTAGGTAAGCACTCTACCACTAAGCCACATTCCTAGCCCTATGGTCAGTTTTGTATTAGATGACTTCTTTCTGTCTTCAAAGGTCACATAGTATTTCAGAATCAATGCCTAGCATTCTTTTTCTCTTTCTTTCTTTTTTTTTTTTTTTGTCAGTTGTGGGCCTTGAACTCTGGGCCTGGGCGCTGTCCCTCGGCTTTTCAGCCTGAGATGTGTGGTCTATCACTTGAGCCACAGAGCCACTTCCGATTTTCTGGCGGTTAACTGGAGATAATGGTCTCACAGACTTTTCTTCCCAGGCTGACTTTGAACTGCAATCCTCAGATCTCAGCCTCCTGAGTAGCAAGGATCACAGGCATGAAACACCAGTGCTGGCACAGCCTAGCAATCTAAGCCATCATGTCCACATTTCAAGAAGCAAAAAAGAGGAAGCTTCTACTCACATTTCATTGGGTAGACTTAGATCTTTAGTTGTCTTCTTTGGGCTAATAAACTGATGTTTCTCAGAAAATGGAAGGTCTTGTAAGGAAGATGGGAAAAATGGACATTGGACAGGCATGTGGAAGCCTCTTCAGACTGACCTATGAATGGCCCTCCTTGCTAGATACTAGTCTTGCCTTATTAAAAGTATATCCTGGATCTCAGACACATATCCTTTCCATTTGCCTTGACATAAAAACATGGTGGATTCTCAATACTGAAGTACATTTGATATGGAACCATTCTCCAAGGTCTTTCTCCTAAATATCTAGCAATAGTGTCGGTTTCCTTCCTCATTACATATCCTATAAAGGAAGACTTTGCATAAGTAGTGTCTTCCCTACCTCCTTCATTTATGGCAACCCTCTTCCTTGCTAAATGGAACAAAACATCTGACCGCTATTCACAATATTCCTGGCAGTTACCCTGATCCAGAGGATTTGGCACTAATATTTAAATCTAGCTATCTTTATTTTCTTGCGCAAATTTTCATTGACAGAGAATCTGTAGGCATTTTGTTACTTCATGGGACTAAATCATTCAGTAGGGAATAGATATGCCTGTTAGAGATAAATCTAGATATTTATAGGTAGCAGGAAACCATTTGTCAAACTTAACACTAACTTGACATAATTACTCTCACTATGGGAACTATTCTAAACTTGTTCTTGTGACTGTTTATAGGACTCTCTGTGAGCTTTTCAAGTACAGAAATTTTTATCTTATATCTACTTTGTATCTCCAAGGTGCTTGGCTCATATGATCTTAAACATTTTCTCAACAAATGAATTACTAGCACTGCTCAAGGTCAAGTGGCAGTCAAAATAAACACTTGCGTTATTGCTGGCTTATTATGGATAGCTTTCATCAAGTACTAATGAAAGATACTTGGAGAGGAGGCCACTGGAACGTAAAAGGTAGCAGGTGGCAGCTGTTCCAATGACAAAGGGTCTTGGATTTTCCATAATTGTCTTAAAAATGTTTGAGTAACTGATGAGGGAAACTAGTGACCAGATGATAAGGGTATGTAAACCCTGAGCAGGATTCTTTGCTTCCTTGACCATGCATTTCCTCTTTTTAATCTAGGCACAATGTTTTTCTGTGTTATGTGAGGTCATTTAAGAGTTCTGGGGTTGAGTTGTATTTTATGGATTTGAGTACAAAATACAAGGCTGCTAATATGCTCCAACAGATTCAACTATGGTGACAGTTGCTGATTTCTTTCTTTCTTGTTCCTTTATTTCGAGTGCCGGGTTAGAACCCAGGGCTTCCTGTGTGTTAGGCAATGACTGTACCAATGAGCTATATCCCTAGTCCTAGATTTGTGTTTTTAAGTCGATCTTACAAATCATGGGAGTTAATTATTTCTTTTTCTTTTTTTTGTTAGTGGTGGGGCTTGAACTCTGGGCTTGGGTGCTGTCCCTCAGCTCTTCAGCTCAAGGCAAGCGCTCTACCACTTGAGCCACAGCACCATCTCTGGTTTTCTGGTGGTTTACTGGAGATTCATAGACTTTCCTGCCCGGGCTGGCTTTGAACCACAATCCTTGGATCTCAGCCTCCTGAGTAGCTAGGATTACAGGCGTGAGCCACCAGCAGCCAGCCATATGATTTGATTCTAACAAATTATGGATTAGAGATGGCTCCACAGAAAATGTTGTTGAGAATGAATCCTACTACTGCAAAACAAAACAAAACAAAACAAAACAAAACCCAACCTCTATCTCTAAAAGAGCACTGGCTTTGCTAGTTTACAAAGTCCCCTATTTGTGTATGATGAATTCTTGAATAATGATTATGGAGAAAGAAGGGAAATATATCACAAATAATTCTTTCATCAGGGGTGGTAGTGAGTTCTGTAAGAAGGCTGACCATTTAGAGGCTTTGGCATTATTTGTAGTTATCACGCTGCCAGAACCCCTTCCCTCATGCTGGTTATGTTCATACCTCAGAGAAACTGTCCTTGCAGTTAGATTTCCAAGTGATAAGTGGAGGCTAAATGTGTGTGCATTTCTGCATGATGCTTTTCCTTAACCCTGCTGTTTTTTTCGTTGAGTCAGGAGGGCCCAGTCTCCTAGAAGTAACAAGACTCCTCTTACCCCTTTATCTTTCTTTTCACTTACTCAAAGTCCTAAGTAGGAGGGAAGCAACACCAGTTTTTTTCCAATCACAAATGTAGCTTTTCCCAATCTGCTTTTCTCCTTTCAGTGTAAGAGGTGTATGTATAGGGGTTAGGGTAGGGAAATGGGTAAGAAGCTTGAGTTTCTGACACTGAGCAGACTTCTTTGTAATCAGAACCAGGTTCAAATTTGTAGTTCATCCATTTCTCAGGATTTTGATCATAGACAGGTTTACTTATAAAAGTGTCTTTATTTCTGGGCCCATGGCTCAAACTTATAATTTTAGCTTCTAAGGAGGCTGAGATCTGAGAATTCCAGTTCTAAGCCTGCTGGGCAGGAAAGTCTGTGAGACTTGTATCTCCAAATAACCACCAAAAAGCTGGAAGAGAAGCTGTGGTGTAAAGTGATAGAGTGCTAGCCTTGAGCAAAAAAGCTCAGGGAGAGTGCCCAGGCTCTGAGTTCAAGCCTAAGACAAGCACAAAATGAATAACCACCACCACTACCACCACCACCATCAAGTATCTTTATTTATAGAATGGGAGTAACAGCATAGGCTTGGATGTGAAAAATATCCAGTACAGTCCCTAGCATCTAGCAAGGGCTCTTTCACTATTATTTTGGGATTACATTGCCTCTGCTAGGCATTGGTTAGTGTTCTGCGATTTTTTTTTCCTAAAGTGTCAGTATGTGCGGGGCAGGAGCAACTCTGCTTGCCAGTCCTGGGGCTTGAACTCAGGGCCTGAGAACTGTCCTTGAGCTTCTTTTTTTTGCTCAAGGTTAGAACTCTACCACATAAACCATAAAGCCACTTCAGGCTTTTTCTGTTTATGTG
This sequence comes from Dipodomys merriami, assembly GCF_024711535.1. Taxonomy (NCBI): domain Eukaryota; kingdom Metazoa; phylum Chordata; class Mammalia; order Rodentia; family Heteromyidae; genus Dipodomys; species Dipodomys merriami. The sequence goes on along the minus strand of NW_027205603.1, from coordinate 19,518,990 downwards.
GTACTGAGGAATGGAATGCATGCTAAGCAAGCTCTCTATCACTAAGCCACATTCCAAGCCTTCTGCTTGGAGTTTGAAGGTGTGGATGCATAGGGGCAGTTGGTATCTGTAGTTCACTACTGGGACCTTAACACCCATATTTGCTCTTCAAGCCTGTTCACCAGGAGTAACACTCCATACTAAGTTTAAGCAACTGTATTCCTAAGGAGAATGCAACTAGAGGAGTAGGGAATAACAAAGGGACAAAAGAATCCCTGCATCCGGTACCTCACTGTAGCAAGTGTATGTGGCTGCCTCCACACCCTATCTCTTCCTATACCTCCAGATATTCTTCCTTGTTAACAATGCCCAAGGACCTGCCTAAATGCTCTCTCTGAATCATGTATCTCCTCTTAAGACCTACAAACACAACATAAACCTAAATCTTATGAATAAAAATACACCTTAATATGCCTGAGTAAATGCCAATCCATGTACATGACCAAATCATAAAGCAGCCCTCAGAACAGACAATATGGGAACCTGTCTCTCCACTTTTAGCCACCTTTATCCATATTGTAAATGTGTAGATCCCTGACTTATTGGCATGCCTCATTAATTCCTGGGAAGCAAGGTGAGCAGAGTTCATGAAGGACATTGTTTCAACTAGCTGTCCTGTACTCACACCCTCCCCCGTTGCTGTTCTTTAGAACTTCCCTCTTACATTTCCTCTCAGCAAGCCGCTTATTTCCTAAGGTCATGGACACCTCAACAAATGGCATCACTACAATTCAGAGCTCGTTGCTTTCCCCCTATATAGACTAATACACGTGCAAATATTTCTATGCAAAAGAGGGGCAGCACAGGTTGTGGTCTACTCATTGTTGATGCAAGGTAACTATCACTGCCCTTACTGGCATGCTTGTGCTCCGCGCCCTTGCAATGGCTCCTTCAGTGACTGTGTGGAAAAAGGAGGGGGATCTTTTTATTCTCTTCCCCCTCACCCCCCTCACCTCATACTCTTTTCAAGCTCTGACCCGCTCTCAAAGAGGAACCGGGCACATCCACATACTTTTTTTTTTTTTTTTACCTTAGTAAACTGGTACAAACCCTGTTTCCAGCACCACAAAACGCCACGGCCTTAACCAAGTAAAACAAGGATGGTCGATGGAAATCTCCAAGGAAATCAAATCACCGCAGCCACCGTGACATTTGCAACAGTCCAGGGGCCTCCAATAGCTCAAGGCCCAGCAGAGAGTTCTCCAAGATCAATCCTAACTTCCTCTTCTTCCTCCTCCTCCCCCGCCCCTCTTTCTCCTTCTTCTTTTCCAGTCCTGGGTCTTGAACTCAGGGCCTGGGCGCTGTCCTTGAGCGTCTTTTGCTCAAGGCTAGCGCTCTACCACTTGAGCCATAGCACCAATTCGGGCTTTTTCTGTGTATGTGGTGCTGAGGAATCGAACCCGGGGCCTGGTGCTCTGGGCCACACCCCCAGCCCACTAACTCCTCTGAACATACATATATATGCTCAAAAGCATACACCTGTGTATGCATGTGCTTTTTTCCCCCCGTTTCGAAGCTGAGGCCGCCCTCGGGGCCTGTGCCTGCCAGGCAAGCGCTCATTCCGTGCGCGCCGAACCTTCCCAAGCAGCCCCGGCCCGCGGGTCGGCGCCCCAGCCCGGTCGGCTAGGCCTCCGGGAGCGCTCCCTGGAGCGCTGGCGGGAGGCCTCATCTCCAGGAAGCGCAGGGGCAGAGACCCTCAGAGAAGGGCGGCCAGTTCCCAGCGGCTTCCCAGCGAGCGCGAGGAGGGCTCGGAAACCCGAAGCCGCACTTTCCCCTCGGCGGCGGATCCGCTTCCAGGGCAGGGGGAAGAGGCGGGCGGGAGGCGGGGTCAGGGCCGGAGTAGGGCGGCGGGGGGCGGGGCCGGGCGCCGAGGGCGGGGCGCGAGCGGGCGCGAGCGAGCATCTTCCTCCGCACCGCGCCTCGCCCCTCCGCGCCTCGCCTCGCGCGGCCCCGGGCCGCGCCCACGTTCTTCGCCCGCGGGGCACGCACCCGAGTATCTCCGGCGTGAACCGGAACCGCTTGCCGAGGCCACCGCCGCCGCCGCCTTAGAACCGGGCTTCGAACGGGAAGCGGGGGAGGCGGCCTACGCGGCGCCGCCCGCCATGGCCGCGGCGGGGTGAGCTCGGCGTGGCGACTGCAGTCGCGCCGACCGCAGCGCTCCTCGGTCTCGTCCAGGCCCGCCGGGCCCCAGAGGCCCGCTCGGGGGCTGAGGGGAGTCGGCGTCCCCGCTCGCTCGTCGCCGCCGTTTCCAGTTCGCCGCCGCCGCCGCCGCCGCCCATGGCGAGGCCCCGCCGCCGCCGCCGCCACTGACCCGGCGGCCGGCTGAGGCTTCCGCCCTCCCGCGGCGGCGGCGGGCAGGCCTCTCCTCACGCCCCTGCCGCTAGTGCCCGGCGCCGGCCGGCGCCCCGCTCCCCGCGACCGTGAGGAAGACGCGAACAGCAGGCGTCGGGGGTCGCCGACCATGGGGAACACCACCTCGTGCTGCGTGTCGTCCAGCCCCAAGCTCCGGAGGAATGCCCACTCCCGGCTGGAGTCCTACCGGCCCGACACGGACCTGAGCCGCGAAGACACGGGCTGCAACCTGCAGCACATCAGCGACCGGGAGAACATCGACGGTGAGCGCGGGTGGGCTGCGCCCGCCCCGGCCTCGCCCGCCCTCCCCCGCCCGCTCCGGCTCGGCTGCTGGGGCTACGCGCCTGTGGGGCCAGTGCACCTCCCGGTCCCGGCCGGCCGCCGGCCCAGCCTGCCTGCCTGGCGCTCCGGGGGCCTCAGGATCGACCCCTTGCTGGTCCCCCCCCACCCTCCCCAGAGGGGGTGGGGGAATGGCCAGCCGTGGTCCCGGGTGGGAGGTGTGTGTGTGTGTGTGTGTGTGCGTGCGTGCGTGTGTGCGTGTGTGTGCTTGCGCGCGCACCAGCAGATCCCTAGGGAACACGAGTGGCCAAGGCTGAGGTGAGTGTGGGTTTCCCAGCGTTATTCGGATGCAGTCAGATGCCAAGTTCAGTGGGACTAGGCGGGAGCCTGTGTGCTCTTCCAAAAGGGAAGGGGATGAAATGGGGAGTGATCTCCCGTTTTTGACTCCTTTTCTCTATTAAGGCTTATGAGAAGAATTGACTTGCTCTGGCTACTTACAAGTACTTCTGGGCCTCCCCGCCCCATTCTCATTAAAAACGGCACCAACCCTGTATATACACTATACATACCCACATCACACCCAACTCTGTATATACACCCCAACTGTACTATGCATGTGCATACATATGCAGGTCCTTTTGTATGTATGTATATACATATATATATGTATATACATACATACACAGGTATGTAACCTAAGTTTTGAAGGGGAATGGTTCTGGAATTGGAGTAAAAAAGCTTCACTTTGATAAAGATTTTTAAAAAGATCATCAAAAGCTTTGCCTTGCTACCTGGTTTTTACATAGGCTTGAATTACTGTCATTTCTGTGCATCTGGGGAATTTTTGGTTCATCTTAGAATTTGTGTTAAAAAAGGAAAAAAGTATAACTAATCAATATTAGTATTTTTTTTTTTAAATCCGTTTTGGGGTTTGAACTCCGTCTGGACACTGTCCCTGAGCTTTTGTGCTCAAGGCTAAGTCTTACAACAAGCCACAGCTCCACTTCCGGTTTTAGGAGCTAAGTCTCCCAGCCTTTCCTTTCTTGCCCTGACTGCCTTTGAACTGCAATCCTCAGCTCTCAGCCTACTGAGACACTAGGATTATAGGCGTGAGCCACCAATGAACCCAGACTCCTATTAGTATTTTATTTGTCCTGGTGGCTTTGCAGTGTCCAGTACTGTCTTGTCAATAACTTTTGTAGACTAAGAATATTTACAGAGGAATAGTTTACACATCGTGCATAAATTAGTTTACAGTTTTTTTTAACATAAAAATATTTGAAATTGGAAATGCAAGTTTGTGACCACTTACATTTTTCCCCTACAGTCTTTTCACAGTTAATAAATTTCTGAATTTTTCTTTTCTTAAGCTCCCTCCCCCCAGTTAATTTAGAGGAAGTAATCTGAAAATTTTCTTGTATGAATGAGTTGGCATAACTCTATGTCAATTCATTCTTGTTTTTTGGGTGGAGCATTTCCCATGAGGTAGGGAACCAAATTTATATTGCTGAAGCATTTTCTCATTTGGGCTTCCATTAATTTCTTCTACATGATAATACCATCTCTTTAAGACAGCAACTTTATTAAATGACTACTATATATAAAGAAACTAATACAGTTCTGATTTTATAGTAGGTGGATGCCTTTGAAGTACAGCTATTTTGCATTTATCCACTGAGGAGCACCTAGATGGCCAGAACTGTGCTAGCCATAAACACCTGAAAGGAAAGTCTAGCATATAATACAGACAGACCTAGTATGAGATTTTTTTTTTTTTTGCTCAAGGCTAGTGCTCTACCACTTGAGCCACAGCTCTACTTTCAGCTTTTTGGTGGTTAATTGGAGATGTGTCTCATGGACTTTCCTGCCCATTCTAGCTTTGAATTGTGATTCTCAGAACTCAGCCTCCCAAGTAGCTAGAATTATAGGTGTGAGCCACTGGCACCCAGCTCAGTATTACAGTTTAAATGAATGAATGAGTGAGCTTATTATAGAAAGCTGTTACCCAGTCTTACACAGTGCTGACATGCAAAATCATGTTGTGCACTAATAGGTGGTGGATACTTCATGTTTTAAATGGTAGAACAAAAACAAAATGAAGATTCATATTTTATAAGCTACATGTTATTACTATCGACTATAGTATGGAACTGGGGAAAAATGTGTGATTGTAAGCACTTTTTGACATTTGACACTATGGCTTAGAAGGATTTGCCATAAATAATGCAGTGTTACTGTGAGTCCTTTTATTTGGAACAAATCTACATTTTGGTTTTCATGCAGGGTGTGTGTGTGTGTGTGTGTGTGTGTGTGTGTGTGTGTGTGTGTGTGTGTGTGTGTGTGTGTGTGTGTGTGTGTGTGTGTGTGTGTGTGTGTGTGTGTGTGATTGTGAGAGAGAAAGAGAGAGAAGGAGGGAGAGAAGGAGGGAGGGAGAAGAGGGAGAGGGGCCTGGGCACTGTCCCTCAGTTTTTGCTTAAGGCTAATTATCTGCCACTTGAGCCACAATTCTATAATTGCAACTCCTGTATATTGGTTACTTGATGCTAGATGCTGTTTTAATTGCTTGGTTCTTGTTTATTCATGTAGAGCTCACAATCCAACCCCTGGGCAGTGTTCTCTTTACTTTTAAGACAGAAATAAGGCTTAGAGAGAATAAAACTCTCCCTAAAAGTCACATAGCCAGTAACTAGCTATTTCACCCAGAGTAGCCTGGGATTGCCTTCTGGGATAGATAGAGGCTCTTGTAGTTACATCTATCATTTCTGGAAGAAGAAATTTAATCAACCTGCAGTGATTATTCAGTCTAGACTTAGTATCTGGGAGGAAGTAGGCTAAAAGAGTAAGCTAAAGAGAACTTAAAATGTGATGAGACCAATAAACCAGAATTATTGGAACATCTGCACCATAGTGCTATTTTATAGTTTGCCTGTCATTTTTGAAAATTCAATTTCTCCCTCATCCTGTACCCAATCTGCTGGGAAAGCTGAGCTCTTCCACCTTCAAAATATATCCACAGCCTGAGTATTGTACCAGTGTCCTTGGTCTTCCTGATTCCCCATTGCCCCCTTCAGTCTGTTGTTAACACAGCAGCCCTGGAAGTTGAGATCTAATTTAAAACTCACCACTCTTCTGGACAGATAGGGTAGCAACTTCTCATTTCACAAAGCTGCTTCTTTACAAGGCCCTTTGTGATCTGCCTACTTTTCTCCACTCACTCTCTGGTTTGCTGATTTTTCCTGCCACCCTGCCTTTTTCTGTGCTGTTGATAGAACTCAGTAAACACTCTTACATCCCAGGGCCTTTACTCTGTTCTTCTGATTGGAATGCTCTCCTTGTGTACTTTTGATTACCTCCCTAACCAACTTCAGGCTTGGTTTCAGACTTCTCAGTATCCAGTACATAGTCTCTATACCACAATTCCTACATCATATCTTACAGTGTATTATTTAGGTCTGTGCATTTATAGTAATAACTTTGCTTATTAGAATGGAAGTTCTACTAGTATGCCTCTGTTTTGTTCACTGATACAAACCAAGTGACTGAATACTGCCTGATTCTTTAAAGATGCCTTTAGTGTTTGTGAATGAATGAGTAAAGCCATCCATTGAAGACCATTTTTGTCATTGTCATGTGCATTCATTGTGTGATGGGAGAAATGGAAGGAGATTGAACAGGACTTAAAATAATGGAAACAGTGAATGTGAAACTATTCTTTTTGTGTGTGTGTTTTAGCCTCAGAGGTAGCAGATGTGGTCTTGAAAATGAAGAAAGTTTTAAAGTATGACAAAGGAAAAAACCCCATACTGAAAAGAAATCTGTGTAACGATGTGATATGTTAAATCTTTTTTCCTGTCTCTTTCAATGAATGACTTTAGTTGGGGGAGGGGTGTCTTACATCCTTGCAGATCAAAATGAGGCTTAAGTACATTATAAACAAAAACATGAACAGATGCAGTTGTGACATAGTCACTCATGTTGATTTTGTTGTTGTTGTTGGTCGTGGGGCATGAACTCTGGGCCTGGGCACTGTTCCTGAGCTTTTCAGCTCAAGGCAAGCACTCTACCACTTGAGCCACAGCACCACTTCTGGTTTTCAGGGACTTTTCTGCCTGGGCTGGCTTTGAACCGTGATCCTCAGATCTCAGCCTCCTGAGTAGCTAGGATTACAGGCCTGAACCACTAGTGCCAGCTTTATTTATTTTTTTCGGTTGCTTGTGGGGCCTGAACTTTGGGCCTGGGTGCTGTCCCAGAGCTCTTCAGCTCAAGGTTGTCGCTCTACCACTTGAGCCACAGCCCACTTCCGGTTTTCTGGTGGTTTATTGGAGATGAGTCTCACACTTTCCTGCCTGGGCTGACTTTAAAACTTGATCTTCAGATCTCAACCTCCTGAGTAGCTAGGATTACAGATGTGAGTCACTGGTGCTCAGCTGATTTTTTTTTTTTTAAGGGAGAGAAAATAGAGAAAACCGCCCAGCATTTATGACCAAGATTATGCATAAACAGACATTTTTGTCAAGAGTTTGGGTAATTATTGGAGTCATTGTATAAAGATGAGGAAGCTGCAAGGATTTGAAACTCGTTCCTGGATTAGAAATTGAAAGGAATTTGTGTTGTATCATGAAATAGAAACACTAAGTTTAGCTGAGGGATTTAATAATGAGTTATTATTTTTTATATTTTATTATAAAGGTACTGTACAGAGGAGTTACAGTTACATGAGTAATGAGTATATTTCTTTTTTCTTTTTTTGTCGGTTGTGGGGCTTGAACTCTAGGCCTGTGTGCTGTCCCTCAGTGCCACTTCCAGTTTCTAGTGGTTTATTGGAGATAAGAGTTTCATGGACTTTCCTGTCTGGGCTGGCTTTGAACTACGATCTTCAGATCTTAGCCTCCTGAGTAGTTAGGATTATAGGCATGAGCCACCGGTGCACGGCATGAGTATATTTATTGTTGATTATTACCTACTCCTTTGTTTTTCTTCCACTATCCCTCCGGGGGTGGGGGAGGCAGTTGTAAAGTTCATTTCTAACATAGTGTCTTGTGAGTATAGCTGCAATGGGTCATCCTTTGTCTTTGTTTCAGCATTTTGTTATTCCCTTTCTCTCCCCCACATTAGATAAATGTATATACAAGATGCAGATTACCAGAATCAAAGACAGTGATTGCCAGGGGTAAAACAATGAAAAAAGAAAAATGAAAAAGAAATGACTAGATACAGTACATTGGTGACAACAAGGTCAACAACCAAAAAAAGACCTGTTGTTTCTATGTCTTGGAGTTAATTTCATTTTGCATCATTTTGTATGGTCATATTGTACATAGCTATTGAACTATTATGATTCTCTGCTAGGACTATCCTAGACATATACTAATTATTACAAATGAGGGAAACCATGGAGCCTATGTTTCTTTGTGTCTGTCTTCTCTTAATATGATTTTTTCCAAGTCTTTCCATTTCCTTTGAAAAGGGGTGATGTCATTCTTTCTGATACAAGCATAAAATTCCATTGTGTATATATATCACATTTTCTTGATCCATTCATCTATTGAGGGGCATCTGTGTTGGTTCCATATCTTAGCTATGGTAAATAATGCTGCAGTGAACATAGTTTTGCTGGTAGCTTTAGTGTGGCCTTGTTGGTGATCGTTTGGGTAAATGCCCAGAAGTGGGATTGCTTTATCATAGTGGAGTTCTATGTGTAGTCTTTTGAGGAACCTTCATACTGCTTTCCAGAGTGGTCTTGCAGCATCTCTTATTATTTATTGTCTTGATAATGGCCATTTTAACTGGGGTGAGGTGGAATCTCAGTGTGGTTTTGATTTTCATGTTGATTTTCTTGTGCTCATTATGAAGTGTGGTATCGGCCATAAAGCAAATGGTACTTGATTTTTCTATAGTTAGAGCTAGAAGCCTGAGAGCCTCATCTTAATATCAGAAGAGAGCTGGAAACACTACACTTGCTGATATCAGGATGGGAGATAGGAGCACTTTTTAAGTCTTTAATATACCTTGGTCATTCTCTCTCTCTTATCTGTGTCATATGTTTCTCACTGTCCAGGAGGATACAGGGGTTTGCACTCAGGGCCTCATACTTGCTAGGCAGATACTCTGTCTAGCATATGTGACATGTATCATGTGACTTACTTGTTGAGATGGTGGGAGGTCTAGCTAACTTTTTTCCCAGGACTGGTCTTGAAGTTCTATCCTGTTGATCTCTGACTCCCAAGTAGCTGGGATTCAGATTTGAGTCACTGCACTCAGCATCTTCTTTATAAGAGTTATAAGATATCCTCATTTTACAGATTATAAAACTGAATCTAGGAGAAGTGAATCTTTTGCCCAGGTTACTCAGTTCCTGTAGTGCCCAAGTAAATTTGCTATGTTAATTCTGGGCCCAGACTTGTGCTAATAATTGACCTGAATTATCTTCATAATCTGAACATTATTCTGTCCCTTCCACAAGCAATGAAATTAAGCATTTAAGACATTTGTTTGAAGTTCCACAGCTTGTTCTTGTCATTTGGAATTTATCTCCAGTCACTTGCAAGAAGTTGGCTTCAATTTCCCTGTGACAGCTAACTGAGAGTGGTAGGTGTATAGAGTCAATCTCCTGGCCTGCCCCACACCCGCTTTAAGAGATTTTTACAGTCATAGCCTGGATGTTTTTATTAGCAATACTTTGTGATTCTGATTTTTCTTCTTTACATGCTTTTTTGAGAGAAGTAAAGATCAATTTTATGGAATGGTAGATTTTCATTGTCTTCATAAGACAGGAATGATGTTACATTTCTGCCTACATGAAACTGAAGCGCACAGAATGGAACAGAAAAAATACAGAAGCAAAACATCCGAGAATGGTCTTGAGATTCTTTTTTTAATCATACAGAGTCAGGATTTAGCTCCAAGTGTGGCCTGCTGGATATACTTTAAAAAAGTAGTGTTTTGTATCTCTCCCAAGAGGGCTATTGACAGTATCATACTTGTCATACTTCAGAGTATAAATACTTTCAGGACTCAACAATTTAGGTAAGAAAGTCCATTGCATTAATGGTAGATTTAAGCCCCACTTTGGTTTTCAGTGTCATTTCCAGCTTGAAGCTGGAAGAAGGAAGCAAGTTCATTTACCATGCAGGAGTTTTCATGTTTTGGTGAGAACTTGTTGATAAGAGACTTGGGGGAGACCATTTCTTCTCTGTGCTCTGAGCCCTAGCAATAACCTATTCTGTCCTCTGTGAACGATAAAGAGAGTGCGAATTCAGAGAGGGGCTCTTCTCAGGGGCTCCTGAAAGTGTGTTAAATTCATGAAATGCATGAAGAACCTGTCTGCTGAGTCTTAACTTTCCTTTTCTGCTTTAAAAAGTTCTTAAAGATACTGCTTTCCTTTCATTCTGAGGTGTAGTATGTAAGGATCAAAGCAAAGCTAAAATATTTAATTGATCAAAAGTGTTAGATGAACATGTCATTATGCATGAAGTACCCATAATTAATTTTCTTGTACTAAATGTAAAGTGTACTTCAAGTTGTATTCAAACTGTCCATGTCCTGAGAAACTAGAAGCCAGAGTCTCACCCAGAGTCAGACATTGATGCAGTTTTGAAGGCAATACTGAAGCACAGCTGGTTAGAGCTACACAGGTTGTATTTCTGAAGTTCTGTGTAGCATTTGAACAGGAGCTTGCTGGCTATAGAATTTGAGATAGAAATACTTTTCTTTCTAGAACTCCTTTGCTCATCTGTGCTGCATCTTTCCAAAATCACATTGTGGCACCATGCAGTGATCAGTCGGGTGAATATTTGAATGGCTTTCTCTGGGTCCTGGGGATGATGCAGTCCACCCAGGCTGTATGTCTGCTGACCATGTCAAAAGGGCCATGTTCTTAGCAATAGCAGCACACATCCTTAGATGGAAGCTGCAGGAAGCCCCAGGACTTTTTTTTCTTAAATGTGCAAAAATCCTTCATAGATAAAGGTTTGAAGGTGTACATAAATGTGCTTTATTGTATTCAGGTAAGGCTTTCAATAAAGTGGAGTTGGTGGGCTGAAACAATAAGCTCAACACTCTTGAACAGGTTTATAGGGGACTGTGTGGCCCTGTTCCCATTTCTTTTAGGGGAGAGTCTGTACAAAATTGGAGAGAGCTCAGAAAAATATCTAACCACCTTTTCTTTCCATTTCTCAGCTACTCAAGATGTACCTGTCTTTTCTTTTTTAAAATTGTTAGCTTGGAAAAGATGAACTAAAGCAAAAATTGAGTATTGTCAAACAAAATGCAAACTGAAGGTCCCTGTGTTCTGAAATATTTTTCCTAGAAAGTCTAGTGACTGATAAGACAGGTCACTTTCAGGGCTTGATCTACTCCAAACTATTACACTCTTACCAGTTCCGTTGCTTTGCTTGGGAGGTGGCTTTTAAAATACAGAAGTTAAAAGCTTTAAATCTGTTTTTATTCACTTTTGCCAGAATTTTGACATTTTATAGATTAGTTTTGACTTCGTAAAGAACCTTTATTTTTTTGCTGATCCTGGGACTACAAGGTCTGGGTAGTCTTTGAACTTTTTTTGCTCAAGAATAGTGCTCTTCCACTTCTGACTTTTATGGTAGTTTATTGGAGATAAGAGTCTCATGGACTTCCCTACCTGGCTAGCTTGGAGCTGTGATCTTTAGATCTCAGTCTCCTGATTAGCTATGATTACAGGCGTGACCCACTGGTGCCTGGTCTCCTCTCCTCTCCTCTTTTCTCCTTCCCTCCCCTTTCCTACCCAACCCTTCCGGACCCTACTGACCCTACCCAACCCATCAGTCCTGGGGGCTGAACTCTAGGCCTAGGTGCTGTCCTTTAGCTAGTCATCTCATCCCTTGAACTCAGTGCCACTTCTGGCTTTTTTTTTGCTTATGTGATGCTGAGGAATCAAACCTAGAGCCTCATGCATGCTAGGCAAGAAATCTAGCACTGAGCCACCTTCCAGCCCTGGTCTTTTTTTCTTTTTTAAGGTATGTTTTTAAAGTTCTATATAGGAAATTCGAAAATAGCTAATATGTCTGGGCTAAGCATCTACTCTTTCATGATTATGCTACTCGGAAAGAGATTTCAACTTAGTTTCATTAGTTTATGGACACATGACCTAGGATGGGTAATTTTATTTCTAGGTCATTACTTAGTGATCTTTGTCATCTACTTGGGGTAGAGAGTGGGGCTTTTTGGAGTATGCTAAATGCCAGTGGCATGCTCAACAGAGGATATATCAGCAGTGCCTGTATACATGACAGATGCATTTTGGTACTGAAAAATATAGCTGGATACACCAAAGATAATTGTTAGCAGTTACAATGACATCTGTGCCAGTTTGCTGTGAGCAGCAGTCTTTGGGTGCTACAGTACTTCCATTTTAGACATCTCTGATTATAGATCATATGACTCTGAAGGATGAATAGGAAACACTTTGCATGGGAATCATACACAAAACTGTGAGTGTAGTGCTTGAAACATTTCATAAGTATTTGCTTTACTTTGGATTGTTACTTCTTGGTGAATAAAAAGGAAAAATAACTTATTGAAGATATTTTGTTTATATTCAGTAAATTCCTTTCCAAAGTGTGATTGGTTGTTTGTGTTGACATAGGGTTTTACTACATACCCCAGTAGGGCTTTGAAATTTCCATCTTACTGGAATTATAGGCATGCATCACACATCCAGCTTTGATATACTCCTCCCCCCATTAATTTTGCTGTGGTCGGGGAGAGAGAGATCAAAACATGGCCTTGTGGTTGTTCATGTTAGGTAAGTACACCACCACTGAGCGATATCCCAGACCTTTGTAATTTTTTTTTTCTGGTACTAAGGCTTGAACTCTGGGCTTGGGTATTATCTTAGTGATCCTTTTGCTCAAGACTAGCACTCTACCACTTGAGCCTTGGCACCACTTCCAGTTTTCTGGTGATTAATTGGAGATAAGAGTCCTATAGACTTTCCTGCCCAGGCTGGCTTCGAACTGTGATACTCATATCTCAGCCTCTTGAGTAGCTAGGATTACTGGTGTGAGCCACTAGTACCCAGCTCCCTTATACATTTTTTTTTTGGCCGGTTGTGGGGCTTGAACTCTCGGCCTGGGCGCTGTCCCTCAGCTCTTCAGTTCAAGGTGAGCAGTCTACCACTTGAGCCACAGTACCACTTCTGGTTTTCTGGTGGTTTATTGGAGATAAGAGTCTCACATTCTTTTCTGCCTGGGCTGGTTTTGAACCATGATCCTCAGATCTCAGCCTTCTGAGTAGCTAGGATTATAGGCGTGAGCCACTAGTGTCTGACCCTGCTGAGTTTTTATAATAGAATTGTAGATGGAGGTATAGGTTTTGCATAATTGCTTAAAAGTCAGGGTTTTAGGGCTCCTACTCTGTGTACTCATGCTTAAGTCTAAGATGAGAAGTCACACTGCTGTGTTCATTATTCTATTTTCAAAAACTTAAATTCTCTCCAGTTGATAACTCATGCCTATAATACTAGCTCATCAGGAGACTAAGATCTAAGGATCATGGTTCAAAGCTAGCCTGGGAAGGAAAATCTGTGTAACTTTTTTTTTTTGTTGTTGTTGTTGGTCAGAGGACCTGAACTTTGGGCTCTGGCTCTAAGCTCTTTACCTCAAGGCTAGTGCTCTACCACTTGAGCCACAGCACTACTTCTGGTTTTCTGCGTGGTTTACTGGAGATAAGAGTCTCACAGAGTTTCCTGCCGGGGCTGGCTTTGAACCATGATCCTCATATCTCAGCCTCTTGAGGAGCTAGGATTAAAGGCGAGAACCACCAGCGCCTGGCCCTATGTGATTCTTTTTTTAAAAAATTTTTTTTGGGGTCTGGTCGTGGGTCCTGAACTCTGGGCCTGGGCGCTGTCCCTCAGCTCTTCAGCTCAAAGCTAGCGCTCTACCACTTGAGCCACAGTGCCACTTCTGGCTTTTTTCTTTTTGCTTATGTGGTGCTGATGAATAGAACCCAGGGCCTCATGCATGCAAGGCAAGCGCTCTACCACTGAGCCACCTTCCCAGCCCCTCCATGTGAGTCTTATCTCCAGTAAACTACCAAAAAGCTATAGCTCAAGTGGTAGAGTACTAGTTATAAGCAAAAAGGCAAAGGCACAAGCACCTGGGCCCTGAGGTCAAGCCCCAAGACCAGCATAAAAATAAAGTTAAGAGGGTATGCTGTATTTAGAGAAAAAAATGCTTTTCTCAAAACTATTCCCTTCCTCTAAATTTTTTTGTTCTTCAGACTCTTTTAACATTATTTGATTACCTCAGCTGTATTTAACAGCAGTTGGAGTGATGCATGAATTAGATGGGTTAGAGTAGTCCTTAAAAGTCTGAATTAATTCCCATATATAAGTGAATTAAATCTATTGCCCCAGTTAAAACAATGAAGGACATTAGAATTGAGCTCATCACTCCCTTTTTATTTTTCAAATTATTGTTCTAGCCAGCTAGTAAGTGGGGTCATTTATCCCTGAACATTTATCCCATCCTGGTCTGTATTACTGGGGATTAAGATACAACATTTGCTTCCAATCAGGACACCTCCCTTTTCTGCCATAATCATATGAGCCATCTGATTTTTCCATGCCATCTTGCTAGTGGGACTTAAAAGTTCTCCAGTTCCCTTTACTGTATACCTATAGTAAATATTATTGACTATTTTAGCCCACCAAAGCAGTGCGGATTCAAATACTGCTGTTTGATTTATTGCCTTGAATTAATCAGAAACTCCCCTTAGAATCCCAAAGGCATATATGTAAATATGAAAGTCAAATTAATCTCCAGAGGAGATAAAATCTCATTTTTGTGTGGGGGTATGTGTGTTGGAATGCCTGAGTGAAAGGGATGGCCAATTGGACTAGAGTGTAAATCCTACTCCATTTGACTGAAAGAGTTTCAAGTAAAGATAGATGCACTACAATATCACCAGACATCTGCCTTGGTGACACTGAGAGTGGACTACTCTTCAAAGGATTGGCCTTCATTGCACCTGCATGTGTTTTCTAGCAATTCTAACCCTTGTGCTTATGTGGAGGAGAAGCAAGAGGCAAAGTTAGCTTCGAGATGGGGTCTGAGGCAGCTTCAGCCTTTTATGGTGGTTGACATCAGGCAAACAGTAGAGAGTAGGTCTTACACGACATATTGCTCCAGGCTATCCTTTCTTGGAAGAGGGTGTTCACTCATAGCATTTCAGCTGAGTCTGTGGTCTGTTCCTGAGGGAAGGGGATGACTTGAGACTCTGATCTTCCTGGCATACATTCTTTTCTTTTCTTTTTCTTTTTGTTGGTTGTGGGGCTTGAACTCTGGGCCTGGGCACTGTCCTTCAGCTCAAGGTGAGCACTCTACCACTTGAGCCACAGTGCCATTTCCAAAGGTAATTAGAACACCTGCAGAGTTTCTTTTCTTTTTATTTCTGGCATACATTCTTAACTACCACTTTTGTTTCAAGTACAAACTATTTCATCCCTTCTAGCCAGGCATTTATTCCCAGTAACTAGTTACTGAGAACTGCTTGTCCGTAAATTTGTGCTCCCAATCCATATTGCCTTAGGACTTAACTATCACCATTTTCTGATCCTAGAGAGAGGTCTGCACACATATTTAAAACAAAACAAAGAAAATAATTGGCCTGAGCCTGAATATAATATTGATTTTTCAAGATCTCCATGGGCTGTTACCCCATAGGCATCAACTCCAGTAATAATTGAAGATGTCTGGGAAATACTGATAGTCGTTAGTTCTAGATAAAGAAAGAGTAATAGTCCTATTACAGTTACTTTTTGTTACCAAGATTTGAAGACATAGTCCATCTTTCTTCCTTAGGAGCTCATTTCACCTTGGTGTAGTGAGTTCCATCCCTTTTCAGTGGTGGGTACTGTTCTCTTGGTAGTGAGTACCTCCTCCCAAGATGGCTTAAGTTTTTCTCCACTCCAAAGCTGGATCAGGATGTGATATCCCAGCCTATATGGAAAACTTGCCTAAGGGATGACAGAACTGAAGAGAGGCTGAGCACATAATTTTGGAGAAATTGTTCTTTGGTTTCAAAGGAGCAGGGGCCATAGGGTCAGACAAAGTAAGGTAAATTATATTTCATGAGGAGAGATCCTTGTATTTTTTTCTTTTCTTTTCTTTTTTTTTGCAGGGGTGGGGGGAGGCAGCTGTCTTAATCCTGAGTTGGCCCAGAGATAAGAATCTGGCCTAAGGACTATTTTGTCTCAAGGACTATTTTGTTTAGTTGTCTCTTTAAAGTTGGATTCATTCTTGAAACTTTTCCTGAAGAGGATTGGTGCTATGGAGTGTGATATGCCTATTTGTTTTCTAAGGTCCTTTCTAGTTCTCTGATTATGTTGGCTGTAAAGTGACTCCCATTGTCTGAGTCCATATTTTCGGTAAGTTCCACTGTCTAGGAGCACCTTAATCTACTCCATTAGTGAGTAGGTGCTACATTGAGGCATAGTTGCAATTCAGTGATCCACTAGGACCAGTAAATACTTTAAATCACCTGCCCCAGGTAATTCAGTGTAATCCACCTATATACTTTGAAAGAGCCTCAGGCTGGCATTTTTTGGGGGGGATTTGCGCCCCCTGCCCCAGGGCCTATTGTTAACTTTCTACAGGTCAGATAACCTTCAGTAACCTGTTTTGCCAGAGTATAGATTCTTCAACATACATACACTTTAAGGATAACATCATGTATAGTCTGTACTCCAATGACTCCCTTGGTAGAGTTGAGCTAATACCTCTCTTGGTAGGTTTGGAAAGTACTTCCCTCTCATCTGGGAGAAGCTGTCTACCTTCTTGGAGTCTGAAAGGCTTCTCAAATTGGGTCTTTTCCTTGGTTAAGAATGAGGCCTGAAAGAGAGTCAGGAGCAGCATTTGTATCTCTGGGTGGAATACAGCTTCCTTTATAGTCTAGTTATTTCCCTGTGCTTCAAGGGAGTTGCCTGATTGATCCCCTGGGAAATGGACTATTGCATTCTCTTTAGGAAGCATGAGATTTTCTAATAATAGTTCCTTGTATATTAGATCTTATCTTTTGCTATTAGTCTACTCTCAGTCCATATTTTGCCAAAGGTATGAACTACCCCAAGTGCATATTTGGAATCAGTATGGATTGATCCCTCCTGGCCTTTTAGAAATTTTAATGCCTAATTAATGTGAATAGATCACATATCTGAGTAGACCAGTTGTTGGGCAGCTTCTCTGATTCATTGAGTTCCATCTACTACTGAATATCTATTGTCTTTTTTCTTGAACAATCCCAGAGGAACTGTCCAAAAACAGCTTCATTACATCTACAATACAAGGGTATTCCTTGAGATTGGGTTTCAGTTTTTGTTGATTACAGTAAGGTCCAGACAACAATGCTTCATAGAGTCTTGGGCTTTCCATTCCAACAGAAATTCCACTTGGTTTAGATAGTTTTTCATGGTGAGGACCAAGTCATCCCTTTTTGGTAAAATAGCTTCATATTTTAATCCTGGAGTCAGTCAGCCACCCAGCCATCTTCCCACTTGTAGTTGAAGAATTGTTCTAACTTTGTGGGGTATACTGACTATTAAAGGTCCTCCAGAGGTTAATTTTCAATTCTCTTCAGTCAGTAGGACTGTAGCAGCAACTGCCTGGTTCCATTTGGGTCACCTGATCAAGGAGTTTCAACAAAGAGGCCCACAGGTTGCTTTGGGCTACAGGATCAAGGAGTTTGGACAAATAGACCACAGGCTGCATTTTTCCTCCTGAGGACCTCTGGTGTTGTTCCCTCCACATAACAGATAAATGGAAGGGTTTTTCTAAGAAGGTAGGACTGCTATAGATTGTTATCTCAACTTCCACTGGCTCCTAACTAGAGGATTAGGGTTCTCTTCTAAAAGTTTGAAATAAAACTGGGTGCTGGTGGCTCACCTGTAATCCTAGCTACTCAGTAGGTTGAGATCTGAGGATCATGATTCAAAGCCAGCCTGGGGAGGAAACTCTGTGAGACTCTTATCTCCAATTAAACACCAGAAAACTGGAAATGGTGCTGTGGCTCAAGTGGTAGAGTGTTCACCTTGAGCTGAAGAGCTCAGGGATAGTGCCCAGGCTGAGAGTTCAGGCCCCACAACTGACAAAAAAAAAATAGTTTGAAATAAAGGATGTTAGCCTTGAGGGCATAGGATTCTGTCAGAGTGTACAATATCCAGTTAACACTAAAAACTTTGATGTTCTCTTTTGGTCTCTAGTAGGGGCACAGCAGTAATCCCCTGTATTCATTAAGGGCCCAGTGGATGGTTTCTTTTGCTGACCAAATGTCCTAAATACTTAACCTCTTCTTCAACATATGGCAAGTTAGCTTTAAAAAACCCTACATTTTTATTGTCTTTTTTTTTTTCTTTTTTTGGGTCCGGTTGTAGGGCCTGAACTCTGGGCCTGGGCCCTGTCCCTCAGCTCATCATCTCAAGGCTAGTGCTCTACCACTTGAGCCACAGCACCACTTCCGGCTTTTTTCTTTTTGCTTATGTGGTGCTGAGGAATCGATCCCAGGGCCTCAGGCATGCAAGTAAGTGCTCTACCACTGAGACACCTTCCCAGCCCCATTTTTATTGTCTTTTACCGGTGGTTCAAAGGAATACCATTCAGCATAACAGTTTATGAATACAGTGTGTCTTGATCCTTGTCACACTCCCAACTCAACCCCTCCCCTGAATATATTATATATATAAATGTATAATATATAAATATATACATAAACATAATATTTATGACTATATAATATATAAAGATACCGATTAATGATAATTTATAAAGATATATATTTTTATGCTGGTCCTGGGACTTGAACTCAGGGCCTGGGTGCTTTCTCTGAGCTTTTTTGCTCAAGGTTAGTGTGTTACTATTTGAACCATAGCTCCACTTCCAACTTTTTGGTGGTTAGAGATGAGTCTCATGTAGTGTCCTGACCAGGCTAGGTTCGAATCGTCATCCTCATATCTCAGCCTGCTGATAGCTCGGAGTACAGGTCTGAGCCACCAGTGCCCTGCTTCAATTGTAAATTCATAGGAATATATATTGGATATTATGAATATTTTCCCCTCACTTCCTCTTACCATCTGCTTCCTCTCTTGACAAATCTTCCTACCTTTCAAGTAACAGTTTCCTGGTGTTTCATTTTGTTAGACTGTGAGTTTTGTTAAGGAATTAGACTCCTTTGCAGGAGAATTACTTCCCTACAAATACCATATTTTGGTTAATAAATTTGTGTATGCTTGCATAAAATCCTGTTGTGTTTACTTGAACACATCTATAAATTCTGTCTTCCACATAGGAGAGAAAACATGGGTCCTTTGTCTCTGGGCCTGAATTACTTCATTTAGTTTTTAAGGCTTTCTTTGGGAGCCCAAGAAGTTTGAGATTAATTGTAATATCCATTATTTCTTTCTAAGTAAGTCCTGGTAGTAGATAGTAGAAGGTCATCAACAAACTGTAATGAATTTATCTGAGAGGGTAGAGCAAATTCCTCCAACACCTGCTCTGCTCTAAGACTTAGCCAAATAGGTTAGAAGAACTGGTGAAGCCTTATGGGAGAAATGACCATCTTTCCTGTTGTTTTGTGCCTCTCGGAGTATCCTCTCATTCAAAGGCAAGGATGTTCCTACTATTCTCTGCCAGAGGATAAGCCCAGAATAATGCACCTTTTAAATCTATGACATTAAACCATTGATGATCTGGAGATACTTTATTGAGAAGTGTTAGGAGTTTTCCACAACTAAATGCCTAGTGTGAACTATCTGGTTACTGTCCAGAGATCCTGCACCAACCAATAAGAATCACTTGACTTCCTTACTGGCAGGCTTAGAGTAGTAAAAGGACATGCAAGATTTTCTTTTTTTTTTTTTTTTTTCCTGCTTATGTGGTGCTGAGGAATTGAACCCAGGGCCTCAGGCATGCAAGGCAAGCGTTCTATCACTGAGCCACTTTCCCAGCCCCAACATGCAAGATTTTCAAAGGCTGTCCTTTAACAGCCTTTCTCCCTTCTAGGGGTAAACGGTATTCCTCCCCTTCCACCTTTTTTGGTGGTTAATTGGAGATGAGTCTCACAGACTTTTCTGCTTGGGCTGGCTTTGAACTGTGATCCTCAGATTTCAGCTTCCTCAGTAGCTAGGATTACAGCTGTCCAACCTTTTGTTCTTCTAGTTTTTTGTAATTTCTTTGCAATGTCAAGTCAACTGTTGTAGAATGAAGCTGAATCATCCCATGCCCCAAAGAATCATCAGAATTTAACCCTACATACTTTCTCCTCTGATCTTTTAGCCTGTAAAGAAAGTCGACAGGTTAACTTTGGTTAGTTGTTGTATTACTTCCATGATCAAGCTTCTGAAATCTCTCATTTCTTTTCTGTCATTAGGATCATTATTATTCTAGTGAGAGTCTTGGAGGGGGAATTTCTTATTGGCTGGTTGAACCCTAGGTCCCTGGTGGGTGTTCTCTCTCCCACACAGTTATAGCTGCTCTTTTGATCATAGCCCTCTCTTCTCTAGAGATTAAGATTTCCAAGATGGGACATGAGTTCCACTAGGTATAGGTTTATGGGCTCAAGAACTGATCAAGCTGTTCTGCAACCCCACGTGGGTTAGAAGGAGCTTTAATTCTCTTGTAAAATTTGGAGTTGGTGTTCGTGGCTCATGCCCGTAATCTAGCTATTCAGGAGGCTGAGTATTCAATGTCAGCTCTGGTGGGAAAGTCCACAAGACTCTTACCTCGAGTTAACTACAAAAAGCTGGAGAGGGAGCTGTGGCTCAAGTGGTAGAGCACTGACTTTGAGCACAAAAGCTCAAGGACAGTGCCCAGGCCTAGAGTTTAAGCCCTAGGACTGACACCAAAAGTTGAAATTAAAAAAAACCACAAAAAACAAACTCACACTTGTAATTCTGGCTACTCGGGAAGCTGAGATCTAAGGATCATGGCTTGAAGCCAGTCTGGGCAAGAAAGTCCGTAAGATTCTTATCTCTGATTAATTGCCAAAAAACCAAAAGTGGAGCGGTGGGTTAAAGTGGTAGAGTGCTAGACTTGAGCAAAAATAGCTCAGGGACAGAGCCCAGGCCCTGAATTCATGCCCTAGGACCAGCACACATACATACAAATGCTGGTGGTTCCTAGCTAGGTAGCTGAGATCTGACAGTTGCAGTATGCAGCCAGTCATAGGAGAAAAGCCTTGTGAGACCTCCCTCCCTCCTTCTCTCCTTCCCTCTCTCCCTCCTTCTCTCCCTCTCTCCTCTCCCTCCCTCCCTCCCTCCCTCCCTCCCTCCCCTTCCTCCCCTCCCTCCCTCCCCTTCCTCCCCTCCCTTCCTCCCCTTCCTCCCCTTCCTCCCCTCCCTTCCTTCCCCCCACTCTCCCTCCCGCAGCCAGTTGTAAGAGAAAAGTCTTGTGAGACCTCCCTCCCTCCCTCCCTCACTCTCCCTCCTCTTCCCTTTCCCCTCCTCCCCCCTGTCAGTTTTGGGGCTTGAACCCTGGGCCTGAGCTCTTCAGGTCAAGGTGAGCCACAGCACCACTTCTGGTTTTCTGGTGATTAATTGGAGATAACAGTCTCACAGACTTTCCTACCCAGGCTATATTTTTTTTTTGTTGGTTAAAGTCCAGTAAAGTTGAGACTAGCATGTGTCCTCTGGGAATTGCCTTGTGACAGCTGCCTTGTGTGCTGCTGGTGTGTGTTATTGGTTGAAGCAAGGCAGATGACATTGGGGAAGATAGATGGAGAAAGAAGAGTGCTTCTGAGTGGGGAGGGGAGGGGGCTGCAGGTGTCAGCAAAGTTTGCCGGGTGCTGTGCAGCTTTGGAAAAATTACTTGCATTGTATTTCTTACTGAATACTATATTACTGAGCAGAATTTGCTACTGTGGATTCTATTTGGCAGTAATGCTTTTCTTTACTATTACAATCAGGGAGGATAAAAAATTGTTGCAGTAACAGAGATGTCAGGAAAGATGCATTAATTTTTCTGAATGATCTTATTATTTTCTATTTATGATCTAGTCTCTTTAATCTGTTCTTTCTTACAGTCCTGTCGCTCTCCTGTCCTGTTTATAACCTGTTTGGTTCCTGTTGTGGACAGTTAGGTAAATGAAGTCATTAGTGTTTGCCCTCTGTTGCTACATGCAGTATCCTTTCTCATGTAGTGACTTTAGCTACAAGGGCCTTCTCAGGCACCTAAGCCTGATTCCCTTCAGTTTTGTACATGGTATCTGTCTGTTCTTCCCACACACAGGCTATTACTTGGTTGGCTCCTGGGCATCCTGTGCTTTTTCTTTTTTTTTTTGAGGGGGGGTCCGGTCGTGGGGCCTGAACTCTGGGCCTGGGTGTTGTCCTCAGCTCTTCAGCTCAAGGCTACTGCTCTACCACTTGAAGCCACAGCACCACTTCCGGCTTTTTTCTTTTTGGTTATGTGGTGCTGAGGAATCGAACCAGGGCCTCATGCATGCAAGGCAAGCGCTCTACCACTGAGTTACCTTCCCAGCCCCGATCCTGTGCTTTTTCCTTAGAGGTCTCCTCCAAGAAAGGGGACAGCCCTTTCCTGGAGGCCACTGCCCCACTCTATCATGCTGTGTCTTTACCTATATTATATTGTATTATTGTATAGTGAACACTTTTGCTATATATTACAATTACAATAATACTACAATTTATTTAGTTTTTTATGTCTATTTCTTATATTTTCCTTATCTTAAAAGATAAAACCCATATATAAATTCCACAAGGACAGTGGAAACTGATTTGGCCATTATAGTTCCTGTCAGAGCAGAATTTGGCCTCTATGTAGGTACTCTATAAATAGTATTCATTCCACATCTAGCCAACATTTCTTCCTTTCTTTTTTTTGTTGGTTTTGGCGCCTGAACTCTGTGCCTGGGCACTGTCCCTCAGTTCTTCAGCTCAAGGCGAGCATTCTACCACTTGAGCCACAGCACCACTTGTGGCTTTTTCTGCTTATGTGGTGCTGCAAGGCAAGCACTCTGCCACTGAGTCACCTTCTTAACCGTGGCATTCAAAAAAAGCATAGACTAGTTATTTAAAATTTTTTTTCTCATTTGGATTTGTCTGTTGTTTGCCCTAGATTAGATTCAGATTATGCATTTTGTGGAGAGTACACAGAAGCAGTGTCCCCATTTAGGGACAGATGTCTTCTTGTTTATCCCAGCACAGGTGAAGTTAATCTGGAATGTTTGGCTAAGGTGTTATCTATTAGTTTCTTTGGTGGAAGGTTACTGGTGTTTTCCCTTTGTAATTAATATGTAACGTGGGGAGATTGAGACTGTAAATCTACATTTATTATCAAACTTTACTCACTGTTTTTATTGTTCATTGATCTTTTAGCTCTTTTTTCCCCCCCAGGGATGGGGGTTAGTTGTGGGGCTTGAACTTAGGCCCTGAGCAGTTTTGCTCAGGTTTGCAGGCCTGAGCCATCAAGTGCCTGGCTTTCTTTTTGTATTTTTTGTATTCTTTTTTTTTTTTTTTTTTTGGGTCTGGTTGTGGGGCCTGAACTCTGGGCCTGGGCGCTGTCCCTCAGCTCTTCAGCTCAAGGCTAGTGCTCTACCACTTGAGCCACAGCGCCACTTCCAGCTTTTTTCTTTTTGGTTATGTGGTGTTGAGGAATCGAACCCAGGGCCTTGAGCATGCAAGGCAAGCGCTCTACCACTGAGCCACCTTCCCAGCCCCATTTTTTGTATTCTTTTTGTATTTTTTCCTTTTTCGTTGGTCATGAGGCCTGAACTCTGGGCCTGGATGCTGTCCCTGAGCTTTCAGCTCACGGCTAATGCTCTACCACTAGAGCTATAGCGCTACTTCCAGTTTTCTGGTGGTTAATTGGAGATGAGAGTCTCATTGACATTCCTGCCCAGGCTGGCTTTGAACCATGCAGTCTTCAGATATCATCGTTCTGAGTAGCTAGGATTACAGGTATGGGGCAAGGGCGCCCAGCTTTCTTTTCATATTTTTGAGTAGGCATTTTATAATAAAAAGTAGCTCTTGTCACCACTTACATTTGTCAGTATGGATTCATGGCTTACTGCATTCAATGAATTGTAATTTATTAGTCTCAGTTTTTGTTGCTCAGATTGGTTCTTAGGAGCCTCTTTCAAACTACTTCCTCTTAGATCTGTGTTCCTTTGATACGTCCTTATTATTTTTTGAGCACTTCTTTTATTTTTGTTGGTATATTTACTTTTTATGTACTATTTTTCTCTTAGTTTTGAAAAGAGTGATTTCTCTCAAGAAATATGGCTTGTGATATTTTTATAAAACATTAGCAGTAGCATCCATAGTCAATCATGATGTCAGAAAGTGTGATCTTACATGATTTTGGTTACAGTTTTTGTAAAACCAAAGAGCAGTAGCTTACTTCTTGTAGCTTAGGGATGTAATAATGTGAGAGATGGTCAACAGTATTTATTGAGTACTGCCAGTGCCTAAAGCTTTCTGTTGATGCATGAAAAATATTGTGGATGATAGTAGGAGAGAGCAGGTTTTTGATCTCAGGGATGGTGAGATTTGGTAGAAGATAAGACAGCACTGCACACATATGGTGGGTGCTGGGGATGGAGCCACTGACCTCCTGCCTGCTAGTGAAGTGGTCTAACACTGAGCTACATCTCTACTACACTAAAAGTCTCTGTTTACACTGCTGGCTGGTAAAGGTTGCCATTTAATTTGTGGCAGTAGTCAGACTGGAGCTTGTTAGCTTACACAAAAGACAAGGCAGACTGCTCTGACTTACAAACAAGCTTGTTAGCTTACACAAAAGACAAGGCAGACTGCTCTGACTTACAGACAAGCTACTTTCAGATTACACAGAAGAGTAAGGCAGTTACCAGTTACACTCAGTGTCCCCGGATGTTAGTTACCAGATCTCTGTCATCCCTGGGCCACTCCGTTTGAAAAGCCAAAACTTGATGGCAGTTAAGTGAGCTTGTGTTCAGAGCCTCTACTAAGAGCCATCTGGGGTAAGAAATGTATGCATTATCCTGCCCATGTAATTGTAGCCCCTCTGTACAGTATGTTCTCAAATAAAATAAAATAAAATTAAAAAAAAAAAAGAGCCATCTGGGGAACATCCAAGCACCCATCCGCCAAGACTTTGGTGACAATGAAAGCCTGTCTCTTGATAGCCACCAGAGGGAGGAGCAGGAAGTGATCTCCTGGAAGATTTCTGGCCCCTTGGGTTCCAGGAGGACAAAAGGTATCCTCCAAGAGAGGAAAGTGTGGCTTTGTAGTGTGGCCTTTGTAGTTTGTTAGGTAACTAGTGTAGGGCGAGGTCACTGTGGTATGGCTGCTTCCCTGCAATGTGACTAAATGCTCCTATGGATTTTTGAGTGCTGTTCACCTAGTTGTTCTGTTCCGTACCACCTCCTTTTCTGCCTAGTTGTTAGCTGCTGTTGTTGAATTAGTGTGTGTGTGTGTGTGTGTGTGTGTGTGTGTGTGTGTGTGTGTGTGTGTGTGTGTGTGTGTGTGTGTGTGTGTGTGTGTGTGTGTGTGTGTGTGTGTGTGTGTGCGTGTGTGTGTGTTTATGTATGTCTGTGTGCGCGTGGGCTTGTTTGCCCCCATCCTGGAGCTTGAACTCTGGGACTGGGGTTCTGTCTCTGAGCTTTTTCGCTCAAGGCTAGTACTCTACATCTTCATTTCTGGATTTTTGGTGGTTAATTGGAGAGGAGTCTTACAAACTATCCTGTGCTGGCTGGCTCTAAATTGTAATCCTTAGTAGGTAGTATTACAGGCATAAGCCGTTGGCACCTGCAAAATCTTTCCAATTCCTTATGTCATTTGTTTGAGAAGTTTAGGCTCTCCTATATATCCATTTGGCTGTCTTGTTGTTTTAAGAACAAGTTTTGATAACGTAAAATTTGCCAATTTAAGAACTCATTGCAGTGATGTTCAGTTCTTTCCCATCATTATGCAGCCATCAGTCTCTTCCATTTCTAAAACAATTTTATTTACCAAACTTTCATACTGAAATGAATTATTGAGGGCTGGATGTGGTAGCTCATACTTGTAATTCAAGCTACTCAATAGGTAGAGATAGGGAGGGTTGCAGTTTTAGGCAATCTTAGACAGAAAAGTTAACAAGGTTCCATCTTAGCCAACATGGTGGCATCTGGCTGATGCCTGTTATGTGAGAGGCAGAGCTAGGAGGCTTGCCAGTCCCCAGCAAAAATGTGGGACCCTATTTGAAAAATAACTAAAACGAAAAGGGCTGAGGTCATGGCTCAAGTGGTAGAGTGCCTGCCTAGCAAATATGAGGCCCTGAGTTCAAATCAGAGTGCCAAAAAGAGAAAAAAAAAAACAACTAAACATTAACTCCTCATTTCTCTATCCCTCTAGTTCCTGGTAACTGCTATTCAGCCTTTGTCTCTGAATTTGACTACTTTATATTCTTCATATAAGTAGAATTTTATTTGTCTTTTTGTTACTCACTTATTTCACTCAGCATAGTCTTCTGGGGTCATCCATGTTGAGGCATCTGCCAGAATTTCTTTGCTTGTATACACCACATTTTCTTTATTTACTTAGTCATCTAATGATTGATGTTTAGGTTGCATCTACTATTTGTCTGATGTGGATAATGGATCAGGCTTGAAGAAATGTATTTTGAGTCTCTGCTTTTGATGCTTTTAGTTTTATATCCAAAAGTAGAATTGCTGGCAGGAACTGCTGCATTTTGAAATGTTAATTTTTAGTGAATTTGTGTTGTCACTTAGTGTTAAATGTGATGGTACATGTGCATGACAAATTTTAAAATTAAATTTTGTTTCATAAGGTTAGTACTTACCATTTCTCATCTTGATTACAAAACTAGTATATTTGCCATGGAAAATGTAGAAAAATATATATAAAAAATCACTATGTTTCTACCATGCAGAACAATGCTTGTTTTTGGGTTTTAAACTGTTACATTTGCATTAATAAGAATACATTCAAAAACACCCTAAAGGAATATATATATATATGAGATTATATCCTAATTATAATAGATAATATGAGTCCTTAGATTTAGGTTTTAGTCTTTCATGTGTTTGCTTTCTTTTTCTTTTCTTTTTCTTTTTCTTATGATAATATGTCTTTGGGGTATTTCTTTAAGGCTATATTCCCACTATTTAGGACAGGCTGGCCTCAGGTTCCTGAGTACTGGGTTACAGTCACACATCACCATGCCTGACTCAGTCACTGTATTCTGATTGTGAGGATTAGAAATATACACAGTATTGTTTCAAGCAGTGTGTGATTTGTTGTACTAAAATATGTGCTAAAATCGAACCAAAAAAGAGATTGTACCATAAGGCCTTTAGTCTAAGGTAAAAGATGATGACCTTGATGTTGATCTAGGACAGTTTCATGGAAAAGAAAGAACATCAAGAATATTTCTGGGGGGCTGGGAAGGTGGCTCAGTGGTAGAGCACTTGCCTTGCATGTATGAGGCCCTGGTTTCGATTCCTCAGCACCACATAAGTAGAAAAAAAAAGCCGGAAGTGGTGCTATGGCTCAAGTGGTAGCATGCTAGCCTTGAGCTGAAGAGCTGAGGACAGTGCCCAGGCCCAGAGTTCAGGCCCCACAAACGGACCCCCCAAAAAGAATATTTCTGGGCAGGAAGGGATAGTGGGAGGACAACAAATAAGGGGGTGACAATCCTTGACAAGAAATGTACTCATTACCCTACTCATGTAACTGTAACCTCTCTGTACAGCATCTTTACAATAAAGAAATAAAAAATAGAATATTTCTGGCAAAGAGAAAACAGAAGGAAATGGTTGGATGTGGCTATGAAAAAATACAAGTTTTTTTTTTTTTTTTGTTGTAGTGAATGGAATCAGGTTGTTCAAGTAGATTGAGAGACTAGTTCTGATGGCTTTGGGCCTCTAGCAAGGCCCTACTAGGTCTGTGTAGTGTAGGGGCCCAAGTGCTAGGTGAGAGACATCCAAATTTTGGTAGTAGGTGTACCTATTAAAAGCCTCAGAAAGATAAGAAAAATAGATGGGAATGGGCAAATGGAGCCTGTGAGCTCAGTTGTACTGGTTCAGTGGACATCTGAATGTGGCATGGTTGTAGGTGGGTGAGAAGTTACAAAACAATCCTGTTGATGCCTCTATCTTGCTCTCCTCCATGATACCAAGAAGGTGTCAGTCAGAAGCAAGGCTCCCCGCCCCCCCCCCCCCCCCCCCCCCCCCCCCCGGCCATGTGCCTTGAACTCAGGGCCTGGGCACTGTCCCTAAGCCTCTCTATGCTCAAGTCTAGACCTCTGCTGCCACTTGAGTGACAGTGCCTCTTTTGGCTTTTTCTGTGTATGTGGTACTGAGGAATGGAACCCATGGCTTCATGCATGCTAGGCAAGCACTCTGCCTCTAAGCCACATTCCCAGTAGCCAGAAGCAAGGCTTTCCCACCTGCTGCTGCTAAGTAGGATGAAATCAGTGGTGAAAGAGGGAAAGGAAGCAACAGTGTAGTTTGAGCCTGAAGCTGGAGGGAAAGGAAGGACTTAGAGTTGATGCTGAGGTTTTAAGAGTCTGGTGTTGGACGAGTGGGAGAAGAAAGGAGTGGGAAGGTCAAAAAGTGGGAGAGGGTAAAGAAACTCATGTTTGGACAGGATTCTGTGATAGTTCTCAGTTAGTATATCCAGAATTCATTTAAACCTATTCCTGTTAGGATTGTAATTTTCCCTGGTAATTCCAGTAATACTGAAAGATCTGAATGTTCTGATCCCCAAAATGGTGTCAAAGAGATGACAGAAGGATCCAGATTTACAGCCAATTTACTTGATGAGAATGTGTGTTTATAGCAGCTCTTAGCTGTTGTTGGCATCCTTTGCTTCTGTGTGATTCCTTACCATGTTTTGACCCTTTCACTTATAATTTGCCCTCCTCCTGAACAAGTACTTGGATCTAACCTGTGTGATTATTTCTGTCTTACATTTTCAAGCCAGCATTGGTCCATATCAATATCAGTAAGAGAAAGTTACTAAGTTTTCATGCCATTTGTCCTGTATGCCATTAGCTATATCAAACATTGCTTTCTGACCACCAGACATTTTTTCTTTTTCTTTTTAGATTTTATTTTTTAATTGTCAAGATATTGTATAGAGGAGTTTCAGTTATATAAGTGAGGTAATGAGTACATTTCTTGTCACACTTGTTACCATTTCCCTCATTACTTGGGTTATTTTTGAGATGGAGTCTTTCTTTTTGCCCAGTTATCCTGGCTTTCTGCATAGCAGGAACAACAGGCTCATGTTTGCCATGCTTTTCTGTTGAGATGGGGATCTTATGAACTTTTTTGCTCACACTGCCCTGGAACCCACATTTTCCCATTCGTTCTTCTGAGCTAAGATTACAAGAGTGAGCTCTTGGCACCTAGCTTGAAATGTAGAATTTTTTTTCATTATGTGTTTTAGCTCTACTTTTAAGTAAAAGCATACCATATCCTTTGACTATCATCTCTAGGTACAAGCTCAAGATGACCATATGTACTTTGAAGCCAAACAATTAAAATGTTTAATTATCAGTACTCTTAAAAGTATTTTGCATCTTTGAACTTTGGGCATTAGGACTTTGGAAAGGAAAAATTACAAATGTGAGAGATTTCTGCCTCTGGGCTTTGTATTTTACAATCGGTACTATCTGAAATGGAATCAATACTATCTGAAATGGATCTGGTAATACTTATTGATCTGGTAGGATTTATGAGGCACAAATAAGATAGATTATCTTTCCTGGAGGAAGTTTACAGCTAGAGAAGAATAGATGCATATTTTTGTTTACCTTGTCCTCATGATGTGGACTTGGTTTTTATGTTTTACAAAGTGGTAGTTGCATATTTTCCTTGAAGCTTTAATGTTTTATTATAAAACTTGATTTATTTATTTCTTTTTTCTTTCTTTCTTTTCTTTTTTTTTTTTTTGGCTGGTTGTTGGGCCTGGACTCTGGGCCTGGGTACTGTCCCTCAGCTCTTCAGCTCAAGGCTAGCGCTCTACCACTTTTGGCTTTTTCTGTTTATGTGGTGCTGAGGAATCGAATCCAGGGCCTCATGCATGTGAAGCAAGCACTCTAGCACTGAGCCACCTTCCCAGCCCGATTCATTTCTTTTATACCTTGTTTTCCAGCTCATAATGAGGAGACATTTCAGTGTTTCTATTACAAAATTAAAAAACCTGTTAATTATAAAAA
Source organism: Dipodomys merriami (assembly GCF_024711535.1). Lineage (NCBI taxonomy): Eukaryota > Metazoa > Chordata > Mammalia > Rodentia > Heteromyidae > Dipodomys > Dipodomys merriami. Next base: position 19,489,132 of record NW_027205603.1, on the reverse strand, counting down.
TAAATTCACAGAAGAATAATCAGTTAAAAGTTTATCAGTATCAGAATTATTTGCTACTGATTATCTCTGTAAATGTAGGTATTTAACTTTGTTTTTTAAACGATTATTTCTTTTGTTTACTTCTATTAGTCCTTACATGCTTAAAAATTGCTGGTTTAATTATAATATTAGCTAAAAAATGATGATTAGAAATCTAAATAAGAACTTTCTTGATGTGGAACATTATCTGTGTCTATATAAAGTATGAGCATTGGAGGAAGCTGAGTGAAGAATATATGGAAAGTGAACTATTTTTATAATCCTGTGATTTGCAAATTTCTTCCAACTAAGTTAAAAATGATACAGAGTAACTCATGTATTATAGGACCAGAGATAGGTGATATGTATGATAAGGAGCAGGCAGGATTCTCTTCCATTCAACCATCCTTATTAATTTTCATTTACCTGTAAAGTTGGCATTGATATATCTCATAAGGTGCTGTTTTAGGGTATGTTTAGTAATGGATACTAGTTTCTTTTTTCTGTTATGTGTTGCTTTATTTGTAAATACATATACAAAATATTTGCATATACTACTAAAGTTATGTGATTGACTTTCTAAATATACATTTTATTTTAGCTCGTTATACATTTGTATTGATGAGGTTAGTAACCATTGCTTTTTGAGAACAATTTTGAAAATATAACCATGTGATTTGGGGCTTCAGTTATCCTCTGAGAGAGGTTAAATGAGATTAAAAAAAATAACAGGGCACTGGTGGCTCACACCTAGCTACTCAGGAGGTTGAGATCTGAGGATTGAAGTTCAAAGCCAGCCTGGGCAGGAAAGTCCGTGAGATTCTTAGCTCCAGTTAACCACCAGAAAGCCAGAAGTGGTGCTGTGGCTCAAGTGGTAGAGCTCTTGCCTTGAGCTGAAGAGCTGATAGATAGAGCCCAGACCTAGAGTTCAAGCCCTATGATCGACAAAAAGAAAAAAAAAGGAATTGGCTCTGAATTTATTTTTAAAGAACTACATATCTTTGTGCAGAAACTGCCTCATTGGACTAAATCCAACATGAATTTCAGCTTCGTGGGATAATAACACTTAGATGAACATTTCATGTATGTTTATTGTAAATGGTTATTAGTATGTGTAGGTAATAGTCCAAGACTTCTCAGCAGTTGCTCTACCCTGACCTAGTTACTACTTAGTGTGGGCACTAGTCAGGAATTCTGTTATCTTTTCTTGAATCCAAATCAGAAAAAGGCATATTTAATCCTTAAATTCCCTACCTGTGAACCAAATGTGTTACCAGATAGGTTGACATTGTGTTCTTGCTTTTAAAAAAGAATTCAGACAAAGTTCATCAGAAAAGACATAGTACAGAGAAAAGCACTTGGCATAGATTTGCCATGTGAAGGCAGCACTTCAGCCATCTTTGTTTTCTTCTGTGTTACAGAGATAGGCCATGGGTTAAATAGGGAGAATTGGGGTCTTTGAAAGATGGCTTTCTTTTCTTTTTTTTTAATTGTCAAGGTGATATACAGAGGGGTTACAGTTACATAAGTAAGTTGATAAGTACATTTCTTCTTGTTACCCCTTCCCTCATTTTTCTGCTATGTTCTTTCCCCTCTAGAACTTATACAGATCATTTCCAACATACTGTGTATATCGCGGTTGCATTGGTTCCCCCTTGTCCTTTATTTCACCTTTATATATATATAAAATACCAGGTTACCAAAATCAAATATAGTAACAACAGGGGATATACCAAAGGGGGGAAAACATACAAAAGAAACAAAATCACATAGTACATTAAAAACAACAGAAACCTCTTGTATCTATGTCTTGGATTTCATTTTGCTTAGCCTCATTTTATGTGGTCATATGTACATAGCTATTGAACTAATGTGCTCATCTGCTAAGATTATCCTAGATGTATATTAATTATTGCAAATAAAGGAAACCATGGGACCTTTGTTTCTTTGGGTCTGGCTTACTTTATTTAATGATTTTTTTCTAGATCTTTCAGTTTTCTTACAAATGGGTGGTGTCATTCTTTCTGATGGAAGGATAGAATTCCATTTTACACACACACACACACACACACACACACCAACACACACACCAACACACACACACACACACACACACACACACACACACACACACACACACACACACACACACACACACACACACACACACACACACACACACACACACACACACACACACACACACACACACCCTCACATTTTCTTGATCCATTCATCTACTAAGGGGCATCTGGGTTGGTTCCATATCTTAGCTATGGTAAATAATGCTGCGATAAACATAGTTGTGCTTTAGTATGGCCTTGTTTGTGGTCATTTTGGTGAATGCCCAGAAGTGGGATGGATCATGGGGGGAGCTCTATGTGTAGTCTTTTTTTGGGGGTGGCGTCCAGTCGTGGGGCCTGAACTCTGGGCCTGGGCGCTGTCCCTCAGCTCTTCAGCTCAAGGCTAGCGTTCTACCACTTGAGCCACAGCACCACTTCTGGCTTTTTTTCTTTCTGCTTATGTGGTGCTGAGGAATGGAACCCAGGACCTCAGGCATGCAAGGCAAGCGCTCTACCACTGAGCCACCTTCCCAGCCCCTATGTATAGTCTTTTGAGGAACCTCCATGCTGCTTTCCAGAGTGGTTGAACAAGTTTACACTCTCACCAACAGTGCAGTAGGGTTCCCTTTTGGCTACATCTCCTTCAGCATCTATTGTTATTAGATTTCTTGATTATAGCCATTCTAACTGGGGTGAGGTGGAATCTCAATGTTGTTTTGATTTGCATTTCTTTTATGGCTAGAGAGGTTGAGCATTTCTTCATGTGTCTATTGGCCATTCTTATTTCCTCTTTAGAGAAGTCTCTCTTTAACTCTTTGAAAGATGACTTTCTGATTGGTGGATGTCCTTTCTATTCCCTCTAAGATCATGATAGCAAAGATTTAGTTCTATCCTTTTTTCCTTTTTCCTTTTTCCTTTTCCCTCCATCCTTTCTTCCCTCCCTTCTTCCCTCCCTCCCTTTCTCTTTTGTAAACTTCTGCTCCCATTTTGTTGTCAGGAAGGTTTTGGTTTATACAGCTTATTCTGCTACTCGAGGAGTTGTAATTCTTTGACTGCATGCTTGTCTACTAACTGCTTGTCACCTCCATTAGTTCACCCCAATTTCACCCTCTTTGTACTTAATCTTTTCATTTTGTTATGGCTAGCACATACTCCTGGAGCTTTTTGTGAAGATGATAATGGCCCAGATTCACATTGCACTTGATAGCTTTCTCTTGAGCCCTTGAACTGTGGCTAAGGAAATTTTACTTTGTTTTGAAGAAAGAATTTGGATAGCCATATGTTACTAGTGGCTACTGCATTACAGCAGTATTCTTTTCAGTATTATTATTATAATACACATTGAGGGGAACCACTACCATATCTTTCAGTGGTCTTTGAATTGCCGAAGTGTGGAAGATGGGGTGTTTGTAGTGCAAATGAATCACCCATTGTTCTAATATAAAAATTCCAGTAAAAAGTGTTTTAGAGAACATTTTAATTTATTTATTTATTTTTTATTTTTTGGGTCCGGTCGTGGGGCCTGAACTCTGGGCGTGGGCGCTGTCCCTCAGCTCTTCAGCTCAAGGCTAGCACTCTACCACTTGAGCCACAGCGCCACTTCTGGCTTTTTTCTTATGTGGTGCTGAGGAATCGAACTCAGAGCCTCGAGCATGCAAGGCAAGTGCTCTACCACTGAGCCACCTTCCCAGCCCCGTAGAGAACATTTTATGAGAAATACTTTAAAATGTAGTTTAAAAAAATCAAACTTTTCCATGGTAGTAAATACTCTTCCCCCATTTGACTTTGGCTTTCTGTGTCTCGGGAACTTATGTGAGCATTCGCACTGAGCTTTGTCCTCATCCTTGTTTTATGGTGTGTGTGTGTTTGTGTGTTGGTTGTGGAGCTTGAACTCTGGGCCTGGGTGCTGTCCCTGAGCTCTTCAGCTCAAGAGCTCTACGTGTTCGTGTGTGTGTGTGTGTGTGTGTGTGTGTGTGTGTGTGTGTGTGTGTGTGTGTGTGTGTGTGTGTGTGTGTGTGTGTGTGTGTGTAGCTTTGTGTGTGTGTGTGTGTAGCTTTGTGTGTGTGTGTGTGTGTGTGTGTGTGTGTGTGTGTGTGTGTGTGTGTGTGTGTGTGTGTGTGTGTGTGTGTGTGTGTGTGTAGCTTTGAACCACAGCACCACTTCCAGTTTTCTGGTGTTTAATTGGAAATGAGAATCTCACAAACTTTCCTGGCCCAGACTTGCTTTGAACATGATCCTCAGATCTTGGCCTTCTGAGTAGCTAGGATTACTGGCGAACTTTTTAAGGTGTGAGCCATTGACACCCAGCTGTTTTATGGTTTTTAATGACTGTGTAGTATCTTATGAGTATGCCATCATTTACTACTTATCTCCTATTTTACTTTTACAGTTAGTATATTAGGTAGAATTCTGGGAAGACTGATCATTTTTGGACGACATTGTTGGTTTGTTGCTTAGGAAACTCAGTATTACACTTGCCAAGTCAAAGGGCAGGTATGTCTTTAGGGCTTTTGCTTAATGTGAAGTTCCCATCTGCCCCTTGTTACCCACCCCCTAGGTTGTTCCTGTTCATCTCTAAATTGGCCTTTGTTGAACAGAGGAAGCTCTAAGGAAATGTCTGAATCTTTTGTGTGCTTATTTATATGGTGTTCAGGGCAGTACTAAGTGGCATTGAATGTGGAGTGTTTGGTCCTGGGCTTTCTTGGATTGAGGTGGGGTGGGGTTGAATGGAGTTGAGGCTCCTTTGGCAGGTCTCATTTGCAGTCTCCTGCAATCTTTGTGGTAGTTTGTGCCATGCTGCTCTCTTGTTCAGCAGAGAAACTAGGTTCAGAGCCCTTTTCCCATCTCTTCACTGGCTGTGAATAAGTCTACAGTGTCCCTTTTTTGGTCCTACAGCTCCTCTGAACACAGTGTGTATATTTCACCAGACTGGGCTCATCTGCTGGATTTGGCTTAGCTTCCATGGCTGCACTTCTAGTTTGGCACTGAAAATAGACATTTATTTAAAATTTTGAACAAAAGGAGGCCTTTTTTCATTTTAAACTTCTGTTAGCATGTTTTTATTTTTACTATAAAGAAATAATAAACATTTCAGGGGCACATGATTAACTTGATTTAAACATTATTCATGTATGCATGTATTGAAACATTACATGTCACCAGTATAATTAATATTTATAATTCTGTATAACCAGATAAAGTAAAGGAATACTGTCTTAATTATTTGTGAGAAAGGTCTGCAGTTCAGAAGTTTCTTGAAAGTGGCGTTTGGGTTTTAAGAAGCCATTTTAAAATGATAGGAATGCAAGGTAGCTCACACCTATAATCCTAGCTTACTCAGGAGTTGACATCTCAGAATCTCAGTATGAAGCCAACCTAGGCAGGAAAGTCTATGAAACTCTTATCTCTAATTAATCACCAAAAGGCTGGAAATGAAGCTGTGACTTTAGTAGAGTGCCAGTCTTGAGTGAAAAAGTTGAGGGACTGCCTGGGCACTGAATTCAAACCCCAGTAACAGCCCTCCCCACCCGCCCCCCCCCCAAAAAAAAATAAGTAATTCAGTGGACATGTACTTAAATGGGAAGTGTAAGGCAAGGAGACAGTCTCCAAGCTTTAAGGTCAATGGTGAGATTTTTCTTTCAGTAAGTGCTCTGGACCTCTGTATAAGGATCGGTATAAAATAGCTACTTGCCAGTGAAATAAAGTTTACAATAAAAAGAGTGAGAAATCTTTACAAAAAGATGCAGGAGGCATGAATATCATCATTCTTTGGGCCTGCTAAACACTTGACATTGTTCATGGGGTTTGTGCTGTGTTGTGACTGCTGCTTAGGGAGCAGTCTCCTTTGGGAGATCCACAGGAGGGCAGGGCCTGATCTGAGCCTTAGCTTTAGAGCCTACTTTGCTTTTTGATGAGGAGAGAAGGTCTTGTAGGCTCAGAGGGCATTTTGAACAAGGCTTGCCTCTAGTATGGTTGTCATATAACTCAGCACCCAGTACAGTGTTAGAGATAGAGCTGGTGTCTGTTCAAAGCTCAGTTACTCTATCCTACATAAGCTAAATTCGAAGTGAATGTTTCCAAGAGTAATTCTGGCTGTTGTGGAGGTTGGTGTAGAGGGAGAAAAAGGAAGACTAGAGAAGTTAGCTGAAGCCATGTTGGAAGGCTGGGGAATTGGAGCTCTGGTTTTTAGGCATTGACAGAGATTTTGCAGTTGGGCAGTGGTATGATTAGATTGGAGCAACCACTTCCCCTCCAAACTGGGTATTGAATCCAGGCCGCACAAGTGCTAGGCAAATACTCTGTCACTTGGGCCATGCCAAACCCTAAAAAGTTCTAAAATTTATTTATTTATTTATTTTTGTGACAGGGTCTCTATGTAACACAGACTACCCTTGAACTCTTAATCATGCTGTCGCCCTCCCTCTTCCAAGTGTTCTGGATTACAGATGTGTATTGCCTTATCAGATCAATTGGAATACTAAGGGCATTCATTTTGGCATTCGTGGTATACATTTGCTGGAAGGGAAGGTTAAAAGCAAGACTTCAAAATTCCTGTCTGGAGATGTGAGAATAGTTTCCATATCTTACTCTTGAAGTTTCTGTGGAATGTCAGGAAGATGCAGGGGTCCAGAGAAAGCCAGTTTAGAGTCAGCTTAGAATCCTTATTCTACCAGATAACAAGCTCTTCTTTTTGTGTAAAATATAGATAAGAAAGTATCTACCTTGTGAAATTTTTGGTGGACAATATTAAATAAGATACAAAGTAAGTATTTTGTACTTGTTAAAAAGTGCTCAATGAATATTAATTGGCTATTAATAGTTTTGCTAGTTAAAGGTAATTTCTTATGAGATAGCTCAAATGTCATGGATTTTATAGGATCAATTAACAGTTTAGAACTTGGAGCAGTTTAGACATTTCTAAAGTGAAGTTCTGGCTCCTTTGCAGAATTCATGTGATGGAGTACATCATCTCTGTTCCTATGAGAGTTGCGTTGGGGTAGAAAGGCTTGTCAGGGCATATTTGTGTCAGTATATCCCTTTCCTTGGAGAGTTTTGTGGGTCTGCAGATTGAAAGTAATTTTCCTAAGCCAGAAAAATCTGATTTATTGGAAGTAAAAAGATTCCACTTAATCGAAACCATTATCAAGAGACTTATAATGTTATGCATTCTCCTAGGTAATAAGGTGCAAAAATTCATCACATAGGCATTGCTCTTTTCTTATATCCTTTAAAAAAAACTTGCAAATATAGATGCTGGTTGAGGGCTTGGCTAATATTTAGTGGGAAGGCTATTAAGAAACAAGTGAAGATGATAGGGATAATGATTTAAGAACATGAGCTAACTGGAAACTTGGAAGCAGGCATAGCTAGAATCTGTAATTAATTATGGATAAGACTGTGCCCAGAAGTCAGTTACAACAAAACCATCTTATTTAGGGAGTATTCTGTAGTGACAAAACACCTAACCTGAAATCTAGATACTGTTGACTCACTTTAGGTTTGTGTGAGCCCAGCATATTTACCAGGCTGAAGGTTCCATCCTTCTCTTTCACATTGATATATATAAGTGTTTTACTTGCAGAGATTGCTACTAAAATAAAATAACCAGATTTTTTTCTTATTGGCCACAAAAGATGAAACTTTCAGTTGAACTGGTAGGCTTTAAAATTTTTCTTATATAGATCCATTTTATGCTTTTTTGAGTGTGTTGAATGAATGTGATATGGTAAGATTTTATACTCTTAAGATGTTATGGGTGTCTCTATTAGTGAAAAGTTAGCGAATAGTTCCATCCTGTCTGTGGTCAAACAGTGTGCATCCCACAGCCCTATCTAGAGTTTTCAGAGTGCTGTCCAGAGGTATGTAATTTGCCAGCTCCCTAGCAGCAGGCTGGGCCTAATTCAATTCCTGTCTACTCCACTGCAGAGCCTTGAAGGTCGGGCCTACTTGTGTCTGAGGTAGTGTGGCATTGAGAGTACCTTTCTATTCTGGGATTAAAGTGGGTTTTTGATGTAAAGAGTTGTAAAAGCATAGAGTGTAGATCCTCGGAGGGCCTCAGGTCATCTTCCTTGGCTTTCCTTAACCAAGTCTCAGAGTTATTTCTGGTCAGGAATTGGCAGTGAGGGTTAATTAGCAGGACTGAGTAAACAGTGCTCCTTGCTGGTGTACTTCTACTAAATGATGAGATGTTATCACCATTGATCTCCAGATACCAGTTTTTCCATTTTTCTGTGTACAGGAAGGAGCAGCAGTAACTTGAGGAACTTCTGCAGATATGCCATCATGGAAATCTACCTAACTTGCTGTGAAGTAGTCCAGTGCCAACATACAAAAAGCAGTAAGGTTAGCTAACAGTGTATGAGGTACTGTTTACTGTCAGTACTGATTGTCATACATGTGGATGTCAGTGGAAAAGTAGGACTGAGCAGGAGCAATGAATGTATTTTATCTCATGTGAGATGTAACAGAACTGCTAAGAGAAGGAGAGGTATTTGGTTCTAGGGATAGATTTGTTATCACATTTACAGAAGATGATATTCCTTGGGATGTTGGTGTTATGTAGGAATAAGGACACCAACTGGAAAGGAACTTAGCAAGGCAAAGTTTACTTCTGCAGAAGAGTGTGCATTAAGCAGAAATCTGGCTGGCAAGCAAACACACAGAGCAGATAGGCTGCTCCCTTTCTATCCCTAACATAGCAGGCCCTGCCCCTCTGCTCTGGTTGGCTGAGCTCAGGTTCACAGTCTGTAAAAGGGTATGGTTTAATTAACATGATATAACTAAAATTCAGTAAGTTTTTTACAAGATGTGTTAATTAAAAATGTAGCTGGAAAAGGATGTAGCTGAAATGTAATTAGCAAAGGCCAAGCTACCTAGCCAAAGCAGAAACTTTTCAGAAAAACAGTTTTTACAAGATTGACAGAAAGGAAGCAATCTACTTTGATAGAATAGACTTTTTTCCCCACAGTTCTTCCCTCTTTTTTTTTTTCTGTTCTTAAAATTCTATTTAATTCTCTCCCTGAGCTATATTTAACAATTAGTATGATATGGAAATTTGATTAGGACAGTCTCTATGAATGTGAATTAGTCCTGTATGAATTAGCCCCACAATACCCCATTAAAGCCATTATGCTAATTACATTAATAAGGGACATTAGAATTGAGGTCAGCACTCCCTTCCGTTTTCCAAACTATTGCTCTAGCCAGCTAGTAAGGAAGTCATTTATTCCTTAATGTTTAGTTGACGGTCCAATCTGGTGGCTGGTTTTTTTGATCCTGTGGCTTGAACTCAGGGCCTGGGTGCTGACCTTGAGCTTTTTTTTGTACTCAAAGTTAGCTCTCTACCACTTGAGCCACAGCTCTACTTCTGACCTTTTTTTGGTGTTTTTAATTGGCCTGGCTTAGAACTGCAATTCTCAGATGTCATCCTCCTTAATAGCTAAGATTACAGGTGTGAGCCATTGGTACCTGGTTGGGGCTGTATTTTGGGGATGAAGCTACAACATTTGCCCCTAAATCAGAACACATGAATCTACTAATGTAGGGAATCTTGTATGTAAAAATACACGCAGACTTTAGATAGTTCATGTGAAGGGATCTCTAACATTTACGTCATTGGTTTATTCTAGCACACTAACTTGGGGAACTGAACATGGATTGTTTCTGATGTCAGCACATGTTCTCTTTTTACAATAAATTTGTGAACAGCAAAAGACACTAATTTGATACACCTGGCATCTGGGCCTTCATAGTCACCATAGGTTTTCTCCTATGTCCAATTATTTATTTACTTATTTATTTAGGTGGTATTGGGATTTGCACTCAGGGCCTTGTGGTAACCAGTCAGGTGCTTTTACACCTGAGCCACATCCCTAGTCCTATTGTTGTATGGTAGATCCAGTTGTGAGAACAGAGAAGCACCATTTAAAAGGCCAAATTTTTGGAGTCTTTCTTTATTGGAGTGCTAGTGAGCAGCAGGGGATTTCAGTCACGAAGCTTACGCTCTGATTACAACTAACACACAACTTATGTGGCCAAAACCCACACAAGGTGCATGGAATTAAAGTAGAAAGCAAATCATATGTGGACACAAAATAAATAAAAAACCAGTGAATGCTTAAATCTAACAAAGATGTTAAATATAAACCAAAACAAATCAAATGTGGATACAGTCAAGGGAAATCAAGAACCAAGCATCTAAGGAGAATAAGACTTTTCTGGAACTTACCAACTAAAGGATGTCCTGTATTATTAAAGCCTTTTGCTTAGACCCAGTCTCCTTCACTATGTCCATTTAAAAAAAAAAAAAACATTTGTTCCTTTATTTTATTAACTGTTCTTACTGTGATATTGAGCTCACTGTTTGGACTTTCTTCCTATAATTCTCTTTTTGTTGTTGTTATGCCCTTGTCTAGTTTTGGAATGAGTGTAATACTAGCTTCATAGAATGAGTATAGTAACATTCTATCCCTTTCTAGTTCATGTAAAAATTTGAGGAGTATTGGTTTTCTTTAAAAGTCTTACAGAATTTTGTTGGTGCATCTGTTTAGTCCAGAGATGTTTTGTGAGAACTTTTCTTTGTTTTGCTGTTTGGGTCTTTTATTTCATCTTGGCCTACTTTTGGTTGTGTCTAGAAATTAGTCCATATCTTCTAGATTTTCCAGCTTGTTTGATTGATTCTCTGGTTTTCATTGGTATTTGTTGTGATACCCTCTTAATTTTGCTAGTTTGGGCTTTTTGCCTCCTCGTTTTGGTCAGATTAGCTAGGGGTTATCTTTTTTAAGGGACCAACTTAAAAACTATTAGCATATATTAGTTGTACAAGGAGCGTTTAAACTGTTGTGAGATTTCTACATGAGTAAACACTGAATCCCTATAACCTCATATCCTGTACTAGTGTACCCCATCCCAATTCTCCTTCTTAAAACAGGTTCATCAGTTTTTTTTTTTTGTTGGTTGTGGGCCTGAATTCTGGGCCTGGGCACTGTCCCTCAGCTCTTCAGCTCAAGGTTAGCCCTCTACCACTTGAGCCACAGCGCCACTTCTGGCTTTGTCTACTTATGTGGTGCTGAAGAATCAAACCCAGAGCCTCATGCATGCAAGGCAAGCACTCTACCACTGAGCCACCTTCCCAGCCCCATCAGGTTTTATTCCATATTTAGACAGACATAAACTACTTTAACTATATTCATCCTCATTCACTCTCATTGTTAGGCCTTTCCCTTCCCACAGGTGCCCAACTTGTTACTTTTTTAAAAAAAGTATATATGTCAAGGGGATTTCACTTGTATTTTAGAGTATACATAATTATATTTTGTTCAAAATAATCTTGTTTTCTCCTGTCTTTTCCCACTTTTCCATTGATGAATAGCTTTCTTTGAAGTTCAGAGAACTTTTTTTTTTTTTTTTTAAATTTAAGTTGGGCTGCGGTAATCCTAGCTACTCAGGAGACACATCTGAGGATTGCTGTTCAAAGCCAGCCCAGGCAGGAATGTCAGTGAGACTCTTATCTCCAATAAATCACTCAGAAAACTGGAAGTGATGCTGTGGCTCAAGTGGTAGAGTGCTTGCCTTGAGCTGAATGGCTGAGGGACAGTGCCCAGGCCCAGAGTTCAAGCTCCATGCCCGACCAAAAAAAAAATTATTATAGAGGTGATATATAGAGGAGTTAATTTACATGAGTCAGGTAATAAGTACATTTCCTTTTGTACAGTGTCATCTACTCCCTCATTGTTCCCCATTCCTTCCCTCCCTCCCATTTCCACCCATGACTTCTATAGTTCACTTTCATCAATGTCCAGTGCACTCCACTGCTGTACTTTCTCACCCTTTTTCCTTGAATTTTGTACCCTCCTCCTCCAACTCCCAAGATATGCATGTGACTACATGGTATATAAGATAAAGAATACAGAATCATCAGAAAAAGAAAAAAAAGTCTTTTGTTTCCATATCATAGGAGTTCCGTGTGTGTATTATTTTATATAAATATGAAGAGGTGCTTAGGCATTGCACTTTTGTGTTTCTCTCCTAAGACTATCCTTTTTTGGCCTTACTGTATGTATCTAGGATCCTGTGTAATATTTTAGGTCTAACTTCCGCATATCATAGAGATTCGCACCGTTTGTCTCTCTGATCTTGGCTTACCTCACTTAACATGATTTGCTTCTAGTTCAATCCATTTCTCTGCAAATGATATTATTCTTTCTAATGGATGTACAAAATTCCATTGTATATAGGTACCACGTTTTTTGGAGCCATTAATATATTGTGGGGCATCTGGCTGTTTCTATACTTGGCTCCTGGCTATACCTTTATTTTTTGGTATTGGTGCTTATAGCTGTGAATTTTTCTTCTAGGATTGCGTTGGCAGTATCTCACAGATTCTGGTAGGTTGTACTTTCATTTCCATTATAATTTTAGGAACCTTTTGATTTTTCGCCTGTATTTCTTCAGTGTCCCATTGGTTGGTCATTCAGCAATCTGTAGTTCAGTTTCCATGTGTTTAAATGTTTTCTGTAGTTCTTTTCTGATAGAGTACTGGACATGATTTAATTTTTCCTTTTTTTTTTTTTTTGGTTGTGGTGCTTGAACTCAGAGCCTCAGCACTGACCCTGAGCTCTTTTGCTCAGGGCTACTGCTTGTACCACTAGGAGCCATAACTCCACTTTGGGTTTTCTGTTGTGGTTAATTGGAGAAGAGTTTTCTTGGACTTTCCTGTCCAGGCTGGCTTTGAACTGTGATCCTGAGATCTTAGCCTTCTGAGTAGCTAGGATTATAGGTGTAAGCCACCAGTGCCTGGCTTTTTTTTTTCTTCTTCTTCATTTTGTTTTGTGTTTTGTTTGGATGATCTGTATTACTGTGCTGGGCTCTTTTTCAGGTCCATTAGCTTGGAAAATCTTTCATCCTTTTGCCCCAAGACTGTATTTGTAGTTTTGAGTGAAATATTTTTATTGTAGGAAACAAATGGTTGGGCTTTTGTTTTTAATCTACCTTGTGATTCATCTGAGTCTTTTGATGGGAGAGTGTAGACCATTAACAGTTTATTGTTAAAATTGAGAGGTATGTTTTATTTCTTGCTATTTTTTTTTTATAGTGCTGCTTTCCTATGCCTTCTTTGCTAATTTCATCTAGTAGGTTTTATTATTTCCTTTATGTTTCCTGTTTTCATTTGTGTTTTTCTTCTGGGTATGGATTCCTTTAAGTATTTTCCACAGTGCTAATTATCATGAGTTCCTTTAGTTTTTTTTTTTTTTTTTTTCTTTTCCTGTCCTGGGGCTTGAACTCTGAGCCTGGGTGCTGTCCCTGAGCTTCTTTGGCTCAGAGATAATGCTCTACCACTTGAGCCATCGTGCCACTTCCAACTTTTTCTGAGTAGTTTATTGGAGATAAGAGTCTCAAGGACTTTCTTGCTTGGGCTGGCTTTGATCCTCAGATCTTAGCCTCCTGAGTAGGTAGGATTATAGGCGTGAGGCACCAGTGCCTGTTTCTGATATTTATTTTTAAAATTATTTTTATTACTAAGGTGTTATACTAGAGGGGTTTATTGTTTCATGAGTAAGGTACTGAGTACAATTCCTTTTTTGGACATTGTCATCCCTTCCTTGGCTTTCCCCCAGTTACCTCCTCCCATCTATGTCCACAAGTCACATAGTTCATTTTCCATGTAGTGTATACTGAAGAGCATGATTGTATTTGTTCACCCTCCCTCCTTCCCTCCTCCTGTGTGTATCCTTCCCCCCCCCAATGTCCAAAACCAAACCAAACATCACTATCACCACCACCACCACCAATAATGCTTTTGAACTTCTCCATTATATCAGCAGAACTTTAAATTGAGTTTTTGAGTTGAGTATTTTTTTCCAATTTCTAGAATTTAGATTGAATTCTTTCCAAGATTTTTGTGTCAGTAGTATAAGATCTGCTATTGCACTGAAGACACTTGATCCTGTCATCTGTTAACTCAGGGAGAAGAAGCTTAGAGTTTTTGGGTATCAGCTGTACTTTTGGTGTTCTCCTGTCTTGTTGCTTCTCCCCATATTACTGTTGGGATTTCCTGTATGGTGCTGAAACCAGAAGGTCTGCTCACCTATACTTCATTATGTTTTGTCTCCCTGGAATTCTGTGATAGTTTCTGTAAGCGTAATCTGTAGATTGCAAGACTCTCTTTCAGTGTTTTTGTGAACCAACTTCAGGACAGCATCTGATAGGATGGTGTTGTTGGCCAGGCAGCAGTAGTAGAGGGGCTGCCACACAATTCATGGATCCTTGTTTGCTTGAGCTTGTGCTACCAGCAAACTTGGGCTATCACTGGAATTTAAGTCACTATGTCATTTGCGTTAATTTCCTTAGCCACTCTTCTTGCTAAGAAACAGTTTTATAATTTTTTTCCTTTCTATGCTGCTGAATAGCTGGGAGGTACTTCTCTCTTCTAAATAGCTATCTTCTTGGTGCTTTGTTTTATTTTAGTAAGCTTCTGCTTTACATAGAGGTTAAATATTGCATAGTTGGCACCGTCTGTGTGGGTGCTGCTATTATATACAGTAGTAATTGGAAAAGTTGTTAGTAATGATTTGTGATCTTGAGTTCAATTTGTGTATAATTTGCATCTCCAGTTCCTGTGATACTGTTGTGGTAAACAGTTGATTCAGGTCCACAACCTTAGTTCAGCAGTTATATCATTTTGTGACATAGTTGCAGAGTGATAATTTTGTATAATAAATTTAAAATGGTGACACACTTTGATATGTAATACTGTTGTTTGGTACTTGAAATTTTGTTTTTACATGTAGTACTTTGTTGACAGTTTCCCACAGATTTTGTACCAATATATACTCCCAGCAGTAGATTTGAGAATTCCATTTGCTCTACATATGTAGTCAAAAGCATTTTGGAATGGATGGTTGATGTTTTAAGTTGGGTTGTCAGCCAGTTACTATGGAAACCCTGGCATGAATTCCCAGACTATTGTTTTTCATTTTAGTAGTAGACATATTGTGGCATTGATCCTATTTACTTCACTTTTTACTTTGTTTCTTTTGGGAGGAGGAGGAGGTCAGAAGGAGTTCAAAGATTTTTGACTTAACAGGAATCAGTTGTTTTCTGAAGAGCATGCAGAATCATACTCTAGAGTACAGGTGTAGTGGTTGACACTGCTTCTCCCCAGGTGGCAGTTGTGTTTCATTTGTGTTGTGTGGCACATTTCCTACTTTATTGGTGGAATTTTATGTACCATTTCTTGGCTTCTAACTGCTCTTGTGACAGGTGACTTCTCAGGTTTAGCAAGGTGGCTGTCAGAGAATTCTGAGGGGCAGAGGTTGAGTACAGAAGTCTCTGCTCACCTGGAAGAGGAAGTTGCAGGTAAGTTTTTGTTTTCACTATTTATGATGAGGAGGTTGATGATGATGATGTTCATCATTTATCTAGTTAAATCACCATAGATTGGGAGCTGATACCGAAGCCCTGGAATCTGTCAGCTGACCTTAGAACACTTTTCCTTCCAGCTCCGTTATTCCACATGAAAAGGTTACCTGCCAGTTTCTTCCTTGAGTAAATGTAGCAAAAACTAGTTTTGCCATGAGAGAACCAATTTTAATTTCTGGAATTCATTTGGAAGGAGAGGGAGGAAATGGCTAATTTTAATCAAAGGCATCTTTCTCCATCTGAAATATTGGTCTTTTGAAATTAGCAGGAATGATAGATATAGTGTGATATAATGGTTGTGGGGAATTTGTGAAGAGAGAAGGAACATAAAACCCTCTTGCTTTACAGGACAAGAGACAGTGTTAAAGATAGAGTAATTAGAAACTTACAAGTTGAAACCAGATTGTTTATGACTACACTTATATTCTTTCTTTCCATCAGGCTCCTTCCTAACTCTTACTCTTTTTTTTTTTTTTTTTTTTTTGGGTTCTGAAGCAGAACAAATACTTAATTTTTTTAAACCTTGAAACAGACCCAGACATGCATAGAAATAAATTCATTTGCTTTCTTTATTAAGTGTATTTCTAGGCACAGAAATGAGTTTTAGTAAAAAGGCTATTTCTTCTTCCAAGGACTGCTAGGCTGTGTATTGCATCCAAGAATTTTCAAACCTATGAGTGGGTGAGTTAGGCATGCTTTAGGCCCTGGGTTGCCAGTTGCTAATTTCACCTGACTGTTGTCTGGGGCAGTGCCCTCCTCTTCTGTTTGATGTCATGAGCTGTCTGTGTTGCACTCAGAACAGCATGAGGGGGCTTGAAAGCCTGCACTACCTGTGTAGGTCTTCTGCAGAAGGCTGGTCCACTCATCCAGGTGTTAGTACTGGCTGTGAGTAAACACCATGCTGCTACCATAGCTGCTGTCTGGATTTCTGAGGGTAGGCAGCTGCACAAGGGTGTGGTCTCAGATGCCAAGAAGTCTGAGTCAGTGTGCAAGTACTATAGGCAGCTGAGAACGGCAGCTGTGGGCAAAATGAAAGCTTAGTGATGAGGTTGAAGGACAGAAAATGTAGTTCTAAAATTTAAAATACAAAAACACTCTTAATTTCAACAGATATTCAGATAATTTGTAGATAAGACGGTATAGGAAACAGGTTAAATAACACATTAAAATAAAGTGAAAATCATATATTGGTAGAAGTGCCCTGCTTGTGTGTGAAAAAGTATTATTAAGTATCACATGGTACAAAAAAAGCAAATGAAGAAAAATCATCTGCCTGTCCTGTTTCCTCCTAAGAGAGGGAAACTAAAGGTAGACTCATGAGAAGCACTAACTTCTCCCTCCCCTTCCCCTTCCCCTCCCTCCGTTCCCCATCCCTCCCCTCTTTTCTTTCATGTGTATATGCCAGTACTGGGGCTTGCACTAAGGGCTTGAGTTTTCATTAAGGTTAGTGCTCTACCACTTGAACTACAGCTCCACTTTCAGCTTTTTGATAAATTGGAGATAAGACTATATACGTGAGCCACTAGCACTGGGCTGAGAAGCACTAACTTATGTCAGTTACCCAGAATAAGTGTGCCTTACACAGATGAGAAGCATAGAGTAAACAGTATAAATAGAGTTTTATATCATAAGAGGGACCAAGAAAGAAATGTGCTGAGTAAGTGGAAGAGGATGTAAATGATTGCTACCCATCCCTGTTCCTAGTCTTGCTCTGTTTCACACTAGCCTGCACTGAGATAGAAAAACCAGAGAAACTCCTTTCTTGTACAGTCCATTTGGTGCCACAGGCTAAGGGAACTAGTACATGTGAACACGGAAACATTGCACACAAACTCTGAGAACACAGTGGGAAAGACCACAAGTTGAGGTAAATCATACCCTCATTTTCCTAAAGAGAGGACAGAAAGCTGCTATGTCCTGTAAGCTTGCCAGTGTGACTTTGCTTTCAGATAGAATGCTAAAGAGGCAAGTTAAACATTATGGATGTTTAGGAAGCAGAAGTACTTACAAAACACAGGTATCGTTTCAGGCATACATACTCAGTTTTGAAGAGACTTCCAGATAAGACTGCAGAGTATTTTGGAACTCTGCTATTTTACCTGGACCTGCTTCAGAATCACTGGGGGTTTGTTTCTGAGCCAAAGGTAAGGAGCTGACAGGAGTTCACATTTCTAATGTGAATTTAAAAAAAAATTGTTACTATAAGGTGGTGTATAGAAGGGTTACAGGTAAAGAGTACATTTCTTTTTGGACAATGTCACCCCTTCCCTTGCTCTCTCCCAGTTTTCTAATGTGTTCTTGTGATGTAAGTGTTGCTGGTCTGGAGAACTGCCACTAGAGTGGCTAATGTTGCTGGACTTAGGAAAGACATACATTGTGGAAAAAATTACATAGTTGGTTAGAAAATATTGATGGTGATGGGCATCTGATTGATGAAGTACAATACGTGTGTGTGTGTGTGTGTGTGTGTGTGTGTGTGTGTGTGTGTGTGTGTGTGTGTGTGTGTGTGTGTGTGTGTGTGTGTGTGTGTGTGTGTGTGTGTGTGTGTGTGTGTGTGTTTAAGATGCCTGTCCTGGGACTTCAATTAAGGGCCTGGACATTATCCCTGAGCTTTTTTGCTCATGGCTAGTATGCTACTGCTTGAACCACAGCTCTGCTTCCAGTTTTTTTTTATTGGGGGGGGGGGTGTAGTTTAGTGGAGATAAGAGTTTCATAGACTGGCCTGGCTTTGAACCATGATCCTCAGATCTCAGCTTTTTTTTTTTTTTTTAAGTAGCTAGGATTATAGGCGTGAGACACCAGCTCCCAGCTCTGAAAACCAATGTCTTGTCACCATTTTATCTTGTTCAGATATGCTTAATGTTTTGTCTGAATAATTTTACTTTGACTAGCATCTGTTAAGTGATTTCATCAAGGACTAAGATAAGTATGTTTCTTAAATCTGAAGCATAGCAAACTTTGGAGGAATTGCTATAATTTGAATAAGGGTTAAAGGGATCTTGGCATATTGGAAATATTTAGTAGTGATACCTGCGAAATGTCTTCAGTCAGTTATATGCAGAACAAGAGCTTGACAGTAGTTTTATGGGAGAAGATTTTAGGATTTTGTTGACCACTATATTGTTTGAAGCATGATTATGATAGACTTAAGTGACAACCCATTTCCCCCTCTACCCTAGCTTGGGAAAGAAGAGACAAGTTTTGTATACTCCTATAGGACTTCTGCCCTGGTTAAGCCATAGCTGAAGTATTTTTGCAGTTTTAGCACCACATTTTAAGATTTTTGACAAAACAAAAGTGACAAAACTAAGTATATTAAGCAAGATGTTTAAAAGGATACTGACAGATTGGCCTAAAATAGTTGAAAGAACCTAGCATGCCTAGTCCTGAGACTATTTAAGAGATCACATGATGTTTTTCCACAAATATTAGGAAGATCAGATATGTTTTATGAAATTTTTTTTGTAGCTAAAGGAAGGTCTAAAGCCAGTGCTGAGACTAATCTCCAATTAAGCACCAGAAAACTGGAAGTGGAGGTGTGGCTTAAAGTGGTAGAATGCCACCCTTGAGCAAAAGAGTTAAAAGACAGTGCCCAGACCCCATTATCACCACCACCACCACCACTAACAACAACAACAAAAAAAGTCTAAGGCTGGCAGTGGAATGCAAATATTTGAATATTAAGAGACATTTTATAATGATACAATGATGATTCATTAAAAACTTGGGAATGTGACATATTTTTTTAAACTGGGACTTGGTGATCGGAGTAGTCTGGGAAGTCTGGGATGGTTTTATATGGAAGCAGCACAATACCTTACCCAGTTGTAGTAACTAACCTTTATTTCTTATTCATGATACCCGATAACAGCAGGTGGGCTGTTGTTCATACATTTAGCTCCTGGCGTTTTAATTCATGACCCAGAGAGGGAGTAATTCTTGTTGGGTCCAAGATATCCTATTATTGTAATGAAGGGCATGAGTAATGAAGGGCTGGCCAAATATGCAAGCCCTGAGGGATTGGGAGGACATCATGTTTCCTCCATTCTATTGGTCAAATGTGTCATGTGGTTAAAAGCAGGTAGGTAGAGAAGTGAATACTTACTAATGTGAGGCATGGCCTGTGACAGGGTAGTAGTTAGAACCCTGTTGTAGGGAACGTGGATATTTGGGAACAGTTATCCAACTTATGATAGACAGTGATTCACTTAACATTTATTGTCTACAGAAATCAAATTTTCCTAAAGCATGGAAGATTCAGAGATCAATAAGATAGTCCCTTGAAGAGCTCAGTCCAGAAGGGAAGAAGTTATGATTAAATAGTTGATATGTAATTTGATAAATATTTCCAAGTACAGAGGCAGGAGAGATGTGAAGGATGTAGTTTTTGGTTTTCAGGGGAAGATGTTCAGCAGGGAAGGGGTGGTTGTCTGTCAAATGTCACCTTGGTTTAGGTAAGTTAAGGGCTTAGCTTGTGACTGTGACCATTAGAACATTAGGAGTTTCATAAGGAGAGAACCCTCAAGTTGTCCTGGACTGTGAAGTGGGGTAGAGACTGAAAGGACCTATTTGTCAGGGCTGGACTGAGAAGTGACGGAATATAGAGATCAGTAGTTAATGGTATTTAGAAGGCATCTGACTTTATAAAAGAGAGAGAAGCAGAGCTGGGGTTGAACTTGACTTTGTTAGCTCTCTTCTGCTGTTAAGCTTCTCAGATGGTGGAATTATAGATACTCTTTTATCCCAATCATTTCTGGTGTTTAAACACATTGATTCTTTGTTTCTTTTATTGTTGTGTAACAAATTACCATATATTTCTTACTTTAAAACAACAAACACATTATATCACAGTTTTGGTGGTGCATGGGTAGAGTTGTCGTAGTTGGGTCCTTGCTTGCCACACAACACAGTCTCTCCAAAGTCTGCAAACAAGATGCCAGCTGTCGTTGCAGTCTTCATTTGAATACTTGCCAGGAGAAGAAATGTCAGCTATGCTATTTTCTATTGATTAGAATCTAGTTCCAGGTCCCATCCACAATCCAGAGACAGGATTACCTTAAAAGCACGAATAGCAGAAGGTAGAATCTTGAGTGGCAGCCTACTTGAGAATAGAATTTTGCAACTTTTGCCTCATACCTTTTACTTCATGGTAGAAGGGAGTGATTTAGTTCAACAGCAGTAGAGATTTTAACAGTGAAATCAACATATGTACTAAACTTTTAAGTGATATCTTCAGGATATTCATATGTGAAAGGGGACTAGAGATAAAATAATAGTCTGATTGTAAATGAGGTGCTTGGCAAACACAGCTGATTTTTGAGTAGTTTAAGCAATAGAGCCAAAACCTAATCACAACCATACCTTGAGACTGACAGTTCTGTGAAGGATATAAAGATTCTGTCTGGTATAGAAAAAAAAAAGATGAGATAAACAACTCAAATATTACTAAGAATTCAGATCTGGTGACTTCTGTTTTTCCCAGTGATACCTGGGTAGGTGCCTAGGGAGTTTGGATGCCCAGAGGAATCAGGCTCTTGTCTCTGTACAGATAATATGTTGGAGCTCCTTGTCTAATCTTTAAAATGTGGGAGGGAGTTTAGTCACCCTGTGGGCCAGTCAAGTGGCAATGCCACCTTTAACTATGTCACTCCACAAATAGTTGCTTTTTCAGTATTGAGATTTTAATTCAGGGTCTTGGGCTTTCTAGGAAGGCACTCTTATCACTTGAGCCACAGCATTATCCTTTTTTGCCTTAGTTTCAGATAAGGTCTCATATTTTTGCCAGAGGCCAGCCTATAACTGATTCCTCTACTGTACTCTTGTATACATGGAATGACAAATGCGTGTCACCACACTTTGTTTTGTTTAGACATGATAGTTTTTTTTTTGTTGTTGTTGTTGGTCGTGGGGCTTGAGCTCTGGGCTTGGGTGCTGTCCCTGTGCTCTTCAGCTCAAGGCGAGTGCTCTACTGCTTGAGCCACAATGCCACTTCTGCTTTTCTGGTAGTTTATTGGAGATAAGAGTCTCATAGACATTACTACCTGGGCTGGCTTTGAACCGTGATCCTCAGATCTCAGCCTCCTTAGTAGCTAGAATTACAGGTGTGAGCTACTGGCGCCTGGCCTTAGACCTAACTTTTTGTGCTGATTTATTATTCTTTTTTTGCCCATCCTGGGGCTTGAACTCAGGGCCTGGGTGCTATCCCTGAGCCTCTTTGTGCTCAAGGCTTGTACTCTACCATTTGAGCCATAGCTCCACTTCCAGCTTTTTCTGAGTGTTGTATTAGAGATAATAGTCTCATGGACTTTTCTGACCAAGCTGGTTTTGCACCTTGATTCTCAGATCTCAGCCTCCTGAGTAGCTAGGATTACAGGTATGAGCCACTGATGCCTGGCTTTTTGATGGTTTTAAACTGTAATCATTTTGATCTTCACCTCCTGAAGTTGGAATTGCAGGTGTGCACCACCACACCTGGCCCCCAGAATACCTCTTTTCATGATGTGTGTTGGTAAATTGAATGTCAGGAAGAAATTACTGCTTTTTTCCCTATGATCCTTTAGAGAAAAACTTAAAACAATCGTTTTGATAGCCATTTTTTAAAAGGAAGAAAAAAAAGTTGGCATTTTTATCAGGTGAATTCACACTAGTGAATTCTTTTTGTTGTTGTTTTGTTTTGTTTTGTTCGTCATGGGACTTGAACTCTGGGCCTGAGCACTGCCCCTCAGTTCTCCAGCTTAAGGCTAGTGCACTACCATTACAGTGCCACTTCCAGTTTTCTGGTGGCTTATTGGAGATAAGAGTTTTATGGCCTTTCCTGCCCGGGCTGGCTTTGGACTGCAATCCTCAGATTTCAGCCTCCTGAGTAGCTAGGGATTACAAGCGCCTGGCACACACACACTGGTGAATTCTAACAAACATACCTTGGATGCTACTCAGGTGTCATTCATTACTTGAGGCTTTGTGTGTGAGCATTACTGCTATTCTTGGCCATCCACCTCTTATGCTAATGAAGACATCTGTGGGTTTTACAGATTTTATACTCTATACACTATAATACTCTATTTAAAAGAGGAATCCTTCAGGTTGTGAAGAAATAGGAATATGATTTTGGGAATGAATCATAAGGCAAATTATTGATTTGGAGAAACACTAAGCCACACACTAAATAGTTGTCTCTTAACTTTGCAGGTTGGATTGTAATAATCTCACCTGAAAGTATTTGTGAAGATACCATAGAACAAGGGCAAGATTCCTTGTTGCCTACTGGACTTTTCATTATGTAAGGCTGTGTAGCAGTGCTTTGCTTGGTTATGATTGTCCTGTTTCAAACATGAACAGTTCTTAAATGGATTAGAATGGAGGTACAGCTGCAGAGAAGGCTCTGAAATACCTGCTTACAAAAGACTTGTGGCTGACTCTGTGGACTTACGAAAGAAAAGAAAATTCAAACGAGCAGCATGTTAAAGTATCTCCTGTGTTTTCTAGTCAGTGTCACTAATACTAGCTTCTGAAACTATTAACCTTCCAGGTTGTTAGAGCTCAAATACAATATATTTATTTCTTGCCAAAACAGAGTTATATGAAGATTAGGTGGCCCTTGTTCATCTCACGGCACCTTTTTCCAGGATCAGTTCAAGCAGAAGGGAGATGGCAGTGGCCTGCTTAGCTGTCTTATCGAAAATTGAATCCTATCGCTTATCCTTATGATCTGAACCAGTGATATGAACCAGGGACATGGCCTGACCTAATCTTGAGTGACTAGAAAATAGTAGGGAAATACCTGGAGTGCCTATCCTTGTTAAACCTCACAGTTCTTTGATGACTCAGAGGTTTTCCTCTGAAGAAACCATACTAGAATTGTTGTCTTGGTGGATGGTGATAGTGATATTCTGATTCTGTGGAGCCTTTCAAGGGCACAGAATGAGCTGATTTCACAGACAGCAAGCAGAATAGCTCAGAGCTTGGGCTCTGCTGCATACTGAGTGACCGGACAAGCAATTTAACTTGGTTAAATGAAGTCACTAATAGAATAGCACTGTTGGTAACATTAAATTATGATGCCTATAGTTTAGGGGAAAGCAAAATTTGCTGATGGACAGTTTCAGTTAAAATGTTTAAAAGTATTTTTCTTTGCTTTACTGAAAAGTCAGTGTTACAAATGCTGAATGTTTAATAGATATTTTTGCTTGTGCTGTCTTTTTTTTGTTCTGGTTTCTCTTCAGTGTTTAAGGGAATCAGATCTGCATCCTTCAACTGTGTTGAAACGAGTAATATTTTTGTAGTATTTAGCATTAAATTATGTACATTGTGTGTGCAGTCCAAAGTTGGAAGACATTTGAAAGGTCCTCTAGAGACCTGAAAACAATAAAATAAAAATTAAAAAAGTCAGATTCATTGAAGTGTTTAACCAGTATAATTAGGTTTGATTTTATTATTGCAAATAAAACATTTTAGGGGTGCAAATATTAGAAGTAATATTCATACATTTGGTGATATTTGTTTATTTTGTATGCTTCTATAGAGCATAGCCAATATTTTAGACTTTATAGTGAAATAGGTCTGTGGCCATACAATTTCAGGGTGAAATTAAAGGTCTCTTTTTCATTGTTCCCTAAAAAGATCATAAAGCTAAGGTACATGAGCATATCAGTGTTGGGTATGGGTGACTGGTGTCAATTTGTTTTTAACTCTTGCTCTATCAAAATTTGGCTATGCTCCAAAGAATTGTAAGAGTTTTTCCTACAAGACTTTTTTTTTTTTTTTTTTGGTCTGTCATGGGGCTTGAACTCTGGGCCTGTGTGCTGTCCCTCAGTTCTTCAGCTCAAGGCTAGCCCTCTACCACTTGAGCCACAGTGCCACTTCTGGTTTTCTGGTGGTTTATTGGAAATAAGAGTCTCTCGGCCTTTCCTGCCTAGGCTGGCTTTGAACCTTGATTCTCAGATCTCAGTCTCCTGAGTAGCTAGGATTACAGGCTTGAACCACCAGCGCCTGGCAAGACTCTTATGAGAGTTTTTCTTATGTGTCATTGGCAAAGCTAGAAGAATGATGAGGGAAGCCACTAGTTTGCCTCTCTAGCAGTCCTTTCTCTTTGATCATCAGCAATTTCCAAAAAGCCTTCTGCAAGTTGCTATGTGACATTCAGCTCATACCATTTCCAGGCAGTCTAAAAAAGCTCTAATGGCTTGTTGAAATATGTCTTCTTTAGGGAAAATCAGCAGTGAAGCTTGAGGCTGCAGCTATTAACTGTAAAATGGAATTTGTGCAGCAAGTAAAAAGGGAATCATTCGCTCATTTGTAGTGATGCCAAAAAACAGCTGAGTGTTCTTTTTTATACTAGAGTTTGTGAATATCCACGACAGGAAACAGTAAAATAGGTCCTTTGTGGCTTAGGTAGGATATTATATGAATTTGGCCACACTTGATGTGTACTTGTATCTGCCTATATTTGGGAATGGAGGAATGTAGGAGCATAGAAATTCTAGCTTGCTCATTGATGGAACTAGAAGGGAAAAACTGGAAAAAAAACAAAGGAAACATGGCCTTGCTTGAATCTGCAGAGAAATACATCATTTTTCATATATCAAGCACCAAAAGCCAGCAGATAACTTTTTTGATTTGGGGGTGTAACTCAGGAGTTCCTGGATTTACTTCCTAAAACCCAAACCAAAACAATCCCTCCCAGTCCCCCCAAAATCCCAAACCCCAAATCCTGTTTTGTCAACCAGATATTTTCCAGGCACTCAGGAATAGTGTGGTCATTGTCCTTTATAGAAGTGATAACATATGGGGAAAGGGATAACAGACTATGTATACCATTGGAACTGAGAGAAGAGAGAGCCTGAGGTCAGTGTCGGGACAGTGGTTCTGAGCGTAGATTCCAAGTTCCTGCTTTTAGTCTTTGCTAGACATAGGCAGTTTCCAGTCAGGCCTCTGCCACTTGAGCCATGCCCCAGCTCAGACACACATAGGCAGTTTATTTTATCCTTCTAGGTTTCCTCTACAGAATGGAGATAATATAACATCTAAATCATAATATATTTGTGAGTTAATGCAGGATACTGTTTTGCTGCGCTGGGAGTATTCAGTTGTATTATCACTATTATTTGGAAATTCTTCAAGAAAATGTGGTAAAAAGTAGGCTGAAGTACTAATAACAAGCTGAAGTTTTGTGAAGCACCTCTTACGTGATATGCTGTTAGGAATAATTTAGACTTTTATCTTGTAAGTATTAAAAATTTTAGGTGAGGAAATGTTGAAATGAAGATGTTTTAGTGAGATTGGAACACTGGTAGAATGGTCCTGGATGGATGTGAGGTAGGAGGAGAATCATGGTAGAAAGTTGTTTGAAATAATTAGTACATATGTGATTGTGGTGTGTTTTGGGTTGGCATCAAAGTGAAAAGATGAAGAGCTTGCTTATACTAGACTCCCTTCCACTTCCCTCTGCCAGTGGAGAGTTTTAAAAATACTAAATTAAGCCAGGTGCCAGTCACTCTTGCCTATAATCCTAGCTACTCAGGAGGCTGTGATATGAGGATCATGGTTCAAAGCCAGCCCAGGCAGGAAAGGCTGAGAGACTTTTATATCCAATAAACCACTCAAAACTGGAAGTAGTGCTGTGTGGCTCAAGTGGTAGAACACTAGCCTTGAGCTGAGGGACAGCACGCAAGCTCAGAGTTCAAGCCCCATGACTGACAAAACAAAACAAAACAAAAACCCACCCTAAATCATAAATTGTCTGAATGATTGAGAGTTATGTATTTTGGAAATTATGCAAAATTAAACTTCCATAGAAATACAACTTATTTTTGTTTTATCCTTGGTTCTGTAAAGGGATTTTTAGTACTTCATCTCCTAAGTCACTCGCTCTTTCTTTATACATATATATCTGTTCATGTAATACTTTTGATACTTTGAGATCATGGATACAGTATTGTGATCTTATTTTACTGAAAGCAGAAAATAGGTGAACAGACTGCTAATACCTACATAAGTTTTCTAATAAAAAGAAGCAAATGTGGCTATGATATTTATTTAGTATAGTTTAGCATAAATTGTGCTCCTTTGGTTCTGCAAATGATTTGTGTCTTACCTAATTTTGTTTTTTCTATATTGAAAGTTTTGATAATTCCTTACTATTTTATTATTAATATGTGTACCATGTCTTTGCTTGTTTTTCTCTGTGACCATTTCTCTCTTATAAATACTAGAAGCATCTTTATGTACAGATTGAACATGTATAATATGAAAATCCAAAATGAAATGTTCTAAATATGTGAGCAATTAGATGTGTGCAACAAGAAAAATCCCAAAATTGTGCAAAAATTCTCAAATCTGCAAAAACTTAAAAAATGAAATTCATCTAGTCTCAACTGTTTCATATAAATGATAGTGAAATAACTTCATTTTCATTTTCTAAACAAATCTGTGCCGGGCGTTGATGGCTCACGCCTGTAATCCTAGCTACTCAGGAGGCTGAGATCTGAGGATTATGGTTCAAAGTCAGCCCGGGCAGGAAAGACTGTGAGACTCCAATAGACCACCAGAAAACCGGAAGTGGCATTGTAGCTCAAGTGGTAGAGCACTCACCTCGAGCTAAAGAGCTGAGGGACAGTGCCCAAGCCCAGAGTTCAAGTCCCATGACCGACCCCCCAAAAAAATCTGTTTCCTGCATGTTACGTTTGTACATGGGAGTCTGTAGTATTGTATATTGTATGATATACTTTACTTCATGGCTAGAAGAAAGCTTAAAATCTTGGAGCTATGTGCCTTAGGATGTAGTTTATGGAATCTGACCTAGTGTTCCTTGTGGAGTTCTGAAAACAAGAACATCTCGTGGCCATTCTTGTTTTGTGCTGAAGGAAGATTGCTATACAATTTTATGCCTCTGATATGACACAGGTAGCTTTTTGGTGACTTCACAATTATTCCTACTGTATATCTTCAATTTGAGGTTCTAAAAGAACCTAAAATGGCTGGTGTGCCATCTGAAAAGCAACCCGTACGTGATAGGGCTTTTGGTGAATGGAGTGTTCAGGATTATACCCTGCCCAGTCCTTGAAGAACACTGATAAGGAAAATCATCATTTTACCTCAGAATCTTTTGGAAATAAAAAAATCTCATCTAAAAGATATTGACTTCTTTTTAAAAAAAATTAAATTGCAAAAACAGATGCTTTGTTTAGAAGTTTTTCCCCTCAAACCTAAATGTGGATGGAGACTTAATTTTTAACTGCTAATTCAGAGTTTAATCTGAATTCTAATTTCAGAATCAAATTCTAGTTTCCAACTGTCGGAGGTGAAAAAAATGTGTCATTGTTCACAGAATCAAAGCATTTTAAAGCACATTTGGTAAGACATGGCTAAGTATAACTTCACATATTTTTAGTTATTTTTAAATTATACAGCCAGCTGTGGATAGGCTTGTCATGGGACTGATGTTAGCTAATAGTTGACTACTAGTAGTCTAGTGCCTTGAAGAACTTTTCCTAAGCTGAGCTACTTATTCTCAATCAGGATGCTATGATAACTTATCCTGTTTGTTTACCATTACTTCTGTTACTCTTCTGTTTCTGTCCTTGTGCATCTGCAATACGAATTAAGTCATTCCACTTCTTTTCAGATGTTTTTCCTCATAGTAATAGGTAAAGTTATTTCTGTAGGTCATGAACTGTTCTGGGAATAAAATCTAGAGCCTCATGCATGCTCTCTACCGGGTGTACTTGGGTGAATTTAAACTCAGACCTTATAAAAATCTTAAGATCGATACTGATGTTATCTCCATTTAGTAGATGGAAAATCAAAGTACAGAGTGGGAAAATAACCAGGTGCAAATCTGGATTTAAAGGTTAAAAAAAGATACAAGATTTAAACTTAGACAGCTTGGCTTCAGAGCCTGTTTTCTCTCTCTCTCTCTCTCTCTTTTCTGGTCGGTCGTGGGGCTTGAACTCTGGGCCTGGGTGCTGTCCCTCAGCCCTTCAACTCAAGGCTAGCGCTCTACCACTTGAACCACAGCACCACTTCCGGCTTGTTCTGCTTTTGTGGTGCTGAGGAATTGAACCCAGGGCCTCATGCATGCGAGGCAAGCCCTCTAGCACTGAGCTACTTTTCCAGCCCTCAGAGACTGTTCTCTTAAACATAGTTCTGTGTTTCTTTCTAGTTAGTGGTACTTCTACTCTTTGCAATCTTCTTTAATTCTGAGTTACAATTTTATATAGACGATGCCTGTTTTAAAACAACAACAGGCTTAGAATCAGATATTGAGACCTGGTTTGAACACATTCTGACCTTAGCTCTTTTATGATATGACTTCACTCACAGGCATTGACAGAATTAAATGTAAGTAGCAAGGTACTTGGCACATAAAGATGTTGAGAAAATGGCAGGTATTATACTTATAATTTAAAAAGTCAAGAACTGTAATTAACTTTAAAGATATGCTGGTATGTACTTACATTTTGTTAGCTCTGGTTTATAATTAATGGGCCAAGAAGAGAGGCTTCCCTTATTAGTCACTCAGGGAGAAAGCAAGGATCTATTTTTATTTTGTTTTAAATTTCACAAGATAAATGACAGGAGAGAACTTTTGTCATTCAGGAGAAAATAGGTAGTTTGGGGTTAGGGGTTTAGTTCAGCAGTGGAGTTGTCACTGTACATGTTCCAAGGCACTGTGTTTGATCATCAACACTATAAAAATAAAAAAATATACAAACCTTTTAATGTCTGCTTAAGTGGTACAATATATTTTGCATGCAATTCCTCCCCTCCTATTTGTAAAAATGATATATTTTATTGTCTAGTTGGAGTAAAGGCCCTTATGAAGTTTTTCTTTAATGGCACATTAAAATAGTGTTTGCTTTCTTTAATTATAGTCTTTGAAATTAACTTCAAATTTTGTACTAAATAAAGTACAGTCACTAATTAATGGGACTGAAAAATAAATTGCTTGATTTCTAAATTGTTTTTATATGCTGAACTTCCCTCCTCCTTTATTCTCCCCCAAATGATTTTTTTTTAAAAAATTTTATTTTATTTTATTTGTGAACATACTGTACAGAGGAGTTACAATTACATGGGCAGGATAATGCGTACATTTCTTACCAAGCATTGCAGCCTCCTCCTTTGTTTACCCTTTACATCCCTTCCCAGCCTCCCCCCTCCCCCCAATCCCAATCCTTCTCCTCCCCCCCCCCCCCCCCCCCCGCACCGACGTTGTAAAGCTCGTTTTGGACATGACAACTTGTACTTCTCATTGTTGCAACAGGTCCACCTGTATCCTTAAACAACTGGTTTTTCCCCATCTCCTCCACAAAGTTATACTGACATCAAATATAGTGAAAGCAGGGGTTATACTGTGGGGGAGGGACATACAAAGCAACAAAGAGATAATCTTATAAATGCGTTAGAAACACATGCATGAAAGAAAAAAAACATTAAAATACACATCTAAGGGTTGATTTTCCTGACATCACATTATCTGACCTTTTCCGCTTGACTCATACATATACTAGATATTACAAATAAGGGAAACCATTCTCCCCAAAATGATTTAACAGGTCTTTCCTGCATGGGGAATCAGCTCAACTTTGTATAGACTTCTTCCATTTTTATAAGGATTTTCTGCTGAAAGAAGCTTTTTTAGTGGAGACATGTACATTTAAGGTACATGTTAAAAACAACAGATTATTTTAGTACACTTTAAATTAGCATTTTATTTAGCAATTTCTCCCTTGAGTTTGGATAGTGACAGATATCTGTTTGATTTCAGTGACTGGCTGAGTCCTTTTGGAGACTCTTGTTAGGAAACTGTTGTCTGAGAAGAACTTTGGTTTATCATAATCCTGGGTTACTGGTTATAACCAGATTAGGTAAATGATTAAAAATAGCTAAACTCTTTCACAAATAATGTCCTTTGCAAATTCTCAAATTATTCTGAACTGCAATAAGGCTGCAGTTAATCCAGAGTTCACTTATTCTTTACGTAATAGAAATCATACTGTAGTAGAAAGTTTTAGAGGAGCGTCCTTCAGATATCTGAGTTGCTTTCACAGTGGAAGTGAGGAAACCAGGGCTGAGATGAGGCACAGATAATTCTTATTCTAATCATAAAGTGGCTGAACAGAGAGAACGAGAGCCTGGTTCTGTAGTTAGGTTGCCTGGACTTCTCTTATATCTCTAACCAACTACTTAAAAATGCTGTGGGCACTTGGATAAGCTGTTTAGATTCCTGTATGTTTTTTTTTTTTTTTTTTTTTTTTTTCCTAATTCTGGCTCCTTCAGAGTAGGTAAAAGGATTGAATGGACTAATGCACACAAAGGATTGGGAACTTATACTCAGCCTGTTCTTAAATTCTCAAGTGTTACTTACTGTGTAAAAGTGGTAGTAACTAAGTCCTTGAATTTCTACATTGCCTCATAGCTTATATATATTTCTCTCATCATCTCATTTGACTAATGAGTCTCATGGAATAATGTCAGGAAAGAATGTCTGATAATGTTTGCCCAGAGTCACCCAATTCTCCAGTGTCGTAAAGACAGCCAAGTTTTGTAACTCTTAAGAGTCCAGCTGAGAACTATAGTGTATGTTCTAAAATATGCCTATAAAGGTTGCAAAATAGAGGCTTTAATTTCAGGCAATCATTTAGAAAGTCCTTTGAGCCTTTGGGGAGAATCTGTTTGCTTTGAGGTTCAGTTTTAGAGGGCATGATTAGTCCATATTATCTTCTAGCTGTAGCAACTTGGGAAGTTTTCGTAAAAAATATGATTTAGAGAATTGGTTATAAAAACAAAACAAGCCAGTCACTACTAGGGTAATAGAGATCAGGAGGATTACCTTTTGAGGCCAGCCTAGGCAAAAATT
This sequence comes from Dipodomys merriami, assembly GCF_024711535.1. Taxonomy (NCBI): domain Eukaryota; kingdom Metazoa; phylum Chordata; class Mammalia; order Rodentia; family Heteromyidae; genus Dipodomys; species Dipodomys merriami. Next base: position 19,457,773 of record NW_027205603.1, on the reverse strand, counting down.
TCTCAAGACCCCATTTCAACCACAAATTGATTTTGGTGGCCTGTACCTGTCAACCCAGCTTTGATAGGAAGTAGAAATAGGAGGATTATAATCCAGGTAAACCCTGGGGACAAAGTGAGACTCCATTTAAAAAATAACCAGAGCAAGCTGGGCACCAGTGGCTCAGACCTGTAGGTACTCAGGAGGCTGAGATCTGAGGATCCTGGTTTGAAGCCAGCTTAGGCAGGAAAGTCTGTGAGACTCTTACCTTCAGTAAACTACTCAGAAAAAGCTGAAAGTGGCACTGTGGCTCAAGTGGTAGAGTGTTAGTCTTGAGCACAGGGAGGCTCAGGGACAGTGGCCCAGGCCCTGAGTTCAAGCCCCAGATCTGGCCAAAACAAAACAGCAAAAAAGGGAAGTGGGTTCAGGTTCAAGCAGTACAGTACATGCCAAACAAACCTGAAGCCCTGAGCTCAAAACTACTGCAGTAGCCCCCCCAAAATACACAAGGGTGGGGGCTAGAACTGTGGTTTAGGCTGCTATTTCTTCCCAACCTAGTAAAATGGCTGGGACTTTAGCTTCTGGGATTTTCCTGAGGAAGGTCTGAGGAAGTTCTGATGCTGCGTGCTCTATTCCCAGGAGAGGCAGTGAAAACCCACTTACTGTGCACATGTGCTGGATGCACAGGATAACATCATGTGCCTCAGTTCTAGAGATGGGTAGGCTGCCATGGGAAGTACTGCCCTTCCACATGAGAGCATTTCTCACAGCACTTACTGACAAATGCAAGCCATTCATTCAGATGACTTCCTCTTGTTTTCTTACATTCTGATCACTAACTTTATGTAGTAATGTACCACCAGTACTATATGTAATTAAAAATCAGCTTTTAAGAAAGAAAATTAGGTATCCTGAATTTCTCCAACTTGACTGAAGCATATGATTCAATTTCTTCATGTCCTTTGACCTGATAATTTCCAATGTAAGGAAAAAAACGTAGGGACAACACCTAGGCTCTGAGTTCAAGCCCTGGAAATGGCACGCATATGCGCGTTTCCCAAACTGGTAGCACCGCTGTCTCACATCTGTGATCCTAGCTACTCAGGAGACTGAGATCTGTGGATTAAGGTGTAAAGCCAGCCCAGACAGATAATCCTGTGAGACTCATCTCCCATTAACCAGCCAAAAGCCAGAACTGGAGTTGTATTAAGCTCAGGTTATAGAGCTTTAGTGGTGGATGGAAAAAGTTAAGGGGCAGCATCCAGGCCCTGAGTCCATGCCTCACTGCTAGCATATACAAACACTCAAAAATATTTTCTGATAAGTAACTTTTTGTTTCTTCCTAAAACCAATCCAGTTTTTAAAAAAAATATATTTTTTATTGTAAAAATACTGTATATAGGGGTTACAGTACATGAGTAATGAGTCCATTTCCTATCAAGCATTGTTACCCCCCTCCTTTGTTTTCCCTCTATTATCATCCTTTCTCTTTCCATCTCCCCAACTCCTCCCTCCCCACCTCCAAGTTTTAAAGTTCGTTTTTCAACATAGCGTTTTGTACATCTCATTGTTACAATAGGTCAACCTGTATCCTTATTTAAGCTTTTTATTATATCCCTTCACCTCCCCAAATTAGAAAAATGCATATACAAGACGCAGGGCACTGGAATCAAATACAATGAAAACGGGTTATACCATGGGGGAAGAACATATAAAAGAAACAAAAAAATCACATAGCTCATTATAAGTATATGAAAAACAACAGCAAGAAAGATAAAACCTCTTGTGTCCCTATCTTCGGGTTCATTTTGCTTAGCATCATCTTATATGGTCATATGTACATAGCTTTTGACCTCTTCTGCTTGTCCTAGTCTTATACTAGTTATTGCAAATAAGGGAAACCATGGGACCTATGTTTCTTTGGGCCTGGTTTACTTCATTTAATATAATTTTTTTCAAGTCTTTCCATTTCCTAACAATGGGGCAGTTTCATTCTTTCTGATTAAGGCATAGAATTCCATTAAAAAATATGTATATCACATTTTCTTGATCCATTCATCTAACTGAGGGGCATCTGGGTTGGTTCCTTATCTTAGCTGCTTCGATAAATATAGTTGTGCTGGTAGCTTTAGTATGGCCTTGTTTGTGATTGTTTGGGTAAATGCCCAAAAGTGGGATTGCTGGGTCATAGGGGAGCTCTATGAGGAGTCTTTTGAGGAACCTCCATCCATACTGCTTTCCAAAGTGGGTGAACAAGTTAACACTCCCACGAACAAGGCAGTAGGGTTCTCTTATGGCCACATCCCCTCCAGCGTGTGTTATTAGAGTTCTTGATTATAGCCATTCTAACTGGGGTGAGGTGGAATCTCAATGCTGTTTTGATTAGCTTTTTTTTTTTTTTTTTTAATGGCCAGAGAAGTTGAGCATTTCTTCATGTGTCTATTGGCTAATCCAGTTTTAAAGATAAATCTTTTTTTGGTTGTGGGGCTTGAACTCTGGGCCTGGGCACTGTCCCTGAGCTCTTCAGCTCTCAAGGCAAGCACTCTACCACTTGAGACACAGTGTCATCTCCGGTTTTCTGGTGGTTAATTGGACTATAAGAGTCTCATGGACTTTCCTGCCTGGGCTTGCTTTGAACTGTGATCCTCAGATCTCAGCCTCCTGAGTAGCTAGGATTATAGGCGTGAGTAACTGGCACCCGACTAAAGATAAATCTTTTAATGGCAAGTGTAAGGAGGGCAGGAACCCTAGAAAATTACCTTTGTTCTCAGTTTCTTTATTAGTTTCTTTATCATGTGCAATTGTAAAACAGTAACAAGAGTAATTGTAAAGGAACATCTAGTTTAATCCATTTCACAGCTGAGAAGACCAGGCTCAGGGAGGGTCATAGCTTAGATACCTCATGACACAACCTCTGGAACCTTCCTTGTGTGAACCTCTTAGTAGGCAGGGATGGTATGGTCTTAATGTGGTCATTTGTTTATATTTTGATTTTTTGAGATCAGGTTCACTAAAATTGTCCAGAACGATCTTGAATCTTTGAGCTCAAGCAGTCTTATGACTCAGCTTCCCAGGTAGTTGGGATTATAGATGTATTGGGGTACATTGCTCACTTTTGGTCAAGGCCTTTTAATATGATCTATAATGTAAATGAAACATGATAAAGCAGTGTTAAATATTTTTAATTGGATGAATGTGTAATTACTGTGTCCATATACTCACTTAGGCTTTACTAGTTTAAACTAAATGAGTATCTAATTTGGCACATGGATTAATATCTCTTCAGAAGGTTGATGATATGTGTCTGGAATCTCATCATTTGGGAGGCTGAGGCATGAGAATCACAGGAATTATAGGCCAGTTTGGCTATATGGCAAGATCATGTTACAACCCTTCAAGACTGAAAAGGTTACATGAAAACTAGGGAGTGTTTTTCCCCAATTCTTCCCCTTTTCCATTTTAAAACCTTTTGAATGGGGTGAAATATCATTTCCTTTGTACTTTTTCCTTAGCTTTAAAATTTAGTATTTCATTTTGGACTTATTATTTTTATTCAGTAAAATGACTTTGAAAGATTTCTTAAGCCTTTAATAACATGAGATGATCTCACATTTGTCTAATTATTTGATAGCATATCAGTTATCAAAAGATATAGAAAAATGATAGTGTTTCAAAGTAGAATAATTAAACTGCTATATTAACTGTATGGATAAAAATGTAGAAACAGATTTTCCAATGTATGTTATATATATTAGTCTTGATTCTGTCTTGAGAAATAGTTATTTTTGGTCTAGGATTGGCAGTATTTCCTTGAATGTGAACTTGAGTGTTACAGGTCTCATCAGCCATATTCACACTGTGTGATTGTCAGAGAGGGAGGGGGAAAAAAGGCTAAAACTTTCTGGAAATTAATTTTCTTTTCTGGAAACTAAACTTAGGGAAATTTTTTCTCTTTAGGGCATTAAAAAAAAGTGACATGTAGCTCTCAGGATGAAGAGTGCAAGTTGCTAATATGATTCTGACATGGAATTTTATTATGGGTTTGGGTTTTTCTTCCACAAAGGCTTTATGTCTAGAAGAGACTGGCCCAGTGCCATGAGTTATTATGTTGTCTCCCTCTGTCTGAAATGGGGATTTGGGTGTAACAGGTTCAGGGGAATGTGATGGCTATGTAATTTTTCTATCCTCATGAATTAGTTATAACTACCACCCTCAGGGAAGGCACAGCTGCAAGGCCTGTTGAGGAGCTTATTCTCAACTGCAGAGACTGTCTGTGGACTGAGGCCTTTTGTCCTGCCCTTACTTGTGATTTTACAGTTTTCCATATTTGTACTATTTAGCAAATAGTATCTTTTTTTTTTTTTTTTGGGTCCAGTTGTGGGGCCTGAACTCTGGGCCTGAGCACTGTCCCTCAGCTCTTCAGCTCAAGGCTAGTGCTCTACCACTTGATCCACAGCGCCACTTCTGGCCTTTTTCTTTTTGCTTATGTGGTGCTAAAGAATCGAACCCAGGGCCTCAGACATGCAAGGCAAGCGCTCTACCACTGAGCCAACTTCCCAGCCCCAGCAAATAGTATCTTAAAAAGCCCTTAAAACTGATTAACTTTGAACTTTATTTTCTTTTAGTATATTTACTCTTATCATACTTGATCTTTCATTAGACACACCCTACTTTTAATGTAAAAAACAAGAATTGCTTTTCCACTAGTGAAGTACTATTCTCTGTTCTTAGGGATTAGAAACCAATACTTTGTTAGTATTGGCTTTTCTATTTTCCTTCCTCATGTCACAGTTCTGAGGAGGTTTATACTTTTTATTATTATAATTTTACTGTTATTAAGGTGTTGTACAGAGTGGTTAGATAATGAGTACAATTCTTCTTGGACAGTGTTACCTCTTCCTTAGTTTTTCCTCTCCCATCCCTCCCAAAAGTTGCAAGTTCATTTTGTACATATTGAATACCATGATTGCATGTGACTGTACCTTTTTTTAAAAATCCAAATCTAGTCAGATTTTCTGCTACTGTTACCTTCCTCTTCCTCTCTGTCTCCTACTGTGTTAATCTTGTGATTCTAGCTCCACTAGAGGCTTTTACTTGAGTTTGGAATATAATGTGCCAAAGAGAGCTAGAGGGAGGGAACTTCAAACAGCTCTGCCTCATAGAGGCTATACCTGAGAAGTTTCATGTCTGCATGTGGAATGTTCATTAATCTAAGAAGACAGCAGGGGACATTGTCTATAGTAAACAGCAGAATTGTAGCTAAATATTTCTAGAGGAAGTAGAAATCCTAGGTCCATGTCCCTGCCAGGGCTTAGTAAGATGCAGAATAAGGCATTTGCCTCCATGGTTGTTAAGTTTCCTCATCTATGAAATAGAATTAACTTTCCATTCCGCTTGTTTATAGGATTACCATGAAAGTGAAATAAAGTAGAATGCACATAAAGGCTACTTGTGTAGGATTAAACCCAACATATAGCGTAAATTTCCATACCTTGGGGAGCAGTGTGGCTTATCAGTCTGTCACATTGGGCTGTGGCTTATCTGCATGGAAGAGTGGTTACATCTGAGAATAAGTAATATGAAAAATTACTTTTATATTAAAATAATCACTATCCCATTTTTTGGGAAAATAATTCTAGTCTCTTTTTCTATTTTGTTCTGTTGTGGGGTTTGGGTAATTTGTTTCTCCTTTTAATTAACTGGTAGTTCTTTTCTTTCTACTCTGTTGAGCCCTTCTAATGAGCTTTCTATTTCAGTTGTATTTTCCAATTCTAAAATTTGTTTTTGGCATTTCTTTGTATCTTTTATTTCTTTGATGCAGCTATTTTTCATGAATTGTGCTTTTAATTGCTTCTTGAAGAATTTTTATCAAGCCTTTTAAAACCTCTTGCATATTTTAGCATTTCTGTCATCTTATTGCTGATACATATTGCCTTCATTTCACTCAGTTTGAGATTTTCTAGCTTCTGGTATGATGAGAGTTTTGGAGTTGAAACCCCTTAGTGCTGCAGATGTAAGTGAAGGGCTTCACACCTGCTAGGCAAGTGCTCTACTATTGAGCTGCAACTCTTACCCAGAACATTTTCTTATTTATGTTAGGAAAGACTTTTTTTTTTTTTTTTTTTTTGCATTGTTTTAATTGACTTTGAGGACATTGTCCTGTCAGGAAATGGAGCACTGTCTTGTTCCTACCAGCTGAGACAGGTTCTCCAGTTAGACTCTGCTGACAAGAAGGGGTGATGGTAAGAGTTCTTTCGCTAGGGAATTGGCAATCCTGCCTCCCTATACTGTTTTCATTGATAGTGCCTATGGATAGAACTGTAGTCTAATTAGCCAGGATCAGCCTGACCCTCTATACCCTACTTTGATTACCCTGAAAGGGGTGCTACTCTGGTAGAAGTTTAGGGTCTTTTTTGTACTTTTAACCTTAACTGAGATTTATGAGGAAATAAGGAGACCCAGGCGCTAATTGTGTCTTTCCTTTCTGGTTCCTAATATTCCTAACCAGGCTACATTTTTCTTTCCACCTTTCACACTCATTTTCTGTTGTTTTATATAAAGTCCAGGGATTTTTGTTGTATTAGTAATTAAGAAAAATATATCTGTTCTATCAACCAGGAGGTGGTAAATGGATTTTAAATTTGATAGCTACTTTCACATTGCCTACCGAAGAGTAGAAGCAGGAGACTTATCAGGTAATCAAGTATCTAAAGCCAGTGGGAATGCAGGCCACTGTGTGTGTGTGTGTGTGTGTGTGTGTGTGTGTGTGTGTGTGTGTGTGTGTGTGTGTGTGTGTGTGTGTGTGTGTGTGTGTGTGTGTGTGTGTGTGTGTGTGTGTGTGTGTGTGTGTGTGTGTGTGTGTGTGTGTGTGTGTGTGTGTGTGGCAGGAGGGGCGGCAATCCTATGACTTGAACTTTAGATCCTTGAGGTGTCTTGCTCAAGGCTAGCACTCTACCACTTGAGCTATAGTTCCACAGTTTTTTGGTGATTAATTGGAATCGCATGGACTTTTCATCTCTGGGCTGGCTTTGAACCACAACCTTCAGATCTTAGCCAGGATTATGTGTGTGAGCCACTGGTGCTTGGCGCAGGCCACCTCCTTTTGGCATAGAACACAGCACAGGAAGAAGGGAAGGTGCCATGGCAAAGAGCATAGCTGGATGGAATAGCAGTCTGTGGTGCTTCAAGACTTGGAGCTGGGTGGCCATTCACCAAACATGAAGATACTTTCACTTAGGTTCCTTGTTCTCTGCTTCCACTCTGTGGGAGTGAAGATTCCCTCAGCTGCATATGCAGTCCCTGTTGTTCTATGGGATCCTGCCTTGCAGCTCCTTTCCATTTTCCACCCAGTAACCCTACTACTTCCTTTCTTTGTCTCCCTAGAGGAAAAACTTATTTCCTCCTCTACATTTCCTGTCCCTTAGTAAAGCCCAGTGTGCAAAGAATCCCAGGGATGACAGTCCCCTTCCTGGCCTCCTGTTCTTTTATTTACTGGACATGAATTGGTCAGCAGTTTCTAGACAGCAGTTCTATTGAATAGTTCTAGAAGCTGTTCTGTTGAACAGTATCTCTGTTCAAGAAGAAAACAGGCAAAACCCTGTCTCCAGTGGAACTTAGAGTAGAATAGGACAGTCAGACATAGAAGCAAATAATGTCAGGTGGTGTCAAGTGAAGGGAACAACATCCTGAGACTATGAAAGGAGAATTGCATGGAGGGTCAGCTGCCTTAGAAAAGAGGATCAGGTAGGTCTGACAGAGAAAGATGCTGTGAGAGGAATGAGGAGGGAGCAAGTCAGAAGATTATCAGGCTAACATGCCTTCCAGTCAGTCAGGAAGTCCCCAAAGCCCATATCTGCCTGATCTGGTTTTAATGTCCTGTGGAAAAGTCAGAGAGGAATATGTCTATAGCCAGGCAAGGCCTAGTCATCTTCAAAGTGTCTGTATTTGACTTCCTATGGATTTTGAAGTCCCTGTATTTCTGCTCCTTTCCCCAACCAGAAGCAGAAAGAAATGCACACAAGGTATTTATCTCCAACCTATAGCCCCATTAGGTGAGGACTCCCTCTTCTCTTTCCCCAAATATTCAGACCGTTTCCTTGTCCTTTGGAAACTGGGTTTCTGAACTCTAGAGGTTGTATAGCACAGGGAGCATCTGGGCTGTCACTCTGGCCCAATTATTTGCTAGCCTCCTGCAAGGATGTTAGGTTGGATGCCTAGTGGAAGAAATTATAGTAGATCTTTAAAGCCTTTCTGCTGTAGTTTTATAATTTCTATCTTTAAAGCCTTGCTGCTATAGTTTTATAATTCTAACTTAAGACTTTATTTCCATGAAAACATAGTTTGATGCATTGTCCTGGCCAGGGCAGATTTCTAACCAACTTTCAAATCTCTATAAAGAGAGAGGCTCAGCAATATCTAATCATTTATTGCAAATTTATTGAAATTTATTGAATTTATTGAAAGAACTGTTTAAAATATCCCCATGGGATGGGATTTCCTGCTCCTCTAGGTACTAAATAGAGTGTTGAGAACACTTCACATCAAGCACACCTACCTGTAACTGAACTGTGATCTGGAGTTGTGAACCCACATTATACATGCACCAATCATATGAAAAGTTAGTTGTAGAATGAGAAACCAATGCTGACACCCTCTCCTTGCTATGAAAAGCTGTGAAAAGAACTTTTGATTAGTATCCACAGACCCAGTTTTACCAAGAAAGAAGAAGGAGCAAGCTAGCATCAAAACAGATCATTATATGTTTTTATCTAGCTTGGAGAAGGGCTCTGGAGAAAGCACAGATTCTATTCTCAGATCCAATGACAAGTACAGAAAATAAACTGGCAGTTTGGCAGGAGAGGCAGAGTAGAAGCTAGTGAAATTATGAAGTCAGGAAGAAAAAGTAATCACTTCATTTATTTCTGTAACCTCTCAGGTAATGAGAAATATCTCCTTTGTTGTCTAATTATGGACAAAATTAATCACATACATATGGCTTTTCTAAAGAACTGAGGCTTACAATTTGAAATGCTTGGACATCTTTGACTAGAAGAAAATCACTTTAGTGTAATGTGTAGACAAAAGAATTGGTTAATTGGTAAGTCTTTTGGAAATCCTTTGAGCTTCTAGACCTAGTTTGCCCATCTGTAAAGTGGGCAGATGATCTCTAAGGTCTATTGTTAAGTCTGAAATGAAAACAAGTGAGTGGCATTCATGATGGGTTGATTCATCATCCCCACTCTACAACACCTCCCCACCCCCCAACTAGGATCTCACTCTAGAGTCCAGGCTGGCCTAGTACTGGTATGGTGGAGCTCCTTCCTCACCCTCACACTTAGATTTTGCTACCATGCCTGGCAAATATCTTCTGTTCTAGTGCAGAATCTTTTTATAGAAGATTCAACTGGAAAATTCAAAATTTAACTGTGCAATTTAGCAATTGAGACATACAGAACTCTTTGGTCTTACTTATATTTGGCCTGAAAATCTGTACTTATAAAAACACTGCTTATAAAAATGTTATTTGCTTCTGTTTGTAGCAATGATAAATGCTCATCAAAGGATTTTTTAAAAAATTATTATTGTGAAAATACTGTACAGAGGGGTTACAATTACATGGGCAAGATAGTGACTACATTTCTTACCAAGCATTGTAGCCTCCTCCTTTATTTACCCTTCCCATCCCTTCCCAGCCTCCCCCTGACCCCCCACTCCATCCTCTCCCCACCCCCAAAGTTGTAAAGTTCGTTTTCGACAAGACAACTTGTACTTCTCATTGTTGCAACGGGTCCACCTGTATCCTTGTTTAAACGATTATCCTTATTTAAACGACTCATCAAAGGATTTTGAGAGACTGAAGACATACACAAAGAAGAAAATATTTTGATCTCACCTCTGAGAAAATTATGTTAACTGTTTTGCCTTATTTCCCTTCAGTTTATTACTTCAGCATATTAAGATGGGTGAAATTTTCTTATATATGGATTTTTCTATTTTTTTTTTTCACTTGGCACTGTGTGTGTGTGTGCGCGCGCGCTTTAGTAGAAATTTTAAACTCTGGGCCTTCTGTTTACGTACCTGGTTCCACCACTTGAGCCATGCATCTAACTTGCTTGCTCCTTTCCTCCCCTCCCCCTCTCCCTCTCCACTCCCTTTTCTTTCCCCTCTTCCTCTTTCTTTCTTCTTTTTTTTTTTTGAGATACATTTAATCCCCATCCCAAACCCATATTTTAAAGTAGTCAAAGGTGAAATGAGATGATGCTGAGATGTATTTTAGAAACAAATAGAAAAGAACCATCATGCCGGGCACCGGTGCCTCTCGCCCGTAATCCTAGTTACTCAGGAGGCTGAGATCTGAGGATCACGGTTCAAAGCCAGCTCAGGCAGGAAACTCCGTGAGATTCATATCTCTAATAAACCACCAGAAAACTGGAAGTGGTGCTGTGGCTCAAGCGGTAGAGCGTTCACCTTGAGCTGTAGAGCGCAGGAAGAGCGCCCAGGCCTAGAGTTCAAGCCCCAAGACCAACAAAAAAACAAAAAACAGAAAAGAACCATCACTTGGAAGCTGGGTGTGGTAGTGCACATCTGTAACCCCAGCACTCAGGGAGGCTGAGGCAGGAGGATCTTGAATTGGAGCCCGGCCCTGGCTATGTAGAGACCCTCCTTTCCTCATAAAAGTCCACGTGTTGAAATAAATGTCAGCTTCTTGTGGCTCCACTTCCTGTCCAGGGGAGCAGCAGCCCTGGAAGAAGTCTTTGGCCTCTTTTTTTTCTTTTTCTATATGTACTCACACAGACCTTTTCTTTTCTTTTTTTTTTTTTGGTCCGGTCGTGGGGCCTGATCTCTGGGCCTGGGCGCTGTCCCTCAGCTCTTCAGCTCAAGGCTAGCACTCTACCACTTGAGCCACAGTGCCACTTCCGGCTTTTTTCTTATGTGGTGCTGAGGAATCGAACCCAGGGCCTCGAGCATGCAAGGCAAGTGCTCTACCACTGAGCCACCTTCCCAGCCCCAGACTTTTTCTGCCCATTCTGGCTTTGAACTCTGTCTTTTGGATCTTGGCCTCCTGAGTAGCTAAGATCATAGGTGTAAGCCTCTGGTACTCAGCTTCAGTTAATTTTGTTATAAGAGTTATAGAATCATTAAAGTTTTTAATTTCTTTAGAACCTAACAGACTTGTGTTTAAATCTGATTTCCTGTTATTATAACTGATAACCTTGTACATTTCCTTCTGTAAGTCTCATTTTCCATTTGTAAGAGCTTGAATCAGATATAGTGGCTCATGGCTTGGAGACTGAGATTTAGATTGACTTTCAAGGCAAATGTGGGGAAAAAGTGTGTAAGACCTTGTCTTAACCAGTAAAAAGCTAGGCACTGTGGCATATTTCTTTTTACGTGGGAAGTGTAAATATTTTGGAAAGATCATAGATATAGGCCTACCTGGACAACCCCTTTCTACCAAGGACCTATTAAATAACAAAAGTTAGAAAGGGCTACTGGTGTGGGTCAAGCAGTAGAGTATACAAGTGCCATAGCAAATGCTAGTACCACCAAAGGGGGAAAATACAGAATTTCCTTAGCCCCATTTGGATTTTAAAATTTCTACTGACCACGCAGATCAACTTGTGCGCCAGTTGAAGGTAAAATGGGGATGAGGATAACAATACTTTCAAATGAGCAAAGTGCCTGAATTAAAAAAAAAAACCTGAGGTTTGGATTATAAAATACCTCTTTACTTTTTGGTAATAGAACTTTTGGGGGGTATTTAGCATTTGAGGGGAAGAAAAACTCTTGAATAAATGACCTATCTCCATATTTTGGGAAAACAGAATAGTATACTCAGCCAGGCATCAGTGGCTCATGTCTATCGTTCTAGGTACTTAGGAGATTGAGATCTGAGGATTTGAGTTAGAAGCCAGCCCAGGCCAACAAACCTATGAGACTCTTATCTCCACTTAACCTACAAAAAGCTGGAACTGGAGATGACGCTCAAGTGGCAGAATGCCAACTGTGAATGGGATCCCTAAATTCAAGTTCTGGTATCAACATTGTAAAAAAGGGAGAGTACTGGTATTTTAAACCATTTGTCTTAAAAAAAAAAAAAGGGCATATACAATTGTTTCCTAACGTTTCTTGTGCTATTTATTAACAGTAGTTGATGTGAATTGATGTAGTTGTGTGCCAGTGACTCACTCCTGTAGCTGTAGGTACTCAGGTGGCTGAAATCGGAGGGTTGAGGTTCAGACTCAGCCCGGGCAGGAGTCTGTGAGACTCATCTCCAATTAACCACCAGAAAACTGGAAGTGGTGTTGTGGGTCAAAGTGGTAGAATGCTAGCCTTGAGCCAAAGAGCTCAGGGACAGTGCCCAGGCTCTGAGTTTAAGCACCATGACTGATGGAAGGAAGGAAGGAAAGGAAAGGAAGGAAGGAAAGAAGGAAGGAAGGAAGGAAAGAAATTTTTCTTAGAGGAGGAAAGCTTTGGAGGGTGATTTTAGAGATAGGAGTAAACAAAAAATATGAGACAGGGCTGGGAAGGTGGCTCAGTGGTAGAGCGCTTGCCTTGCGTGCCTGAGGCTCTGGGTTCGATTCCTCAGCACCACATAAGCAAAATAAAAAAGCCGGAAGTGGCGCTGTGGCTCAAGTGGTAGAGGGCTAGCCTTGAGCTGAAGAGCTGAGGGATAGCGCCCAGGCCCAGAGTTCAGGCCCCATGACCAGACCCCCCCCCAAAAAAATGAAATAAAAAAAAATGAGACAGTTCTGAAAGTAGTCTGATAGCATTTATGTTTCCCTTTTCTTCTACACCTCTTCAAAATTACTGTAGCCATTACGTTTTTCTTGAAGAGTGACATCTATAGTCCCATGTATCTAGATATAGTTCCCAGACATAAAATACAGTGTTGACTTTGTCCCTAGGCCTGAACCAGAGGCCAGTGGACTTTCTCTGGGAAGGCTTACATGTTTTCTCTTTTACCTGCTCAGTTCTGCTATTGTTCAGAAGCAACCCTGGGAAAGAAAGGAGTGGGCTTGCTTGTGTTCCAGTTAAACTTTACTTACAAAACCAGTGCAGTCTAGATTTGTATTCCTGCTCCAGAAAGTGGAGCATCCTAGAGACTAAGTTTTTCCTAAACATTTGCAGAATGCAGCTTCTTCCTGTAATGGAAGACTCCCTTTGAACATTTGAGTTTAAGAATAATTTCAATAATGGTGCTTGCTAGTGAGAAGAAACGAAACTTTAAGACAGCTGCAGAAAAATGTAGGGTGATCCCTGTAACTAATGTGATGGAGCCTGAAGCTGATTCCAAAGCAGAATGATGTAACAGAACACAAGTAACTAGTCCCTAAACTACTTTGGATAGATACTGCATCCCTTCATAAATGATGCTTTTAATTTTTTCATAAGGTAGTCTGACTTCACATTAAGCTGAAATATGTCTGCATTTCATGTGGTGTCACTATATTCAATCCTGTCCTTTCACACATCATTTCTTGTTCCCATGAAACTTCAAGCATTGTAGCCTCCTCCTTTGTTTCCCCTTCCCATCCCTTCCAAGCCTCCCCCCCCCCCAACCTCCCCCCACTCCCCCACCAAAGTTGTAAAGTTTGTTTTCGACATGACAACTTGTACTTCTCACTGTTGCAACGGGTCCACCTGTATCCTTATTTAAACGACTTGTTTTTCCACTTCCCCTCCCAAATTATACCGACATCAAATACAGTGAAAGCTGGGGTTATACTGTGGGGGACCCATGAAGCTTTTTAAGGATAGCTACTCTCTTATTATATTACTGTGGGTTTAAGGCTTTGAGCATTCATAAGATTTTTTTTCTCCAGCTGAGAGTACTGCAGTTGCCCATTTAGACATCATTCTCTGAGTTACCAGCCATTTCCATCTGTCTGAAATGTGAAGGCAGGGCCCTTTAAGGAATCATAATGAGGCCTATGTGGTTTGAGGGGGAATCTGTATCACTGACAGGTGTTGTTGGCCTCTTGCTTCTGAATATAGTCTTGTTTTACAGTGTTGTAGAATGAAGCCATTGTAAGCCGAGAACAAGTTGGCCTTTAAACTATGAGCAAAAAGTAGAAGTAACCTTCTTTGAACGTACTTTCACTTTAGAGGGAACAGTAACACAGCAAATAAAAGCAATCCCAGATGTTGGATATTTGTAGCGTGAGAGGGTGTTACTTTTCTATGTGTCTATTGCATTGTGTTTTTTCTGTGTTTTTTAAATATGAGATTTAGTTTAGAAATTGGTCTTTTAAGTGGAAAGAGGCATTTGATTGTTAGCATTAACTTGATAGTCAACTCCAGTGTATATTATTTTAAGGTGTCGATAAATACCATTAATAAAGTTAATTTATGTTAAAATGTTTCTATGGAAAATTAATTTGGCTTTGTGATTTAAGATTATTTTCCTTAGTGGAATGATCAATATTATAAAAGAATAAGTGAAAAGATGAGTTTACATTTATAGTTTCAGATAAGATGATGAAATAATTTTAAAGATGCTAGATTTATTCTTAAAATTTTTTTAAAGTTTAAAAATCTGAGAAAAGCAACAGAACAAGTGTTCCATGGGCATAATTTATGGCAGGTAATAGAATGCTGACATCACTTGTAATGTCTAAGGTGATGTGGGAGGGGTTTCATACCCATCAAAGACTCCAGTGGAAAGTTGGTTAAATGGTTCAGCGAGGATTAATAAGTTGGATGCAGAAACTGTATGTTAGATGAGCTGTTTGAGAAGCACTGGAGAATGTAAGCCTGCCTAGGTTTAGTATAAATAGAATGTAACTCAGGTGCACACAAGAAGTTAAGACTAGTATAATAAACACTCCTCTGAAGTGAAAATAGGTATAGGACAAGGCTACTTGACCCAACTATAGAGAAAGGTAGCTGACACCTAGGGGTGGGTGGTACATGAATAAACACATCAGCGAGGTGAATGTTGAAGATTTATATATACAAGTAAGGAGCTGGATCAGGGATGAGTTAAATAGTTTGGAGTATTAATCTTAGAACTTTAACAAAACAGTGAGTCATTGAAAGGATATTAAATTAATTTATAGTTAGATATCACATGTACATATCTAATGTTTGGCATCATAGGCTTATGTAAGTGAGGCTATCTTATAATTACAATCATGAGGCCAGAGATATGTATAAATTTAGTGGGGCTAATTTGCTGGGAGTTACAGAGGTCTTCTGACAGGACTTGACATTTATGAATAATTTAAAAACACAAGTAGGTTGGGCGCCAGTGGCTTACACCTGTAATCCTAGCTACTCAGGAAGCTGAGATGTGAGGATCATGGTTTAAAGCCAGCCCAGGCAGAAAAGTCCCTGAGACTTTTATCTCTGATTAACTAATAAAAAACTGGAAGTGGTGGCGCTGTGGTAGAGTGCTAGCCTTGAGCACAAAGAAGCTTGGGTTAGTGCCATGGCCCTGAGTTCAAGCCCCACAATAACTTAAAATTTAAAAAAAGACAAGTAGGAGTTTTTTTGTAGGGCAAGGACTTTTTAGCTAATTTAGAAATACAGAGGTTTGAAACAACATTATGTTTGTTCAGGGGAGAGAGAAAGATTGTCATCTTTGGAATATATTAGTTATAAGTAATGAAGTTAAAAGGGTGGTCAAAGAAATGTCAGCCCTTCTGACATTCCCACATATGGTGGGAAGATACAGGTTTTGGGGTTGTGATCTGATCTGATTTATTTCAACTACATTTCATATAATTTTAAACTTTTTAAACTAATTTTTTATTGAGATTGATTACATAAATTTCACCATGTTGTGAGATAGTGATACTCAAAGTCACAAACACATTTTAACTTCTACAAGGCAAATTGTTATTATCATGGTCTATAATGTTTGTGATGTAATGAGCTTTGACAAGACAACTATTTCTTATAAATACCGCGAGCTAACTGATTGCACCACTGGAGCTCCAAGACAACTATTTCTTCCACATTGGGTGATATGTACATTTCCTTCTTTTGCTTAGTGTAACCTGTTCCCTCTTTTCCTTTTCGTTCCCTCCCTCCCATTGCTGCTCTTAAGTTGCTTAGTTCATTTTCATCAATGTCCAGTGCAGCTGATGGGCCCTTCTGATGTATATTTTCCAGTTTCCCTCTGATTCTGTGCCCTCCTCCTAGCTTCCCTCAGATGTGCACATATATACCATATGTGAGGTCAAGAGCATGGAGTCATTTAGAAATGATAGGACAAATTAAGTGGAGGTCCTTTGTTTCTTGTACTGTTTACTTTGTCATATCTCCTTGCATTTTGGTTTTTTTTTTTTGGGGGGGGGTCCGGTCATGGGGCCTGAACTCTGGGCCTGGGTGCTGTCCCTCAGCTCTTCAGCTCAAAGGCTAGCGCTCTACCACTTGATCCACAGCGCCACTTCCGGCTTTTTTCTTTTTGCTTATGTGGTGCTGAGGTATCGAACCAGGGCCTTGAGCATACAAGGCAAACGCTCTACCACTAAGCCACCTTCCCAGCCCTCTCCTTGCATTTTGGATGTAACATCTGTATATCAGGGAGACCATGTGCCCTTTGTCTCTCTGCTCTTGGCTTATCTCACTCAACATGATTTGTTCTAGTTCCATCCATTTCCCTGTGAAAGCCATTATTTTGTCCTTTCTAATGGTTACATAATATTCCATTGTAAATAGGTACCACAGTTTTTGGATCCATTCATGTGGGTTGTTTTGGGTAGTGTGAGCAGTGTTGCAATGAACATGGAGGTGCATGTGTCCTTGTATCCTGGTTCCTGTTGCTCAGGGTAGATGCCTAGGAGTGGTATGGCTGGGTCATAGGGGAGGTCTAGATTTAGCTTTTTGAGGTACCTTATAGTTTTAAACTTTTTACAAATTAAATTAGGCTTGTGTTTTAAAAAGATGATCTTGATGCCAGTGGTTCACATAATCCTAGCTACCAGAAGGCTGGGATCTTAGGATCACAGTACAAAACCAGCCGGGGCAGGAAAGTCCGTGAGACTCTTATCTCCAGCTAACCACGAAAGAGCTGGAAGTGGAGGTGTGGCTTAATAAGTGGTAGAGTGCCAGCCTTGAGTAATTCATAAGGGACAGCTCCAGGCCCCAAGTTCAAGCTTCAGTACCTGTACATAGACCAAAAAAAAAAAAAAAAAAAAAAAAAAAAAGGATAAAGTTATGTGGAGAATGGCTTTGGATGGAGAAGATAAAATGTTGAGAGGTAAGTTAGGAGGGTATTGAATAGTTTGGATGACAAAGGTCAGCTTGAAAAGAACTTCCAAATATCACATTTCAGAAACCTACTGCTGCTCTTTTTCTGCTTCTGCCCATTTCCACTAATGGCAGACCCTATTACTCTATGAATACTCTTTCTCCCCACGCCTTTGGGTTTCTAGACATCTTTCAAGGCAGTGTACCAGAAATTGCCCAGAGTTGGGGCAAAATGTGGAAGTTAGGCACACCAACAAAATACAGGGGTTGGAAAATTGCTCAGGGAGAATGCCCAGAGGAAGAGTGGAATGCAGGAAAATAAAGGGTTTGTTAGAGCTGTAATGTGCTGTCAGGTTTGGGAACTAGAATGCACTTGATGACTTAGATGAGAAGAGCTTCAGGTTGTGGCAGGGAAACTGAGGCCATACTTTAAGGCTATTTGGTGCAGGGAGTAGGAGGTGCGAAGTTTATTTTTCCTGCAGTTTGACCGGAGAGAGTGTTTTAGGAGTGGAAACCACCAGAAGGAAGAAAGGATAGAGTATGTTTGTAATAAGTTAAATAACTTTTATGAAATGAACTTACTAATGCATAGTCTTTAACATGTCATTGGGAAGAATTCAAACTTTAAAAAGGTTGGAACTTTTCAAATAGTGTTGAAAAGTTTTCACCAGTTATTAACATTTGCTTGTGCTTCTGAACCATTTCAGGAATAAAGTCCAGACAGTCAATCCCTTTTCTTCTAAGTATTTCATGTCTTATGGGGTTTATTTGGCTGTCTTTGCTCTTATAAAAAAGGATCATTAGTGAGTTAAAAATTCTATTAAAATAACTAGAATACATCCTTCAACCTTTAAAATGTTTTGTGGTTCTTTGTTTCATGGAAGGCTTAATTAAACACAGGACATTTAGAATGTGGACAATACTTGAGACTTCTGAAATACAAGTTGGTTTCTTTGAGAAATTGGTTTCCATTGCTTGGTTTCTGATCAAAAGAAAACATGGAGGAAATGATGACTATTTTCACTTAATACTTTATAAGCTGTGAAGTAAGATTGAAAAATCAGTGAAGTTCGTCTTTTCAAAGTGCTTACATAGTAATTAAGCAGGGTGCTGGTGATTCAAGCCTGTCATTTTGCTATGATGGAAAGTCTAAAATAGGTGGGATTGTTGCCTAGGCACATGGCTGGACCAGAGTAAAAACCCTGCCTCAAAAACAACCAGTGCAAGCTCAAATTAACCATCAAAAAGGCAGGAAATAGAGC
This sequence comes from Dipodomys merriami, assembly GCF_024711535.1. Lineage (NCBI taxonomy): Eukaryota > Metazoa > Chordata > Mammalia > Rodentia > Heteromyidae > Dipodomys > Dipodomys merriami. The sequence goes on along the minus strand of NW_027205603.1, from coordinate 19,439,333 downwards.
AGTGGTTCAAGTGGTAGAGTGTTCACCTTGAGCATAAAAACTCAGGGACAGTACCTAGGCTCTGAGTTCAAGCCCCAGGACTCTCACCAAAACAACAACAAAACAGTACAAAAACAAGCTGGAGGCATGGCTCAATGGTTTCATGTCTGTCTAGCATGCCTGAGTTAAAATGCTAATATCATTAAAAATATGCTTCCTTGTCAAATAAATACCAAAATGTTACATCAGATTGGATGTCAGACAAATATGCCCAATGGAAAATGTATTTTTTTGTTGGTTTGTTTTTTTTTGTACCAGTACTGGGACTTGAAAACTTGGGGCTCTGGTGCTGTTGCTGAGCTTTTGTGCTCAAGGTTAGCACTCTCTACTTGAGCCACAGCTCCACTTCTGGCTTTTTTGTGATTAATTGGGAGATAAGAGTCTGATTAAATTTTTCCTACCCAGGCTGAATCATAATCCTCAAATATCAGCCCCCTGAATAGCTAGGATTTGAGTGAGCCATTACTGCCCAGCTGAAAGTACTAATGTTCTAAATACAGCACATTTTATTTTACCTAAATGGTGCTTAATTGTCTCAAATTAATTGGCCCCTAGAATACATTTATATACAAGAAGTCATTCCTTCATTCTTTTTTTCCTTTTAGTAAAAATGTGACAACATATATGTGCTAGATAATCATGTGTTTTAATACTGAACAAGAATGTAAGCTGTGTTTCAGGAGCTACTTTCCTTTTTTGTTGTTGTTGTTGTTGTTGTTGGTCGTGGGGCTTGAACCCTGGGCCTGGATGTCATCCCATAGCTCTTCAGCTGAAGGTTAGCACTCTCCCACCTGAGCTACAGTACCACTTCTGGTTTTCTGGTGGTTTATTGGAGATAAGAGTCTTACAGACATTCCTACCTGGGCTGGCTTTGAACCGTGATCCTCAGATCTCAGCCCCCTAAGTAGCTAGGATTACAGGTGTGAGCCACTGGTGCCTGGCCTGCTTCCCTTCTTAACAGGGTCTTTGTGGACAACAATTCTTCTGTACCCACTCTTCCTGTTAAGGATTCTGTGGAGCTAAGAGAGACAGACCGATAGTGTTGGGTTCTTTTTTCCACTTCAAACCGTGTGGAATCTATTGAATTGGATGATATCCCAAGGCTGTCTATTTCTTTGGATTCTGCTGGTGAGAAGCAAAGGGTGAGATTTAGTTGTAAAGTCTCTTTTGACAGTTTCAAAATTGCTTATTATTATGTTCCAAATTTTAAACTCATGTTTCCTAATTCCGTTAATAATTCTTATAAGTATGCTCAAATCCATTTTAAACAACTGATACAGGTTTAAAGACTGCTGGTTTCATTTGGATTTTAGAAAAATGGTAGTTAAAAATAACGTGTAGCTTTTATAACCTGGGTGTTAAAAAGTAATGATGCATTAGACAGTACTGCCAGTGAACATGTGTCAAATCAGAGGGCATTTTGTTTATATTTCAGGGGAAATGATAGAACCATAATTCTGGTTCTGAGGCAGTGGTGATGATGCATCATTATCATTGTTATTTTTAACACTTCTGGTGGCCTGAGGACAATATAAGTAAAATCTTAATTTATAAGATTTCAAGAGATTTGAGATAGTAGCAGTATCATTTCAGCAGTTTTGAAACATTTTTAAGTAACTAATGCACAGCATTTCTGCCATGAAATGCCAGAAATAATGAGCCTATTTGATATTTGGTGATTTTTGGTTTTATATTCACTGGCTTGCTCAAATTTGTTTGGTAAAGGTAAATTATTTGTATGTGGTCTGTAATTTTGATTGGTAAATGTGGCTTTGACCACATATTCTTTGATGATGACAAGCAAGAAAGCAAATTTCAGCCAGAACATGTAGGAATATTCTTGGTCCTTTTTGTGATGGAGTTGCTTGAGGCTGCGTTGACTGCTCTCATTTTCATCTCCTGTGAATGCTTGTTCTGAGCTGCAGTCCTCCACCCCAAAGTCTGTTTTCCTCACCAGTGAGAATGCCTTTCACTGTGGGAAGCCAGGTATTTTGTTTTGTTTTCTTTTTGTGCTGGTCCTTGAGGCTTGAACTAAGAGCTGGGCACTGTCCCTAAGCTGCTTTGCTCAAGGCTAACACTCTAGCACTCTACTACTTGAGCCATACCTCAGTGTCTGGCTTTTTTTGGGGGGTGGGGAGGGTGGTTAATTGGAGCTAATAGTCTCAAGGACGTTCCTACCAAGGCTGGCTTTGAACCATGATCCTCAGATCTTAGCCTTTTCTGAGGCACTTTTTTTTTGAAGTAGTTCTATAAGGAAGTTATAATTCCAGAAGTCAGATTATGAGTATATCTTGATCAATGTCACCCCTTCTTTCTTCCCCATTTCTTCTTTTCCCATTCCCACCCTCAAGTTATATAGTCCATTTTTTACATAATGTATGTTGACTATAATGACTGCATTTTTAACATTTAAACATTGCCAATGTTTTAACTGCAGTTTAGTTGCTCCTGCAACAAACCAAAGCAGATTTGGTGGAAGTTATTGCCATGTACCTGTATTGTGTTAAAGCATCCCGAGCTCAGTGGTAACTGGGAAACAAGCAGCAAAATCTCTGCTGTATTGATTTCACATGCTCATAGAGAAGAGAGAGGAAGGAAAAAAAGAAAAAAGGAGTTGGAAACCTCTAAAAACAAAGCAGAATTTCAAGGGTGAGAATGTAGCAAACTTGAGTTAGAATGCATACTCCATCACATATTAGCTATATGACTTTGAGTAAGTTCTTTAAATTCTCCCCCTCTCTTTCAACCCCCCCTCGTGTGTGTGTGTGTGTGTGTGTGTGTGTGTGTGTGTGTGTGTGTGTGTGTGTGTGTGTGTGTGTGTGTGTGTGTGTGTGTGTGTGTGTGTGTGTGTGTGTGTGTGTGTGTGTGTGTGTGTGTGTGTGTGTGTGTACACACCACAGTGTGGGGATGAAATCCAGGGCCTCACTCATGCTAGATGGATTCTATATCACCAAGGGTCAGTCCTAGCTCAGAAGATGATAATAAATGAACTGTATATGATACTTTACAAAAAATTCTTAGAAAGAGAACCTGACATGTTGCTTATGTATAGTGATATCATGGTTATATTATGGTTATGTTCTTTTTTTTTTTGGTGTGTGGTCAGTCATGGGCCTGAACTCTGGGCCTGGGTGCCGTCCCTCAGCTCTACTCCTGAAGGCTAGTGCTCTACCACTTGAGCCACAGTGCCACTTCTGGCTTTTTCTGCCTATGTGGTGCTGAGGAATCGAACCCACGGCCTCATGCATGTAAGACAACCATTTTACCACTGAGCCACTTTCCCAGTCCTGGTTATGTTATTCTTATGTAAGGTAACATTTTGACAGAAACATGAAGGATTCAAGAGAATGATCTTGGTGGCTTGTGCCAAATCTTCCCTTTGATGTCTGCAGGGCAGTTTGTCCAGCCTGTAGCCACTATGAGATTTTTGCACCATTGTAGATTTGGAGAAGGCAAATTATGTTCAGTTCTGAGGGATTTTCGAGAGTCCACAGAAAAGGCATCAAAAGAAGAAGCACATGTAGCTACTGTGTAGGTATTATGATGTTGTGTATATCGAATAATATGTTTAGAATCTTGTGGATGACTCATCCAAGCAGGCTAGCTGTAGATGTGGAGGGAAGGGCTTGCCTCTGAGACTGAGTCTCTTTAACCAGGAGACAGGAAGCCATGAGGGAACCTAAGAAAGAGCTGAATTCAACAGACAGAGACACAGACACAACTGACAGCCTGAGCAGCCAGATGAAAGAAATGTTTCAATAGAAACTCCTCTTACTAGGTGTAAGGCAAGGACTGAGATTTGGCCATGGTATTGGCAGTAGCCTTGATCCAAAACAAGTTTCCCAGTGTGGTGGGGACAAGGAGCAAAAAACCTGATTGGGCAAGGCTCCGGAGAGATTGGAGATAGTAATTGGAACATTATGGAGCCTTGTCAACAAGGGAAGTGGATAAATAGGAAGCTGATGGGAAAGAAAATAGAAGCTTTAGGGAGTGAGTTTGAGAAGGGTAATGATCCTACTGCAGAGGGAAGGTTGGCCTGGGAAAGTGCACAACCCCCACCCCACCTTGGAGCCTGAGCAGGGAACAGTGGTTTGGTAGGGTAGATGCCAACCTTTTCCTGCCTTCTCTCTCATTCACTAGCCTGGCAGTAAGATGACAATGCAGTTGTGTGTGAGAGGCTAGATGAGGGAGAGGAGTGGGAATTCAGCAAATGGAGGAAGGCTACTTAGAACCACACCTAAGGGGCTTGTTAGGAATTTAAAGTGGGCCCAGGCAGCAGCATTTTCCTTCAGCTGTATGTGACTGGTAAGGCAGACATAGTATAGGTGAAGAGTTAATCTACTCTGTGGGATTTGGCAAGACGCTCTTTGGACAGATACAGAGCAGAGCAGCATAGTGGTGACTGCACGGGGAACAGTTGTAATGACTAGCTCTTGCCTCTGAGTTACATCAAAGAGCTTGAGCACAGCAGAGTTGAGGGATCACAAAAAGATAATAGAATCACTGTAGTCTAAGTATCCTTTTCTGATATGCTTGGGATAAGAAGTGGTTCAGATTTTGGCATTTTTCCCCCCTTAGTATTTGTATAGACTTTGCCCATTGAGAATTTCGAATCTAAAAGTCCAAAATCTAAAACTTATTGAATGCCAACACTTAAAATTTTTTGAATTTTGGAGCATTTTGGAACTTGAGTTTCAGAAGGGAATGCTCCGTGGCTGTTTGAAGAATAGTTGGGGCTGGGATAGCAGAGGAATTGAGCTGGGAAGGTAGAAAGTGAGGTCACAGAGAGAGGGATTGCTCAATTTGGAGTAGATGGAGACCAGGCCACAGAGAGCAGGAGGCCCAGAAAGTAGAAGGCAAAGCAAGCAATTACCTCTTGGTCTTTTAAATCACTGAGAATTGTTGGCTATGGGAGGTACCAGGGGAGGAGGCTGGGGGGCATTAAACCTGCAGTAGCAGTAAAGGTTAAGGAGAAAACAGACCTTGCAAGTTCACAGAGGGGAAGAGAACTGAGTATGAAGAACGCAATAAGGCATTTTAGTGCCGTACAATGGGCATGAGTTGCAGAAGACTTTGTAGAGCAGTTCTGGAGATTGAAAGATGACATTGGAGTTGGTGTGGTGCCTTCTGGAAAGAAGAGTTGGCTTTATAATATAGGGCTTGCAGTCTCTCGAGCTAATGGAGCTAATCAGGGTAGAAGAGTCATCCTTACTGGTATGGAGGGTATTGTGTGCTGGGAGGCCCTTGTTAGGGATTAGATGGTTGTACAGTGCACCTTTATTTCTGAGTATTGCAAGTGGAGCCCTGGATAAAGGACAGGATTCCTATGACTTGTTTTTCCTGCTACATCTTGTGTATCAGTATCTTATTTATTAGAGACACCTAAATTCCAGTGGGAGCTATTTTTATGGTTTATTTATTTTTTCTCTGTCCTCTGTATCGGAGAGTGACACAAAGAGCAGTGGGTTAGAAGCTTAAGACTGTGACTTGGGAGAAACTGCTTTCTCTTGGACAGTTTTAAGAAAGGTAGGAGAGGAACCTTATAACATTCTTTGGTTTTAAATCAGTGGGTAATTTTCTATTTCTTCTTAAAATTGCCACAGATGGTTTTGATGCTAGAGTACAGCTAGACTACAGACTAGGCTGAACACCTGAAACCCTGGAGTATTTTTTTCAAGCAGGCTTTGATTTGATTTGATTCAGTTGTTGACCTTTTAGCGAGGTTCATTTCTGAAAGGTTCTCAACTAGAGTTGGCTAGATTTGAGGGAGACTATTATATAGGTTGAGAATCAACACTGAACTTACCTCATAGTTTTTACCAGCCCAGGAATAGGCTTGTTAAACCAGGGCAAGCTGACTGCTTTGTCTTTCATCCCCTTTTCCCACCAACAGTGCAGCTCTTAGTAGGTGGGTAATGCCAAACCCCAAGGAGCAAGAAGTGCATGCCTTCTGTACATCTGGCAGTTGCCCTTCATTCCACAGTAACCTCTATGGAAGTAATTTTGGGGCTGGTAGTGAATGTCCTTTGCTAACACCTTCACTTACAGTTTTATTTCACCTTCATATCCTAAGAAAGTATTTGATAAGACTGTCTTCTTTTTTTAATCCTTTAGTGGTTTGATTAATAATGTATGCTAATCTTTTGTTTATTAGCTTAATAATCTTTTTCTTGATCATAATGAATGAATGTATTTAGGGAGCAAAGAAAGTATATTGTAACATTTGTCCTGTTGACAGCCAGGAAGAGAGAATAAACAATAAGGTTGTATGTTGAACATGAAGCTGTTTGCTATGAAGGTTAGAATCCTCCTTTAACAGTCTGTCTGAATTCCTTGTTTGAGGCTTCTGGAGGCTTGAGTAGTTACTGCAGGTGTTACTGTTTTATTAGTGGGACTAGTTTGTTGATCTGCACTTAAATGTTTAGGCTAAATGCAGTAGAAATTATAAGCAAAATAAATACTTTCCTGTCATTCACATACTGAACCAGCTTGGTGTTTTTTCTTTTTTTCTTTTTTTTTTTGGTCCTATTAAATAACTAATGATATTGGTTTGATCATTTTAAAACAAAACAGCTCTGCTTATCTTAGAATGAAACGCTTCCTATTCAGAGGTTAATAAATTTAACCTTTGTTGAATTGTGTTTTCATTCATTCATCATACATAAATACATACATGGGATTGAACTCATGGCCTTGAGTTTGCTAGTCATGCACTCTATCATTTGAACCATGCCTCCATCCTTTGTCTTGTCTTGTCTCATCTCATCTTTGCCTTGTCTTGTTTTTTCTTTTTCAGGGAGGGGCTTTATACCTTGCTTTTCAGAAAGAGTCTTATGCTAACTTTTGCTTTTATCTTTGCCTCTCAAGTTTCATTTTTAGTGTTTGCCCCATTTTTATGGTACTACTGCTTCTTCTTAATACTGAAGTATCAATTTAGAAGGAATCTTTGTCCTTGAGTTTTGAAATTTAAAACTATATTTATATACTAAAAAAGAAAGGTTACTAAACTTTCTCAATTGTGAATGTGAAATATACTAGTCTTTTTTTTTCACAAAGGTATGAAGATCCGGATTGTGGCTTAGTGGTTGAGTGCTTGCTTAGCATGCATGAAGCCCTGGGTTTGATTGTTTGGTACACTTAAACAGAAAAGGCCAGAAATAGTGCTGTGGCTCAAGTGGTAAAGTGCTAGTGTAAACTTGTTCAACCTGTCTGGAAAGCAGTATTGGAGGTCCCTCAAAAGACTACACATAGAGCTCCCCTATGACCTAGCAATTCCACTTCTGGGCATTTACCCAAATGATCACAAACAAGGCCATACTAAAGTTACAAGCACAGCTATGTTTATCACAGCATTATTCATCATAGCTAAGATATGGACCCAACCTCGTAGAAGAATGGATCAAGAAAATGTCAAACACACACGCACACACACACACACACACACACACACACACACACACACACACACGAATGTTATGCTTCCATCAGAAAGATTGACACTACCCCATTTGTATGGAAATGGAAAGACTTGGAAAAAAATCATATTAGGTGAAGTAAGCCAGACCCAAAGAAATATAGGTCCCATGGCTTCATTATTTGCAATAATTAGTATACATCTAGGATAATTTTATCAGATGAGCAGAACTACTCAAAAGCTATTTACATATGACTATATAAGATGATGCTAAATGAATGAACCCTAAGAAATGGACACAAGAGGTCTTTTTTTGTTATTGTTTTTAATGTACTATGTGATTTTTTTTCTTTTGTATGTTCTTCCCCCTATATATATCTCCTATGGTCACTATATTTGATTTTTGTACCCTGCATCTTGTATATACACTTGTCTAATTTGGGGAGGGGAAACAAGGACTCAGGATTACCCAGTGCAACAATGATACTCACAAGACATTATGTTGTAAATAAACTTTACAACTTGGTGGGGGGGGAAATAAGAGAGGTGGAGGCATAGTAGGAGAAAAACAAAGGAGGAGGTAACAATGCTGGACAAGAAATGTACTCATTACCTTACTCATATAACTGTAACCCCTCTGTACAGCATCTTTACAATAAAATAAAAAGAAAAAAAAGGTCCTGAATTCAACAACAACAAAACAGATGTCATATTCTGTAATAGTTTGGTGAAGATAGTCCCACACACAAATTCAAAGTATCTGATTGTATTACACTTAACAGTGGTTGAATAAGGTGTGTGTGGGACTTATCTGCCTATTAGAGAAAAGTTGGAAAATGAAGAAAAGCAAAGAAATAGGGAAACAAGCTCTTGTGCTTACTTCATACAAAAAGATCTATTGTCTGCATTTATGTGTAATTTCTTTAATGCTTTTAAAAGCTGTATTTAATACAAAACCACTTTTACCTGTGAAAATTGAACAAGGACACCTGTTGAAATTGTATTGGGAAATGGAAGGAGGAGAGATGGAAGAATGATGGCGGAGATGAGATTGGTTAGACTGTATTGTAAATGTGTGGAAATGTAACAGTGATGTCTTCTATGTGACCTACGTACAGTAAAATACTACTGAACAATAAAAACCAAACTTCCCACCTATGTAACATTCCATCAGGGTAATGTTGTGTGTAAAAAATTTTTTTTTTGGGTTCGGTCGTGGGGCCTGAACTCTGGGCCTGGGCGCTGTCCTGAGCTCTTCAGCTCAAGGCTAGCGCTCTACCACTTGAGCCACAGCACCACTTCCGGCTTTTTTCTTTTTGCTTATGTGGTGCTGAGGAATCGAACCCAGGGCCTTGAGCATGCAAGGCAAGCGCTCTACCACTGAGCCACCTTCTCAGCCCCTAAAATTTTTATCTTTTTCACTTAGCATGATAAGCAAGGTGCTTCCCCAGTTGCAAATTGTGAAACTATTTATTAAAAAATTACAGCTGCCTTTCATGTAGTAAATTTGTCACCTATTTCTGGACTTTTAGGACATTTGCTGTTTTCTTTCTTTCCTGTTATTAATAGCACAATAGTGAACATCTTGATATCTAAAATGTTGTCTGCAGTGTACATCTCTCAGTAGGGTAGATTCCCAGGAGTAGAATTTCAGGTGCAATCTATAAAGTTATTATATATATATATAACAAGTACATGATGCTAATATTTGAATTATGAAAATTACTTATTAGGTACCTAAATTGGGTTAACATTTGATAGGCTTATTTTGAATTCTTTAAGTTTTTCCTCCCAAGCAATTATACATTTAAAGGATTTCAATTAATAGGTATTAAGAGAATTCTGGAACTTCCTCTAGTGTTTATCTGTGTTTTTACTGGTGTTTATCTGCACTTACAGGGCTTTGAAATAGAAACATAAATATAAATATATTTTGGTATTTCAGTTTCAGTTAAAACAGATCCATATCATATATAAAACATTTTACTTATGAACCCAAATCTATCTGGGACTGCAGCCATAACATTGCTGAGCCTGAAAATGAGATGTGTGTCTAGCATTAGTAGCTAGCCTTTGGCCTTCTTGGTGAATGGCCCACCTTACATGGGTTTGCCAGAGTAAGAGCAGTCAGTGTCAGGGAGCTGGTACAATTTACAAAAGAGCCATGCCTTTCATAACATCTCAAAAGCATGATGTGGGCAGCCAGGAGATAGTAGTTTTCAGGAAACCTGAGATTGCTGAAAATGGATGGAGTGTGATCCCTTCTACTAGATGCACTGAACATTAAAGGCTTTCATTTCAATGGACTCTATTTTACCTTCCCAATTAAGGGAGCATTGTGCTTCCTTTCCTCACCAGGAGAAACTATCACTAAAGTCAAAGCCAATTGCTATGTTTGTTCTGGAGGCTACATAACTGTCTCTGATAACATAGTACTTTTCCACTCTATTTGTAGGTGAAAAGAGTTTATCAGAAATCTCTTCAGAATTAATTGTTCTCATTCATACAGAAGTCAAAGATTCTGAGCTGTGCTTTTTATTGTAGAAGGGGATTTTAATTAGATACATTCCTTCAGCAAATACTTATTAAAAATCCAGGGGGTGGAGTGGCTTTCTGTGAGGTCTCATTCTAGGTTCTGAAGCTTCAGCAGTGAACAAGATAGAGAGGTCTCTTCAGAGATTACATCCTGGTTGGGGAGGGGCAAATAGTTGGAAGACAAGCAAAATGGGTGTTATTTGTTCTCTGTCTTTCCTTGGATAGCCTCAGCTGTCTAGAACACAGACCAAAGGCCACCAGGAATCACACGCTAGCCCTACCCTAATGTTGTGTGGCTCACCTCACACTTAACACCCCTCAGGCTCCTTCTTTGCTTTGGGTTCCCTCAGAAGGGGTAAAACACTCTCTTTAATCCCTACTGAGGAAATCAGAAAATGGGCAGGGCAGAGTGAAGGTTGGCAGTAGATAGGGAGGGAGGAGACTGGAAAGTCATCTGGTAAGCAGAGATTACTTAAGTTATTGAGGACCTCTGAGCCATATTGAAGACTTAGCACATGGGTAAGCCCATTATATTCTTTGAAACAAAGAGTATAGAACAGATGGAATTTGCTCAGGCAGGATTTCTCAGTGGAATCCAAATTCAGTAAGAAGGAAGTATGGAAGTCCATGAGCTTCTAGTTGCAGGAAGGTGTCGAGTACAATGCAGCCTATTAGATTGAACCATTCCTGGCCAAACAGAGGCTGGGCAGATGGACCTGCTTTCCACCTCTTCTAATGGCCCTCTGTAGAACTGGTCCTTTCATGTCACTGTGATTTGCCCAGAGACTGAGGGACAGATAAATAATTAATGTCCTAATTACTTAATCAGACAGGTACTGATTGAGCAACTATTTGAGAATCTTTATATTGCAGTCTTCGATAGGGGACATTGTATACTAGGTCTAGTGTGCAATAAGTAACTTCGTTTCCAGTCTAGGTGGTGTGTGTGTGTGTGTGTGTGTGTGTGTGTGTGTGTGTGTGTGTGTGTGTGTGTGTGTGTGTGTGTGTGTGTGTGTGTGTGTGTGTGTGTGTGTGTGTGTGTGTGTGTGTGTGTGTGTGTGTGTTGGATAGCCTGAAAATGAATACCCAAATGCTTGTGTGTGTGTGTGTGTGTGTGTGTGTGTGTGTGTGTGTGTGTGTGTGTTGGATAGCCTGAAAATGAATACCCAAATGCTTGTGTGTGTGTGTGTGTGTTGGATAGCCTGAAAATGAATACCCAAATGCTTGTGTGTGTGTGTGTGTGTGTGTTGGATAGCCTGAAAATGAATACCCAAATGCGTGCGTGTGTGTGTGTGTGTGTATGTGTGTGTGTATATGTGTGTGTGTGTTGGATAGCCTGAAAATGAATACCCAAATGCTATTTAAGACCTTGTTGCCTTCTTGTGAAACAGTAGGAACATTAACACAGTGCCAGGAGTGAGGAGTCACTGAGAGGTTGCACTGTATAATAGAAAATAATGACATTTTTGGGCTGGGAAGGTGGCTCAGTGGTAGAGCACTTGCCTTGCATGCCTGAGGCCCTGGGTTCGATTCCTCAGCACCACATAAGCAAAAAGAAAAAAGCCAGAAGTGGCGCTGTGGCTCAAGTGGTAGAGCGCTAGCCTTGAGCTGAAGAGCTGCGGGACAGCGTTCAGGCCCCACTACCGGACCTCCCCCCCCCAAAAAAAAAAAAAAAAAAAGAAAATAATGACATTTTTTCAGGCAGATCTCCCTGATATCTCTGGCTTAGAATCTAGAATCAGCCCACTTGGCAGCCCCTTGAATTTGGCAATATTCTGTGATATCTCTGAGGGGTGTTCCTCTCAATAATCTTTTTTTTTTTTTTTTGGCACTAGCTCAAGGCTAGTCCTCTACCACTCGAGCCACAGTGCCTCTTCTGGCTTTTTTCTTTTTGCTGATGTGGTGCTGAGGAACCGAACTCAGGGCCTCAGGCATGCAAGGCAAGCACTCTACCACTGAGCCACCTTCCCAGCCCTCTCTCAATAATCTTTAATAGTGAAGATTCCAACATTTTGTTTTTGTGAGGAGCTGGATTTCATATAGGAGAAACACCTGGTACTGTGTCTGGCAAATAGCATTCACTTGGAAAACATCATGCTGTTGTTGTTAAAAATGTGAGCAAATGGAAGAGGGAAAAAAATATTTTAGTAGAAGCTTAGAGGAAATAATCCACTTGAAATGTTTGTCAAACTACTGTTTTATAATCCATTCTTCTACATAAAGTTATCTGAAGTGTCATGGATATGGCTTCAGAGTAACAAGAAAGACATGAATAATATAAAAAGGCTCTTTACAGCATATGTGGTACATAAAGCTCTGCTAAGGACTATGTGATGTATTAAGATGAACAGGTGTAGTATTTATGCTGTTGCAAGAACTGTATGTGGAGGCTGGGCTCAGAGACTCTTCTTTAACTGAAAATGGAACATTGGGAAGAGAAGAATATCAGGAAAGATTGGGTGGGGCTGCTTGTATTCTGAGCTAGTCTGAAGTACTGGATTTTGGGGCTTCCAAGGCCCACTGGGGCCCTGGCTGATGTCTGGCTGATGATCTTCTGGTTATGAAAACAAAAGATAGTGGATCGGAAAGGTAACACTTTAAATATCAGGTGTCAACTATTCTTTGACACTTGTTAAAGCACAGTATAGGAGGCTTAGCTCTTGGTGGCTAGGACTGTAGTAGTGTGATTTTGCAGTGAGAGAGAAAGATTGCACTCAGCTCTGACTACAATATAGAAAGTTGGAATTCAAGCCTGGGGCCAGTGGCCTATGCCTGTAATCCTAGCTACTCAGGAGGCTGAGATCTCAGGATCACGGTTCAAAGCCAGTCCTGGCAAGGAAAGTCTATGAGACTCTTTATCTCCAATTACCCTGCAGAAAACCGGAAGTGGCACTGTGGTTCAAGTGGTAGAGCACTAGCCTTGAGCTGAAGAGCTCAGGGGCAGTGTCTAGGCTCAGAGTTTAAGCCTATGACTGACAAAAAAGTAGGAATTCATAGCCAGGGAGCAAGGTGAAAGGTGGTGGTCAGAAAATTGTTAAGAATAAACATCCAGGGAAAAGGAGATTCTGGTTAAACCGTTCTAATAGGATTCTTGGTGAAAACAGGCCAGGGTGAGGAGATATCACTGCCTGAGTGAGGGGAGTGGAGAATGAGGAACCAAATCAGATAAAAAAAGATAGTCAGATATTGGGGGCAAGTGGTCTTACATAACTTGGACTTAATAGGGTTCTTTGCTGAAGCTGGATTTTTTTTTAAAACTGCATTTTTATAAGAACATGCACATATCCAAGAGAAACTTCAGCAACCTAGTAAAATTAGGTTAAGGAAAGAATCTTTTGTCAGTTTTTGTTGATGGTCACCTCAGCACCTTATTTTAGGGTCATCTGCCAGCCTCTCAGGGGTATTTTGGAGAATATTTTTGATTACTTGATGACAATTTGATCTCAAGGCTGCTTTTTGTCATCCTGTTTCTGGTGTTACATATTATTTGTGGCAAGATGAGGCATGGTAGTTCATGTCTATGACTCTAGCTACTCTAGGAGGTGAAGTTAGAAGGACTGGGCACAAAACTAGCGCTGTTTGAGAGACCAAGCTAGGGATGGGAGTACATAGTTACTGTAATTTCAGCTTCAAGGGAAACAGATTGTGGGCAAGACCAGCCCTGGGCAAAAGCTGAAATCTCAATGAGCAAAATTTATTTTGAAAGTAAATCTGAAAAAAAAAAAAGCAAAAGAAGAAAAAAAAGCTATGTGTGGTTTAAGCATGAGGCTCCCAGTCTAAACCCCAGTATCACTAAAAAAAATAACAAAAATAAAGGTATAATTAAGTTTTCATTTGTTCCTGATTGTTATTCAGTCATTCTCCATAAGAAAGACTTCCCATGGAACCTTTGCATGAGAGGTATACTGAAGATCTCAACCCTTAGTAGGCAGAGGCAGGAGGATTGTGAACTTTTAAAAGCCAGCGTTGAGTAACATAGTGAGATTCTGCCTCAAACACATTGATAAAAAAGGAAAGTACCTCTTTATGTGGACTGAATTCCTTTTTGCTTTTATCTCTGGTACTCTTCTCCCGAAGTCTCTGACCCTTACCTTACATATAGTTCCTCCAAATTTAAGGCCTTTGCTTACAGGATGGCCTGACTTGAAGCAGTCTGAACTGGAGCTGATCCTAACTCTAGAAAATCAAGTCTTAAGCTGGGTGCTGGTGGCTCATACCTGTAATCCTAGTTACTCAGGAGGCTGAAATCTGAGGATTGTGGTTTGAAGCCAGCCCAGGCAGAAAAGTCCTTTATCTCTAGTTAACCACTAGAAACCAGAAAATGGTGCTATGGCTCAACATGGTAGAATGCTCATGGTAGAGAGCTCAAGGACAGGGTCCAGGCCACGAGAAACTTTTTGTTGTTGGTCATGGGCTTGAACTCTGGGCCCGGACACTAGCCCTGAGCTCTTCAGCTCAAGGCCAGCGCTCTACCACTTGAGCTGCAGTGCTACTTGGAGGTAAGTGCTAATTGGAGGTAAGAGTCTCATGGACTTTCTTGTCCAGGCTGGCTTTGAACTGCCATCCTCAAATCTCAGCCTCTTGGGTAGCCTCTTGGGATCACAGGTGTGAGCCACTGGCGCCAGGCACAGAAACTTTTTTTTTCTCCCAAACCAGGCATGCTAAGTAGAGCTTGTTTGAGTACTTCTTTTAGAGTGGTATTAGAATGCTTTGCCAACAGGGAAAGGGTTCTGGTCTTATGTGTAGACAGTCTGTTCACTGCTTTGTTTCTACATTTTTTGCTCATTGAGATTCTCGTCTTTCAGCATTTCCTTGTTCTCACTGTCAACACTTCTTGCTATTATGGTCCCACACAGGGATTTTTTGAAAATCTCTTTAAACCATGAGACTGGTGGACCAGATAGGGCCATCCTGAGTCCAGGAACCAAGATGAGCCTTGTTCATAACCGGAAGCAAATTTAACTCTGAGAACGGCAGAGTTATTTCTTGCTGCAGTTGGTGAGTTCTGATGGATTGCAGTTTCTCAAGGTAGCAGGTGTAGAGATCTTTTCAGAGTAGAGGGATGATAATGGCTTGAAAAGCTTGCACCAGGTTCAGAAATGAAATGCAAACCATGTCCAAGATTGCGCTATGGTTTTGTGTGCACATGTCAGGAACAGAACCTTTAATCAGATGCCTTGTGCTGCCCTGCTCCTTTGTCTTAGGAAAGGAAGAAGAGTGGCATTTTTGTATCTCCAGAACCATCTTGTTATTTGCCTTAATTAGAGATGTTTTGGGAAATGGATTTTAAAAAGCCAATTTCAAAGACACTATTGGAAGCTATAACTTGCTAAATAAACTTGGGAATTTTGTACATTGAATATTCAGACAGTGCTTTTGAACAAAATGCTTAAATAGGGATACAGGTTGCCCCATTGTAACAATGAGATGTACAGGACACTATGTTGTAAATGAACTTTACAACTTCCAGGGGCGGGGAGGGAGGGAGGAATTGGGAAGGTGAGGAGGGAAGGGATGATGGGGAAAAACAAAGGAGGAGATAATAATGCTCCATAGGAAATGTACTCATTACCTTACTCATGTAACTGTAGCCCCTGTGTACACTATTTTTACAATAAAAAGTATTAAAAAAACCAAACCTAACGAATTTTGCCATGAAAAAAAAAAGACAGTACTTGGCAGACTAGGTTCTGATCTTCATGGATTATTGGCTAGAGGGATTCAAAGTAGGATTTTGCATTTGTACATCTTAGGTATTGAGTCTGTCTATGAGGTATCTGAATTTTATTTTGCTTTATCTGGCCCCATTATTTATATACAATAATAGGGCTAATGTCAGTTTCAAAGGGTATTTGAGGATTTAAATAAATAGATGAGATGCCTGGCATATGATCGATACAGTAAAAATGTCCTCTCTTTTCTTATGGTTATTACTGCAGTTAAAGAATAAAACATGTTAACTTAGCTGACCTAGAGCAGACTGCAAAACATGTATCTTCATGTGTTTGTTATTGCACCTTATAGGTGTCAGCGATGCTCCATGATAGTATTCTAGATAGGCAGATGGTAGCCGAGAATGATAGCACTATAATAAATCCCTAGTATTACTAAGAGTAGAAACAAAACAGTGAAGCTCAGAGATTTCAGTGTGGTAGCAAATGACATCATGTCCCACACCTCAGGAAGCATATTTCCAACAGAACTAGGAAAATAATTCTTAACATACTTTTAAAAAACCTGATTATTAAATTCAGCAACATCCACAGCCTGGAAAAAAACAGGTCTCCCTCCCCAACATCAAAGACTTCTTCAATCATTGAAGAATATAAATGATAAATACTTTCAGATCTTACAAGTATAAAATGATTTGCTTGAAAGAAGCAGCTGTGAGACTGATTTGGTAAATAAGGTCATGATATTGATTTTCCCCAACATCAACAGAGAAACAAGGTCCTGATTGGCCATTTATGATAGGCTTCAGAGTACACGGTGACAGATTAATGCAGTTGAGCCAAGCACTGATGGTTCATGTGTGTAACCCTCCCTACTTAGGAGGCTGAGATCTGAGGATCTCAGTTCAAAGCTAGCCCAGGCAGGAAAGTCTGTGAGCCTCTTATCTTCAATTAACCACTCTAAAACTGGAAGTAGCACTTGGCTCAAAGTGGTAGACAGCTAGCCTTGAGTGAGACAGTTCAGGGGCAGTGCCCTAACTCTGAGTTCAAACCTTACTGTTGACCAAAAAGAAAAAAAAAAAAAAACATGAGATGGGCTATCTTGTATAGACTAGAGGGAAAGGTTTTAGGAAGTGGAAAGAGGGCTGGTTTGGGCTTTAACACAGCTACAAGTGTATTGGGGTCTAATTGGAGAAATAGGCCACTCTTTTCCCAGCGTTACATCCACCTCCTTTCAACCCTCTTTCCTCTTTCATTGTGACCACAGTATCCACTGGACTGACATCCCACTTTTCCATTTTTGTCCTCCTTTGGTTCATTTCCCCAGTTCATGTACTAATTTTTTCTTGTGTTTCTGTCCTATCACTCAATTTCTCCCTTGTGCCATTAAGCTTTTATGAATTCTTTTGTACTATTTCTCCTTTCTTGTAGTGTTTTTAATCCAGTGTGTATTGGATACACTAATCCACTGCCACGAATGCCCTGGTTTTCCTTTAGCCTAGTTATTCTCCCATCAAGCCTTAGCTCTCCCCTTGGTTCTTTTATAGTACTTGCTCCCGGCAAGTTAGCTACAGTTGCTGACTTGCTGCTTCACATCCCAACTCCAGATCTTAAAGTCAGGGACCCCCTGGGATCTTTCACCTCTGTTTCTTGTATGTTTTGCCACACCAAGTTGATTTCTAGTAAGTAATAGTTGGCTGTTGGATTTTTTTCTTTACTAGCTTTTGGAGCATGAGCTCATACTCTGTAATACCAGATTTGCCTGTTATTAAAAATACCAACTGTCTGGGGATAGAGATATGGTTCAGGTCATACACCTCCAGACAATGAGTGAAAGCAAGCCTCAGATACCAAATACGAGTCCTAGTCTCCGATTAAAAATTAAAAAGACCAATCTAAGTGATATTTTTCCAGTTTCAGTGATAGTGCTTATTCATGCTTCTTAGGAGGGACTGTGTGCTTGGAGATTCTTCTCTTTGAGTTCATCTGAATTAATGGCTGGGGTTCCTTTTCTCCTTTTCATTTCTTAAGTTGAAGAATTTACCTGATCACTCTTGTTGTTATTGCAAGTTCTGCCATTTGGCTTATTTGTTAATTATTGAGCCTGTGCACTTTCCATATGGTAGAGGAAGTGCCATACCTGTCTTAGGCTTCTGTGTCTAGTGGATGATGACCAAACTCAGCCTTTGACATCAATCTGCATTGTCTCTGATCATCCCAGACCCAGTGAGGCCTTATATGTATTTCTTTGGTGCGTGATTATTTTTTCTTTTTCTTTTTCTGACCTTGTTTTTTCACCTTCAACTATTTTTTAGTAGATATTTTTCTAAACAGGAACACTGGAAGTCTAGTTTGAATTCTCGAAGCATCACCAGTTCCTATTTTTCTTTGTCCACAGGTAAAAATATATCTTAGGCATCTGGCTTTCTATAGTCTGTGTCTATCATCTTGCTTCCCATTTCTCACTTTATTATTGAACTAATTGTACCTTTACTGAGGTCCCCCTACTAAGTTTCTCTTTGTTCATTATGTGCTCTGGCTAAAACATAGCCCCTCTGAGTAAATTCCTCCAAATAAAGCTCCACCTCTCCTAAAGGACTCCAAAAATCTCATCAGTGTGAAGTCATTTATTCCTTTCCAGTAGCCCGGAACCCACTTGACCAGTGCTTTTTTGTGTGCCTTACTTTATTCTGCCTTAAGGTAGAATGTGTGGGTATGCATGTGTGCATGTGTATGTGCAATGGATAGGAGGAGTTCCAGGAGAGCAGGGACTGCATCTGAAATATCTTTTGTCACCTTGGTTACATATAGAAGTACTATCGTGGCATATAGAAGAAATTTAAACCCATTCTTTCCTTTCTGTAGTCCATACACATTTATATGGTCTGAGACACATGTATTTAAGTTAGTGGCTGGCATGTAGGAAGTGTTAAGAGTGAAGGAGGTAGGAAAATAAAGCATCCAGTGCATGAATTAGCCTGAGACTTGAGTGGGAGCAGGAGTGGACCAGCAGCCCCAACTTGAGGAGACTTCTCTGAATAGGGGAAATGTATAGCCATACCTATGAGAAATTGAGAGTATTGTTTGATAGGGGGATGTTGTTGGAGCAAGATGTATGAGGCAGGGTATAGACTAGAATTGGATACCCCAAATTGCAAAGGGGATACAGACAAATCCATGGTTATTAGTTGAGATAGAGGAAGAGTTGGGAGATGATTCCACACTCTGGGTCCAGCCTCCTTTCCATTTGAGTTCATAGGTAAATTGTCTTTTTAATTTAATTTTTTTTCACAAATGTGGTCCTTGGAAAGTTCCAGCTGTACATAAAAGTATCATTTCCAGCCTCAGCCATGTATCCTGTCTTACATAAACATTAATATGATTATGTTTTTCAGTGTAAAAAGATTGATTTAGTAATTATGCCAGGCAAGCAAGTATGAAGCAGGCTGTGTGTCACCTCAATTGAAATTCAAGACCTAGATTGCACAACTGGATATCTTTGTCTTGTTGGAAGTTCATTTCCTTTCTGATTAGGACTTGAGGCCATTCATCTTCTCAGCCTCCAGGGATTTAAAAGGATAACTTCCATTCTTACCTCATATTTCTAAGCACCTGTAAGCATGTGAGTTTTTAGGCAATCTTGTCCAGTGAACTAGCAGAACAACCAGTCTTTAACATTAGAGTCTTTATCTCCTTTGGTTTCACTTAAGACTGTTTCATATCTTAAGACAGAATTTTAGAGACAGTCTAGAGAGAAGGCTGAGGGAGGAAAACAGTGAAGAGATAGACAGGTGTGGAGAGTATAAAACAGATGGAGCAGTTGGGAAAAGTGAGGTGGAGAAGGAGATAGTGAGTGAGTAGATGAACTAGAGGCATGAGTGTCAGGTGTGCATCTAGAGAGAGAAGGATATACACAAATCCAAACATGAACCACCTCCAGAGAGTCTGACCTGGAGGCCAGTGCATAGACGTGGACTCACAAACAAGCAGTGGATAGAAACAAACTAGAAAGTAACCAAATCTAAGTGTGTCCTAATAAAAAAAAAATAAGCGTGAGATCAGTAGGAGTGGAGGAGGCAGCTTCAGAGTTAACTGGAATCAGCAACAGCAGCTGGCTGCCACAGTGACAATGGCTGTTATAAATAGTGACTGATGCAGGCTGCTGGGCTCCTAGAAAACCAACTGCATCACACTCTTGATTTGCTCTCATTAACACTAGTGAATGGAAATAATCAGTAATTTGTTGGCAGAGGGACAAAAGTAACTGAATTAAATTTGTCAGTTTCATCATTGCCTTGACATCAGAGCCAAATTTGGAAATGTGACAGCTTTAAGTTAAAATTAAAAGTTTGAATGAATACAATATATCTTGACCCAATGGCATCCTTTTGTTGTAGGATATACATTGGATTCTTGTCTGCATTTTCTCCCTCTTAATCTGTCCTCTTCTTTTGAGTACCTCTTTTGAGTTCCTAGTGTTTTATTTGGCTGAACTTTGATTTTGTCTTTCTAAGGAATTATTTCACTATTTGAGATCTCCCTTGAATAGAATATACTGCATTTCACTTAATACATTTGTATATACTTGCATATCACCCAATTTATTTCCTTATGAGTTTGTAAGCTACATCTAGTGTCGGGAAAACATGGATCCTTTGATGCTCTGAGCCGGACTTCACTTTTTCCTAAGTCTTTACATTTCTTTATAAATGTTACGTTATTCTTTATTATGTATGAGTAAAATTTCATTGTGTGTATATACCATTTTTGTTGTTGTTGATCCTTTTAGCCATTGAGGGGCATCTGGGCTGATTCCATACCTTGGCTAAGTGGGTAGTGGTACAATAAATATGATTGTACTGGTGGCATTACTGTGTCCTGGTTTGTAAGTTTTTGGGTAAATGCTCAGGAATGGAATTGCTGGATCATAGGCAACTCCTTTGTGCAACAACCTAAAAAAATTAGTAATATTTAAAAATGGAGATTTTTAAAAACCATGTCATACATTGTCTAACCACAGTAAATAAACCTAATATATGCTTTTTTCTCCCTGAAGTGAACCCCGGGATTGTAAGTTAATTACAGTTGGCTCTAATAGAAGTTGAGTTTTTGCCATGAACTATCTAGAATAGGAGAGTCTTTGCATCTTTTGCACTCTTCACACTGACATTGTCTACACCTAAACATGTCCTTTTAGATGTTAATGAAGCAGTGATTAACTTGGGGCCCTGCAGTGCTGAGCCAGAAGGTTGAATATGGTATTTTCTGGTTTTGTGTAGATGGTCTTTTGAGCCTTCTTTGCTGTAGACCCTACTGCACTGCTCTGTTTTTCAAACCACCAATGGAGTAGGTAATGACTCTGGCCATATTTTGTAAACCCCAGTCATTTACAAAACTGTAAACTCCATATGGTTTAAAAGCTGAGGTAAGCAGTTGTAGATCATTGTACTGTGACATTTGTGGAAAGGACAATTAGGTTGTCTGGCATAGAAAAATACTGCTAAAATACACTGTTTAGCAAGCATGCTATTCACTTTGTTTTGTTTAAAAGGATCCTATCATACCTTGAGCTCAGCAGAAACATGAACTAAAAACAATACAACCAAAATTATTATCAGAATTTTGAAGCACTCAAGCTTTCAAATATCAATTTCAAGCCGATTCTCTTAGATAATAGGAATATTGAGTAGTCAAGATGAGCATACCTTTAATATTTATGTACTTTAATATTTATATTTTATTTCTCTTAACACTGAGCTAGGTGCTGTGACATAGCACATCGGGTTCTAGAGAAGAATCCTAGAGCCTTATGTGTGATAAGCAAGTGCTTGCCACTGAGCTACATTCCCAGTTTTTTCCCCCTTGTTTCTCCCCTTCCCACCCTCTTGTTATTTTCTTTTTCTTAAAGTCAGGATCTTGCTGTGAAGCTTGGGCTGGCCTTGAATTTATGATGATCTTACTTCTGCCTCCCAAGTTCATTACGGTCTTTCAGATTTGCACAAAAGCTAGCATAATGCTTTTTTGTTTTGCTGGTTGTGGGGCTTGAACTTGGGGCCTAAGCTCTTTTGCTCAAGGCTAGTGCTTTTAGAGCCACATTGCCACTTCTGGGTTTCTTTTGAGTAGTTATTGGAGGTGAGTCTCATGGGGACGTTCATGCCTAGGCTGGCATTGAACTGTAATCCTCAGATCTCAGCTTCCTGAATAGCTAGGATTACAATTGTGAGCCACTAGCGCTGGGCCTAGCATAATGCTTGTTTTTTCTTTTCTTTTTTTTTTTTTTTTTGGGTTCGGTCGTGGGGCCTGAACTCTGGGCCTGGGCGCTATCCCTCAGCTCTTCAGCTCAAGGATAGCGCTCCACCACTTGAGCCACAGCGCCACTTTTGGCTTTTTTCTTTTTGCTTATGTGGTGCTGAGGAATTGAACCCAAGGCCTCAGGCATGCAAGGCAAGCGCTCTACCACTGAGCCACCTTCCTAGCACCTAGCATAATGCTTTTTAATAGCTGTCCTTTACAGGGTACATATTACATCTAAGACATCCTGCTGTTGGTTTTCTGTCTTGTAAGTCAGGTATTATTAACTTACTTTATAGATAAGGAAAATGAGTCTCGGTATATCACAATTTGCCCTAGACCCTCAAACAAACAAGTGAACTCAAACCTGGGCCTTTTACATTATAAAGTATGCTATTTCTCCTCCATCTTCTTTTTGGAAGAACCAGTGGTTCCCAGCACTCTAGGACAGAATGTGGATTTTAGAATTTATGGAGTCATTCTTTTTTTTTTTTTTTTTTTTTGGCCAGTCCTGGGGCTTGAGCTCTAGGCCTGGTCACTGTTCTTGAGCTTCTTTTTGCTCAAGGCTAACACTTGAGCCACAGCGCCACTTATACTTTTTCTGTGAATGTGGTACTAAGGAATCAAACCCAGGGTTTCATGTATGTGAGGCAAGAACTCTGCCACTAAGTCATATTCCCAGTCCTATGGAGTC
Source organism: Dipodomys merriami (assembly GCF_024711535.1). NCBI lineage: Eukaryota > Metazoa > Chordata > Mammalia > Rodentia > Heteromyidae > Dipodomys > Dipodomys merriami. The sequence continues at coordinate 19,416,688 of NW_027205603.1, read as the reverse complement.
ATTTATTATTTTTTCCATTCTTTTTTTCCTTTTTTTTCTCTTTTATTGTCAAGGTGATGTACAAAGGGGTTTCAGTTACATAAGGAAGGTAATGAGTACATTTCTTTCCAACCTTGTTACCTCTTCTCTCAATTTTCTTTTGATGGGATTTTTATTCCTTCTCCAGTGGGGGTCCAGGTGGCCTCTGGAGAATAGCTAAGGAGTATATGAGACATGGACATCTTATACTGATGATTTATTCAGAGAACAGATGAGGCCCATGATACATTAGAGCACAGGATCAACCAGTGAATAATAATGAACGAAATATTTGACCAGATCCTATGAGACAGAATATAGTATCCTTAAGACAAAATAGCTAAAACAAAACATAGACTTGTAAGAGCCAAAAATAGATGCTGGACCTTATGTCTTGTCAAGTTGTCTCTTAAACTCAAACCCTAGGACCACCTGTGGCAATTCCACCTATCATTGTAGTCTTCCTCTCTGAATATTAGAAGATGAGTTTAGTAAGCCATATTATGTGGTTGTACCATTATATTAGTTTCCTTTCATTAGTATAATAAAATTCCCCACGCAGTTACTTTATAAACAAAAGAGATTTATACTAGGTCATAGTTCTGGTCCATTGTCAAGGGACCACATCTGGTGGTGGCTCTCTCACTGGGAGAGACAGGGAGCATGCTGTAATGCATGTGTATCTTTTCTGGTCTCTCTTCCTTTTGAGAAATGACCTATAAAACAATCATTGTGGAACCCTTTAGTGGCTTTATCTTGTTCTACTCATTCTTAAAGGTGTGATGTCTAAATACAAAGCTAGATTAAGTCTCCCGTCCTTTTTCTCCCTTTTCCCCTCTCTTCTGTTCCCTCTTTCCCCTTCCATCCTCTCTGGTGCTGATCCTGAGTGCTGCCTCTGAGCTTCTGTGCTCAAGGCTATGACTCTTACCTCTTGAGCCACAGCTCTATTTCTGGCTTTTTGGTGGTTAATTAGAGATGAGAGTCTCACAGATTTCCCTGCTGGGGATGGTTTCAAATCACAGTCCTGAGATCTCAGCCTCCTAAATAGCTAGGATTATAGGCATGAGCCACCAGCTTACTTAACAAGGAAGGCCAGATTTCAGCACATTAACTTTTGGGAAACACATAAACTACAATACCTACCTTCACATTAAAAGTACCTTGTCCTATGCAAAGGTAGCCTGGGCCTGCTCTGAGTTATTACTTTGCTCTCTGTAGTTAATGGACTATAAATCTGGGCTAAGACTGGAGAAAATGCAGGTAATATAAATGCTTTTTTAAAGTGATACATAGGAAGTTCATGAAAATGTTGAACCCCCCCTTACATGTATATTTAATGCACTTGTAATGCATTAAAATTAAATCTAGCACTGGGCGTCGTCGGTGGCTCATGCCTGTATCCTTGCTCTTTTGGAGGCTTACATCTGAGGACCATGGTTCAAAGTCAGTCTGGGCAGGAAAGGCTGTGAGACTCTCATCTTCAGTTAACCAGCAGAAAATGGGAAGTGGCGCTGTGGCTCAAGTGGTAAGTGCTAACCTTGAGCTGAAGAGCTGAGGGACAGCGCTTAGGCCCACAGTTCAAGCTCCATGACCGACACCCTCCCCCCCCCCCCAAAAAAAAAAAATTAAATCTAGCTAATGGCTTAGGTTGATTGCTTCCTCCTGTGATCCCAGCTACAAGGGGGCATAGGTAGGAGAATCAAGATCCAGGCAAACTACCATAAAAAATGTGAGACCCTGTTTGAAATATTAAAGCATAAAAGGCAAGGGGTTGCCTGAAGAATTAAAGTACCTGCCTAGCAACCTGGAAACCCTGAGGTCAAGTCCCGTCACTGCTCAAACAGCGCAACAATGACAGAAAACCTTAGCTCATGATTCCAGGGACTTCCTCAATAGCACTTACATACTTTTGTACCTTTCTGTTTAGAAGCAGAGAATTCACCTGTTGCTTTGCCAGTGGCTCATGCCTATAATCCTAGCTTGTTAGGAGGCTGAGATCTGAGGATTACAGCTCGATGCCAGCTTGGAAAGGAAAGTCTGTGAGACTTTTATCTCCAGTCACCAAAAAACACTAGAAGCGGAGTTGTGGCATAAGTGGTAGAGCATTAGCCTTGAGCAAAAAGCTCAGGGACAATGTCCAGACCCTGAGTTCCAGCCCTAGGTCCAGCACCAACTCCCCCCGCCCCCCAAAACAACAAAAACAAAAACCCAGAGAACTCTTGCTGTGTGTGTGTGGGGGGGGGTGGAGGGAGAATGCACACACACACACCACACGCATGTGCCTGTGGGTTCCTGGTTATCTCGTCTAGAATGTACATTTCAGGGACAACTTGTGAAACTGTTTTGTGAACTCAGCTTTTAGGGGTTTTTGTTTTCCCTCAGCATCATACTTTGCTTCAGTTCCAAGTCTTTGTAGGACAACCAGGCCTGGAAAAGCTCTGGATTCAGGAGTTCCAGCTGGAGCCCTGAGTTCTGGTCCAAATTCTGTCATCTCTAGTTGGGCGCTTCACTTTCAAAGCCTCACTCCCTTTTGTGAATGGCTCATCAAACTGATTCTAGAGCCTTCTGTGAACTCTATATGACTTACTCTTCATCACTAACATATATAGGTCATACCTAGCCAGTCACCATCAGGAAAACCACCTGTTTATGCCACAGTGAATATCTGGGCCAGACTTAGGATTGTGATGTGTGTCCTGAAAGGTAACATACAATAGCCTTGTCCTTGTATCATATTTATTATGCTTCTTTCATAGGAAAAGCAGGAAACAGGATTTCTGTCCTTAGTTCTACATAAAAGGAAAAGCAAGTTTCTTGATTTTTTTCCCCCTCCAGTCCTGTTGAAAGCAGAATGAAGACACATAGAGATCGAGCTGCAGGAGGATCACAGTGCCTCCTGGGGAGGCAGGGGACTAAATTATAACCAATTATAAATTATAATTACAAACTATAGGAGCTGGGAAGGTGGCTCAATAGTAGAGTGCTTGCCTTGCATGTATGAGGCCCTGGGTTCGATTCCTCAGCATCACATAAATAGAAAAAGCCAGAAGTGGTGCTGTGGCTCAAGTGGTAGAATGCTAGCCTTGAACTAAGAGCCGAGGGACGGCCCAGGCCCCACAACCTACCAAAAAACAAGACAAAAACTATAACTAATTATAGCTAAAGTTATACCAAAATATAACTTTAATAGAAATTACATTACCAAAGAAACAGACAATTGAAGTGTAGTGTGTTTGAAGTTCAGTAGATGTTTCTTAACTCAAGTTCCAAGAGAAAGGTTAGGAAGTATAGTCTTAGTATTGGGAGAACTTGCTTCATGTCCAGGTTTTGCTAAAGATAAAGACTCTGTATGGGTGAGTGAGTCCATGCTGTCTTTGGTGTCTTTATGATTATCTTTGTTTTTCCTTCTTTTCCCTTTGACTTGATTAGCTATAGTTAAGAATAGAACTGTCTATTTATTTATTTTTATTTTTAATTTTTTTTGGGGTCCGGTCGTGGGGCCTGAACTCTGGGCCTGGGCGCTGTCACTCAGCTCTTCAGCTCAAGGCTAGCACTCTACCACTTGAGCCACAGCGCCACTTCTGGCTTTTTTTTTTTTCTTTTTCTGCTTATGTGGTGCTGAGGAAGCGAACCCAGGGCCTCAGGCATGCAAGGCAAGCGCTCTACCACTGAGCCACCTTCCCAGCCCAGAACTGTCTGTTTATACAGGTATTAATTAAGTTTCTTTGCAAATTTGTTGTAATAATTTAATCCCAAATAGTATTCATTCTGTTGCTGTAAGTGGATATGACGACCATGCTGACTTTCTAGTAATTTTTTAAATCTTTTCTTTTTCCTCCCTTAATTCTCCTGCTTTGCTTAGCTATACTTTTCCTATGGAATAAGGTGGTAATTCTTTAAACTGGAAACACTTATATATGGTGGAATTCTAAGTTGTTAAATGACACTGACAAAGTCCTGACCCTTGGAGATTATTCTAAGGCAGGGGCTGCAGAAACCAAATGCCTTTGGGTTTGGGAAGGCAGGAAAGGAACATCATTTGAGTTTCCTCGAAGGAAAAGAACTGGGGCCTGGGCAGTAGTCAGATGCCCCCCCAAAAGGGATCTCATGCTGTCAAATGATGTGATTTTCTCAGAGATGTTGGAAGTAAGGATTTTTTTCTTTGTTATACATTTCAAATCCCTAATTTCCTTTTTTTCCCCTTCATGTTAGCTGGCTTGCTTTTTTTGTTGTTTGTTTGTTTTTGATTGTTTGTGGGGCTTGAACTCAGGGCCTGGGTATACACAGCTCCACTTCCGGTTTTCTGGTGATTAATTAGAGATAAGAGTCTCATGGGGGCTAGAAAGGTGATGTAATGTTAGAGTACTTACCTGGCATGAGTGAAGCCCTGGGTTTGATTTCTCAGTACCACATAAACAGAAAAAGCTGGAAGTGGTGCCGTGGCTCAAGTAGTAGAGTGCTAGCCTTGAGCAAAAGAAGCTCAGGGACAGTGCCCAGACCCTGAGTTCAAGCCCCAGGACTGGCAAAAAAAAAGTCTCATGGACTTTCCTGCTTGGGTAGGCTTTGAACTACAATCCTCAGATCTTAGCCTCCTGAGTAGCTAGGATTACAGGCATGAGCCGCCAGCACCTGGCTAAATTTTCTTTTTTGAAGTATGGATCAACAGTATACATGAACAGCCCAGATTAGACCCACAAATAGCTGGTACTGAAGTGGTTGCCTTTCAGATACTATCTTTCAAAGTAATCTAAATAAGCAGAGCATAAATAAGCAGAGCGTAAGAGTGCTGATTCCATTGTAACAACTTGAAATGTCCTAATGTAATCACCTTTGGCAAATAATACATATGAAAATAATGGCTAATTCCTTGATTACATGTGATAACTATTCGGCTATTTTGGTCATGTCTTAGGTACAGAACAATCTTTTCAAAGGAAAATGGAGTTTAGCTTAATGATCTCCAGGCAAATGTCTATTTATTGTATATAACTTTTTCAGAGTTCTAAATACTATTATGCTTTGTCCTGTTATTAGTAATTGAGATTTTGGAAAACTGAAAGTTAATATTGTCTTTCTCTAGTTAACAGATAGTTGTTCATATAATTTCTTTTTTTTTTTCCTTTAAAGATTTGAACATGGAATTCAATCCTTCAGACCATCCTCGGGCCAGCACAATATTCCTCAGTAAATCTCAGACGGACGGTAGGTTTCTAACTTACTAATTTCTGTTAACAACTGGCATTAATAACCCAGGTTTTGATTTTACACTTTTTTTCAATGGAAATTGAATACCCTTTTAAATGATCCTAGAAGATGTTGTTCAATGATTGTTCTTTTGGGCTTTATTTTTCCTTTTGTGAAGAAGTTATATTTTTAGAATTTTCCATTTGGAGTAATTATGTTCATTTTGCTAGTTTGCTGTATTATTCCTACATGCTTTCTATACTGGATGTATCTACTTTGTCATAAATTTTCCTTTTCCTACAAGAATTGATATTTGCATAAACTCTCAAAAAAATACAAACATGAAGTGAAAGCAGAATTAATGTTCTATTTTGTCATGGAATTGATATGGTTGTCAGTTGTGAGAGCTGAATTGACCCTGTGCATAAAATACAGAGGTTTTCTTTTTTTAAAATGCAGAGGTGTTTTTTTCTTTTTCTTTTTTCTTTTGCAAAAGTTTTAATAACCAGTTTAAAAACCAGAAGTATGTGCAATTTCTTCTGGAGGGAAGTCTCTTTAGTCTCTGGCTCATCTCACTGTTACCTGACCCTTGGCTGCATAGGAAAGGTGGGATCAAATTTCTACAGTATTGTGGACACAAGTCTTCACTTTGGATTCTTGTAGAAAAGTATGGGATTTGGTGATACTGACTAGGATGTTATTCTGTAATAAGGAAATCTTACATCTGTTCTTGCTAAGCTCTAATTTAGAGAAAATACTATGGTGAGTAGAAAACATGTTTAAGGTAAGTTCATATTTAAGAAATGGTTAATAATGGTTAAGTAACAGTTTTGGTATGGTATAATGCTGATGTAGGTGTGGGCCACTGACTTGATTTGAAAGCCTTTGATATATATATATATATATATATATATATATATATATATATATATATTTTTTTTTTTTTTTTTTTTTGGTTCTAAAAGAAAGAGTCAATCAGTATAGTCAGCAAATACTTTTTCTTTTTGGTCCGGTCGTGGGGCCTGAACTCTGGGCCTGGGTGCTGTCCCTCAGCTCTTCAGCTCAAGGCTAGTGCTCTACCACTTGAGCCACAGTGTCACTTCTGGCTTTTTTCTTTTTGCTTATGTGGTGCTGAGGAATCAAACCCAGGGCCTCATGTGTGCAAGGCAAGCGCCCTACCACTGAGCCACCTTCCCAGCCCCAGCAAATATTTTTTAAGTTAAGTTTTGCATGTATTAGGTCCTCTCCATCCTCAAACCCACAATTTTTCTTTGGTGAAAAGGAAAGCTAAAATGGGAGTAGTAGGAAGGATATTTCAAGGAAAGGAAAAGGACAGGATGACACAATTTTATGTAGAAACTTATGCTGTGAAAACAAGTTGTTAAGTCTGGCTGACTTTCAGGTTTGGTTTTTTGCTTCCTATGAACTCAGGGTACATCAATCAGAAAACTTTCCCACAATGTTTGCATCAATTTTTATCAGAGCCTGGGTGGATGACACATACTGTTGTCATGGTGAAAGGAAATGACCTAGTAGAGGAAAGAAGGCTCCAGAAATAGCTTAGTGACCATCACCTCTCCACTTCTTCTGGATCTTATTCCCTTGCTCTTCTAACCGTCCATCTGTACTATAACCCTTTGTTTTTTGCTTCAACTTCACCTTTTAAATTCTAGACCTTTCTACTCACCATGGAAAATAACCCATACTCTTTACTTCGAAGTATTTCCCTCTGTTCCTTGGTCTGGTGACATCTTCTACATCGTGTCTACTTCTCTTTTCACTTGTGCTCTTTTTGTTTACTCTCTTGCTATTATGTGGAGTATGAGGAGTAAGGTTATCTGACCTGGAACCTTTTTATTTTTTCGGTCTTGGGGCTTGAATTCTGGACCTGGGTGCTGTCCTCTGTTCTTCAGCTCAAAGCGAGCACTCTACCACTTGAGCCACAGCACCACTTCTCACTTTTTCTGTGTATGTGGTGCTGAGGAGTCGAACCCGGGGCCTCCTGCATGAGAGGCAAGCACTCTACCACTGAGCCACCTTCCCAGCCCCGGCTGAGGTTACCTGAGAACATTTACCTTCCAGAACTGCTGCTTGCTCCCATGGTATTTGTAGCTATTTGGTCTTTGGGATTCCTATTTTTTTGTTCTATTCATGTACTTAAAAGAAATAAGTGTGTGTGTGTGTGTGTGTGTGTGAGTGTGTGTGTGTGTGTGTGTGTGTGTGTGTGTGTGTGTGTGTGTGTGTGTGTGTGTGTGTGTGTGTGTGTGTATGTGTGTATGTGTGTCCGTCCCCTAGGGCTTGAACTCAGTGCCTGGGTGCTATCCCTGAACTCTTTTGCTCAAGGCTATCACTCTATTTACTTGAGCCTTTTTCTGTTTGTTTTGATGGTTAATTGAAAATTAAGAGTCTCATGGACTTTCCTGCCCAGTGTAGCTTTGAACTGTCATCCTCAGATTTCAGCCTTCTGAGCTACCAACACCCAGCAGAAAAATATTTTTTTAAATAAGTAGCTTTGGTAACTTTTATGAATTGGCCCTTTAGTGAAATTATTATCCAGAAATTGAATTTTTTCAAATTGACCCTTCTAAATTCCTTTTTTGGGGGGGTCAGTCATGGGGCTTGAACTCTGGGTGTGAACACTGTCCCTCAGCTCTTCAGCTCATGGCTTGTGCTCTACCACTTGAGCCACTGTGCCACTTCCCCTCCTAAATTCTTTCTATAAGCTGTTTTTTTTTTTTTTTAGTTTTATTATATAACCTCACCCTTCTGAGGTGGGTTCACAACTATGGGCCCCATTCCATTTCTTTATTTGGAAGGAATGTTATATGGGCACAAAGGAATGTTATATAGGCACAAAGCCATTGTTGAGGTAATAACAGTTACGTTAAGGTAGTTACTGCTTGGAACCATAGCTCCTCTCTTTCTTCTGTAGCCTACTTAATCCTTTCTATTATCATTGCTTAGTCAGCAATGATAACAGGCCCTTGCCACCAGCCACCTGTTTCTGAGTCTGATACAGTCATATAGTCTGATAGTCAGTAGTCAGTAATTAGAATTTTTTGGTTGTTAATTCTTTTTCCCTCTGGATACTACAGAGTTGTAGGCTGGACTTAGAGCGTTCTCATTGTTCTAAAGGAGACTGGCAACTCCAGCAAAATCAAGTAATAATCCAGTACTTGCTAATTAGACCTCCCCAATTGGCTGAAGTTATGAGTATTTTATTCAAAATCAGAGTGACTCCCACCATATTATTTCTTCGCACAAGTGAGATGTCATTGAAGGCTTCCCTAAGTAAAAGAGTCATTCAACCAAGAAGAGTCCTGTATGGTGGAGGAAATTACCAGATGAGAAAGAAATTAATTCTTTTGGCTTACTGGCTTTTAATGAGATGACTTTTGCTTATGGGAAAGAATTTGTGTATAGTTTTTTTTTTTTTTTTTTTTTGGGTCCGGTCGTGGGCCTGAACTCTGGGCCTGGGCGCTGTCCTTCAGCTCTTCAGCTCAAAGCTAGCGCTCTACCACTTGAGCCACAGTGCCACTTCCGGCTTTTTTCTTTTTGCTTATGTGGTGCTGAGGAATCGAACCCAGGGCCTCAGGCATGCAAGGCAAGCGCTCTACCACTGACCCACCTTCCCAGCCCGTGTATAGTTCTTAATATCTTTCTTTTCTATACTGATTTTGATTCATTATTTAAAAAAAATAAGAGATTTTGCATTTTTAAATTTAGGAGAAAAAAGCAGTCAAAGTCCATCTTTTTCCTTTCAATTAGCATCATTTTTAGAAGTTCTTTTTTGAAAAGTAGGACAGAAGTAATGCCCTTTGTGTACATGTGAGAGATGGGAGGAGAAGGGATGAGGAAAGAAGGGAAAGAAACTCTAGCAAATGGAAGTGGGAGAGAAATGTATGGTGTTTCCAGAGTCCCTTCCAATACTTTTTTTTTTTTTTTTGGGTCCGGTCGTGGGGCCTGAACTCTGGGCCTGGGCGCTGTCCCTAAGCTCTTCAGCTCAAGGTAGCGCTCTACCACTTGAGGCACAGCGCCACTTCCGGCTTTTTTTTTCTTTTTGCTTATGTGGTGCTGAGGAATCGAACCCAGGGCCTCAGCCATTCAAGGCAAACGCTCTATCACTGAGTCACCTTCCCAGCCCCCTTTCCAATACTTTTTTGACTTGAAGCCTATAAAATTCAGAAATGAAAAATGTGAGCAGTGGTTTTCTTTGTACATTCTTTTGGACATATTAAAACATGCTCCTGGACAATGTTGACCCTTTTGCACAGGAGATAACCACAGTAACTTATTTTAGGAGTGACTGCCCTGGACCTTGTTGGGCAGTTCTTTCCTCAGAGCATTCTTATGACCTCCCTGTCCTCCCTTCACCAACTTAACACAATTTTCTTTATAACTTTCATGATTTCTGGGCTTATGATGACCTTTTACAGCTCCTGGTATACTACTATATTACCTCTGGGGATTTGCATATTTTAACTTTTTTTTTTTTTGTCCAATGGGCTTGAACTTTGGGCTGGGCCTGTCCCTCAGCTCTTCAGTTCAAGGTTAGTACTCTACTACTTGAGCCATAGCGTCACTTCTGGTTTTCTGGTGGTTTATTGGAGATAAGTGTCTATGGGCTTTCCTGCCCGGGCTGGCTTTGAACCTCTATCCTCAGATCTTAGCCTCCTGTGTAGCTAGGATTACAGGTGTGAGCCACCAACGCCTGGCTTATTTTAACATTTTTATACAAGCACATTCATTTGAGAAAGTACATGTATCATTGTATAAGTATACAGATTAAGATTAAAAGATTTAAAATATACCCACCAAAATATCAATAATGACTATTATCTTTTTATTTTTGGATGTATCTATTACTTTTTAATGTATCTATGTTTTCGAAGTTTTAATTTTCATTTTTATCATTTGCAGTTATATTTTCTTTCTTATACTGCTTTGGATTTTTCAAATTTTCTACATACAGATTTCTATGTAGGTGGAGTCTTTTTGGTAACCAGAGAGAGTTCTTACTGGAACCACTTAATTGAGGTTTTTATGTATCTGAGGAAATCCTTTGGCCTTGGCTATTCTCTGTGGAAAATAGAAACATCTGAAGTTGACAGGCAACGTAGATATTTGTTCTTGGAATAAGCTTTTCTTATGGCTTGTCTGCCTTCAATTCCTTGTCCTGGAATTTTCTTTTCTCTCTGACATGTCTGCCCTAGACATCTTTGAATTTTTTCCTTGTTCTTTTATCTGTCTTGTGTGTGTCAATTTCCTTTTGAATGTACAGAATGTCCTGTTCCTCTGGTTCTGGGTTTAGAAATAAACACAGGTCCACTTGGCTGTTTCTAGCTTCCTTCCTGCTCCCTCTTAGGATGACATCATCAGGATGCCTTGCCCAGGGTAGGAAGTTTAGGGTGAGTTTCCCCCAGGGACACTTTGTGTCCTGGTCACTGTGATCATGACTTCCTGTCAGGTCAGTTTAACAGGGCAGAGGCTGTGATGTGAATTTGTAATAGAAGCTCAACAATTAATTTTTGAATTAAATGAACAATCGAATCCACTTTGTTCTAAAGCTTGCAGGAATTGATTGGTGCTCTTGAAACCTATTCTGTAAAGGATTATATTGAACTTTTAATTGGATTGTTCAAAGTCTGATTTATGTCCTCCACAGTAGGGAGGATAAAACCTTTCTTTTGGACCAAAATTTGTAATTTATATCAACTATACTATCTCAGCACTTAATTTTTACATTTGAAATAAAATGAACATTAGAGTTGAGGCTCCTACTTGTGTGGCCTGCCAGACTTTCATATGTAGAAGCTAAATAATTTTTCTTTGTAAAATAACTTATCTCTGTTAATCAGAGCCTAATTATTTTGCTTTAAATAGAACTCATATCATGCTTGAAGGTAAAGATGGGACGGGTAGATGAGGTGGTGGGGATAGCTCAGCACATGACCCCCTCTGGACCTGTTTCACCCAGCTTCTTCAGGTCACTCATTGTATTGCCTGTATGGGCTGCTTCTCATTTCCGAAAGAAGGTTGTTTGTATAAAGTGGTATCTAGGAAGTTCTCAGTGCTAACATCCTGTGCCTCAATGGAGTCTGATGCCCATTGGAAGGTCTATTTTAGAGAAAAGAAGTGGGGAAACAAAGGTACTTTTTAATGACTTAACTATGAAAGAAGTTAAGCTAAAATTGTATTTAGATTATTAACAAATTCTCATTAGTATTCAATACTAGGATTTTCAACAGGAAGTCGATAGGGTTTTTGTTTGTTTATTTATTTATTTATTTATTTATTTTGTGCTGATCTTGGGGCTTGAGCTGTTTTGCTTAAGGCTAGGCTGTACCATTGAGGTACACAGGTTCACTTCTGGCTTTTGGTCGTTAAGTAGTGATAAGAGTCACAAATTTTCTTGTCTGGGCTGGGTTTGAACTTCGATCCTCAGATCTCAGCTTCCTGAATAGCTACTTTTACAGATGTCACCAGTTCCTGGGCTGGAAGTTTTTTTTGTTTTTTGTTTTTTTTTTCTTTTTTTGGTTGATCGTGGGGCTTGAACTCTGGGCTTGGGCGCTGTCCCTGTGTTCTTCAGCTCAAGCTGAGTGCTCTACCCCTTGAGCCACAGTGCCACTTCTGGTTTTCTAGTGGTTTATTGGATCCTCAGATCTCAGCCTCCTGAGTAGCTAGGATTACAGGCATGAGCCACCAGCACCCGGCTGAAAGTTGTATTTTTAAGTCTAAAGAAAATTTCCTTCTGTGATGATGTTGTGGTAAAGGAGTATCTCTTAACAACTTTTGAATTTTTGTTTGTCCCTAAATCCAAGTTTACGGGATGAAGGGAAGTCAGATCTGTGTTAACTTTTTCCTATGCAGCGTAGATGTGCTTCTTCTCATTATACCAGATTTTACCTGCTTCCAGGTCAGGTTACTTCTTAGAGCTGCCTTTTTTTTTTTGGTCCATTGTGGGGCTTGAACTCAGGGCCTGGGTGCTATCTCTGAGCTTTTACGATCAAGGCTAGCACTCTGTCACTTTGAGTCACAGTGACACTTCCACTTTTCTAGTGGTTTATTGGAGAGAAAGAGTCTCATGGACTTTCCTGCTTGGGCTGGTTTTGAACCTTAATCCTTAGATCTTAGCCTCCTGAGTAGGATAACAGTCTTGAGCCCCTGGCACCCAGCCAGATCTGCTTTCTGAGGATGCTTCAATTCCAAGTTCCTGGAAGAGAGAATTAGTTCATCTAGATTCTCTGTCTGTCTTGATCTCAGTGCCAATCAGAAATGGATCACCTAGTGAGAATGTGAATATTAGAGCCACAACACTGCTTCCTGTATTTTCTGTGTATGTGGTACTGAGGAATCGAACCCGGGGCTTCATGCATTCTAGGCAAGCACTGTACCACTAAGCCACATTCCCAGCCCAACGAAGATTCTTAAAGAGACAGAATCTAGAAGCAGAATTGTTAGAGTAAATAGATCTGAGTGGACTTTATCTGAGTTTCAGATAAGATTGGTGGGAGGCAGTTACTCTGAAGTAATTAGAGCTCTCTGAAAGTATTTATGGTACATGAAAGCAGAAAATGCCAAGTCTTGTGTAATGGGGTCCCCTTTCCTATTCTTGAGCTTTGTAACAGTGAACTGTTCTTTACTATACTAATGGGAACCTGTGGAGTATTTGGAAGTAAGTCGCTTCATCCCAGCAATTGGTGCTTATAGCTGATATGCAAGAATAGCATACACTTTTATAGTATTCTTATTTTTTCTACTGTGGTGTTTCTCTGCTGAATAATTTTTAACACTTTCATGTTCTCTCTTTTCTTTTTTCCCTGCCTCCCTCCTTCCTTCCTTCCTACCTTCCTTTCTTCCTACCTTCCTTCCTTCCTACCTTCCTTCCTACCTTCCTTCCTTCCTACCTTCCTTCCTTCATTTTTTTGGTGCTAATCCTGGGATTTTGAACTTTATTTTAAAAAAATGTTCATATTTCAGACTAAGTAGAAATGAAGACTTGGCTTTTTTCACTTAAAATTTTTTTATTGTTATTATAAAGGTGATGTACAGAGGATTTACAATTTTATGTCAGGTAGAGATACTTAATTTTTTTACTATTATTATAAAGGTGATGTACAGCAGACTTAGAGTTACATAAGTCAAGTAATGAATACATCATATTTTGGACAGTATTACCCTTTCTTTGTTGTCTCCCAGTTTTTCCCTCTTGTCCCTATCCACAAGTTGTATAGTTCATTTTCAACATAGTGTTTAGTGAGTACCACTGCTTCTGTCCCTGAGCTTATGCTGAAGGCTAGCATTCTACCATTTAAGCCAAACTTCACTTCTGCCTGTTTTGGTGGTTCATTGGACATAAAAAGTCTCATGGACTTTCCTGCCTGGGTTGGCTTTTGAACTGTAGTCCTACAATCTCAGCCTTCTGAGTAGTTAGGATTACAGGCATTAGCCACAAGCTCCCTGCTGCTTAAGTATTTCTTAATCTTCTCATAATACCTCTGTAAGAACTTCTAATAACTCTTCTTCTCCTCTTTCCCTTCCTATTTTTCTCTAAGTCTGTCTCTGTGATCTTGCTGAATAGCCTAGGCTTGCCTCAGGTTTGAAGTCTTCCTGCTTCAGCCTGCTGGGTACTGAGATTGTAGGTATGTGCTACCATGCCCATCTTTAGAAACTGGTAGTTCTTAAAGGAAACCTATTTCTTAAACCATGGATAACTTTTATCTTCTAGAAGGCAGAAACTGTCATAGAGTGTTGAGGTGACTTTGAGGTGGTTTTCATATTTGGGAAGCATAAAATCTCTGTTGCCTAAGCCTATGACAGGGATGCTCTAGGAATGGTTGAGTATCATCTACAGAACTTGCTGGAAATCTTGTCAGGTTTACAGTCCATATACAAAGTACTCTCATCATTTCAGACAGCAGGAAATCACTACAGAGCATAAGTATTTCAACACTGGAAGCTAAGTCCCACATTGAATGAATTTTGGATACCCACATGCATTCACATACATGCATGTGGGAATATGCATACATATATGGTAGTTAAAACTTAGCACTACTGACCAGTTTCTCATTTTACTTTGGTCAAGGTTTGAGTATGAGATAATTATATGGAGTTGGAACAAAGTAGTTACCTTTGTCTACATTGTACATCACAGACTTGGTCCTTCGCTATGGTCTCAGTGTGTTGGTCTGGCTTCAGCCATTGCCCAAATGCCTCATATTCGGTGTAGTACTCACCTCTCTGTCCTGTGACAGAACCATCCTGTGATGGTTGTTTCTGACATCTCCATGCAGGCATCTTCTGTCCTTTGGTAACTCTTTAATATACCCAGTTGTAAGATTTTTGCCCTGATACATTGAACATCTTTGAGATAGGGAGATAGCAGTCATTAAGGAGAGGATAGGGTTGGCTTCTTTCTCTCCTTCTCCCTCATCCCAGGGTCCTGTGTATGCTAGGCAATTGGTGTACCGCTGAGAATAATACTACCCATAGCTCCAAGAATGAGAAAAGGATTATTACTCTGTGAGTCCAAGAACTGTATGTTGGGAAAGAGGAAAAGTTCTCAGAGAACACTGAATGTTCTTTGGGGGCATGGACTGCTAGAAGAAGCTTCTTCAGGTGACAGACTACATTTGCACACTGAATTGGTTGTCCTGAGGTAGTGACTGCAGATGCCATCTTCTTGCAGGAAGCCTATTCTTTGTATTCTCCACATTGAACAACTCAAAGTGTGTTGACAGACTAGTACAGGCCCACAAAAGCCAGTCTGGGGGAAAAAATGGTAAAGTTAGCACAATAGAGTGAATAGAAGTTCATCTGGTTTCTCTGCCCTTTCTAGTTCCTGTGGCCACGGCATCCCATTCTGAGCAACACTGGAAACCAAGCCACATACTACATTCCAGGCTAGTTGGTGGAACAGTGCTTGTTATCAGGAGTCCTATCAACCTCCTGCAGGGTGGAGTGTTAGAAGATGCCAGCTGGCGTAGGCATGAGTTCATTCAGGCCATTCATCTAGCATGTAGAACAGATGGTTTCCATGGCTAAAAACAGTTTTGAGGTACCTTATCTGGCCAGAATTCCACAGTTGTGTTACAGGTATTCTTGTAGTTACATACATTTCACTCATCTAATTTGGATACTTATGGGTCTTATTGGATTATACATTAGTAATCCTACTATTTCTCTCACCTTAAATAAGGAATGTGTTTAAGTTTGGTGAGGTTTATTAATTAACAGTATTTCATTTAGTTAATGGAAATCTGTTGTCCTTTAATTGATGTTAGTTGTAGTTATTTTGAGGGTGCTTTTTAAATGGACGTACATTTATTTGTTTGTTAACCAAATTGATATCTGCATTGTGTAGATCCCATATTCTTGTGTTTAATAAATGTGCTACTAGGTACACTGGTTGGTGGATGGGACCACATCATAGAGGCCCAGTCCTCAGTAACCTGCCTGGGGTTGCCAGCAAACCTGTAACATTTCTGTTGCATCTTTTGTTTTCACAGTGAGAGAAAAACGCAAGAGTCTCTTCATAAACCATGTAAGTGAAGCTCTCTCCCTGTATTTTTTATGATGACTGTGAGATGAGCTTGTCTTTGGTGGGTGAAAATGCTTTGTGTAGTGTGTCAATGCCTAGAAGAGTGGAAAAAATGTTGAAATGTTCTTACTCTCATTTTAGTTTATAACTGAACAGGCATGGTGAGGTATTTATACACAGTCCTGAATGATTTTCTAGACTCCTTACAGTACTATTAATGGGAAGAGGTGTGTGGATAGTACACAGCAAACACCACATGGGCCAAAATAAAAGCCACTTCTTTTAAAAATTTTAATCTTGGGCTGGGATGTAGCTCAGTGGCAAAGCGCTTGCCTAGCAAGTGCAACATCCTGGGTTCGATCCCCAGTACCAAAAAAGAAAAAAGACAAAAAAAAAAAATTTTAATCTTTAAAAAATTTAAATATATAATCACTTTCTGTGTGTTGCTATCTGTCTCTTCACTCTTTTTTGTTACTGTTAGTTATGTTTGTACATCTTTGGGTAAACAAAATGAGGATACATTTAATACTTAATTTAATATGTTTAATACTTTAATATATTTAATACTTTAATTGCTCCACTCAAAGTATTTTCAAAAGTTACCACTAGCCTTTTGGCTATTCTGAGCAGTATGTCCCTCATCTGGTAGTCAGGAGCAGTATGTTCCTGGAGATATCTTTTTCCTCTTCCTTGAGCAGCAATTAAAACTAGCTGGACAGTTGGTAACTCTGTCACCAGACAAGTTGCTGTCACCCCTCTCCACAAGATTTGGAATGATGAAGTAGGAAAACTACCAAAATAAGTATGCTATAAACTTTCATACTGAAAATAAGAATGGTGTATCTTACCTCTTAAAGTTTGGTCTTAGGATTATAAAGCTACCTCATATATACATTTGCAAATCTTGAAGTAATTGGCACTAAAACTGTTAACAAAAGACACTTAAGACCATACTATTTTATTCTCTACCCCTTGAAAGTCAGGACAAAATATACTTGGAAAGAAGTTCCTAAGCTGGGCCTATGCACTATAGAGGCCCTGTATGGGACCCATAAGAAAAGGAACTGGTGATTTCTTTGTCAGAATGTCAGTATATGTGTGCATATACTTGTTTTTATATATTTCACAACCTCATCCCTGGCACTCTGAAATTTAGAAGTGCTGATATAATGTGTGTGACAATATATGGTATAATGAAAGTATAATGAAAATTGCTGTGCCTGTCTTCCTTTTCCTTTTTTTTTTTTTGCAGTATTTTCAGTATTTGTAGTATATACTTAAATCTAGCTATGTGCTCATTGAAACTGATTTTCTAAATCCTTCCTTTCTTGCTTACCTCCTGCATCCACCTGAACATTTACCATTTGCATATCTGCAAAGAGCTTGCAAGAGAAAGCGGAGCTGAAACTGCAGTCAGGCTACCCTCATTACTGACTGGAGCTCCACTCAAAGTGTAGTTAAAAAGGAGAGGATGGTGGGATTGTTTGTCTATACCACTCTCTTCTGATTGTGGCTAATGAGATGGATGTGAAGTCATAGTTTTAACTCACATATCATTTTCATATACTCCCATTTAACCTCAAGCTTTGTGTCCTACATAGTGTGGCACCTGCCACACTGAAGTCCAGGTCCACAGACTAGGATGTGGTTGAGGTTGGTAGCCTGTGTGTTCTAACTCAGGCTATTCACCATCCTATCCTATCCACCTCAGCAGAAACTTTTCCCATTGACCAGTGAAAACACACAGTTGCTGAGATCTCTCAGATGATAAGAAA
The DNA here is from genome assembly GCF_024711535.1 of Dipodomys merriami. Lineage (NCBI taxonomy): Eukaryota > Metazoa > Chordata > Mammalia > Rodentia > Heteromyidae > Dipodomys > Dipodomys merriami. The sequence goes on along the minus strand of NW_027205603.1, from coordinate 19,399,168 downwards.
GCCCTGTGCTTAGTATCTTATATAATACACAACCCTGGAACACAAAATGACCTCCTATCCATACAGAGACCTGGTTGTAATAAGCACATGTGTTCTGCCTGTGGTGAGACAAACCACTGAAGTCTGCCTGTATAGCTGTCTAAAATAGAATCACAGTGAGATTTCTGCAGGGTTGAGTAGACTAATAAAACACTGTATTTTTTTTTTTGTGGACTTGGGTGTAACAAGTTAGGAATAGTATAAATAGGAGAGTGAATGGTAATTATCAGTATAGTCTAGTGCTTTTGCATGTGTGCTAGGCTCTGTTCCAACTGATTTCATTTAGTTAGCACAATAGTCATCCAAGGTTTATACCATGAATCATTCACAGTTTACTGATGAAATTAAGACATAGAGAAGTTAACCAAGTCAATAGTGGACCCAAAATCGAAATTTAGCTCTCAAATGTTTGCCGGTGAGACCCTGTGAATAAGATGCTTACCTGACGTTAGAAATAACATGTATAATTAAAAAATTATAGGACAATCTGTGGGATGAATTTTTGAATATGAATCTCAAGTTAAAAATCTTAATTCCTTATTGAATTTCAAAATGACAGGTTGGTTTTTTTTGTCCTTGTTTATATAACCTCATCCCATTTTAATGCACATTGTAAGGAATGTTGTCTTTGATTTTTCCCTAGTTTCTGAAGAATCTTTTGTATTCTATTTGCCTTGTTATATGGGTTATTCTTTCTTCACTTTCTCCTTCAAGCTCCTGAAGTCTCAATACACCTAGTACATTCCAGCTTTGGGTAGTCTACAAAGAGGGAGAGGAGCCTCACTCACCCTCCCAAGGATAATGTTGAATATAGGGCAAAGAACCTCTTCAAGTGGAGAGAAATCAGTGAACCCTGAAAAGAGTAAACATTGTTTCACCAGTGAAAAAAGTATAAACATTGGAAAGGGGCTATAGAAAAACTGGAGGAGTGGGGCTTTGGCTCAGAATTGACTGTTTTTGAATTTTTGGACAGTACCATGTTTGACCTCAGAACCTGAGGTCAAACCTGCTTGCTAGGTTGAGGCTTTATACTTGAACCATACCTTCAGCCTTACTTTTTTGCTGTTTAATTCTTTTGGAGATGGAATCTATCAAAGTTTCTGCCTGGCTGACCTTAAGCCACTATCTTCTGGATCTCAGTCTCCTCAGTAGCTAGGATTACAAGCATGAGGCACTGATGCCTGGTTTGATTGGGAGACTTAATAAGATTAAGTACAAGTGTGGTTGCTTCTGAAAACTTGATTACAGTTTTAAAAGTTTGAAACAGAATGAAATAGTCTGGGAAATTTGGTATCAAGTTAAATTGAGGTTAATTATAAAGATTAATATTCTAATCAGAATCTCTGTTTTAGATGTAATTAGAATGAACAGTTATAGAAAAAGAATTTGATACATTATGAAAGGTAAAGTCTTATGTAAACAAATGCATTTAAAACTTGTCCTTTAAAGTTCGCTGAAGTTTTTATTTTTTTAAGGTAGCTACTTTAATAAATAATGTGAAAATCTCTCAATATACATTGTACACTATACTTTATAACTTTGTAGGCACCTGCAGTATGATAACATCCCTGAACCTCAAGGAAAACTCATGCCTTTTATAGCATAATTTTTCTGTGACATCTTCCTGCCGCATTGTGATAGAATACCTAAAGTGAATCTACCATTCTAAGAAGTTAATTAAAAACTGAAGGAATTCCAGTAATGGAATGACCAGCCACTCTTTTTTTTCCTTTTCATTTTTAGTCCTGTATTTTTAAGAAAATCTAACCAATGTCATCACATCTGTTTTATTTCTTTTAATATTTTTAAGTAGTTGTACAGAGGAGTTTCAATTCAACATGTTAGTTTGTGAACGCAATGCATCTTGATCAGTGTCACCCCTTTCGTCGTTCTCCATCTCTCTAATCCCATCTATCCACTCAGTTTCCCTAGTTTGTTTCATATATATATATTTATATCTATTTTATGTATACACATTCACACACGTATTGAATATTATGACTTCATTCTCTCACTCTTCCTCTTCATTCATCTAATCCTTACCCCTTGACATCACCACTCAGACACCTCAAGTTCCAGCTTCCTGGTATTTGTTAGTTTTTCAAAGAACTTTGTTCAAGTCCTAGTCCTGGGCAGCCTTGGGAAAGTCTTGTCTCAGTTGTCTTGTCTCCTAGATTGGGTCATAATTCCTGAAGGTGATTTACAACAAGATAGAAATATACTGATGTTACTCATTGTAGCTTGGGTAAATTCAGTTTAACTTTCCACAATCTGTAACAAAACTGATGAAGTTTTTCTTTATTTCAAGTATGGATATATATATATATATATATATATATATATTTTTTTTTTTTTTTTTCAAGTATGGATATATATATATATATATATATATATATATATATATACTTTTTCATAATTAATAAGACCAGGATTCCCTAGGAGAAGTATGTTTTGTTTACTTCCTTTTAAGACTACTGACTTTAGTAGCTTTTATTCTTCTTAAATAGTTCAATTTTGGGTTGATTTCTGCCTTTTTGAGTGAGATAGGAATGGGACTTTTTGTAAATGATATCTTTTCTCATTATACTCTTTTTTGTTGTTGTTGTTGTTTTTGGTTTTTTGCCGGTTGTGGGGCCTGAACTCTGGGCCTGGACACTGTCCCTCAGCTTTTCAGCTGTAGACTAGCACTTTACCACTTGAGCCACAGAGCCACTTCTGGCTTTTTCTGCTTATGTGTGCTGAGGAATTGAACCCAGGGCCTCATGCATGCAAGGCAAGCACTCTACCACTGAGCTACCTTCCTAGCCCCTCATTATACTCTTTATCTGATAATTACAAATGTAAATAAATTATATGACTGAAACCCAGGAACTGATATTAAAAAAAATTCTAAATCTTGCTTTGCCTCGATGAAATTTGCTTTTAATAGAAAATTATCCACTATGTGGGTATCACTATAGCTATGTGGAAAGTGAAAAAAAATTAACTTCAGTTAATTTAAAATCTAGTAAGATTTCTAGTTCATACAGTAGTTAAAACAGTAATTTTAAAATGTAGATTTTTTTTCACATGTTACTAAAACAAACGTCAGATAATGTGGAACTGTGGCCACTCATTCTGTTTGATTTATTTCTGCTTACTGAAATGGGGTAGATGTTTTAGTCTTTTACCTCCAATTTCTCCTCCCTCATGGAATATCTAAAAATAAAAATATCATACACACAAAAACACTGATACAGACAAAAAGTATATAGAATGCCAGGTCTTTAAAGGTACTGGTTATTTTATAAGCAGTGTAAATGTATGATGGGATCTTCAGCCCTCCCCCCTCTCCCCCACAGCTTTCTTTCTGCAGTGCTTGGAATTTAATCCATGGCTCAGCTTTCTCTTTCTGACCTTTTATGTTTCCTCTTTCACTCACCCTTTCTCTGTAGTGATGAGGATAAAGCATATAGCACTAGCAATGCATAATGGCCTATAAAGATATTTTCAAGCTAGCTAACAGGAGAATTTGCTTCACATGAAAGGGTTATTACTATGCTAATGTTAGGATTTACCTGAGAAAATTCATGTTCTTTGTAGGAGATGCCATGTCTGAAACTCATCTTTTCTGTATGGGGTAAGCTCTCGTTCTGGAATAAGCAAGCATACTTGGTCACTGTGCCAAGTTTTGCCATTTTTCAGTGTTTTTGTGTTTTGTTTTGTCCCAGTCTTAACTTCCTGGTTCCATTGCTGCAGTTCTGTTATTAAGAACATAGGGAGCACAGCTGCTCCTCACACTGGCCAGACATTGAGGCACTTTTTTTTTTTTTTTCCCCCTCGATGGTTCATGGAGCCTGAACTCTGGGCCTGGGCGCTGTCCTTTAGCTCTGCAGCCCAAGGCTAGCCCCCTACCCCTTGAGCCAAAGCACCACTTCCTGCTTTTTCTGCTTATGTGGTGCTGTGGATTCGAACCCAGGGCCTCATGCATGCAAGGCAAGCACTCTGCCACCTTCCCAGCCCCCACTGAGGCACTTTTGCTAGCCACACAATGCTATCTTGTTCCTCACTTTTCTACTCTCTGCCCTCAGCTTCTTCACTTGCTCAAGGACTTCTGAAGTAGATATTGGAGCAGGAACTTTGTCAGAAAGACTTGTTCTTAAACTTACTTACTTTCTCTAAAGTAGAGAATCCACCCCATTATCTGTGTTGGTGTTTTCAAAAATTTGTTATAATAATACAGATACTCTACTCAGATTCAACAATTTTAACATCAGAGTTGCATTACTTTCTACTCATCCTCTGGTCATGAGCATACATTAGTTTTTCTGAATTATCCTGAGTCATTTGCCTATATCATGCCCCTTTTTCCTCTAATGCCCCAGTGAGTATCACCTGAGCCCAACATTGTTCTCTATTGTAAACACAATAGTATTTTCAGTCAGGAATTTAACATTGATAGAGTTGTTTTTGGTTAAGTGTCCAAAAGTTAAGCTTAACGTTTTACCTAAGTTTCAGGGTCTCATATAGCACATTTAGTTGATATTGCCCCTTGTTATTTAGTATAGAGTAGATCTTCTACCTTTATCTTTCACAACATTGACACTGATGAATGCAGAGCCAGCCAGTAGGTTGTTTTTAGCAGAATATTGCTTATCATTTTAAATTTGCTGAAGGATTCAGATGACCATTCACAGCCAGAATCTACATTTTGCAATTTTCAATGTATATCTGTAGATGTGTAATTTCTGTCTGATCCTGATAAGTAGTACTGATTTTGATTTTATATAAGGCACTGCCCAGATTCTCCACTGTATGTCTGCTGGTTTTCTTCTTGGCATCTGATAAGCAGTCTCTAGGCAGACAGTTTAGGACTCTAGAGATAAACTGTTCTTATCATATTCACTGTCCACTAACCATGCTTACCTGAGTCAGTCTATTATTTCATTTAAAAGATGATACTTTAAAAAAAATACTTTTCTAGCCCTACTACCTGACACATTTGTCACTATGCATTTCTGCTCTCAGAAAAAAAAAATTGTTGTTCTACTTGTCCATTTATCCATCTCTATCCATCTGCAGTATAGACTCATGGATTTCTGTTTTTTCAGTGGTAGTTTTGCTATTTTACTTGGACATAGAGAAGGTGATTGCATTTCCTTCCACAAACTAGTTCTGTGAGTCTCCTGTCCCCCGCCCTCTTTTTTTTTTTTTTGGTCGGTCATGGGGCCTGAACTCTGGGCCTGGGCACGCTGTCCCTCACCTCTTCAGCTCAAGGCTAGCACTGTACCACTTGAGCCATAGCACCACTTCCGGCTTTTCTGCTTATGTGGTGCTGAGGAATTGAACACAGGGCCTCATGCATGCAAGGCAAGCACTGAATCATCTTCCCAGTCCCATCCTGTCTCTTTTTAAGCACTCATTTACTTTTTAGCACAATAAGATAGTCTGGGCTCATCTTACACCTCCTTCCTCTTATCACAAACTAGCTGTTTTTCCTGGAGCCTAGACTCCTTTTAGTGACAAACAGTATCAGTAGAAAGGAGTTGATATCAAGTATGTAACTTGTATTACTTGCAGACCCTTTTAACAGACATAACCAGGAAATTGGAATTACAGGTTAGTATCAGTTTCTTAAATTGAGGTTCAAATGAGCCTGGGCAGAAAAGTTCATGATACTCTTATCTCCAGTTAACTAGCAAAAAGCTGGAAGTAGAAGTGTGGCTCAAGTGGACTAGCCTTGAGTATAAAAGCCAAGTGACACAATACAACAAACCCCCAAAACCCACCAGAAAAACATGCTGTAGTAATTTAGGAAAATGTTCTTTTGGAAAATGATTCTCTTTTCTTTCTTAGCTGTAGAACGAATTCAGACAGTATAAACCTTAGCATAAACCACAACTGGGAAGAAAAGTTCTGGAGAGAATCCCCTTTGAGGTTACATAGAGCGTAGGGGGGCATATCTGCTACTTCAGCCTTTGATCACACCTAGAATGGTTTTTCGAGGTTTTACCTCTCAGTTGGGATTATAATGAGTTGCACTTCTTGTTGTAGAGCCAATGCGTGGAGCTGTGGTGAGGCTGAAATTTAAATTGGGTTAAAGTAAAAATATGAATACGATATTTTAATAATGATGCATTCTTGAATTAAAAGAGCAGAGTTCGGCCTCAAGATTGGCATTTTCCCTGTTTTGTTAATATCCAGACTTGTTGTGGGGGTTTTTTGTTTTTTGCAGAATAATTTGTTCTTATCAACTCTATGGCTACTTTCTGCTTTTCCTTGGTCTTAAAAACTTGATATTCTTAAAAGCTGCTTATTCCTTTCTCTTTTGCAGAGTACTAGTTAACATACTTACATTAAAGATGAGGGTGCTGTTCTTTCCTAGCCCAGTGGCTTCCACAGAGAGGATATTGTCCTTATCAAGGCTTTTGCCTTGCTGATCAGCACTCTGGGCTTGCACATACTTGAGAAGGCCAGCGATGACTACATGATGAGTTAAAAGGCTTGTCAACATGCTCCCTCAAGATTCTTTAGAGACATATAACCAGTGTCCATTAGGTAGCAGGTGTTGAGTGTGGCACTTAGTCTCTTCCTCCTCATCTTCCATGCTTTTGCTCACCCATGTCCTGTGCTTGATTGTGCATATCTGGCCTTCAGCTAGGTAAAATAGTAAAAGAACACTGGTACTACTTTCCTTCCTTGGGACATCTTCTCTATCAGGCTCACAGTTTACCCTCCTTTGAATTGGGAAAACAAAGAAGATGATGAGCTTTGATTTTTAAAGATTTCATGCATAGCTCTTTTAGAAAAAGGACAAATTAAGTGGCTCTGTGGCTCAAGTGGTAGAGCGCTAGCCTTGAGCTGAAGAGCTGAGGGACAGCACCCAGGCCCAGAGTTCAGGCCCTACTGCCGGACCAAAAAAAAGGACAAATTTTACACACACCTTTTTCTTTAACATCTCATTTTAGTGCTTTTTTATTTGTCTCTGCCAAGCCCTGAGATGTAGGACCATTTCATTCAGTCATTGAAAATGGGACATTAAAGCCCAGAGGCTTTTGAGTGTTACTAAGTTATTTAATCATAGTGATCATAGCATGTATTGCCCCTTTGGTCCTCAATGTGAGAAATACATTCTGTTCTCTATCTCCCAGGTAAATATTGGGGAGGGTAAGCCTAAGGTGACCTTAAAATTTCTGGCCCTATTTAAGGTGTTTTAGGGTATGAAAGGGTGTACTCTCACTGGTTACTCTGGGTCAGTAGGTGTAAACTAAGACTGTCCCCCACAGGCAGGATGTAGCATTCTCCCTGAGTAACTTGCCCATATTTACATAGCTACTCAGTGACAGTACAATTCACGGAACACCACCAGGCCTCTGACTGCAGCTCTGCTCTTGACCCCAAGTTCTGGAGCATTTTGTCACATTAGCTTTGAATACTTGATTCTGGTAAACGGGCCTTTGCCCTGAGCTGCTGTGTGCCAGCCCCTTGTCACACACACATGCTTGTACCTGCCATGCCATTGCTACCCTGTCACTGCAGCCTCAGAGAGTCCTGCTACCATCTTGGAGACAAATTTCCCATGGTTGGTGGCTGGGTTAGACCTGTTGATTCAAGAAAACAAATCCAGTCTCTACCTACCAGACTCAACATCCAGGCCAGAATATGGGTGAGTAAATGGCAAGTAACAGTGCAAAATGCTTAGTACTGTGGAGGACCAGTGCTGGGTTCAGAGCTCACAGAAGGACACTTAACCTAGTCAGTTGTTATAGCAGAAGGACATCAGAAGGGCCATCAGCAGAGTTCTGGAGGATGACTTGCATCAGAGATTTGAAAAAGGTCCTAGGGTATGCAATATAGAGATTCTATAGATAGGAAGGCACAGACACTGGAGTCAAATAGACATCACTCTAGTGTCACAGATTTGACACTAGATTTGGCCTCTGGTGTCTTAGATTTGACCTTGGAAATGTTACCTCATTTTTCTGATTCTTACTGTATAAAATAAATGTGATGTTGTTCCTGTTAACTAATTGGGTATCATTAAGGTCAGTGTGTACGAAAAAAGGGAGTGAGTGGTACATATGAAGAGATGAAAAGGGAGTGAGTGTCCCTCCTCTTAGTGGACAATCTCTGATTTGCTCTGCTTCATAGAATGAGGACAGTATCATCAAATGAGGACTGAGGTAAGAGACGGGTGGTAAAAGGGAGAAATAATACTGGATAGTGCTGGAGACTACAGAGAAAAGGATGATTTTAAAGGTACCAAGGAGGTAGAATCAATAGCAGATGATGAAAGAAGGCAGTGTAGTGGAGTTCTGCTTTTAAGCCATTGAGTTGATTGGAAGAACAGATTCATGTACCACATGAGGGACCCACAAGCAAGATTCTAGTGAAGAGGTCTGCCATGCAGGTTAGATCAAAAGAGAGCTGCTCATTAGTAAGCAAAAAGAAGTTGAATATTAATTCAACTGTCATTATACAGTGGATGAGAATCCTAAGAAGATGTGTAGAGGGAGAAGAAAAGTTCATTCCATATAAAGGTGTGTAGAGAAGTAAAGTTTGGTAAAAGAACTGAGACTGGGTAGCAACAAAGATAAGGAAGAGGGCATGGCAGTTCGTACCAATAATTCCAGCTATCCTGTTGACAAAGACAGGAGGATCATGAGTTTGACACTACTAGCCTCGGCAAAATTAGCAAAACTGTGTTCCTGAAGCAAAATACCAAGAGGGCCAGGGGCTTAGCTCAAATGATAAAGAGTACTTACTTAGCACAAGGTTCTATGTTCAATGCCCAGTTCTGCAACAGGGGAGGAGGGAGGCACTTCATGCACATTTCTCAAAGACCTTTCTTTGAATCTTTTTGAGAATCCTCAGCAGTAGTATGAAAATGAACCAGTGAACGTTACTGAAGCTCAGTTGTAGGAGCTCAGTTGTAATATAGTGTGATGCCGCATTAAATTTCCCTAAACCATTGATACAATTGTTTCATGTAGCCCGAAGAGGTAGGTGAGGGTGGTGTGGGAGTGGGGGGCCGGGGAGTAGGACATAAGGAGAGATAAAAGGCGGGGAGAAGCCTCACCTGAAATTTCCTGTTTCCTTTTGACCCCATGCTATTTATATAAAGCCGGGGTTAGGGAGAATTAGAGTACTTGGTAATGCAATGCCCTCTAGCTATGATTTAAGGAATTGGTTAGACCAAATACTAGTATTTATTCATTTTGAGAGGATATTATGTTTATTTCTCGGGCTGATGAAGACTTTTTAAATTTTATTACAGAAGGTGCCTAATATGTAAGAAGTAAATGTCAAAGCATTGAACAGGGCATTTGGTCTTTAATTTGTATTTTTTTTTTTTTTTTTGGTTTACTGAAATCACAAATTCTGTATCTTAAGAGTCTTACCTAGTAAGTGAGCAGTCAGGCAGGAAATTTTATGATTCCTAAGGACTTAGTTTTCTTTTCATTGCTGAGAATTGCAGACTGCCAACATAACATCAGACAAATAGGAAATCTTTAGAATGACCCAAAAATATCCAGATTGTTGCCTACAATCATAATTCCCAAATGATTGTCAAAAATCTACTTGGCATCTGATTAGCTGTCATCATTGTATATTTTAAATTCTATTTTCTTTACCATAGGCTTTCAGAAGTGGCTCTAACTTAAAACTTGTATACTTATAAAGGAACCAGTCATAAGAGTGCCTACGTATACTAAAGATCAACCATTGGGGGCTAGGAATATGGCTTAGTAGTAGAGTACTTGCCTAGCATGCATGAAGCCCTGGGCTAGATTCCTCAGTACCACATAAACAGAATAAGCCAGAAGTGCTGGAGTGCTAGCCTTGAGCAAAAGAAGCCCCAGGACTGGCAAGATGTTATGTTGAAAATGATGTTATGTCGAAAATGAACTTTACAACTTTGGCGCAGGAGGGGGTTGGGGGGAGATGGGAAGAGATGGGAAGGGGAAACCAAGGAGGAGGCAACAATGCTTGATAAGAAATGTACTCATTACCTTGCCCATGTAATTGTAACCCCTCTGTACGGTATTTTCACAACAATAATAATAATAATAAAAGGATCAACCATTGGTTGTATTTAAAAAGCGTCAAACAGTATTCCACTTAAAAATACATTGGACATTGAAAAACCTTCCATGCTCCTGGATAGTGCTGGAGGAATATCAGCACCAAACTTCAACTTCTATTACAAAGCCATAGTAATATATATATATCACCCTGCAGCAGAAGCAATTCCCAATGGATCAATATAAGGCCAAATACAATGAAAATATTATGGGAAGGGATAGGGGAAACACTAGGATTTGCTCTTTGGCATTGTTGAAAACTTCCTAAGATCCAGAATCACAACAAGTCAAAGAAAGACTGAAGAAATAGGATTGCATCAAAATGAAGAGCTTCTTGCGTGTTAAAGGACATAGATAAATAGCCCTCTGGTTGGGAGAAGGGCCTCTTATCTAAAATATTTTTAGAGCTCAAGAAATTAAATCCACCAAAACATCCTCAAAGAAACAGCAGTCCAGTTAGTTGGCTAAAGACTAAAAGAGCTGGACACCAGTGGCTCACACCTGTAATTCTAGCTACTCAGGAGGCTGAGATCTGAGGATCATGATTCAAAGCCAGCCCAGGCAGGAAAGTCCTTGAGACTCTTATTTTTAATTAACCACCAGAAAACTGGAAGTGGTGCTGTAGCTCAAGTAGTACAGTGCTAACCTTGAACTGAAGTGCTCAGAGACTGCACCCAGGCCCAGAATTCAAGCCCCATGACTGTGGGGGGGAGGAGGTGCAGGGAGACTTAAAGAGAGACTTCTCAGAAGAAGTACAAATAGCCAGCAGACATTTGAAGAGATATATTCAACATCTCTGGCCATAAAAGAAATGCAAACCAAAACAACATTGAGATTCTACCTCACCCCGGTTAGAATGGCCATTATGAAGAAAACCAAAAGGGAACAGTACTAAACTGTTGGTGGGAATGTAGAATTGGTCAGTTACTCTAGAAGGCAGTGTGGAGGTTCCTCAAAAGACTAAACTTAGAGTTTTCCTATGGCCCAGTAATTCCACTCCTGGGCATTTATCCAATTGAATACAAACCAGGCCACACTAAAGCTACCAGCACAATCATAATCATGTTCATTGTAGTATTGTTTACCATAGCGAAGATATGGAATCAGCCCAGATGACCCTCAGTGGACGAATGGATCAAGAAAATGTGGTATATACATACCTATACACAACACACATACACACACGCACACGCATGCACACGCATGCACGCACGATGGAATTCTATGTTTCCATCAGAAAGAATGACACCGCCTCATTGGTAAGGAAATGGAAAGACTTGGAAAAAATATATTAAAGTAAGTGAAACCCAAAGAAACATAGTAGTTTCCTTCATTTGTAGAAATCAGAATGTGTCTATAAATCTACAAGTTAACACAATGGATTGCAAAAAACAAAAAGTTACATTTACACATGATAAATTAAACAGAGCTTTATAAACATTCACACAACTAAGACCAGAAGAGGATATTCTTAGGAGAAGATCACAAAGGCTCAATAGCTATGTGTATATGGCCATATAAAATGATGCTTATTGAAATGAACTCCAAGAAATAAAAACAAGAGGTTTTTTTATTTTGCTTTTTGTGTTTTTTTTTTCTTTCTGTTTTTCCCTTTTTGTCACCTTTTTATTTCTGTACCTTTTGTAAATTTATCCTATATGGGATGGATAAATGGAAGTACAGAAATGGTGGGACAAAGAGTGAACTAATTCAGCAGTGATACTCACTAGAAACTATGTTGAATAGTGAACGACACAACTTGTGAGGGAAGGGGTTGGGAGGGAAAAACTGGGAGAAAATGAGGGAAAAGGTGACAAGGTTCAAAAAGAAATGTATTTATTACCTCACTTATTTAACTGTAACCCCTCTGTACATCACCTTTACAATTTAAAAAAATTGCATTTTCCCACCAACAATGGAATATTTTTATTTATAACTTCCCTTGTTAAAATTTAAGTAGATTAACCAGGAGACTAAATAAATCTTGGCTTCTAGGTTAGCTGTACCTCATGAGTAGAGAAATTGGTATAGTGAATTCTCAACTTGATTTCATAGCCTTCATTGGCATAGTGAGTGATGTATTCCATGCTTCACTTAGGGACCAGACATATAATTTGTATGGACTCTAGAAAGACTTGTTTGATTGCAAAGGTACAGTATATTGTTCTCCCAGTGAAGAAGGTTGGGGACCCAGAGTGGTGGTGGTAACTTACATGTGGAAGGACAAGGAACTTCAGCTTATAATAAAGTGTTTTTATTCTGTTGCTAGTATTAGTGTTACCGTTTCTCATCAAGACATTTTTTTGTGGTCGAATTTGATGTGTAGGGGTGATGTTCCTTGAAAAAATTTTGAGCCCTGAGTAATTGTCTTTGTCTTGTTGCTGTTATTTTCTAGCATCCTCCAGGACAAATAGCAAGGAAATACAGCTCCTGCTCCACTATTTTCCTAGATGATAGCACAGTCAGTCAACCAAACCTCAAGTATACAATTAAATGGTGGGTATTCAGAGTTTTCTTTAATTGAATGCTATACTTATGCCTTTCTCTTGATGTGTAAGCTGGCTGGTTATAGGGTTTGGGGGTGATTGGTGTGGATCAGGGGGAACATTGACAATTTGGGAATTTTTAATTAAAAAGTGGCTTTGATAGTTGTCAGGTGTTTGGGATGTTTGTGCTTATTACTGTTGATATAAAAAGACCCATTATCTTAAATTACTTCAAGTACAGATGATCTAAAATATATCTTTTGATTTTTGTGAATGCTTCTTGCATTTTCACTTTTGATTGAAGCCATGTTGACAATGCTGCTAATATTTCTCCTTCTAAATAAAGTGAGGCTTTTCCTGTTGAAGCTTGGACCCCTGGCATGTTAAAACATCTGCTGGAATTGAGAGATGGCCCTTGGTTCTCTTCCTAGTAGGATCTTGCACATTGGGGCTTAATTCCAAATTTAAAACTGGACTTTTGAAGGAAGGAAGGAAGGAAGGAAGGAAGGAAGGAAGGAAGGAAGGAAGGAAGGAAGGAAGGAAGGAGGAAGGAAGGAAGGAAGGAAGGAAGGAAGGAAGGAAGGAATATAGGTCAAATCCTTTCTCTTTCAGAGTTTCTGTTTCCTTATTTGAGGAGTCAAGGAGCACTGGTTTTCACTATAATGCCCCATCAGCACCCACAGCAACTACTTCTGGTAGGAATCTCAGAGATCTCCACGTGTTGGTCAGTGATCTAACTGTGAGAAATGTGGGACATTTTACTTTTATACTTGTTCAGGAAAGTACTCATTTAACTACAATACATGTTAGCATGTGAAATAAATGTTGAAATTTCTAAATGTGAAGTGATTTCTTTTATTTGACAGACTTTTCAGACTTAGAAGCATTAGTAAGGCAATGGGAACAGCTTCTATGGACAGTGTCCACTGGAGGAGACTGGGTGGATGTGTCCATTCATAAGAGAGTTTCTTCTGTGCTAAAGGGGCTACATGCTTTCATGATGCAAATAGAAATGTAGCTTCCTCTTTCCTTGCTGCCCCAGCCCTTGGGGCATGGCAAGTGATGAGCAGGTATAAATCCGAACAGTCATGGATAACAGCTGGAAGAGGTGTGTCCTTATTGCACAGGTCAGGTCTGAGTAGTGACCTCATCTGAACCACTCACTAGCCTAGGCTGGTTTACTGCTGGAAAATGGGTAGTCAGTGACTCTTTGCACTATTTTTCTAAATTAGCTCAGTTGGAGTTGTAGAGAATAGTGGAAAACCTAGAAGATTTGTGTATTGAGTGGCTCTTGGTACTTGTCTGCCTCAGAGAACCTATAGATCAGTTAACTTCTACTCAGTCCTACTTGTAGATTGTTTTGGGCAGGCCTGGAGAGTTCTCCATCTGGGGCTTTAAGAAGAAGGAAATATTTCATCAAAAGAGATATGAATGTTCAAAACAGGGATAGGAAGATACCTCCTACACAATCTACAACTTTCCCTTAACCTTACCCAACACCTATGAGAAAGGAAACTACTACTTTCCTTTTTAAAAAAATTTCTTTTCCTTCAGTCCAAGAACAGTTTGTCCCATCCCTGACATTACAATGGATAAAAACCATTAAAAATGTAGTTTAGCCTCGTTATTGGCATACATAAGCACCTGTGATCTGACCATGCTTTCTTCATACCAGCTGTAACCTGTTTCTGTGAGAGAATGCTTTGAGTTTTAACAGATTCATGTACTAATTTGGGGGTGACAGTCCAAAATTGAGGCTTGCCCAAGTTATCAAACAGATGTGTAAATTCGAACTGGAGGTTAGGTGAAAGGTTGAAGGATAGTTCTAAGTAAAGAAGTATAAAAGTCTGGGAAATAAAGGTGGCTTAGTGGTAGAGTGCTTGCCTTGCGTACATGAGGCCCTGGATTTGATTCCTCAGCACTGGAAGTGGAGCTGTGGCTCAAGTGGTAGAGTGCTAGCCTTGAGCTGAAGAACTGAGGGACAGCGTCCAGGCTCAGAGTTCAGGCCCCAGGACCAAAAAAAAGAAAGAAAAAAAAAGTCTGGACATGAGTTGTGCCTCCTTATTTGTCGACATTTCTTATTACGAGAACTTGATTTTCTTATCTTTTCTCTAAATGCCAACAGCTGTAGTATGATTTTAGATTTTGCCAGCTTTCCTGTATGCTTCTATAGCCAGTTCCTCCCCGGAAAATCCTGTAACAGTTACAGGAGTGGTGATCAAAGTAAAGTGGGGAATATGGAGAACTCTCATCATACAGTGGAAAATTGTAGCCTGTTGCTTTGGAGGTCGGAGAGCAGATAACTGACCACTTGATCTTCATGGTTGCCCTTCTGTGTTCCTGGATACTACCCTTTCTTGATCCTCAGAAGTCTTAGGATTGTCACGTGCTTTGCTCTCACCTCTAGGCGAGAATAAGGCAAGTGCAGTGCCTACTTGTTTTATTTTGATGGTGGGTGAGTGGTACGGGGGAAGGGGAGAAAATAGCTTTTTTTCCCTTCCTAGCTATGTGGCAAAGTACTTCAACAGACCCAAACCCAGAACCCTTTTGTAAGATGAATTCTTTTTCTTGGCGTGGCTCTAGTTTGTCCTTGAAGCAGCCTTGCATTTTTCCAAGGACATGGCAGAAACAACCAGATCTCTGAGGCTGGGTACTTGAAGTAAACCTGAAAGCCTGGGACTGATCCGTTTGTCCATTGACTGCCCTTTTTTCCCAGAAAATTGACCTGTAGAAACATGGAGTGCCTGGGTTATCTGCAGTGCCCTCACAGTCCAGGACATATGTTTGAGAGGGAATTGGCCACAGAGTAACTGTCTTTGCTCCATCTTGAGGCCAAGCTGCAGAAGCCAACAAATCTATTAATATGCTTCCGTTTTAGAAATGATTGAAGCTTTCACTTTTTGAGATTTATATTTAAGATTATTTTATATGTTGTATTTCATTTGATCATAATAACAACTCAAGGTTGTATTGTCTTAATTTTATAGTGAAGAAATAAAGGTCTAAAGAGTTGAATTAACCCTTGTAAGTGAAGGAGCCAGGTTTTGGACCCAGGTTGGCCTGACTTTAGTGTCTTTTCTCATATTCTTTATTGGAAAAAGCAAGAACTGTGTTTTGTTTTGTTTTTTTCCTAATCAGTTAAGGATACTAAACCAATCACCATACTAAAGCCAGTCACATGAAACATTCCATTTAAAGCTAACATTAGATTTAGGAAAGCAGTCAGCACAACATGACTATTAAAGAACAAAGCAATACTTCTCCCTTTTTTCCAGAGACAACAGGGTAGAACCAGAGGTCACAAAAGCATTATTATAACTGAACAGGATTATATGTCTGAATCTGAGTTTTCTCATTCATAAAACAAGATTGGTAATATCCTTCTATTTCTGAAACAGGGCTATTAATATACATGAAAATACTTTGAAACCTAATGATACTATTTAGAATTCTGAAGACCTTTCACCCCAAGTACAGTCTCCTTATCAGCTAAGATGCATTTGGAGAGATTAGGAAAAAGGATGTTACCACATGTTTTTGAGTATTTTTAACACTTAGCTGAAATGATTTTGGTGAATAGATAAAAAACAATGAACTTGGTGTCAGAACAAGAGTAGCTAGGTCATGTTAAGTCACAGACAAACATTTGAGCTCTTTGGAGTCTGTGGTCTGGGCTCCAGTTTCAATGTTGGCTTGCTGGGTAATGCGTTCCATGCTCTGAGAGTACACAGTCCTATATAGTTGATTAGCTATATTCTTAGAACCCCCCCCCCAAATTTCTGGCCACCTCAATAAATTTTACAGTAAAACAGAAAGATTTGGAAAGATCTAAATACAGTTTTTTAAAAAAGGGAATTTAAAAATAGTGGCAAGTGTTCACCCAGAGAACTTGATAGGCATAGATACTCCATGTTCCTATTCAGTTGGAGAAATATTTAACCTGTGTGTGTGAGATGAACGTAACATTTTATGGGAATTACACTAATAGGTTTTATGCAAGTATATTTGGCAATATGTATTGAGAGCCTTATAATTATGAATTCCAATTACAGAATATTTTCTTGTGGAAATACAGCACTGATATGTCTCTGAGGATGTTTTTCACTGTGCTGTTAAGTATAATTGTTGAATATAAGATACAACCTTAGCTGAGTTTTAGGCCATTCGCTATACAGGAAGCTGAGATTAAAAGCATCATAGTTCCAGGCCAGCTTGGGCAAAAATTCACAAGTCATCAACTCATCTGAACAGGAAAGCTAGGTGTATATGTTCCTGTCATCACAGGCAGCAAGAAGTAAAATATAGGAGGATCTCTGTCCAGCCCTGCCTGGTAAAAAAGAAAGACCCTGTCTCAGAGCAAAAAGGGCTGGTAGGAGATGTGGCTCAAGTGGCAGGGCATCTACTTAGCAAGCTAGATCCCATGAGTTCAAACCCAGTAGTACAAAAATAAATAAGAGAAATAACAAAAATATTGTATAATAAGGGAATGGTTAGTAAATTATTTAAAATTGTAATGCAGCATTATCAGCCATTTCAAACTGTGTTTTTGAGGAGTAATTCCTAAGGTAAGAAAGAAATGTCAGCACTGATTGGCGTAAGGAAAATTTAACCCTATTCATGGGCATATAGCTTAAGCTAATAGTAGTTATCTTTTAGCAAAGGAATATTTAGTTAGTTTTAGTCTTCAGAGGCTGATATTACTACCATGGCTTGCTAAAATATCAGTTTGTTTATATTACTGTATTTTGTTTTCAGACAGGGTCTCACTATGTAGTTCAGGCTTACCTTAAACTCTGGCTGAGAGTAGACAAATCAGTAGACAAAGAGTTGGAGATTTCTAACGGTGTTTAATTTGTACCATCTGTCTTTTATATAGTGCCTATATTTATATTTTACAATCGGAGAAAACAGTTTCTGATAGAATAATTGGTTTCTAAATTTTGCTTCATGTTCTTTTGTTTCCATAAAAAGTGTACTTATTCCTAGGAGTGAACATCAGAATGATTTAATTTGAAGAGTGCATTTTCTTGATGAGTGTTCTGAATGAAATGAGACTCTTCAGATGAATTGACTTTTATTTAAAATTTTAAATACTGATATTCAGACTGATAGCACATAATGTAAGAAATCTTAAATACATTCATGAAACATTGAACTCCTGTATTTTATTTTACAGTGTAGCTCTTGCAATATATTATCACATCAAAAACAGGTACGTTTTCCAGTTATTTCTTACTATTTTCTAGTTACCTCAACATTTGGATTTTGTAGTCTTAAGTTATATATCCACAGAATTTCTAAAGGTAGTGAAATGTACCAAAATTTCTCAGGTAAGTGCTAAATGGCTTTGTACTCAGAGGACACCCATGGGCAGTCTTATTTAAGAAAAAGTTTCTTAAGAATTTCAACTGCCTTTTTACTTGTCCTTTTCTGTATAACTTGGGTAAATACTTCTTTATAAATATTACTTTAAAATTACTGCATGTGTAACTTTAACATGAAGAAAAGGTTAAATTTGTAATTTTGAATTCAAGCAAGGAAATTGGGCATTTGAAACATAAGTTAGTTTAATGTACTAAAAGCCCCCTTTTGATATAATGTTTCTGATAGAATGTTTTTCATATAATGTTCAGTTCATCAAAAAGGAATAAAAACTGTTTTGGAATAAAAACTGCTGTATTTTTATTTCAACATAAAATTTGTTAGAATGCATTCATTTGCCAGTTTATTTTTAACAATGTCAAGACTTTGTTTCACATTTGGGACACTAAAGTTTTATCTGTAATTTACCCTTTCAAATTTTGTTTGTAAGAAAAAAAATTGAAGGCATTTATAAACCATATAAGGGTAGAATTTTTTTGAGGTTTTAGCTTTACCTAATCTATAGCAAATTTTTTTTTTAGTTATTTCCTTTAGCGTCCAAATTATACTACCGAAGCATCTTTGTCATAAGACCAAGGACCTCTCTTAGAGCAGTCAGGTTTCACAGATGTGATATTTACATAAATCCAGTACTTGGTTTCTAAATTTTGCTTGAAGTTCGGTTGTGAACTGGTTTGGTAGTAGAGTTGCTGCATGATAAGTGTGGGGCTCAACAATACCTTTAGGTTATTTACAGACAAGAGTTGTGGGAGTCATTGAGGTGGAGGGTAGGTGGCAGAGCTTCCAGCTGTGCTCTGGGCAAACATAGGTATCTGAAACAAACACCTGGAAAGCCCATCATGACTTTGAGACTGTGCTTTTGGGATTTGCAGTTTATTGTAGCGCTAGAGAACGTTGAACATTGGAACTTAAAAATGGAACTCTTGAACTGGAACAATAGTGGAAATGCAAATTTTGTCTTGATGTTTATCTCTGTGCTAGACAAACTTTTTAAACATTGAAGTCTTGAGTATATGTAATATCAGTAATGAAATTCAGGTTTGCTTTCAAATCAGTTTTGCATTAATATCTTTAAGAAATGTCTCAGTTATTGTGTTTGTACTGGGGTTTAACCAGGGTTGCATACATGCTAAGCATGCTCTGCCACTGAGTTCCATATCCAGCCCAGATTTCTTGATTCTTAGACTGCCCTGGGACTTGAAGTCAGTTTAGCCATACCTGATAATAATAAGTGCCCATTTTATTAAGGACTTATTTAGACTTCCTTCAGCATCCCTTAATGGTAATAATAAATGCATTATTTCAATTTGTTTTACTGATAGTATCTCCCATCTTCCCAATCAAAAATTTGAGGCATAGAGATTAAGTAATTACCTTGAGATTATTCAGTTAATAAAGCTATTGGGCTATTCAGAATTGAGCCCTTCTAAATGAATGGTGTTGAAAGTTCAGCTGAAAACTAATTTGTCAACAGCAGATTGATCATTGAAACCTGCAGATGTCTAATGACTGCAGATTCTCTTTTTGACAAAGATCATTCTACTTGAGAGAAACAGTGTCATTCAGCTGGGTTATCTGGTGTTTTTTTTTATTAATGTACTAATAGTCCACTTTTCAGAGGATACTGGTTCCCCTGCCTCCATTATTGATAGGAGCCTGTATTCTCTGAGAAGTCTCACATTATTAATCTCCATTTATATTTCTAATCTGTTTTTGTTTTTAAAATTACTTCTGGCAAATGTTTCTCAAGAGTGCTAAGTGGCTTTTCAAGGGGACTTAATCATCAGGAATATTGAATGGGTTTTTTGTTTGCCTAAGGAATGGGTATGGGGTCAGCTTTGCCTTTTAGACAGCCCCTTGTACCTTGAAGCATCTATAAGGAAGGAGAAAAGGGATACCAGGGACATTATTAAAGGAGTGTGGCTGGAGATCACCCAGAAGGTACTATCTGTAGACTTACAAGTTCTACTATCAGGTGGAATTGGTGTTCGGAGCAGCAAGTAGGGGGCGGGGTGGGAGGGAATTTATCTAAATTGTTTGCAGGGTTCTTTTAAGCAAATGTGTTAAGCAAATACATGCATCCGTGTCCAGAGCTTTAAGAAAGGAGAAGGACTTCTGTGATCTGATGAAAAATTAGAATGTCCCTGAATTTTAGAGGTATTCCTGTTGTCCAGATGCAGGGGTAAAAAGTGAGCTGTTTTGTTGCCTTGCTCTTTTTATTTTTATACAGGTGGTAAATTTATAAAGCAGAAATTGTAGCATTTAATGTGATGGATGTATGTTGGGCATGTTTTTTTGGTGAGCCTTCTAATTTTAAGTCTAGCTGACATTGGAAGCAAAGACTGGAAATTGTATTGTTGTTCAGAAGCAGTGCTTTATAAAATTTTTAGAGAAAAATTTTAGGTAAAACTCAAGTTTTATTAAACAAATGAAAGTGGAGCTGTCACTGGCAGAAGCTGGCAGCCAGAGGTATGGTGAAGACAATGTCTCTGTGAAGGTTCTCTATTTACTATCCTGGAAACACCAACTATTCTTTTATAAAAAAAAAAATGACAATTGTGGCCTTGCTTTTTACTATGAAATTGTGAAACTCTTTATCAAGGTAGTAGCCAGACTGGGTGTTGTAACCATTTCAAACAGATCTTTAGGACCGATTGAGTATCTTTTGGCGCGGGGCGGGGCGGGGCGGGGAGGGGGGAAGGCCGGTGGGCCGGTTGTGGGGTTTGAACTCTGTAAGAGTCTCACACACTTTCCTACCTGGGCTGGCTTTGAACTGCAGTCCTCAGATCTCAGCCTCCTGAGTAGTTAGGATTACAGGCATGAGCCACCGGTGCCTGGCTTCCATTGAGAATCTTTTACTGTCACATTTTCTCTGCCTTGTTACTGTAGTACTTTGTGCAGCTCTCTTAGCTTCTGTTCAGAATTAAGATGCTAAAAGAAATTGAAGCCTTTGCAGTTTTATTCCAAGTAAAACAACATGCATGAATAACCAGTGGTATCAGATTTTACACTGCTTCTGTCTCCTGAAACGCAGTTGAATCAAAGGGTATTTTTATATCGACTAACACTCATTTTTTGCAGAATGAAAACTGCATTTTCTGTTGTTCTCCCCACCAGGGACCCAGATGGAAGGATGCTTTTAGATATTTTTGATGAAAACCTTCATCCTCTTTCGGTAACCACCTTTTTTATGTTTCACAAGATTGTCCATTTGTTTTTCTTTTGCTCTTACTGGTGATGAGTCGTTTGAAGATACTTCTTTTCCTAGAAATCCGAAGTGCCACCAGACTATGACAAACACAACCCAGAGCAGAAGCAGATTTACCGCTTTGTTCGGACACTCTTCAGTGCTGCTCAGCTGACAGCTGAATGTGCCATTGTCACCCTGGTGAGTTCCTTCATGGTGACCACAGCTGTTCCATACCGTATGAGTTGGCTCAGCACAGCAGTGAGTGGACCAAGCAGGGACTTTTTATTAGGTGACATTGGGAAGCTGTGTTAGAAGTATCAGTGGTATCTTTTCTTCTGGGAGAACAGAAAATGGATATCCTAAAAGAGGAGGTGATGTTTGTTCCATAGTCTTCCACCTAAAGTCATGTGTGACATCACATTCAGAAACAGTTAAATGCAGGTAAGTAAAAACATTTGGGCTAAGGAGGAATAAGAAGGAACAAGACTGCTATTAACATGTGTTTCCTCTTGTTCATTCCATTTTAATAGAAGATATAATGAACATATACATCCTAAGATGTAGGATACATGAATGATGTATGATACATATGATGAGTACATCATCCTGTAGGAACACCTTTATTGGAAGGAATGTTTATATTGTTAGCATCTGATCTGCCACTTCTATGTATAAGATATTCAGGCAATAATGGGATTAATGGTAAAGACTTGAGAGATAAAAATCTCTTCTTAGAGT
This sequence comes from Dipodomys merriami, assembly GCF_024711535.1. Classification (NCBI taxonomy): domain Eukaryota; kingdom Metazoa; phylum Chordata; class Mammalia; order Rodentia; family Heteromyidae; genus Dipodomys; species Dipodomys merriami. The sequence goes on along the minus strand of NW_027205603.1, from coordinate 19,377,269 downwards.
ATTACAACCTATGGACTATTTAGGTCATTTCAGAAGTAGGTTGAACAGTGTAACCCCTTGTGACCTTTTACATGATGTGTAACTCACGAGAAATGAACCTTGCTTATGAATGAGCACTGCTGGAGATAAGAAATACTGTGTCCTCTATTTCTGAGGTTATTTTCTTAACAGAATGGGTGACCTAGAGAGTTTTTCTATCCCTGCCACACAAAGAGCTTGGTACCCTTAATCTAATTTTAAAGTAAACCAGTTTACTTACTTATTAGTCTCCTCCTTCATTTATTCATTCTGTCTCATTGAACTGCAAGTTAAGGTAAAACAGCCTTTCATGTAATCATGAGATGATGTGAAATAATTGTAAGATCATAAATGCTCTTGGTTGGAAAAAACAGGACTCTTGTAAACTTTTTGTCTATGCTGACCCTGAATCATGATCCTCCTACTTCTAAGTTTCCCAAATAGTTAGGATTACAGGTGTGAACCACTGGCATCTAATTCAGGCATATTGATCTTACATGCATGTGCTACCGTAGGTAACCCTGCATGTAGCCCTGAGATGGTGCAAATGCTTGGCTTTATGTGGGCAGATGACATTTTTGTCTAGAGATATGGTATAAGCAGGTAGCACCAAAGGACAGGAAAAAGTTACAAGGTGATACCTCTGCTGACAATGAGCTGCTACTGGACGATAGGGTGCTGCTGTGCAGTGTCCGAGTCTATGCTGGGATAGCCAGTGAAAAGTGAGTGGTTACGGTGGGAACCACTGCTGCTGTTACTGCCAGTGGTCCGTTATTGGACAAAGAGCTTCTATCCTCACCATGGCTGCTCAAATTGGAGAACCCTCAGCAACACAGCAGCTTTGAATATTTTTTTTTATTTGGTTTATTTAGTGTTTTAACTGTAGGATATTTTTACCAGTAAAGCCATGTTGGCCAATAGTTAGAGACTTACAATGCCAGTTCAGTCTCACAACCAGTTTTACTATCTTTTCTTGAGTTCTTTTAGCTTGTTTCCAGGACTTGATCTGTTTCATCTCCTATACCCTGTGTGTTGCTATACTTCTTAATTCATAGTGTTCACTACTTTTTTGTTTCAGTAAAGTTTACAATGCTCTGTCTGTTCCTAGTTTTACTCATTTGAGCCTTTTCTTTTTTCTTGGTCTACCTAAGTTTTTATGTTAATTTTTCGAAAGAACCATATTTGTTTTTGTTTTTGTTTTGTTATTCTGTTTCATTCTACCTCTTTCTTTTTCCTTGCTTTAGTTTTAGTTTGCTCTTCTAATTAAGAGGACTGTTATTGATTTAATATCTTTTGTTTTCTTTGCTAAAGATAAAACACTGGGACTCATGCATGCTAGACTCTACCATGAAGCTATATTTTTTAGCCCCTTTTTTGTAATTATTTTTAAGTTTTTTTTTTTAATTAACTTAGGTTAGATGTACAAGGAGGGTTTCATTGTGGTGTTTCTCCATACACGCACACAATGTACCTGTCAACCTATCCCCTCTGTCATTCTCTTATCTTCCCTCTCCACTTCCTAAAACAAGCACTTAATTAAGAATTTTCCTTCTACACTTTACTGTAGAAGCAATAGTGCACTCTGCTTTTATCTTCACAGATTTTTTAAAATACACTATTTAAGATTATAGAAGAAAACTGAAGTTAGTAGAGTTCCTCACAAATACCCCACAGCCAGTCTATCACATCTATATATTAAGATGCTGCATTATGAGTATTAAGACATTTGCTGTATTATTGGAATAAAATATTTATGGTATATTTGTTATAATTAGCTAATATTGATATACTGTCATTAACCACAAGTGATTGTTTTTTTGGATTGCCTTGTTTTTTACCCAGTGCCCCTGCACTAGACTCCCATCAAAACACTAGTCATGTTAGTTGCTCAATCTTCTTATGATCCTTTTGGCTGTGGCAGTTGGTTGTACGTCCCTTGTTTTTTATGATTTTAAACAGTTCTGAATTTTTATTTTGCAGTACTGGGATTTGAATTCACGGTTTTACACTTCTAAGCAAGTGCTCTACAGCTGAACCACACTTCTAGCAGAAGTGGTTTTGCAGTGGTTATCTTGAGGAAATGTCTTACTTTCTGCTGAAGGCATCCCTGGACTGCAATTCTCTATTTTATGCTTCCCATAGTAACTGGAATGACAGGTGTGTGCCATCAGTCTCAGTTTCTTCTACTGAGATGGAGTCTTACTCACTTTTCACCTGGGCTGTCCTTGAACTGAGCTCCTGCTGATCTCAGCTTCCCAAATAGTTAGGACTACCAGTGTGATCTTGACAGAATTATAAGGTGTTAGTGACAGTTTTGAAGCATGCATACTTGTTGTGCATTTTGGAGAGTGCTGCTCAACTGGGATTTTTCTCAAGATTAGATTGAGCTTATATGGGGTATTCTGAGGAAAATTACAAAGGGTGACTATTTTATATTGTATCAGACAATCAATATAGTTTATCACTAGTGTAAAAACCTTGGTTACCTGCCTACGATCATATTGCAAAATTTCTCTGCTATAAAGTTATTCTTTTTCATTCAGTATTCTTGGGCAAAAAGTGACTGTAATGGCAGCCTGGAGAAAGAGACTGTACCTTCCTAGGTGATATATTCCTTTTAACTGAAACTTGTGTCAGGATATCCAGAATGCCAAAGGAGCCCCCGTGAGCTAGTCTGCAGCTTGAGAGGTGGCCTTGAGGCCCAGTCAACTGCTGTACATCCCTGGTACCTGTCGTTCAGCCCCTGGATTGCCAGCATCAAAAATCTTCTCAGAGGCTTATGCTCAAAACGGTGACCTGACTGGATTCTGCTGATTCTGGCCATCAGAGATTCCCTTCTTTGGGTTATTTTGCTAGTTTCTAAGGAATTTAACTGTGATCTGTTCAGTAATAACTCTAAATATCTCTCAGAATTACTTCTTCCTAATTGCTGACAGTCTTGTAAAGTCATCAGTTATGCAATCATGTCAGTGACCTATCTTAGTTTTTTTAAAACTAAGATAGCATCCACATGCTGATTCATTAGAATTGAAAACAGGTGCAGGCTTGAGATTAAATCATCACTCACAATTCAGAAGAGTCCAGAGCAGTAACTTTTAGTACTTTTTAACTTGGCTTAACATAAAAAATTGAATATTGAAATAAAATACAAATTCTCTCTTGGTATATATGTGTCCCTCCCCCAAAGATTTTGGAAGCTATTATTTCAACATACTGAATCTGAAACTCTTGCTCTGCATTTTGTTTTCATTTTTTTAAATGCTGTTCATAATCTTGTATTTTAAAGAACTGACGAATAAAGTACAACATGTAGAAACATGCATTGTGAGTTCCTACAACATCCTTAATCTGACTGTTCACAGGAGTACTTAGCAACTATAATTCATGACAGTGGAAAAACACAACAAACAGCACAGAGAAGGTACAATGGGTGAGATCTGGGGGACACCAAGTGCACACTTACAAGCATCCTTTCTCCCAGGGCTGTCACATCGTACACTTCATACCTCAACAGTGAGCTGTGACAGTACTTGCACAATGGTTGTAGCCAGCAAAGTCCATTGAAGACCCAGCATCCAAGTTTTTATTGAGGGTTGCCCACATAGGCATTCTTTGCTTAGTATATACCAAGATTCCTGAGGTTTGTACAAATAGTTCAGGCCAGTGAGCTTCTCTTACCCATCCTGGAATTACAGGAACCTCCCTAAATCAGAGTCCCCACAAGCCAGGATGACAGTCTTGGGTCACACTCTACATATTGTGCTCTCTTCTTTCTCTTGTGCTGTTCCACTGGGACCACTTTCTGGGCTACAGAGATCTTTCTTATAGGGCAAAGGGCAGCAAGAGTTAGTCCTGATTGCAAACTTGTGTTCATGCACGTGCATATGTATATGTCTGTATCCTTTGGCAGTGTTCAAAACTGGCTTAGTGTGGCCGGTTCTTCCCTTGTACAGCACATGTACCAGTTTTCAAAGAGCAGCTGGAAACCTGTTCATACTGATAATAGTTCTGAGTTAATGATTGCTCAGATTTTTCAAATTGATGCTTATGCCAAATAAATCCAGCTAAGCCAGGTACTCTGTGCTCACTGATGTCTGACTTTCCTGAATCTTCTCAGGCTTTGCTTCCAGTAAAATCTTTTTCCTTTTCCCTAACCTCCTCCCAGCTCCTCCCCCACCCCGCTTTCCTCTGCTTTTCTTCATTCCTGCTGCACCCCTTCCCTCTCTCACAAGGTCCCTGCCTGAAGTGTCCTCATGCTGACTTGGCTATTGTGAGAGACACTTGATTTCCATCTCAGCTGTATAGGTAGTAGTCCTAACTGAGGCATTTGCAAACATGTAACTTGGCCTTTTGAGTTCTCCAAACTAGAACAAAACAGAGCACACCAGGTTGTTCACCCCTTTTCTTTGCTAGCCTTCATCCTATCGCCCTAGGCCTGGTTCTTCTATCTTAGATTCTTACCTCCAGTCATTCAATAGATTGTGTCATAGCCTTAAATTTACATCTTCATTTGTTCTTTGCAATTCACTACCCAGTGATGACTTTTTGGGCTGCCCAGTCAGACCTGTGACCTGGTTGCTTGTGGCTCACACCACTAATCCTGCTTTCAAGGCAAAGAGTGGAAGAATTGTGGATCAAACCCAGCTTGGGCAGGAAAATCCATGAGACTCTTACCTATAATTAAGCAATCTGCTCACTGTCGCTGTGGCCCCCACCCCCACTCCTTCCCTGCAAAAAAGCCAGAAGTAGAAAGTGTTAGAGTGCTAGCCTTGAACACAAAAGCTCAAGGGTAACACCTGGGCCCTGAATTCAAGCCCCAGGACCAGCACAAGAAAAGACAGAAGGGAAAGAAAGAATGAGAAAGAAAGAGAGAAGGAAGGGAAGGAAGGAAGGAAGGAAATAACAGTGTTGTAGCAATGACTTAAAGTGTTAAGAGCATCAGCTTAGCATTTGAGTCTTTGAGTTCAAACCCCAGTACCATCAAAAAAGAAAAGGAAAGGAAAACAGAACCAAACCAGATGATATTTATCACTACTTCCTCCCCATGCTCCCTGGCTCCAGGGACCCAGCCTAGCCAGCCACCAGGATCCTAGGAGCTCCTACAGCTATTGGTATCGCCTCCTGCAGATAGGGGCCTTCTGGCCCCCATTGTCAGGTCTCCACTTCACATGCTGCTTCTCTGTCAGAATTCCTTCATTTTTTTTCCGAGACCTAACCCCATTTGCTATTTCCCAGTCCTTTCCCCAGCCCTGCATCTAAATAGACCTTGTTTCTCATGCCTTCAGGGTTGCACAGGCTTGCCAGAGTGCTTTTGCTCCTTATACTGAGAGTAGTGGATTAAGTTGACTCTTTGAGTGAGCATTTTGTTTATCTGTTCTCATTCTGTTGTTTTGTTGTCTACTTCTGGCATTGTCCTGTACTTTGTATCACTTAAGTGCTTGTTGCTAATCAGGGTTATTTCCCCTTTTCTCAACACTTTGCCAAAGTTCAGCTTCTACAAAGTATTATGGGGTGCCTGGTATGGTCATTCCTGTTGTGAACATAGTTATTATTTCACTGAAAATAATCAGTACTTTGTATATTTTAATTTTTCCTGTCATATCTTTTTATATTAAGCAAAATGATGTTACATATGTGAGTAATTATAATTCTATGTAGATTTCATCTGTTTTAAAAAGCTGGTTCTCAAGAGTATGGATACTGTTAAATTTCATTTCTCATGCAGAGCTCTTATTTTGCAAATAATAATAATATATTTAAATAATATTCCATCATTCAGAAAAGTATAAAATCCTCTAATAAACAACAGACTTTTTTTTTTTTTTGTCCATCGTGGGGCTTTAACTCAGGGCCTGGGCGCTGTCCCTGAGCTCTTCAGCTCAAGGTGAGTGTACTACCACTTGAGCCATAGTGCCACTTCTTCAGACTTTTACTTTGGAAAAGTAAGTGGCATTTTTATGACTCATGATCCAGTTTAAGGAAAGGATTTTATGCATATTTTTGGTGTGAATTAAATCCTGCCCATTTAGAAATCCTCCATCACTTCATTTCATTTTCTAAACTCAGCTCAAGATATTTAAAAATAGGTCAATCACATCAAGATCACAGTGAAGTATACCACTTAATACATGTTAAGATACTTGAAACACAGAAAAGAACAAGTGTGGGAACAATGTAGTGTATGCATTATATGAGTGTAAGATGGCCTCCCTGCCACAGAAGAAAGTATGGTGGCTCCTCAAACAGTTGAGCATAGAGTTACCATATGGTCTAGCAGTTCTACTTTTGAGTGTAATACAGAAGAATCAAAAGCACAGACTTGGTAAGATATTTGTACACTAGTGTTCATGGCAGTGTGATTCACAGTAGCCATAAGAGGATATGATTCAAATATCCACTGACAGGTGATGGAGTAAACAAAATAGAACATAGGCATACAATACAATGTTATTACTCATTAAGTCAGATTTGTAGACAGAAAGTTTTTAGTAGTGGTTGCCAGGGCTTGGGGAAGAGGACAAGGGAGGAGTTGTTTAGCAAGTATAGAGTGTTAGTTTGGGATAATAAAATGTCTACAGTTGGATAGTGGTGATAGCTCTAGACATATGTGAATGGACTTGATGCTGCAGACTTCTCAACTTGAAAATAGTTGTATGGTAATTTGTTGTGTGTCTTTTACCACAATAATAAAAGCATCACATCATTAGCAATGGCATGTAAATCTACAATTGTCTCGAAAATGTCAATGTTTACAAATCCCAGTAGGTAATATATGTAGGCTTATCTCCTTTACCTCTTCATACTTTTTGTTGGGAAAGTTGTTGTATTTGTGTTGAATTCATAGTTGATAAAATGAAAAATTAACCTGTGGCTCCTAGGACAGTCCTGCCTCAGTCTTAAAAATCTTTAAGGTCCAGTTATATATACCTTGTCCTGTTACAGAGGGTGAATTCAACCCAGTTTTTATCAGATTTATTTACAGATAGGTGATCACGTGATGCCTTTGAAAGGCTGGCAGAATAAAATTATTAAATCTAGCAGTATGTAGGAGAAAACTAAGGCTACTTTAGCTCTGCATCATTGTATCTTCCCAGGTATACCTTGAAAGACTCTTAACGTATGCAGAGATAGATATATGTCCGGCCAACTGGAAGCGAATTGTTCTAGGGGCGATTCTGCTGGCCTCCAAGGTGTGGGATGACCAGGCTGTGTGGAACGTGGATTATTGCCAGATCCTGAAAGACATCACAGTGGAAGACATGTGAGTGCGGTCATCTTCCATGTTTCATTGGGCTACTTGAGAGGGAGCCCACACCCCTTTAAATGGTTTTTATATAGGGTCGAATGATGGTTTTAACTAAACATGAAATGTTTAGGGATGTGGTGGTGAAAACACAGAAAACCTTTTCTAGGCAAGCATTCCTTTAATTAGGAAGTATAGACCCCCAGTGGTGATTTGTGTTTGAAGTCTTTATCTTATGGTAAACTAATAACAAAGCTTTAGTGCCTCACATTGTCTTCCTTAAACAGAAGAACCAAATTAGTATCTGTTTCAGAGAACATTTTCACTGCTTTGTCATGTTTTCTCTCCTATCCCAGGAGCATGTGTGGTGCACCATTCTTGCCGCATGATCTCCCACAGCTCAGTGGAAGAGCATCAGCCATGGGTGGGCTCTTTGGACTATGTTGTGGTTTCTCAGCCCGGTCAGCCCTCATAGCCCTGTGATGATTATTAGTAGGAGGCCTACCTGGGTCCTTTGTGATCAGATAACATAGAAAACAGAAAGTGATGTAGAGGCATTTAACTAGGATGAGCTGCTTAGAATCCCTTGTAATTTATTGTCATGACAACATTCTTGCCATTTTTTTTTTCCCCTATACTTTTTGTGGGGCTTAGCTCTTCAGTAAAACTCCATGAAGAACGTTGGACTGCAGAAGGTTACCAACTGTGTCCTCACTTATATCCAGTAGTCTCAAGGAGGTATAAAACCTATGTGGGCTGCCAGTGTTGGAGAGTGCCTGGGCCACATGGCACATAGACATAATGGCTCCAGATCCCCATTAGCCTTTGGATCTTTGTCTCTGGTTACCAGTTCACCAGACACCCATGTTGTGATGCCCTTCAAAGCACATTGATTATGCTCTTAGAGACCCTTTGTTCTACTAGGCCTACTCCTGCTGGAAACACACAAAGCCTTTTTTCTGGGTCTGTAATTCTTTATCTTATATGCTCAGGAAAAACAAAATGTTTTTGATAAAAATGATAAAAATCAGATTTGATTAATGAAATTTCAAGGTGAAAAGGGCTACCAAAGTATTGTCACTAAGACCATAAAAGAGTTGGGCCAGTAAATTCTGGCCCGATTCTTTTACTAGTAGAGGCATTCTTTCATCAGCTCCCTGGCACATTTGCCCAGGATTGCATACCATAAGTGACTTCTGGTTGTCCTTCCTGTTTGTGTATATTAGAGGGGCTGGATCATTGACTTGGTGTGGGCTATGGAGCACATAGAGGGCCCTTGGCTCCAGTGTTGTGTCCACTGTAAGTCAGACGAAAACAACTGCTGAGGTCAGGTCACATTTAGTTTGCAAATAATTTTATCATTTGTGTCCCAGCTATTTTTAAAAGGAAATGATATGTAAATTAAATTTACCAAAGAAGCATTGAAGCAAAAGAACAGAAGGAATGAAAGATAAAGAGCAATTGAGGTGAGGAGGTGACTTCCATGCTCTTATCCTTAACTTGACAGACCTGCAAAACTGAACTTTTATATAAACTTAAGATCCTTGTCTTAAAACTTAGAGGAAAGCTGGGGTATGGCTTGGTGTGGAGCACTTCTGCAGCATGTGAGAGGCCCTGGGTTCCAACTCCAGCACCACAATACAAGGCAAACTTCAAAGAAATATTTATAAGTGTCTGTGGGGAATGCATGCCATTTCAGTTTTATTCTCTCAGTAATTATACAATGTATGTATTGTTTCCACTTTGTCAATCTGGATACTGAGACCTAGAGAAGTTAAATAACTCTCCAACAAAACAGCCAAATGAGGACCTTCCTAATCCAAGTGAACACTCAGTATACAGGGATCAGATGGCAAAATAAATGAAATGATGTGTGCTAGTCCCAAACTATAACTAAATGCCTGAAATGCTCAGTTTTTAAATTTGTCATTCTCTCCTCACCCAAACAGAGATGAAAACATAATAAGTAATTTGGAAATTCTAGGTACCCTGAAAATTTAAATTAGCAAGATAAGAAGAACTTCTATAATAGCAATAATATAATATGAATAGTAATAATGGTAGGAACTCTCATTTATTGATGGTGTATTCCTAGGCCCCCCAAAACATTTTTTGTGTGTTAGTTAACTTCTCATGGGTACCCCCGTAGAAGTACTATTATTATTTTTGCTTTACACATGGCAATGAGACACTGGGAAGTTAAGTAGAATAGCTAGGTCCTATGGCTAGCATATAACAAAGCCAGAATTTCTTCTCTTCTTAGCAATTAAGGTTAAAACTGCTTCATTTGTGTAGTTTTGTGGAGACTGGGAGCTGGTTTTGCGGGGGGGGAGGGGGTTGAATTCAAGCCTTTGACTTGCTAGGCATTGCTCTACCACTTGAGCTCTTCCAATAGCCCTGTTTTGTCTAGCTCATACAATTTGTGTTTTTCCAAATAGCTGAAATGATAAGGCATGTGCCACTATACCCAACCACTGGTTGAGATAATAGAGTCTCAGTCAGTTTTTGCCAGGACTGTTCAGACTGTGTGTGATACTTTACCATTTTATTTAAAGCCACATGATTCATTCTTAGGGTATTGTGTTTATCTCTGGTGTATTAGCACACTGTAAATACCTGTATATTCCTCAGGAAAATTGATCAATTGCATATTTGGAACTATGTAACATATTTGAAACATATTTGAAAGCAGGGATATTAGCCAAAAGAATACTCTCTTATATATAACCTTATGTTTACAATCCCTGATCATGGTATAAAGATATTGTTGTATCTCAATATCTGTTTAGAGGAATAAGCCCCGTACTTGTCACAACAGAGGTCTTCATCCATTTTGGCTTATTCATCTCTAGAAAAATTCTGGAAATTTTTGCTTCCCTACTACAATTTTAAGGTGTAGTATTTTTCTGATCCTAAGTTTTAGTAATTTCAAAGGATGTCATTTACAATGATGTTATACCATTCTCTTTTAAACCTAAAAGTATAACTTGGAGGCTAATGCCATAAAATGTGATGCCCACCATTATCCATCTTTTTAGATCTAAATATTTACATTGTTCCTTTTTCTTTTTGAACTGAACATTTCCTTTCCAGTTTGTTCCCACATTAATTTATTCCCAAAAATAGTAGCAAGAAATGTACCACTAGAGTAAACCTTCACTACTATTAGTTTATGGAATACAGTGTTATAACTTGTTAAAAAATACTTCCAATTCTGAGTTATTAGCACAAATATTCAGAACAATATAAGGAGCCCTGGGTATGATGGTTCCCATCATCCCAGAACTCAAGAGATCTAGGCAGATTAAAAAAAGAGTTCCAGACCAGCTTTGGCTGCACAATGAGAAATTAAAATTAAAAAAATACTTATTGAAAATGTTAATATAAGTCCTTAAGTATAAAATAAAAATCTTAAGGGAAGTAGATCTTTATGAGATTGCTTTAGCTGCTTTCTCTCCCATTACTTCATGTTTTATGTAATTTTATAATAAAGCATAACTAATAAAAAATTCTTAGTGATAGAATAAAACAGTTTAGCATAATTTTTCTTGTTTTTGTTTTTTGCTAGTCCTAGGACTTGAACTCAGGGTCAGGGCACTTTCTCTGAGCATGCTCTACCACTTGAACCCACAGCTTTACTTCTGGCCTTTTGGTGGTTAATTGGAGATAAGAGTCTCACTGATTTTCCTGCCTGGACTGGCTTTGAATATGATCATCAGATCTCAGTTTCCTGAGTAGCTGGGATTACAGGCATGAGCCATTGGCAGCTAAACCATAAATTTTATTCTTATTTTTTTCCCTTTTTCTGTAACATAAGAGCTTGAAGAGAATACATGAGATTGAATATTTTATTGTAATAGTGCTACTGAAGTCTCTTAATATTTTCTTAATTGTATGTTAAAACTAGTTATCTTTCAGTTCAAATTATTTAAATGAGTCCACCAGTCATTGCTTCATTTCATATTAAGCAAAAAATAGGAAACCATCAAGTTACTAGCCCATCATTAGAGTAATTTGACTTCTCGCTACCAAGAGGTCCTGGGGGAGCAGGTCCTCTTGAGACAAATGAAGAATAAAGATGAGTGAGCAACCTGCCTTTCCCTCCCAGGGCAGGAGAAAAGTAACTAGGAAAGGATAACCTGAACCGGCAAGTCCTGAGCATTAGAGATGTAGCAATTTGTTACCTGATGCCTTTGTGTTCCCCAGCATGTTTGGAGCAATATTTTTACCACCAACAAATGCATGTTCTGACATGAAGACCACAGTACCCTGGTTAAGCCTGGTAACACATTCCAGATGATAGGTGCTAAATGCCTAACCTCTAGTAGGCAGAATGTAACTATGTTTGGAGAAAAAAATTTTTAAAGTATATGGGGGTCATTAAGGTGGGCCTCAGTCAGACATGTCTGGTGTCCTTATAAGTGGAGATTGGGACCTAGCCAATACAGGCAGAGGATTGCCATGTGAGGACACAAAGAAGGTAGCTAGCCTCAGAAGACACTTGGGACCTGTACAGCCAGCCTCTAGAACTATGAGAAAACAAATCTGTTTAGGCCACTCAACCTGTACTGTGCCAGTCCTAGCAAACTCAAGTTTTTTTTTTTTTTTTGCCAGTCCCAGGGCTTGAACTCACGGCCTGGGCACTGCCCCTGAGCTTCTTTTTGCACTATCACTAGCACTCTACCATATGAGCCACAGTACCACTTCTGGCTTTTTCTGTTTATGTGGTACTGAGGAATCCAACCCAGGGCTTTGTACATGCTAGGCAAGCACTCTACCACTGAGCCACATTCTCAGCACCCAAACTCAAGATTTTTAATGCTGAAAAGTGGAGTGCTGGTGTAATAGGTACTTAGAAATGGTGCAGTCATTTTGGAAATAGGTAGAGGGGTAGAAGGTTTTAGCAAATTGAGACAAACTCACCTGTACTGCTTTGAAGAAATTGTTGGTAGAAATATGCTAGTTCTGGTGAGGGCTTAGAAGGAAAAAAAGAAAGCTATAGAAAAAGCTCTGTTATCTTAGAAGTAAATACAGATAGATGCATTCTCATGAACTGATTTAGCTAGGAATGTGAATGTCAAGGTTTCTGGTAAGGTTTTAGGCAGATATGTGAATGTATTGGAAACTGGATGAAAGATGGTCCTTTTTTGACAAAGAACTTGAGTAAAGTGTGTTCGGGTGTCTTGTGGAAAATAGAATGTTTAAGTAATGAACCTGGATTCATTTGCTCCAATTTCTGAGCAAAGTGTTGAAAGCATGCACTGTCTGGTTTCTTTTTACTGCTTATATAAAATGTGAGAGGAATAAACCCAGGAATTTTAAAGAAAGTATCAAACAAAAATTGGGGAAAATCTCAGTATTTCTAGTCTTACTCTATCTATATGTGGACCAACAACAACTTAAAAAAGGAAAAATGTGAGTGTGGATGGACAGTTTTTGCTAAAGAGATTAGAGATGTGACTTTGGATTCAAGAAGCTGTCATTTCAGAAAGGCCGCCTGTGCAGATTGAAGGGCACAGAGAATAGGATTAAACAAAGTAAGGTTGTCAGGCTTTGAGGATTCTACAATTAAGTAGAGATATCTCATTATCTCATACTTTGTCCTTTAAGTCTTGAATGTCTGTCATTTGGTACCTGACAGACAGGCATGATGCTTGTCCACAGCCATCTGACTATTGATAATTTTGTATGGCCCACAAAGGATGCCAGATAGCCTTTGGCAGGAAAAAAATTCCTCACCCCTGCACCAAGTTCAAGGACAAAAGACCTCAAAAAGGGTTCAGAGGGTACCAGAAATGTCACAGTGGGCCCAGGGAGTACAGGTCTGGGGCAGCTTTGATGTCTTCTCATTGGCTTCAGGTAGTGAAAGCCCCAAAGATAGGGCTGCTGTCTCAGTGGGCTAGGTGACAAGAGTGTCAGCACAGAGGATTATTCTCAACTTTTGATCCTTACTGGAATTTACTTCTCCAACTTTCTTGAGATTCCTGATCACTACTTTCTGGAAGAGAAAGATTTCTCCCTTTTGGAAAATGAATGTCCTGTGCCTCCCTCATGTTGTGTTTTGATAGCAGATAATATGTCTGAATTCCAAGGTTCATAGCTGAAGAAAATTTTTGCCTCAGAATGAATCTACCTTGAGTTCCACAGACCTGATTTAAATAAGATTTAGATTCAGTTTTTAGATGTAAAGTTAATTCTAGGATGATTCAAGGCTTTGGGGGTTGAAGGGCTGAGATGAATGTGTTCTACATGTCAGATAGGTACAATTTTTTGTTGTTGTGTCAGTTGTGGGGCTTGAACTCTGGGCCTGGGCGCTGTCCCTGAGCTCTTCAGCTCAAGGGTAGTGCTCTACCACTTGAGCTACAGTGCCACTATTTTTTCTGGTGTTTTACTGGAGATAAGAGTTCAGGCCCCATGATCAACAAAAACAAAACAAAACAGAGTCTTACAGAGTTTCCTTGCCTGGGCTGGCTTTGAACTACAATTCTCAGATCTCAGCCTCTTTGTTAGCTAGTATTATAGGCGTGAGCCACCAGAGCCCAGCTAGACACAAATTTTGAGAGGTTAGAAGGGAGAGTTCTGGAAATGATTTTTGCTCTCTGCTAAATATACACACAAATACACTATATGTGGAGACAAGGTCTCTGAATAAGATCTCTGAATTAAAGGGGGTCATTAGGTTACTCCTTGATGTTTCTGACCTCAGGTTGGTGTCCAGCTCTAGAGTCAGTCTGCAAAAAGAAAGAAAAATAGCCCTTGGCGTTAGAGGCATGGCTCAGGTGGTAGATTTCCAGTCAGTGAGTGAAAGTCTCAGGTACTGAATTCGAATCCCAATCTTAGACAAAAAATCATTCAGCTTGATACATACCCCCCTGCCCCTGTGGATGGTGGGGCTTTGGGTGAGCAGGTCACCCTCTTGCTTGCAGCTGCATGACAGATTGCAGAATGGCCAGGGCATCCAGATATGCAGTCCCTGTTCACCAGCATCAGATGACTGAGCAGATTGATGGTGACCACATTGAGGAAGATGGGCCACAGTTTGTAGTTCAGTCTTGCTCTTCTCAGATTCAGCAGTGGTTAAGTGGTGACACTATCCCAGGTTATCTTTGAGCACCAAATGAAAGTTGTTATATATGAATGAGAAAGGGGCACTGAAGTTTGGTTGTGCCAAGTTCTTCATGCATTTTTTTAAAGCTCTTTAAAAAATTACACTTGGGTGAGATTGATTGGGATACATTGTAAACATGTTAAAGTGCAACTGTAAAATCCTCCTTTTATAACTAATATAAACTAATAAAACATGTATTTATATTTGGGAATTAGTATTTTCTTTGCAGTTATCGTATAAAGGCCATTTTCATATGTAGACAAAAATCTGAAATGAGAGGGAAAGAAAAGAAGTATCTGAGTCAAAATGGCAGACAAGGACAGAATAAAAGAACCTCACAGCCCCTCCCTAGATAACTGGTAAATGTCTGTTTTTTGTTTTGGTAAAATATATGTAGCATAAAAAATACCATTTTAACCTTTTTTAAGTGTTCAGTTCACTGTCATAAAGTACATTCACATGGTTCTGCACCATCACTGCTATCCACCACCAGAACATTTTCATTTACCAAACTAGAACTGTGTCCATTAAACACTAATTTTCCTTTCCCTTTCCCAGCCTCTGACTGCCGTATCCCACTTTCTTTCTGCTACTCAGTACCTCATACAAGCAGAATCATATGTAAGATTTGTCTTTTGGGGACTGCCTTATTTCACATAGTATATGTTCTCAAGATTCATCTCTGCTGTGCTGTAGCCATTTGCCATAGTTTCCTTTTTAAGACTGAATAACATTTCATTTTATGCATATTCCCCATTTGTTCACCCATTGATCTTGTCTCTGGGGACTTAATGTTATTTCCACATTGAACCAGTGTTAGCACTGCTTTGAATGTATGAGATGATAGATACCTCATCATGGCGCCCTCATCTCATATCTCATTAGGACCGGCTGGTTTGGTGCTAGCTTCTGAAATGAGCCTAATTTCTAGAAACGCTAATAGTGCATTAGATGGTGCAAATCATTCTCCTTGTTCCATCTTAAAAGGCCTATTCTCTCTCTCTCTCTCTCTCTCTCTCTCTCTCTCTCTCTCTCTCTCTCTCTCTCTCTCTCTCTCTCTCTCTCTCTCTCTCTGTCGTGGGGCTTGAACTCTGGGCCTGGGCACTGTCCCTCAGCTCTTCAGCTCAAGGTGAGCGCTCTACTACTTGAGCTACAGTGCCACTTCTGGTTTTCTGGTGGTTTATTGGAGATAAGAGTCTCACGGTCTTTCCTGCCTGGGCTGGCTTTGAACCGTGATCCTCAGATCTCAGCCTCCTGAGTAGCTAGGATTACAGGCATGAGCCACCAGCGCCCAGCAAAAGGCCTATTTTCAAGTTAATATATTTCAGATTTCTCTATATGTAACACTCACTTCTGAAATATGTTTTTTGTTCATTGAATAGAATAGATTTCTCATAAACATTTGCTTCAGAACTGCTTCCTCATAATTTTCCAAATTAGGGCAGTAAGGCCTGTTCTCTGTATTACTGGTAGTTTTCTGTTAGTGTATCACATAGCAAGCCATCAGATGTCCCTTTAAGATGTGCTGCAGTTTGGAAATTAGAGTTTTTGACTATTTCTACTTTATAAATCCTGCTTCTGTCTGAAAATATAACAGCTCTATTTCCCCAAAACTTATATTCATGAAACACAAGCTATAGATTGTTTTTTTTTTCTTCCAAATATCCCTAGAAAATGTCACCTTGTTTCAAAATATCTTCCTCTTTGTTTTACTCATAATGTGTACTTTCAGCTGGAGTGAATGGTGCAATATACTATTTTGGATAGGCTTATCAAGACAAGTTCTAAAATATTAAAAAATAAATATAAAAAAAAACAAGTTTTGTTTTGTTTTGTTTTTGCTCATTGAGCCTAAGCTCTGCAGTTATGTCTATTAACCAGCAGGTGGCTGTCTAGCCACAGTCGGCTCCCATAGTCTCCTGGGATTACCCCATGTAGCACATTTATTTTGGCACTTCTGGCCTTTTGACATTCCCACATTACTGAGATATTAATTGAGTTCTAGTATTTGACATGATAATCTCATAAAAGCTCCTTTAAATTAAGAATGAATAGAAGGCATTTAAAAGTTAAAAATAAGTCCCAAACATCAGTTTAATGTAAAATTTAGCACTATATGCACATTTGGAGCTTACCAACTTCTCTTAGTTGGCTGTTTAGAAACAAGCAAGATATTCTGTTTATCTAGTTAAAAGATCTGGGTATAGCTGGGTTTGGGTAGCTCATATCTGCAATCCTAGCTACTTGAGGTTGAGATCTGAGGATTGCAGTGTAAAGCCAGCCTGGGCAGGAGACTCCTATCTCCAGTTAGCTACCAAAAAGCTGGAAGTGGAGTTAGGGTTCAAGTGGTAGAGCATTAGCTTTGAGCATAATGCTCAGAGACAGTGCCCATGCCCAGAGTTCAAGCCCCAGGACCAACACCAAAAACAAAACAAAAACTCTGGGTTACTAGGTGCCAGTGGCTCATGCCTGTAATCCTAGGTAGTAGGAGGCTGAGATCTGGGGATCCTAGTTCAAAGCCAGCCTGGGCAGAAAAGTCCCCATCTCCATGAGACTCTTATCTCCAGTTAATCACAGAAAAAACTGGAAGTGGCACTATGGCTCAAGTGGTAGAGTGCTAGCCTGAAGCAAAAAGGAGCTCAGGGGCAGCGCCCAATCCCAGAGTTTGAGCTTCAGGACTAGTAAACAAAATAAAACAAAAAACCCTGGGTATGGCTTCACCCAGAACTTCATCAGCTAATTTACTAATTTTCACTTGGCAGTAGCTTCTATTCCATAAGCCAGCCTCCCTGGTTCAGATCCTTGCTTCCTTTGAGCCCCTGTCCTTCCTCAGCAGCGTGAAACAAGGCTCTAGTCTTCTCAGCTTCTTAACCCTTAGGTAAGGTGACTCAATGACAATACTCATAGAGCTTGGCACAGCCTGTTGGACAGAGGCTTCTGCAGTGTTGCAGGTCTAAAGAATCAGTACGTTTTCTATGGAGTCACAGAACATGACACACAACACAAAGGCTCACCCTACTGGTCAGGCTTGCCAGCATTCAGCTTCCTTCATTGGGAATGGGGTTGGGCATCCCAGTAGGCCCTTCTGACAGAGGCGCCTAGTGCTGAGCCCCTTGTCCTCTTTGCCTAAGTTCCAGACATCCCTCAACTCAGTTCAGCTCTTACTTGTCAGTAAAGTCAGACAGGGCATGTAATAAATATGAGATGCCACAGTAAATGGCTATGTGAAGACTAGTAGAAGAGAGCAGGTAAAGCCAACAATTACAGTATGGTGGGGAGGACAGAAGAAACTGACATCATTGGGTGCTTCTGAATGAGGTATACATCACTGGGTGCTTTCTAAAGAGGTGGCGCTGAAACTCTGACCAGTCCAGGGCCAGCCCTTAAAAAACAGCTCTGTCATTCCCCCCAAAATTATTAGCACTCAACAAATAACTAATTTGAAAGATAACCAATGTGAGAAGTTCTCAAAGTGGAGGTTCTGGCTCTTGTCATTTTCATCAAAATGTGTGAGTTTCCAAGATGGTTCTTGACTGTTTTTGCTCATTGGCTCCTGAGTTGACCAGTTCTCAAAGTGTGGGGAAGAAGGTGCTGGAAAACACTCTTAGCACTTGTTAAGACCTGTGTGAATCTCCAGAGTCAGCCTGGGTATGGGCCTGCTAAGCTTGTCACAAGCCCAAACTGGGAACTCCTTTTTAAGGACTGGGGCTGGGATTAAAACTTCAACTCAGTATTTCCCTTCAGGATGGCTCTAAACCCTTCCCCACTCATTTCTACTAGCAGTCAGGGGAGAGCCATTGCCATTCCTCTCTAGGTGTACAGAGGCCCACCCTTACTGTCTTCCACCTCACTCAGAAACAGCTTTTGACCACTCCACCATGCCAGGCCCAGGCTCAGACTAGACAAGGTCAAAGGCAGGCCTTTGAAATTTATAGCTAGAGTGGCTGTGCATGTGTTTGTTCTCAGAGAAATGCATTCCCTAAGCACTCCTGGTAAGCATCCCAGTTAATCAGGCTTCATCCTTCTGAGCTCCCACCCAAATAGATTCAGCTTTTAACACCAATTTGATGGTTGAACTGTCTCTGGTGTCTGACCAGGTAATTAATTAGATACCTTCCCCTCTCTCCTCCCCCCTCAGTCTGTAGGTCTCTGTGGGTTTGGGAGCCATACTAGCTCACTGGAACAGCTAAGTGTGTACTACTTTTGCTTTTTCATTGCAGGAATGAGCTAGAGCGACAGTTCCTTGAATTGCTCCAGTTCAACATCAATGTCCCTTCCAGTGTGTATGCCAAGTATTATTTTGACCTTCGCTCTCTGGCAGAAGCAAACAACTTGAGCTTTCCCTTGGAGCCTCTGAGTAGGGAGCGGGCCCACAAACTGGAGGTAAGGTGGTTTAGGACATTGCTGTGCAGGGCAGAGGACCATGTAAATGATGTAGATGTATGTGTGTGTCACCACAATGGCAACCTCTCCACTTAGGAGATCACATCTATTAGAAGGAAAGGCAGGGAGGTAAGAAGGGTAAGAGGCTCTTCCAGAGAAGGCTTGCTGAGGCCTGATCTCTTTTCCTCTGGAATTTAACTTTGGCAGTGTTTTGGCCTTAACCATAGAGCCTATGACTGAATTGGTAGATGGCACAACCCTGTCCCAAGAGGTCCCCATGCTGCTCATTCTACCATCTGTTTCAAGTAAAATGCTAACACTTTTAGCATAATCTTGTATAACAGCTGTAAATGAAACTAAGAGCTTGAGGAAGAGATTTGTTAAGATCACAGATTTAAAAATCATATATATTTATTTACACAAAAAAGTGATGTGGAAATCTCAAGAAGAAAACTTAGTAAAATAATGGAAAGGATTGGTGAAAACAAAAATGCAGGGGCTGGAAAGGTGGCTCAGTGGTAGAGTCCTTGCCTTGCATGCCTGAGGCCCTGGGTTTGATTCCTCATTACCACATAAGCAGAAAAAGCTGGAAGTGGCGCTGTGGCTCAGATGGCAGAGTGCTAGCCTTGAGCTGAAGAGCTGAGGGACAGCGCCCAGACCCAGTTCAAACCCATGACCAACAAAAAATAAATAAAGTAATTTAAAGAATATTTTTTTAAATGCAGAGAAGTTTGTAGAACTCAGTCATTTCAGTGTGTTTGTTCCCAGCCATTGGGATGAAAATGGTCATTCAGTTTCCTAAGTCTCATCTATCAATAGGAAAACTGAAGAGCATTGTATGATGCATACTGTGATCTTACCACTTCAGAGGCAGGAGGATCACAGGCTCAAGACCTCAAAAAACAATTTTTTTTAAAGGAAATCTAGAACGCCTTCCTCTGAGGCATTTTTTCCAAGTCACATGTGCAGACATAAAACAAGAGGTTTTCATTGACCATGAGCCTATGCCCAGTTGTACTCCAGGCCCCTTGCATGCTGCGATGGGTTCTAAGTGCTCCTGCAGTGCTAAGGAGAAGAGGAACTTGGACTTCCTAAGGTCACTAATCCCTAAAGAAAACCTACCTGTATGCATCCTCTGGAGTGCATCCAGTGGTATGTCAGCCCACCTGTGAGCACAGGCTGGTGGGCATCGGGGGTGGTGCCTACCATATATTCATACCACCATTTGAGGTTTAAGTCAAGCAAGGAAAGAGGACTCACCTGTCCTGAGCTGCTGTGCTTCTGGAGTTCTCTATGGTTAGTAATGTCCTGATCAAGCTGCACTTTTCTGAGGACTAGATCCTGTCAAGGCTGGACAGAATGGCCTCAGGAAAAGCAATTGATGCCCTTTTGAGATCATTTGTAAGGGGTAGGGATGTGTAATTTTCCCATACTCTAGCATCCTTTTAGTCCATTTGGTTAAGCAAATGCCAGAAAGAAAAAGAATAAGTCACAGTAGAAGCTACAGGTATCTAAGTGCTGCACCTGTTCAGATCTACTGCCAGATGACTTTTTTCCCCTGACACACTGGTTGTACTGCAGAGCACAGAAACACTCACTGAAAACCAAGGCAGACACGAAGTGCCTTTTTGATAGCTAGACATTTGGCTTTGAAATAAATTGTCTGTGATTAGGGCTAATAGAACTTTGCATTATAAAATCTCGAGTAGATGTACAATGCTTAACCTGGTGCTATTGTGATGCTGCATTCAGACTCACTAGACTGAGAGGCAACAGATAATATTACAGAATTTATCTTGTAGGTGCCCAGTAATTATACCTGTAATCCTAGCTACTACTCAGTAAGTTATGAAGATTGTGCTTCAAAGCCAGGCCAGACATGAAAGCCTGTGAGACTCTTAATTAACCATCAGAAAGCCAGAAATAGAGCTGTGTCTTAAGTGGTAGAGCAAGCTTTGAGAGGAAAAAAAAAATCTCAGGTACAGTGACCAAGTCCCAGGACCAAAAAATGACAGCTCAAAGCCAGGCACCAGTGGCTCTCACCTGTAATCCTAGCTACTCAGGAGGCTGAGATCTGAGGATCATGGTCCAAAGCCAGCCCGGGCAGGAAAGTCCCTGAGACCCATATCTCCAATTAACCACCAGAAAACTCGAAGTGGCACTATAGCTCAAGTGGTAGGGCATTACCAGCCTTGAGCTGAAGAGTTGCGGGACAGCACCCAGACCAGAGTTTGAGCTCCACCACCAACCAAAAAAAAAAAAAGCTCTAATAATGCCTCTTAGGAATCTGATTTTTTCTTTTCAAATATACCATCTGTATGAATTATGGGTGGGTACCTGTTTGGGATGAGAGGTCTTCAACCTTGCTTAAACTCCTCCATTACTTTTGTTCTCCTCCAGTCCATCTTCCATGCTATCACTGGAATTGTTGTTGTAAAATGCAGTCTCAAGGTTTACCATGTTCCTTTAACATCACAGACAAGTGTCTACCCGCTGAGTGAAGGCTGAGCAGCCAGCCTGCTGTCTCTGCTGTCCTGTAGCCCCTGGGCCTGGCCTTGCCCACCACTCCCCTTGTCATGTGACTGGGATCTTTTGTTCTTGCTGAGGATTCCTTAAGCCCTCCCTCCTCCAGGCAGTCTTTGGAACCTGGTTCTGATGCCAGCTGCAAGTGCCCCTACTCTCCCCTCCATTTCCAGGCACTTGGAACAGACATACCCTATAGTGTCCAGGCTTTGTTGTATACACATCTCAGTTGGAATTTACACCATTGGGAGTAAAGCTTCCCTTTTGGATTTACCTTGTGGAGTTAGATACAGACAGCAGACAGTAGGCAGTATGTTAGAAGGTTAGAGAAGAACAGATGAGTCTGGAGTGAGATGGCTGTACGAGCAGCCTTGGGACTGGGGGATGGATGTTCACCAAGAGACAGGTTTGGAGATGGAAGCCTTGAAAGTCTTCCTGGCTAGGCAGGAGCTGCCCCAGGCCCAGAGTGGGGTCCAGCTCTGACCTTCACTGTTTCTCTTCCTGCAGGCCATCTCTCGCCTCTGTGAGGACAAGTACAAGGACTTGAGAAGAACCACAAGAAAACGGTCAGCAAGTGCTGACAACCTGACTCTGCCACGATGGTCCCCAGCCATCATCTCCTAACCACGATATTCCCACTCAAGGCCGTCCCCGAGCTCCTCCTGTAGTTTGAGAAAAGACAAACGTTGGGGTGGTTTAGTTTTTTGTTTTTTGTTTTTTTCTTCTTCTTTTTTAACTCATAGTTTTGTCAGGCTGCCTTCACGCCCACCTCCGTGCTGTGTCCCTGCACACAGCAAGGCTTCAAGGGATGCAAGATCAGTTCTGGAAATCCTGAGTCACACCTTTCCCCATGGCTAACAGCTCTTCCTTCTAGAGGAAACAGACTTCAATCCTGGAGGAGTTTATGAAGGGACAGGGAAGTCACATAGAGGCAGGGAAATGATTAAGTGGCCTGGCTATTCATTCCTAAGTTCCCATCCAGTCAGTTGAGTTGGTGGGAACCATGCAGTAGATAGCAGAGTTGGATGTGCATTAAAGACAGGAGTGCCACGTCCATGGCCCCTCTGGATCACTATGTTCTGTAAGACTTCCTGCATTCCTTCTTGCTGCTTTTTGGAACTTGGGGGATTTTTGTTTGTTGGTTTTTATTCTGTTTGGTTTTGGTCCCACAGAGCAGAGAATATAGTTTGTACCCACCATGGCACAGACTTCCAAATAAATAGTACTGGTTGTTTCTCTCTGCACTATTTTTGTGAGCTGTCTTCTGAGCTTTCTTCCTCACTGTGGGATGTGCTTGTTACATTTATGTACATCTTTATATCAGTTCTCTTTAACATTGGCAAAAGTAATGACTGTTGTGCTGAACCAAAATTATCCCTTTCCCTACTTACTCCCTGCCCCAAGAAAATTCTAGATCACATGGGTGCTTGTGCCTTCCAATTTTCTTGCAGTTACGTTGTTGTTTTTCATTTTCTTTTCTCGTCTGACCTGAAGTGATAGAAAAATCAGTCAACCTCTATGAAGAGGGCTGAAAGAAACTGCAGCAAGGTTCATTGTTGGGGTGAGAGTGCTTCTCTGAGTGTTTCCAGGGAGCTGGGCATCTGCCTGAAGTCACTGTGGAGGACCACGTCTGTGCACCCCATCCAGCTCCTCCTCCACTTTATGCCCATGGTTGCAAGCAATATTCTCAACTTTTATATGTTTACTTGAAATCAAAGCTAGTCTATTTGTATAAAAGTTTTTACGAATCTAAAATTTAAAAAAAAAGGGGGGGGATATTCTTATGCGAAGATTACTGAAGGGAAAAATGTTACTATTTACTGAGGTATTTTTCACAGAATGATTGAATAAAAAAACTCAACTTGCATTTTCATTGTGGGTGCTTAGAGAAGTTACACAAAAATTCAAACTGTGAAGGTTTAGGCTTCGTTAATTAGGACCATACTTTTTCATTTTCTGACTATCCCTAATTTCCTTATGGGTTAGGTAAGAATCTTTTATATAATTAAAATAAAAGGGTTAAAGATAGAGCATCAGAGAACAAAATTGATGTCTATTTTGAGAATCTGAGTCATTTGTGCATAAAGTGCTTTGCATTTTTTCTTTTCTTAGGTCACAGTAACTACAACTTTGGAGCTCTTTCCTTTTCAAGTCTCTGAGGCACACGCAAGCAGATGGTCTTCTGTGTTTCATTGTCCCCCTATGCTTTAGGACCTTGGAACTTTGTGATACCTTAAAGTTGTAACACTTGATCCACACATGCCTGCTCTCAGTGAACTGTGCTTTGGAAATGGGAGGGACTCAGAAAATAACAATCCCATGAACACTAAACCCAGAGTGCTCAGTCACGCTTCTGTGGAACGTAGGTGAGGTGGAACCATAACTGTTTAGGCCATCATAGGCCCAAATTCTTTCTGGCCTTTAAACAGTCAAAAGCAAGCAAGCAGAAAATGAAAAGTGAATTTCCTTCTCAGTATAATTGAGTTGATTACTCCAATTGAGTACCAAAATGAACTTCTCTCCTCAATAAGAGTTGAATTTAGAAACTTTAGAGATCTAAAAAACATAGAATCAGTTTATATTCCCCAATCTATGTAACTTTCAAAGGGACGTATTTTCTTAGCTTAATATAAATACCTCTTAAACATAAATTTGTTCCTCTCATGTAAAATACCTTATTTTACTGATCCATTTCAGGAAAGAAGTTCTGCTGACTTTTTAGCAGATCTTATTTTTATCCCTTTTATTTGATAGAGATTTGAGAATTATGTAAATATTACAGTACATCTGCTATTATTTTGTGGGTTTATTAAACTACTTTGAAAGATTGTATAGTCTATTTATTGTATCTCTGTACATACAGTCTGATACCTGAAATTTACAGTGGATTCCATAAAACCTGGCTCGATTTTGCTCAGACTGTTCAGTATTGTTTTAGCCTTGCACTGGACTCTACCTCTGTATAGGAAAAATTTCCATATTCATTAATGGGTATTAATCTGTATTACTTGGTTATGTTTCTTGCACACTAAGGATTTTTTTAAACTGCTGTAAATGCAGACTTTAGTTTTTACTTTTGCAGTTTGGATCACTTAGTACATAGTTAGGTAGATACCTTAGGTTGATTTTATTTTTCTACATGATAGTGAAGACTTATTGTTTTGTTGTCTGGTTCTAAGTTTGCCAAAAAGAAGAAAACAACACAAAACAATGATAGTATCTATTGATAAATCATTGACATAACTTTCTTGTAATTTGTTTTCAAGGTAGTTCAATGCCCTACAATTAAATTAGATGGCTATTTAGTGTAGTGTTTGAGTGGAAATTTTTTGTCATTAATGAAGGATAAATGAAACCAAATGTTTCGTTGACTTTAATTTTAGATTCAACTTAAGTGATAAGGTCATTGGGACAATAAATATCATGATGAATCCTGTTTAACTAGGAAAGGGAAGGAAGGCAGGGGTTTACAACCAAACTGGAGGGCCAGGAGTGAAAGGCCCAAACCCTGGAGGTGCTCCCGTGCCTTCACGCACCAGGTGAGGCCAGAGGCACAGCCTCACCCAACCTGTGCCTCCTGCTCTGAGCCACCTCCGCCTCCTTCTCTTGGTCTTTGGCAGGAGCACCTCCAACGTGGGATTTCCCTTGGTTCTAGAGATTTTGCTCTGAGCTGAGCTGCAGGGCAGAAAGTGGGTAGTAGCAATTTTGACTTTTCCTGCTGCTTTTGGTAATCTGTCACCTGGGGCCATATTTTATGGTTTTGAAATTTTAAAAATAATAAAATATGATTCCTGGCTCATTGTAGGTATTTAATGTGTTAAATAAATAAATACACACATAGAACAAATAATGCCTGCCTGCTGTATTTTTTTTTTTAGTTACGTTGAGTGAATAATTCTTTGTAAGCACAGAGGGAGAAAGTATTAGCCCAGGAGTCAACTCCGAACAGTATGAAACCTCACAAACCTGTCAGTCCAGATGGGGCATAGAGGCCTAATAAGATGCCATCTTATTTTTAAAAAATCAGCCTCTCTGGACTTTACCTGGGGTCACTCTCACAAGACAAGAGTGGGTATGTCTTCCACATGTGGACCATTGTCTCAAAAGGCAGCCATGCAGAGCGCTCCTGTCCTCATTCAAAAAGAGGAGGAGCTTGGCATGGTGGCCTGTGGCTGGAACCCCAGCACTGGAGGAAGATGGAACATTTGAAGTCAGCCTGGAATGTATAGCCTGTCTCAAAACACAGAGACCAAGAACTAAGAAATAAGCTCCAGCGGAGCTGGAGAAAGGCTACCTGGCCTTCAAGGGAAGTCCCACAGACACTCTTACTAAGATAATAGTTCGCAGTTACTGAATGCAAAGTCTCAAGGCAAACCTGCCAAACAGACCCAGTGGAGGTGGTAGAGCCACAGTGCTCATGGCCACGTTACTGAACAAGTTAGCAGATTCCTCCCCAGTTTTTTCTGTTAGATTTTCTTATATATGTGAAGGGGCTGTCGGTTTTCTTCTGCTCCTTTCCATGAGCAACTCTCAGTTGCCAAAAGGATCTGCTTCTTTGTTTGTTTTTTGTCATGGGGCTTGAACTCAGGGCCTGGGTGCTGTCCCTCAGCTCTTCAGCTCAAGGCTAGCGCTCTACCACTTGAACCACAGTGCCACTTCCGGTTTTCTGGTGGTTTATTGGAGATTAAGAGTCTGATGGGCTTTCCTGCCCAGGCTGGCTTTGAATCTTGATACTCAGATCTCGGCCTCCTGAATAGGATGACAGGTGTGAGCCACCAGTGCCTGGCAAAGGATCTGCTTTTTATTATTCAAGTGAAAGCCATTGGAAAGCCCCTTATATTGGCAATGCTATAAGTTTGAGTTGAACATAAGCACCCAGGTGAACATTTGTCCTGACAATTTGTCCTCTGTGGCTCTTTATAGAAAGTTCTCAAGCTGTTACAGTTAAAAAAAAAAAAAAAAACCAAGACTGACATTTTATAGCTCTCAAAGTTTTGTGTGATTTGTGGTTAGGGAGACCTGTTCCTTCTGAGAATTGTTTGTATAAGAATTTCAAATGTGGGTTAAATAATGTCATTCCAAAATACAGTGTTGGGCAAAAATAGTAAATGAACTTACATGTAACAGTATTCATACCAGTTTGTGTGGTTAGTGGAACAACAACTTTTTTGCCGTTTCTTCCATGAGACTTCATCTCCAAAACAACCAGGAAAAAAGCTGGCTGAAGGAGAAAGCCAGCCTCCTGTACTCTGCCTTGAACTCAGGACCTGGGCACTGTCCCTTTTCTAAAGGCTGGCGTTCTACCACTTGAGTCAAGGTTCCACTTCCAGCTTTTTGGACGTTAATTGGAAGTAAGTCTCATAGACTCCTTCCTGGGCTGACTACCATGATACTCAGGTCTCAGCCTCCTGAGGAGCTAGGATTATAGGTGTGTCACTAGTGCCCAGATGCACATTCTTCATATTTGGACATGTGCTGTAATGTCTTGTTCTCTGAGACATCCCGCATAGAAGATCATCTCTTCTGGGTTGCTCTAGCCTGGCCCAACTTTAAGCCTTTGTATTGCCATCTGCTGCCTTTCTTGTTTATTGCTCACTGTCTTCCTCCTGCTCCTGGGATGCCTGCTCAGGAAGCCATGCCTCATCTAATTCATTCCCTGCTCCACAGAGTGAGTAAGGTTTTATAACCAACTTCTCAAGTAAAAAGAGCAAAGGCATCCTACAAGAAGATAACACAAATGCCTAAGAAAAATGTTCCTCACATCAAAACCTCATGGAGCTGGGTGCTGGTGGCTCGGCTTACACCTGTAATTCCTACTCAGGAGGCTGAGATCTGAAGATTGCTGCTGAAAGCCATCCCGGGTGAAAGCCTTCAAGACTCATCTTCAATTAGCCATCAAAAGGCCAGAAATGGAGCTATGGTTCAAGTGGTTGAGTAGGAAAGCTTGGGGATAGCATCCAGGACCAGAATTCAAGCCCTCATGATTGACAAAAGTCTCAAAGGAACTTTATTGCCTGGGCTGGCTTCGAACTGCAACCCTCAGATTTCAGCCTCCTGAGTAGCTATGATTACAAGCATGAGGCACCAGTGCCTGGCTCTTTTTTTCTTCTTTTACATTCCTTTTTCATTTCTCTTTTTTTAGGTAAGATCTTGGGCTTTGGCCTACATCTGTCTCCTAAATTGCTGGGATTACAGGCATGAACCAACTTGCCAGTCAATGCTTTTCTTTTTCACTTCTCTGCTGACGGGAAAGCAGATGCTTTTCTCATTGTTTCTTGTAGGCTCTGAGGTTTAGAAAGGTGAAGTGACTTGGCAATGGTCATATAGTCAGCAAACAGCAACTCTTCCAGCCAGACCTGCCACGTGAATCTTTGTATGTGTGACCCTTGGAGAAGGGATTGCTGCAGTATTTCAGCTTTAAAAATACTTAGCAAATAAAGCAACTTTAAGTGTGGATGCGGTGTGGGGATTCTGCTATTTTTATAGTTGCTATATGTAGAAATCATTTTATTTGGCATTTTATAGAAATCTACAAGTTGGTATTTCAGAATTGCCTGATCCTCCTCCATCCTGTCAAGGTTTAGGAGTCAGAGAATATTGAAGTGTGAGAAGCCCTTACTTTGTTCTTTCTACACTTGTAATTTTTGTAAGTTGGAGATGCTTTTTTTCCAGCTCAAAATGTGTCTTTCCTGTGACTTTTTTTTTCTTTTTGTTGCAGTCCAGCGGCCTAAACTTAAGGGCCTGGGAGCTATACTTTATCTTTTTTGCTCAAGGCTAGTGCTCTGCCTCTTGCAAGCTCCATTTGCAGCTTTTATTTTTGTGCTTAATTGGAGATGATAGTCTCATTAAATTTCTTGCCTGAGCTAGCTTTGAATATCTGTCCTCAGATCTCAGCTTTCTGAGTAGCTAGGATTACAGGCATGACCCACCAGCACCTGGCCATCCTGTGACACTTAGATATCTTACCTAAACTGGGCCAGCAGCTTGTTATGTCTCAGCTCAGAAGTCCACTTTTCTTGGACTGCCACACCTCACCCCATCATCCATGAGCCCTCATTCACTCATTTGTTTAATGGCACATTATTATCTGATGACACTCTGCTTCTATGCTTGGGTTTTAAGTAGTCAGTCTTCCTATTGAAGGCAGAGCCTGCTTCTCATGGTTAAACAGGAACCTGGCTTCATTGCTTGCTAGATGAACAGCAGCTGCTAAGGTATGGTCTCAGCAAAGGGGATTGCTGATCTCACATCTGGGCACTGGAAAGTACAGCATCCAGAGCTTGCAGGACTGGTTGGCATCAATAGCACAGGCTGTTGACTCAAGTGAGATTGCTGTTGATTGCTTGTCCCTGGCTTTCTGTTTAAAGCTGTTCTTGATTGATGAGAATGGATTCTTGTGATAGCCAGATAATAAATAGCCAGGTCCTCCCTAGAGGACAGAAACATTTTAAGAGTCATAAATCTCTAGCAAACAATCATCTGACTTGCTTACCTCTATACCAGAGGTTACAAGGATAGCCATATGAGGCACTTAGTAAATACATGTTGAAAGGACAATAATACACCCCGATGGAGGACTGGTCTCAGCCATGTCTTCTGTTGTTACCTTATGCAGTGGGTAGTTTCCCCACTTCTCAGGTGACAAAACAGGAGAAGGTAAATAGGGTGGCAGAGCATGGATTTGAACCTTCACCAATCTGATCCTTAAATCTGTGCTTGTAGCTAGGAATGCAAAGGTAAAGCACCTGACACACACACACACACACACACACACACACACACACACACACACACACACACACACACACACACACACACACACACACACACACACACACACACACACCATGCTTACTATTACTTTACCTTCTCACCTCCCAACATAAAGGATTAAATATTCACCTAGGAAAGAAGTGTTTAGAACCCATCCACAAATTTTGCCTCCCTAGAAATTCTAGATGCACAGCTGAATCAAGAAAATAATGGTTTCAAAATTCCTTACAAGTTGTGTGTAGTGGCTCAAGCTACTTGGAAAACAAAGATCCGAGGAGTCATGGTTGATGACAGCCTTGGCATAAAATTTCTTGAGACTCCATCAACCACTGGCTGAATGTAGTGGTGTGTATTTGTTACCCCAGCTACGGGAGGTACAATGGCTGGACCCAGTGGCACATGCCTGTCATCCCCAGCAGCCAAGAGAGGCATAAGTAGAAAGACTGCAGCCCAGATGGGACTAGAAATAATACAAGACCTTACCTTGAAAAGAACCGATGCAAAAGGGAACTAGAAGTGTGGCTCAAGTTGTAGAACACTTGCCTAGCTCTGAGTTCAAACCCTAGTCTGCAAAAGAAGAACGAAAAAAAAACTTGTGAATGCACAGAGCTGAAAACAAAAGAATCCCCTCACCCCTGAGACATTTCACTATTTGTTAAAGAGCGAGTACTAAATACCAGCTCAAGTATTTACCCGTGCATTGCTCAGAAGATACCTGGGCATCTGGTTTGCTAATGCATCATTAGCTTCATGCTCCATTAATGAGAGACTTCTTCATCATTAGCCTTCTTCATCATTAGCTTCATGCTCCATTAAAGAGAGAGTTTGAAAGGTCGACTGGCTGGCTCTGCACAAGGCATTGGGCCCTTGGAATTGTACCTTTGTCATAACTCCATTACAGCATTTTCTTTTCTCCCTAGTCAGGAGCAGAAATTGCTCACAACAAAGCATACTCCAATCCTGTATCTAAATCCTGTTTTGTCTCCATACAGGACCTTTACTGCTACAAATTGTTGGCCAGCCCTTTCTCCTTTGGGAAAGTTATGTTGCAAATATAAGCTCTA
Source organism: Dipodomys merriami (assembly GCF_024711535.1). Lineage (NCBI taxonomy): Eukaryota > Metazoa > Chordata > Mammalia > Rodentia > Heteromyidae > Dipodomys > Dipodomys merriami. Next base: position 19,347,157 of record NW_027205603.1, on the reverse strand, counting down.
AGAACTCCACCATAATATTAAGAAAAAGCATAATAGAAAAATGTATCACTAACAAAGCAAGTGTCTCTAAATTCTCCCATGTGAGTTTCCTTACTGGCTAGTTCTTTTCTCTCCCTCCCTCTTCCTCTCTGCTCCTCTTCCCTTCCTTCCTTTCCTTCCAGTACTGGGGATTGAACTCAGGCCTTGCACTCTACTTGGTTTTCTTGATCGAAGTTGGCACTTTACCACTTGAACCACATCCATTTCCCATTTTTGGTGGTTAATTGGAGATGAGCCACAGATTTTTCTGCTCAAAGTGGCTTCAAACCAGGATCTTCAGATCTCAGCCTCCTGAATAGGCTTGAGCCACCAGCACCTGGCTGGCCAGTTCTTTTTACAAAGAGTACAGATTTGCTCCACAGGAAATTAATGTTTCTGCTGCCTTATTAGCCAAACTAAGTGCAGTGTCAAAGTCCCCTGTGACTTTCCTTCATGATGGGCCACAGATTTTATGAAACTTCTGAATCTCAGTGATCACACTTCTTGGCACTGGAGAAATCCAAATGTCCCTAGTTGCTGAATTTTCTTTGATTACGTGACTAAATATTTTCATAGGTGTGTACATCTTGTTCTCTGGGTAATCTGTTAGAAAGTCAGGGAAGTTTTGGTGTTAAATTACACAGATACTTTCCCCACCCAGGTTCTGCCTGCATAAAATATTTGTTAGGGTAAACAGGTTCCATTCTTAAGACCTCACAGAGCCTGTCATTCTTAGATGAACTGATTGACTTGGTGCTCCTATGGAAATTTGGTGACAAGCAGGACAGCCTGTTAGCAGGAAAATGTCCTGAAATAGCCAGAACAGCTGGGCATAGCATAGAATTTTCCAGCATTGCATTGTACTTATTTAGAGCCCCAGCTAAGTCTGAGTGCTAAGGAGAGCAAGCCTCTGGAAAGGAAGAGGATTCAAGAATGACAGATGAGGGGCTAGCATTTGCTGAACCAGCTTTGTAAGAGCAGACTCGAGAACCAATTCACTGAGGATGCAAGCGTTTTAGTGATCCCAGAACTCTAGCTTTTTTTGAGGAAGCCATTAAAGGCAATCTCCCTATCCACTCATGTTATTCCTCACAAGCCTCAGGAGGCCCTGATGAAAGTTTGAGGGCAAAGTGGTGCCAGCCTTCCATGGAGGGCCCAAACATCAAAGGGGTAAGTGCAGGTACACAAATGCCCCCTTATAGCCTGAAGCACAAACCTTTATTCTTGTTAGCCTAGAAGTCATGAACTAGTAGCTTATGATGCAAACAGAGGCGGCTAGCTCCACATGTAGGGGAGAGGATGGGAGAGGAGGAGAGAAGGAGGTGGGAGCAGAAGGCAAAGGTCATGCGAAGACCATTTTATGGTGGACTGGGCATCAACCAGTCCTTCCACACAGAGGCCAATACTTTATAAACCAAATCAGAGTTGATGTATAGCTACAAGAAGGGAAATTTCATTTGATGAGAACCTATGATACAAATGAATATGGAAATGTACAGAAAAAAATGCCATTCTCCCCCCCCCCACCCCCACACCAAGTATTTGCTACTTGGGAATTTCTAGGTCTTGGGCTTGGGAGCTTGGTTCAAGATAGAGCACCTGCTTAGCAAACACAAGACCCCAGTGGCACCAGAAATCAAAAGGAACAAACACATAGGTGTTTTTGCAGTTGTCACAGACATCTCCAGTCTCTGCCACACACCTGCCCCTCCTCTTGTGTGCCCATCCTCATGACAGGCAGCCCCAACTGTCCAGGCTTGGAGATGTCCTTCTAAAGGGAGTCCCACCCCAGCATGATGCACAGCCTCAGCTGTCACTCCTATGGACCAGTCTAGGACCCCTTGCTCCATGGTGTCTCTCATCAGCTCAATTCAGATGCCCATTGCCTCTCCCCAACATCACCATGGTAACCTGCAGTTTTGCCTCTTTCTCATCCATTCTCTCCATGACAGCTCAGTGCTATCTCCTTATAATGCAGCTCTGACTGGGTCCCTTTCATTGGGAACCTGTAAAACCCACACTCTGCAGTACAGACTGGGGCCCTGGAAGCCTACCCCTGACCTCTTAATGCATGCTTTGGTCATCCTGGACTCTCCTCTAGTCCTACCTGGTGGCTGCCAGTTCTGGGTCATTACCCATTCTGCTTGCTACACTCAGATCATCCTCTTGTCCTCTATCAGCTTAGCAACTGCCACATGTCCTCTGGAATTGGCCATACTCCTCCTCAAATAGCCCTAAACTGGATACTGCCCATTCAGCTTGTCAGCAAATCGCCTTTCTGCCTCTGCACACAGTAGCTCCCAGAGTAGGGACAGGCCTCAAACATCTCTAGTACCAAGCACTATTTGGGACATGTGTCACTCACTGACTAAAAAAAAAAAAATAGTGTTGTCATAGGGCATAATTTCAATACATCTCATCTGGGGAATGATGGGTTTTTATTTTCTACCAAGAGCAAAGCATCAAGAGATGGGTGCACAGGCTGCTTTGGGGTTCCAACTTGACGAGATTAAAGGATGCTTAGGGAATTGGTGAAGCCAGTTGGAGACTGAAGTCAGTCAACCGGATGGGGAAGACCTGCCTCAAACTGGGGCTGCAGATTGGGTTCTTCTGGGACTTCTGCTGCTTCAACGAAATGACTCATTTCCCTGGTTCTCCAGGCTGCAGACTGACTGCCATTGTGGGATTCAGCCTTGGTGACCACAAAAGCCAAACTAACAAATCCCCTAGCTAGCTAGCTAGCTAGCTAGAACACAGTAGCCTTTGGCAGGCAGTCTCAAAGCAAGACAGTAGGAGTTCTTCATTCTTTCTTTGTAAAGTCTATCCAAACTAGTCCTGATCTAAGCTCTAGATACTACAGGAGCACCCCACATTTACCTCTAATCTGGGTGTGTTTATTTGGTGACATAATATATGAGGTAACCCGCCCCCATGCACACCCAAGGGGTCAGAGTGGGTACTGTGTGCCTGAACAACAAACGTGGCTTCTTGTTGGGTTTCTACTGTTATATTTCTTAGGGCCATTGGGAGTACTCTCTCTCTCTCTCTGTGTGTGTGTGTGTGTGTGTGTGTGTGTGTGTGTGTGTGTGTGTGTGTGTGTGTGTACTCGTACTTTAGGGCCTGGTACTCTTTCTTAGATTTTTTTTTTTTTTACTCAAGGCTGATGCTCAACCACTTGAGTAACACCTCCACTTTTGTTTTTTTTCCCACAAACTTTTCTGCTCAGGCTGGCATTGAACCTTGATCCTCAGATCTCAGTCTCCTGAGTAGCTAGGACTACACGTGTGAGCTACTGGTTCCCAGCCACCATAAGTAATGTTTGTAATGTATGCATGTCCCTCCTCTATTAGGCCTTGATATATTCAGAGGATAGTAGAAGAAACTTGAAAGTTTGCTCCTACACCTGAAAATGTGAGTACACACACCTGCATGTGAGTGTGGTCAGCTCTGGGGTTAACTGTCAAGACTATAGTCCAGCAAGAGACAGAGCTCTGAGCCCAAATTAGATTTTCAGGTCTGCTCTTGGGCAATGTCCTTCACTTTGAGTTTTAGCTTGTTAGGATTGCCACAGCCTGAGTGAGGCCACACAAGGGTGGATTCTCTCACATTCTGGAGGCTGCAAGTTCAAGGCCCCAGGGTCAACAAGGCTCATTTCTTCTGAGATCTCTCATTGGCCTCTAGATGTTCATCTTCATCTTGGGCCTTCCTGGGTACTAGGACTTCAGCAGAGGGATTTGGGAAAAACACAGTTTAGCCTGTACCATTTTTCTTTCTTTGCTGTCTAAAGGAGTTGAGCCAATTATTTCTTCTTTTTTATATATTTTTATTGTAAAGATATTTTTATTGTACAGAGGGCCTACCATTACATGAGCAAGGTTATTTCTTCTTTTTAATTTAAAAAATTTTTAAGAGGGGTGTAGAGGGGTTTCAGTGGTTTCTGAGGTTCTTTCCAAATCCATGGTTCTCATTTGAGAATGTGCTCGTCTACACGTGTCATTCCTTGTTAGAGTGCACCCTGCAAGTGCAGTGAGCCCAGTGGGCCCCTGACTGGCTCCTACCTTGACTAACAGGCTCTACTCTCTCATGAGAATCAATGCCAGCTTCCTCCTGAGCTGTCCCATTTTACCATAGGGAGGATGATGGAGTGAGCAAGAAAAACCTCGCACACAGAAGAAAAATGACCTCTTGTCAGCAGATGAGAGACATTCTTGCTTGAGATCCTCCTCGGGGGTTTCAACTAAGCTCCAATGAGAGGACACAGCTACCTACCCCTATCCTTAGCGTGTGCATCATTGGCCACTTGCTCCCAGCTGCTCCCAATGGTCATAATGACAGAGCTGCACTTTGAAATATCTTGTGACTTCTTCAGTTCCTGGTCTGCCAAAGGACTCCAATTTAACAGAAAAGAGAGATGACAGAAAGCAACGTGTTTTAGATTTGGGCCAACCCTGAGAAATGGTAGAAATCCCTTACTGTTCACATCTTGTTCCACAGGCATGTATGTAGTCTGTCTATCTATCTATCTATCTATCTATCTATCTATCTATCTATCTATCTATCTATCTATCTATCTATCTATCTATCTATCTCCAGTTGTCAGAACAGGAGTCAAGGTGAGACTACTCAGGAGAAGGAGAGTGGAGAATGGAAAAAGAAAGAGGATGAGTAACTGTGTAGCACATTACAAGTATACATGAAAGGAGCCCAGAGAAACACAACAAAGGTGAGATCAACAGTGGCATGGGAGGAAAAAGAGACAGACTGTGGAGAGTGAAGACTAGCAGGAGAGAGGTGTGTCTCCTGGGAGATTCAAGATGATGGAATTTTGTCTAAATAGACTATTTGCATCAATGAAAACAGGACCAAGAAATCTATTGGGGACAATGCTTCTGAGAGGAAAGGGTGCAAGGAGTGTGATGGAGGGGGTAAAACTGATTAGAGGACAGCATTTACATGTAAGGACATGTAATAATAAAGTTCCCCAGTATAACTCATGTAAGCCAGTAAGGAAACAGAAAAGGAGATCTTAACGTTCCCATCTTGTTTTTCATACCATTGCTGAAGCTTTTTGTTGTTGTTCTCTCTCTGAGTGTGTGTGTGTGTGTGTGTGTGTGTGTCTGTGTGTGTGTTTGTGTGTGTGTGTGTGTGTGTGTGTGTGTGTGTGTCTGTGCCTCTCCTGGGTCTTGAACTCAAGGCTTGGGCACTGTTCCTGAGCTCCTTTTGCTCAAGGCTATCACTATACTACTAGGGCCACAGAGCCACTTCCAGCTTTCTGAGTAGTTGTTGGAGATAAGAGTCTCATGGACTTGCCTGCCTGGGCTGGCTTTGAACCACAATCCTCAGATCTCATCCTCCTGAGTAGCTAGGATTGCAAGCATGAGCTGCCAGCAGCACCCAGCTGATTATATTTTTTACATTGACCATTAGGGTTTTTTCTCCTGAACCAAAATGGCCAAACAACACCAACAACTTAGGTCAGAAATAAAGACTCTTGGGTCACCTCATTTTGCTGTAGAAGTTGAAAGGAGCAGCAATATGCTGATTCTGTTCTCAGGGCATCTACAATACTTAATTAGTAAAGGCTCAACTCAAGGAAATCTCCAGCTTTCAATATACACTTTCAATATACACTTTTATACCTTATTGGCAAAATTCATAGTCTTCGTTCTTTCCTTCCTTTTTCTTTTTCCTTTTTTGTTCTTAATTTATTGTATTTTCATTATCATAAAAGTCTATCATCGTTTGGTTTGTAAGCTGAGGGGAAAACTAGGGATCCATTGTTTAGGAATGGATAATAAAGGCACATCCTTACAAAGACAGAAAGAGGAGATTCCCTCAGTGTCTAACGATGACCTAATGGAGTCACCAGGTAGCAACAGACTTGATGTTGAATCATCAATGTCTACTAACCAGTGAAGGTTGAAAGCCTCATTCTTTTCTTTTTCTTAAGAGCTTAGAAACTTTATTAGGGTAGGTAAGCCTTCTTTATTGTAAGCAACCATCCCAGAAGACCACACGGACACCATCATGTACAGGAGAAGGAGGTTTATAAGGAGGTTTATCAGTGGGGTCATCTACCCCATGGGAGTGGGAGCTGTGTGGAGTCTGTCCCTATCCAGGTTCATTGTGGTAACACTGGGGCTAGAGGGGGACATACTCTGGGTGTACAACTCTGTCTGGGCAGGGAGTGGGAGTGTCCACCTGTCTGGGATCCCGGGGAGAGGCAGGGTGGAGTTCAGGTTTGGGTGGAGGGCCTTCTGCTGATGCATCTGGGGCAGATACAAGCTGCTCTGAGAAGTGTAGTGGGAGGGGCTGAGGGCCTGAGGTGGAGGGAATGCTAACATTTATGACCATATGACCATATGGTAGCTTCATTGTGTCTCTACTTCTGCAACAAAAAGCAAATGTGCACAGAAATGGGCAGCCAGGTTTAAATCAGATCTGCTTTGCTCTCGCTTCCACTTGGGCTGCCAGGAGATGTGAACATACTCGAACGTTCAAATAGATGAAGAAAAAGAACATGGCTAAAAAGCAAAACAAAATGAAAACCCCAAGCTCAAGCAACAACTTCCATCATGAGAGTAGAACTTTACATCCCACCCATCAACAACTAGCCTGGGCTTTAATAGCATTTCCCTTGTCTGAGACCTTGCAGTATCTCTGAGTGAGTTAAAAACCTTCTGATAAGTATCCAGAATATCCTGAGCAGTGAGTGGGTCTTTCTAAGGTGTCTGGCTCTTACAAGCTTTATGAATATCAAACAAGTGGAATCGAACCATATCACACCTTTCTACACAACCCAAGGAAGCTAGAGACATCTGGAATCTTCCAGATGTGGATCTTCCCATCATAGGAAGTCATAAGATCATCATGAAAAGGTGTGTCCTCTCCCAAGGGCCACAGCTGCTCTGGAGACACAAAATCCCCATGAAACTCCCTGTGGGCACATCTCACAAACATCCTAGGCCTGTGGTTCCACAGGGGTGAGACATCTACATTTGCCACAATGCTCAGGTTACTTGTGAGCCAATAGTGGGACAATGTCTTGGGCAAGTCATTAGAATCACACATGACCCATGTGTCCAGAAGGCTGAGGGGTAGGTAGTTCAATGATACTGACAAAACCTATGGCCAACTGCAGCCTGTGCTGCCATGTGTTCACATTTTGGTACTTTGAACGTTTTAGTGTTTATTCCAGGTTTCTCAAGGAACCTAAGGGGTGATATTCAGTAAGGATACTGTTGTCATCCTCAGAATAGCAAAGCAGTGTGACAATGTGTTTGTTTTGTGGTGATTTCAGCATCTGCAGTCCATGGAGGAAATCACCTTTCATTTCCAGATTCCTCAGCTGTGAGAGAGCAACTTTGCGTTCTTCCCACTCAGACAGAACGACCATCCTGGAAGAGGAACAGACCGCTTATGCTCTGGGCTGGAAGAACTCATTGTGGAAGTAGCTTTCTCATAAAGACCCCATGCCCACATCTCTCTTCAGTCCATTCCCTCACATCATCTTCAAAGACTCCAACTGAAACTGTACAACTTTCATCACTCAGACTTAAGCCTCCAAAGCTTCTTCCACATGCACCTGATTCTTGAAAGTTACTCAGGGCTTCTGCAACTGTTTCCTGTTGTAGAGTCTTCTTCTTTTCCAATCCACTTTCCACACAGCAGGTAGGTAAGGCCTTTTTCTGGAAGCCTGGACTTGCCCTGGTTAGTACGCCTAGGGTTGGTAGCATGCTTGAAAGCCCCAATCTTATAACTATAATTACTTATTTATTGAAAAATGCAAGTTAATACAATAAGTGGTATGCTGTGCAAGATTTTTTAAATGAAGTAAAATAAACCTAGCTAACAGAAAAACAATGCTGCACTACCATCAATGCTGTCTTGCAAGAATTCTTATTTTAAACATGATTTTTCTTGCAACTAGGAAAATATTATGAGTTAAAACAAAAACTTTGTTGTTGTTGCTGAAGTTGGACTTGTCATGTAGCCCAGGCTGGCCTTGAATTCCTGATTGTCCTGCCTGGATATCCTGAATGCTAGGGTTATGGGTGTGCCCAGTTGGTCTCTCTCTGTCTCTCTGTGTCTCTATCTCTGTCTCTCTCTCCCTCTCTCTGTCTCTCTCTCTCACCTGGTCCTGGGGCTTGAATTCAGGGCCTAGGTATTGTCCTTGCGCTTTTATTGCTCTAGGCTAGCACTCTACCATGTTTAGCCAAAGCTCCACTTCTGGCTTGTTTGATAACTAATTGGGGATAAGAGTATCATGGGCTTTCTTGCCTGAGCTGGCTTTCAACTGTGATCCTCGGATCTCAGCCTCCTGGGTACAGATGTAAGCCTGGGTTCCTAGCCTGCATCTCTCTTTATGTCTGTGATTTCTTCTAACCTTCTCTGTTTTTCCTTTCCTTTTCTTCTATTCTCTTGCTTTTCATTTTTTTGTCTCTTGTAAGAGTACAGTGTACTTCTTATCTGATTATACCAGGGTTAATTTTATAATTACTTTATCATTTGTCCTAGTTACAATACTTGCAGACAGATGGGCATGCATCTGTATATGGCAAGGTAGATTGCAGATTGGTGGGAGAGGTATTTAGATTTAGAGATCTAGTAGAGCTAGATAATGGAATTCACATACAAATTTTGAGGCCAGTCATTCTAAATATGCCTAAGCATTTCAAAGAAAACAAATACAAAACAGGGCGTCGGTGGCTTACGCCTGTAATCCTAGCTACTCAGGAGGCTGAGATCTGAGGATCACAGTTCAAGGCCAGCACAGGAAAGGAAAGTCTGTGAGAGTCTCATCTCCAATAAATCACCAGAAAACCACTGTGGCACTGTGGCCCAAGTGATAGAGTGCTCGCTTTGAGCTGAAGAGCTCAGGGACAGTGCCCAGGCCCAGAGTTCAAGCCCCATGACTGACAAAAAATAAAAATAAAAAACTAAAATAATATATATACATATATATATATATATATATATATATATATATATATATATATATAGAGAGAGAGAGAGAGAGAGAGAGAGAGAGAAGAATGGTTACATTAACACCAGCAAGGTGCATTTCAATGGAGGTGTGCCTCAAGTGGTGGAGCACCAGCCTTGAGCAGGAAAAGATAAGCAAGAGCGTGAGGCCCTGAGTTCAAGCCCCACTACAAGCACACACAGAGAAAGCTAAAAGAAAGATACACCTCAGCACGAAGACCATTGCTAGAGATCCTAAGAGAGTCACTTCATAAAGATGAAAAGGTAAATTCAGCAAGAAGACACAAAAGTCTTAATATGTATATATAATAACCAAATTTTAGAACACATGAAAACAATCAGTTAGGAAATAACATTCATACTATTTTACGTTGTAAAGGGAAATGCTGCACATATATTTGCGAAGGTATTTTTATCAACATAAAGGTACTGGGTAAATAAGAGTGTTGACGTGAGTGTTAGTAAGGTAACAGATTTGGCTTTGACTTTAACAAACTGAAAGGGGAAGAGGAAAGGGGTTAAGGGTAATTGGGGGTGGGGGGGAGCGGAAACCAGAGCGTGTAATTGGGGTGAATATGAACTAAGTACACGATATGCATGCATTTGTGAAAATGTCACGATGAAACCCTTTCTTTTGCATAATTAATAAAGGCTAATAAAAAGAAACATAAAAAAGAAGCCCACGCTAATGTTAAAATGCAGAACATAGACACAGATTAAGATTTAGGTCATGTTGTAGGTTGATTTTCCATAACTCTGCCTTTCAGTTTTTGGATCAAGTAGACCATTAAGCCCCTGCTGACAGTGTCCATCTTGAGATACTGGTGCTTGGCCTTGTAGGCACCCTGGCAACTTCTTAGTCATCCCTGCTATGCCCAAGTGGCCGTGATTCCCTCTCTGATTCCACTGGAATCCAGTGTTGGAAATGTAGTGGAGCAGCTGAGTGCCACGGCTCACACCTGTAGCTACTCAGGAGGCTTGAGATCTGAAGATCAAAGCCAGCTTGGGCAGACAAACCTGGGACACTCTTTTTAGTGCCAATTAGCGGGTGAAAAGCCAGAAGTGGAGCTGTGGCTTACATGTAGACTGCCAGCCCTGAGTGAAAAAGCTAAGTGGCAATGCCCAGGCCCTGAGTTCAAGTCCCAGAATGGCCACAAAATAATGTAGTAGAAGATTGCTATCAGTATCAAATAAAGCCAGGCCTGTCCCTCAGGTCCACAGCAGGCTTGTCTGGCAGTCCCCCCATTCTGCTCTCTACCCATTTTCCGAGCAGGCAAGAAGCTAGTGATGCACACACACTAGGAGAATACATTTGAAAAGGAAATTAGTTAGAGCTCAGGGTGATTCACACCCTGAATTACAATTGATTAAGCCAGTTATGCCCTACTAAGGATAAGAAAGTGGTCATTCCTTGGGGAAAATCATCCTAAAATACGTACTTGGCTTAATCTTTTAAAACTGTCACATTTCTCAAGGAAATTGCTTGGACTTAGTGCTGGGATTAGAATGGATTACTCCTAAAAGAGTCTTCCAGAAACCCAAATCTGCTAACAAAAGGGGATGGTGCTGAAATGTCTTTTAATACCATTTTTTCCCCAAGAGTGATAAATACAATTAACCGCATGACTTTTACAGACCTTTGCTGGTTTCAGGGAAGAGAAGTGACGACTCCAAAGATGCATCTCTGTCTCCTTGGTGTCCTGTTTCCTTCCATCTTTGCGCCATGCAGAAGAAAGCGTGATGCTGATGTGAAATGATTGAGGGAGCCCCGCCCCGTTTTGCCTCCTCCAATCCTGTGGTTTTAGGCAGTTCTTGAAAAGTTGTGGAGCTGTATTCTCTTCGTCTTTGGCTCAAAATTTTGAAGACTTCAGGCCACAGGTGAAGTCTACAACCTTCTTCACCTGCAACCTGCCTTCTTCACAGGTGTGTGTAGAATATAAATATTACCTCTCTCCTTTTATGCTCACTTTATGCCTTTATAAGAGGTATATTTATTTTATTATTTTTATTTTTGGTACCTGTTCTGGGGCTTATACTCAGGGCCTGAGAGCTGTCCCTGAGCTTTGTTGTTCAAGACTAGCACTCTCTTCCTTGAGCAACAGCACCACTACTGGCTCTTTTGTGGTTAATTGGAGATAAGAATCTCAAGGACTTTCCTGCCTAAGGTTGGCTTTGAGCCTTATTCCTTAGATGTCAGCCTCCTGACTAGCTAGGATGACAGGTGTGAGTCACCGGGGCCTGGAACTATTTGTTTTTGTTACATGACTATGTTGTAGTTATTTTGGGATTTGGAAAGTTGTTTAGGCTTTTATTGTTGGAAATGTGCTGTGTGTCTCTGTGTCTTTACTCTTGGCATATTGTCTGACATAGAGAAGGAACTCAATGTATTGTTGTTAAAGAAAGTCTTCATTCTTGTCAAAAACAGTGAGCTCTCCACTATGTTTGTTAGGGAATAAACAAAAGTTTCTTTTGTGGTACTGTGTGTGTGTATGTGTGTGTGTGTGTGTGTGTGTGTGTGTGTGTGTGTGTGTGTGTGTGTGTGTGTGTGTATACTCAGGCCTCAGAGCCTTGTGCTCTTGCTTGGCTTTTTCACTCAAGGCTGATGCTCTACCACTTGAGCCACACCCTCGCTGCAAATTTTTTGCTAAGTAATTGGAGATAAAAGTTTCTTGGATTTATCTTCCAAGGCTGGGTTTGCATCTCCATCCTCAGATCTCAGACTGCTGAGCAGTTAGGATTATAGACACGAGCCATCGGTACTGGGGTTTGAACTTGGGACCTCCCACTTGCTAGCCAAGTGCTCTACCATGTGAGCCATGCCCCCAGCCTCTCCTTTAGTTTTCTCTGATAGCTCCCACTCTGGAATCAGTTCTTTTTAAAGCTATATTCACTAGCTTCCCACTACTATGACATACATCCAACTAAGGAAAATCAACTAAGGAAGAGAAAATTGTTCTTTTGGTTTGTGATTTTGGAGCCTTCAGTCCATGGGTGATTGGCCCCATTGCTTTGGTCTTGTGGAGAGACAGCAAACATGGCTGGGGCATGTGGTCAAGAAAAACTGCTCAGCTCATGATGAGATGCAAAGGAAGAGGAAGAGGCCAGGGTCCCACTATCCCTTTTAGGAGCACAACACTCCCAGTGACCTAACTTCCTCTCATTAGGCCCCACCTCTTAAAGGTTCTACCACCTCTTAATATACCACTTTAGAGACCAAGTCTTTAACACATGGATCCTTGGGGAACACTTAAGATACAAATTGTAGCAGAAGTTGAGGCAAAGTCTTTATGTGGGATGCAAAGTGAAGAGCTCTGAGTTCAGGCCCCAGATCCTCTATTTACAAACTGTGTGCCCTTGAGCCATCAAATGAGGAAGTGCCAGGCCTGGCTCCTGACAGGGACACAGGAGGTTTCTGTCCTTGTCCTGTTCCCACTCCTATGCAGATTACCCACCATGTTAGACATAAATGTGATCCTTTAGGGCTGGCAGTGGTATAACATTTGCTTAGCATGCTGGCAGTTCTTGATTCTATACCCAGCATCACAATAGTAGTAGTAGTAGTAGTAATAGTAGTAGTAATATAATAATAATAATAATAATAATAAAAAATAGATCCTCTGAGAGCTGATGTTACTTGATCCAACTCTACTCTATCACTCACCATTCAATTTTAAAGTCTTGTCCATTTTTCTCATATTTAACTTTTCTTCTTTGTTTTCACAAGGAAATAGAAGGCAGTGACTACATTGCTGTGTTTGTGGATGTCCAGGCTCTACTCAACGCATAATGGGGTATTTCCTGCTCTCCCTCCACTGCTGTTCCTTAAGAGAAAAATTAATTAAAAGACTTGCTAAGGAGAGCCCACCTCCCACATTGCTGGCAAATGGGGTGGGCTGTTATCTCAGAGATGGATTAGCTGTTGTCTGCTCTTCAAGACACTGCTGTCTGGATCCTCTGCTATGTCCTTAGTTGGTGACAAGCAGACTAGTCACTTGTTCCAAATAAAAGTGGCTGTGGATGTTTGGAGAGTTAGTGTTCAACAGTTGTGAGTTTTAAAATAGATCCAATTCCTTTATCCTTCATTCCTCTTCTCCTATTTCATGGTAGAGGAGTAACAGAATGTAGATAGGAAACATGAATTGGCCCTCCTCCTCCTCCTCCCCCTCCTCCCCCTCCTCCTCTTCCTCTCTTCTTCCTCCTCCTCCTCTATACTGGGGACAAACCTGGTCCCCACATGTGCTATGCAATCACTCACTAAACTCTAGCTCTTTTACTTGTTCAGAGATGTAGTCTCATTATATTGCCCAGACTGATCTTAATGGGAGTGTGTGTGTGTGTGTGTGTGTGTGTGTGTGTGTGTGTGTCACCATGTTTGGCTTAGTTTGTCACTCTCAACAAGACTCATTCACTTGCATGAAGTTACTATTACATCCCCTCCCTCCCATCCCTCCCTCCCTCCCTCCCTCCCTTCTCTTCTCTTCTCTTCTCTTCTCTTCTCTTCTCTTCTCTTCTCTTCTCTTCTCTTCTCTTCTCTTCTCTTCTCTTCTCTTCTCTTCTCTTCCCTTCCCTTCCCTTCTCTTCTTTTCTCTTCACTTGAGCCACATCCCCTAGTCCTTTTTGCTTTAGTTATTATTATTATTATTATTTTAAAAAGGGTCTCCTCTCCTGTTTATGCTGGGGTTAGCTTGGACTGAAAGTCTCCTATTTATGTTTCCAACATGGCTGGAACAACAGAATATGCCACCATATTCCTCATCTTTTCTTTAAAAACTGATTGTGATAGAGTGTCGCTAGATTTTTGCCTGTGCAAACTTTGATCCTCCCAATCTCTGTCTCTCAGCCTACACCCAGTGTAGATAATCAAATTTCTTTTACATCCTGGTCAACCAAAAATAATTCTGTGCTTTTATTGTTTTGTATCAAAATTTTACTGGCCAGAATGGAAACATCAAATACCATTTACGCTCTCTACAGAGGCTTGAGGGAGTCGTCCATGTTTTCTTTCAGCTGCACAGCTGGAAGGTGGACGGAATAGATTTTAAGGTGACTTCCATTTGCAGAGTCACATAGTTCAGACGTGTGGAAATGGAGCTTGGAGGCCTGTGAGGTGCCCGAGGGCCTCAGGAGTGGCGTGGTTTGGTGGATGGATGACCAGTTTCAGAAGTGACTGACCTGAACCCTCCACCCAGCAGGCTTACAGTTCAGTAACCATCCTTAAAGATTGTAGCTGTGCTGGGTGCCAGTGGCTCACACCTGTAATCCTAGCTACTCAGAAGTCTGAAGCCTGAGGACTATGGTTCTAAGCCAGCCAGGGCAGGAAAGTCCATGAGACTTTTATTGCTGCCGAACACAGGTGGCTCAGCTCATGCCTGTAATTCTAGCTACTCAGGAGGCTGAGATCTGAGGATCGTGGTTTGAGGCCAGCCCAGGTAGAAAAGTCCCCCTGAGACTCTTACCTCCAACTGACCACTCAAAAGCTGGAAGTGTAGCTGTGGTTCAAGACAATAGAGTGCTAGCCTTGAGCACAAAGAGGCTCTGGGACAAAGCCCAGGCCCTGAGTTCAAGCCCCCCGGCTGACAAAAAAAACCTCTTATCTCCAATTAATCGCCCAAAAACTAGAAGAAGAGCCATGGCTCAAATGGTAATGCACCATCCTTGAACAAAGAAGCTTAAAGATAGCACCCAGGCCCTGAGTTCAAGACCCAGTAGTGGTGAAAAAAATGTAGCAGGGTTTTTGGCAAGTGTGCCCTTCTGTAGTTTGAAGAGAGTGCATGGTTTTGTTTCATTGAGAAATGCTTCTTACCTAAGCTTAGCTGGGGCAGTAACAATGCTTAAATGTTTTTTTTCACGCACTGGGACAGAATTTATACCTCTCTGCTTAGAATCAGCCCAGCTGCCATGAAAACAAATTTTGCTGTGTAGGCAAGAGATACTGGGAAGTTGTAGAATTCAGGTGAACAGGAGTTGAACATATAGCTAAAATATGACAGCTTTGGAGTCACATGCTAGTGGCTCATACCTGTAATCCTTGCTACTCTGGAGGACAAGGTCTGAGGATTGCACTTTGAAACCACCCCAGCCAGGAAAGTCTATGACACTCTTATCTCCAGTTAAGTTCTCAGAAAAGGCTGGAAATGGCTCTGTGGCTCAAGTGGTAGAGTGCTAGCCTGAAGGAAAAAACAATGTCAGGGGCAGCGCCCAGGCTCTGAGTTCAAGAGGCAGGACCAGCACCCACAAAAATAATTATTAATAATCAGTCGACTAATTAAAAAGTCAGAAGTGGAGCTGTGGTTCAAGAGGTAGAGGGCTAGCTGTGATTTTAAAAAGCCAACTGTAGGCTGGGCGCTGGTGGCTCAGGCCTGTAATCCTAGCTACTCAGGAGGCTGAGATCTGAGGATCTCCGGTCAAAGTAGCCCGGGCAGGAAAGCCATGAGACTCTTATCTCCAATAAACCACTAGAAAACCAGAAGTGGCGCTGTAGCTCAAGTGGTAGAGTGCTTGCCTTGAGCTGAAGAGTGCAGGGACAGCGCCCAAGGCCAGAGTTCAAGCCCCATGACTGACCAAAAAAAAAAAAAAAAAAAAAAGCCAAGGGCTCACACTCTGGGTTCAAGTGCTCAGGCTCTGAGTTCAAGCCCCAGCACTGGCATGTACACACACACACACACACACACACACACACACACACACACACACACACACACAAATACGAATGCTTTGAGACCTTAGGAACAAGGCTTTCCTCGTTCAGTGACAACTCTCTTCTTACCTAAGTTGATGGCTTTTTGGTAAGTCTAGTGTGCGTGAGGCTGGTAACACAGCAGCTACCCTAGCTTACCGCTTCCCTGGGCCTGTGGCACATTGGACTGTCAGAAAAGGAGTCTCTTTTGCTAGTAGGTTTACATATGCAGATGAGACAAAAATGTATACGTTAATCTGTTTTGCTGGTGCAGCTGTGAACATTTGCTTTCTATGCACAGCCTAGAAGAAGTCATTTAAATCCTGAATACAAGTAAAACATTCATTTCTCAAATTAGATAATGGGGCTAGCTGTTAAATACTGAAAAACCAGACAAATGCCAGCATTTCCCTTCCTTTCAGAAACTAAACTCTATTTTCCTAGCTACCTTTTTCACTTTGAGTGTGATAGGCTTTTGGAGGTCACAGTGTAATAGGATTTTGGAGGTGAACTCCTGTTCACCTGCTCTGGAGGTTAGAACTCCAGCCCCCCAGCCCTACCCTGGTACCATATCCTTGGCAAGAAATCAAGATGAAAACCAAGTCACGGATGATACGATTGCCTGGGTACTGTTCTGTATGCTCTAGGTCTTTCCTGTGTATTTTGCAAAAAACAGCTAGAAGCAGAGCTGTGGCTCAAGTGGTAGATTGCCAGCCTTGAGCAAAAAAGTGAAGGGACAAAACCCAGGCCAGGGAGTCAAGCCTCACTACCAGCACAAAACAAAATAAAACAAAAACAAAACAAAACAAGACAAGCTCTCCAGGGAAAGTGAAAGTTCACATTTACAACTCAGTTTAAACATGATCTAGATGCCCAGCCTTGCAGCCCATATATGAGGAGTTCACCATGATGGGAATTTGATAAACTGTGATTGATGCCAGCAGGTCCAAATGTAGTATTTCATTGTAAATTTGATGACAATCATTAATCAGATTTAGGAGATCACCCCCTGCTGAATAGGGCTGGGAGACAGAAAGGGAATATGCAGTCTATGATAATTTCCCAGGTTGCTTTGGGATTGAAATTCCACTTTCTAGTACTTAATATGCTAGGTTTTCTGCATGTCATTACTTCCCCAACACCTGCCACAAATGGTGATTCTGCTTATAGCAAGACGCAGATAGGGAGGCATTCAGTGACTTTCCCATTCAGTGAACAGGGGCTGTCCGGGGCTCAGCAGCAGCCTTTTGTCTCCAGGGGCCCAGTCCGAGGCTGTGTGACAGGGAGGGGCTGCCCTCTGCTCCCCTCAGTGGTCCAGGCCTTCAGCTGGTAGTATGATGTTGGGTGTGTCTAGCAGTACACAGAGTGAGCTCTCCAGGGCTTCCTGCAAGCGAGAAGTGCTTGTGGAAACGTTTCCAAAGAGATACCAGCTTTTCAATAGAGAAACTCACTAGGCCAGTTAACAGTTTTCTTTCTTGGGCTAAAGGTAGTTGCTTTCATTATATCCTGAAGTGCCTGGCTGTCTTGGTGGAGACAAATGAGCACAGCGGCAGCCTGGAATATCCCAGCCGGGTAAGAATAGCCACAGGAGAGACCACTCCCGCTCTGCCCCTGCACTTGTCAGGAATGCTTTGCTTCACAGGCAAAGGACCATCTTGACTTGGAGACGGCAACCCTCACTTCTTGCTTAGTCCTGGGTGCAGATCTTAACTGTCAGAGCTTCAACTCTCACCTGGAAACACATTCATTTCTTTGAGGATCTTCAGCCTCCTTGGAGATTCCAGGCAGCTGCAAGGCTGCCATTCTGGAAGCATGGAGAACTTGGACCTGATGGGCTTCCTGATCATCACGTTAAACTGTAACGTGACCATTGTGGGTGAGTCCCAGGGAACCCTAAAACTCTCACTCTGATGTTGTTTTTGTTGTGTCTGACCTGGGTCTTTCTTAAAGAGCTAGGTATATCCTATAATTTAGTTTGCTTGGTCCATCCCTTAAAGAAAGGCCAGTGTAGCTGAACACTGGTGGCTCACGCCTGTTATCCTAGAAACTCAGGAGGCTGAGATCTTGAGGATTACAGTTCAAAGCCAGCCCTGTCAGGAAAGTCCAGGAGACTCTTATTGCCAATTAACCAGCTAAAAGGCAGAAGTGGAGTTGTGACTCAAGTAGTAGTACACTAGCAATAAAGCTACAGGACAGTGCCCAGGCCCTGAGTTCAAGCCCCAGTACTACCACTACCACCAACAAAAGAAGAAAGAAAGAAAAAAGAAAGAAAGAAAGAAAGAAAGAAAGAAAGAAAGAAAGAAAGAAAGAAAGAAAGAAAGAAAGAAAGAAAGAAAGAAAGGCCAGTGTATCAAGGAGGAAAGGCCCTGCAAACTTGGGCTGTCTCCTGACAGCTCCTTGCTGTACAGTACCATGGAAGGAAGCCCGGGCATGAGCCCTTTCTCTCACTGGGTCTCTTCTTGCTGACATGGCGTGCTGAGGTTATAGGCAGGCGCAGGTGGAAGCTGCTTTGTGTAAGCCTCTTTTGGGGCTACTTTACCAGGAAAAAAAAAATATTGAAAAGGTTAGTGAGAAAGTAATGTTTGGCTTATGTTGTTTTCTCCTTCTAGCTTTTACGTATCCTTGAAGCTTCTTTTGTTTAGTAATTTCTCTTTGGTAGTTTCAACTGAATTCCAATTTTAGTTTGGTTATACTTATTTTAGTTTAATTTTTTTTTGGGGGGGGTCTGGTAGTGGGCCTGAACTCTGGCCCGGGCACTGTCCCTCAGTTCTTCAGCTCAAGGCTAGTGCACTACCACTTGAGCCACAGCGCCACTTCCGGCTTTTTTCATTTTGTTTATGTGGTGCTGAGGAATCGAACCCAGGGCCTCATGCATGCAAGGCAAACGCTCTACCACTGAGCTACCTTCCCACCTTCCCAGCCCTTATTTTAGTTTAATTTTTGTGGTGTTGAGGATGGAACATGGGACCTAGGGCATGCTAGGCCAGTACTCTATCACTGAACCATACCCCCCATCCTCGTGTGTGTGTGTATGTGGTGTGCACACATGCCAGTTCTGGGATTTGAACTCATGTCCTTACACTCTCAGCTTTCTTTCCGATCGCCAGTGCCCTGCCACTTGGTCCATGCCCTCAGTCTTATTTTTTATTTTTGATGATTAATTGGAGATGGAATCTTTTGAACCTTTCTGTCCAGGCTGGCACTGAACTTTGGTCCTCCAAATCTCAACCTCCTGAGTGGCTAGGAATTCAGACGGTGAGCCAATGGCTGGTGGGGGGTGGTGTGTTGAACTCAAGGCCTTTCACTTGCTGGTGCTGACACACTACCCCATAAGCCACACGCTTCGCCTGGGTTTGATCTCCAGCGACCACGCGTACATTAAGCGAGATAAAGGGTCCAGCGCTATTGCTGTAACCACGCACAGCAGCACCGACTCAGCTCTCCAGTCTCAGCCACAGGAACGACTCAACCGCCCATTGACACCAGGGTGCTTGCTCTTTTCCAGGCAAGATCTGGCTCATCTTCACCCTGCTGGTGAGGATGCTGGCGGTGGTCCTGGCAGGGTACCCCATCTACCGGGACGAGCAGGAGCGGTTTGTCTGCAATACTCTACAGCCGGGCTGCGCCAACGTTTGCTACGATGCCTTCTCGCCCGTGTCGCCCCTGCGCTTCTGGCTGGCGCAGAGCGTGTCGGTGCTCCTCCCGTGCGCCATCTTCAGTGCCTACGTCCTGCACCGGGGGGCCCAGCTCGCCGCCTCGGACGCAGGCGCTGGGGCCCGCCGGCCCTCGGACCTGCCCGGCGGAGACGGGCGCTGGCCAGCCCCGCGCGGGGCCGGGCGCCTCCGCTCCGTGCCCGACTTCTCCGCCGCCTACCGGGCGCACGTCTCTCTGCGGACGCTGCTGGAGGCTGCGTCCGGGGCCCTGCACTACCTCCTCTTCGGGTTCTGGGTCCCCGAGCGCTTCTCGTGCGCGCGGCCGCCCTGCTCCAGCGCGGTGGACTGCTACGTGTCGCGGCCCACGGAGAAGGGCGTGCTGATGCTGTTCTTTTGGGCGGTGAGCGCGCTCTCCTTCCTCCTGGGCGTCGCCGACCTGGCCTGCGGCCTGCGGAGGAGCAGGGGCGCGGGTTGCGGGCCGCGGGCGCGGGGCAGCTCCCCCGGCCCGGCCCCGAGCGGGCGGGCGGCGGCGGCGGCGGCAGGCGTGTGCGCCCTCCCCGGCGAGGCAGGGCGCGCGGGGCTTCCGGAGGACGACCGCAGCCGGGCCGCGTCTTCGGCCGGTGACCTGACGGCGACGGCCGACACGCAGCCCGGAGGCGGGCCCCCGGGCTCTCGAGCCCACCTGGCTGGGCACGACTGCGCCCCGCGGCTGCAGCCCCCCGGCCGGCCGGCCTCCGAGGGCAGCGCTCCGCACCTGCGAGCCCAGAAGTCCGAGTGGGTCTAGAGCGCCGCGCGGTGCAGCAAGCGCAGCCGTCCAGCAGGCGTCGCTGTCCGGCGCCAGGCGCCAGGTCCGCCAGGCCGCCGGCCCGCTGGCCCCCGCTGGCCCCTGCTGGCCCCCGCCGGCCCCCGCCGGCCCTCCTTGGTCCCTGCTGGCCCCCGCTGGCCCCCGCTGGCCCTCGTTGGCCCTCGTTGGTCCCCGTTGGTCCCCGCTGGCCCTCGTTGGTCCCCGCTAGCCCTCGTTGGTCCCCGCTGCCCCTCGTTGGTCCCCGTTGGTCCCCGCTGGCCCTCGTTGGTCCCCGCTACCCTCGTTGGTCCCCGCTGCCCCTCGTTGGTCCCCGATGCTCCTCGTTGGTCCCCGCTGGCCCTCGTTGGTCCCCGTTGGTCCCCGCTGGCCCTCGTTGGTCCCCGTTGGTCCCCGCTGGCCCTCGCTGGCCCCCACTGGCCCTCGCTGGCCCTCGTTGGTCCCCGTTGGTTCCCGCTGGCCCTCGTTGGTCCCCGCTGGCCCTCGTTGGTCCCCGTTGGTTCCCGCTGGCCCTCGTTGGCCCCCGCTGGCCCTCGCTGGCCCTCGTTGGTCCCCGTTGGCCCCCGCTGGCCCTCGCTGGCCCTCGTTGGTCCCCGTTGGTTCCCGCTGGCCCTCGTTGGTCCCTACTGGCCCTCGCTGGCCCCTGCTGGCCCTCGCTGGCCCTCGTTGGTCCCCGTTGGCCCCCGCTGGCCCTCGCTGGCCCTCGTTAGTCCCCGTTGGTCCCCGCTGGCCCTCGTTGGCACGCTGGCCCAGATCGCCCGTATGAGAACAGAAAACCCATTTTCACCGGTTCGGGCAGCACCTCAACCTGCACTGAGCAGACACGAGCACAAGTAGACTTCTGGGTGTGTGAAGGAATGTAATTTACAGAACACTCGCTTGACCTTCAAACACCCTCATCAGGCTAACAATTAATTAGAAACCTCAGGTCGCTGGTTACCGTGAGATTGCTATGCAGGCTACACTCTGGCTGTGTTTTATGAATAACACTTGTAATTATATTTTATATATGAGTCATATATTATTAATACAACAATCATAACATAAAATTATGTATAATAAAACGAATACAATATATAATTATAATCAATATACGAGTATATGATTATTATTGTGTGTGTGCATGCACGCACGTGTGTACTTGTGCTGTGTTCTGGTGGCTTGAACTCAGGTCATGAGTACTGTCCCTTAGCTTTTTTGGCTCAAGGTTGGTGTTCTACCACTTGAGCTACACCTCCACTTCCAGCTTTTTGGTGGTTAACTGGAGCTACTTTTCTGCTTTCAATGATCCTCAGATCACCACCTCCTGAGTAGCTAGGATTACAGGGATGAGCCACCAAGCTCTGTTATTAACATAGACAATATGTGCTTAATGTAAAGCTTGTTCTCTTACATTAGTACAAGTTGTTAATCTTTTGATGCTTTGGGGTGTATGTTGATAGATTGTTTTGCTTTTCTGCTTGGATGACAGTTACATTGTTCATATATGTCATCACTTGAGACTTCTTTAATAAAATGGATTACATTACATGGGGCACTTCTTGCTTCATTGTGGTAAGGGAGCAAGGACCAGTGCAGAAAACATTGCTCATAACATGTTGGCTAGGGGCTAGTTATATTGTTGCTGCATATGAGTGTAAGGTACCCGGATGTGGCTGAGCCCATGGCTGGGTCAGCTGTCCCTGGTGTATTTGCTGAGAGGTTGCCCTCACCCTGTAGCAGGAGTAATTTTGCTCTTCATGAGTGACTATAGAAGTGTCACAAGGTTTGCAGTCTAGGTTTGCCTGTGTACTTTAGAGAGCTGTACAATTAAGACTGTCCTGAGAGAGTTCAGTTCTAGAGAAGTAGATGAGAAAAAAAGAGTATTATGGTAGACATTTTTTATATCATACATTATATCATATGTTACATCATCTCTCTTCCTCTCTCTGTCTTAGTTTTTGTACCCCAACCCACTTAAAGTTGTAATCTATGCCTTAAACCTTTCTTTAATATTGAGACTCACATCTGGCACATAGTAGTCACTCAATAAACATCACTTTTTAGTCTCGTAGTCCTGAAGTACTCAGGGGCTCATCTGGGTTGATGTCTCTCACCATGCATAATTTGGTGAACTCTTTGAGGTTGTGTTCAGTCTCACAGGACCCTCAAGAATCTCTTCCTAAGCCTTAATAATGTTCAGTGGTGAAAGGTAATGAAGTCAACAAACATGGTGCCATGAGCCTATGCAGGGTCCTGGGTAATTGCAGGAAAGAGCAGATGACTAAGTAGAGCTCAGACCACCAACTCAGGAGGACTGGGCAGAGCATGGCTGTGTTCCTTCTACCTTTGAAGTCTATGCTCAAGTTTGGGTTTTCAAACAAGTGTCGTTTTTATGTGGGTGGTACTGGGTAGAGTTGCTTTGGACTCTGCTGATGCCCCACATCCTACCATAAGAGTGCAGAGTCTGAGGTTTGTGCCATGGAAATTGCACATGCTCCTGCAGCATTGATTGCTCAGAGAGGAGGCAGGTACTGAGCCAAGGTGGAGGAGGTAATCTGGAATTTTTTTTGTGTGCTGGACCTGGAACTTGAACTCGGCCTGGGTGCTGTCTCTGAGCTTTTGTGTTCAAGGCTAGCACTCTACCAGCACTCTACTAGTCGAGCCACAGCTCCACTTCTGGGTTTTTGGCTTGTTAATTAGAGATGAAAGTTTCTCAGGCTTTCCTGCCTTGGCTGGCTTTGAGTTATGATTCTTTTTTTTTTTGCCAGTCGTGGGACCTGAACTCTGGGCCTAGGCGATGTCCCTCAGCTCTTCAGCTCAAGGCTAGCGCTCTACCACTTTGAGCCACAGCGCCACTTCCAGCTTTTTCTGCTTATGTGGTGCTGAGGAATTGAACCCAGGGCCTCATGTATGCAAGGCAAGCACTCTACCACTGAGCCACTTTCCCAGCCCCGAGTCATGATTCTTATAGCTCAGTCTCCTGAGTAGCTAGGATTATAGGCTTGAGTGATCAGCACCTAGTTTAGATCTGGGCTCTTATTCCTTATCCACCATTACTTGGCAGTTGCTTTAATCCTCTGGGCTTTGGTTTCCTGCTTTGAGCAGTGACAGTTCTAGACTAGATGATTCCTTAATGTTCTAAGTTCAAGACTCTATCAACGAAATGTGTGACTGTCAGTCCTTTTAGTATTGACAAAGAGTGATTTAGTAGCCATCTTGCTACCTTCTCAAGCACAGATTTCCATAAGATAAAATGGTAAGAACAGGGGCTGGGAAGGTGGCTCAGTGGTAGAGTGCTTGCCTTGCATGCCTGAGGCCCTGGGTTTGATTCCTCAGCACCACATAAGCAAAAAGAAAAAAGCCGGAAGTGGCACTGTGGCTCAAGTGGTAGAGCGCTAGCCTTGAGCTGAAGAGCTGAGGGACAGCGCCCAGGCCCAGAGTTCAGGCCCCATGACCAAAAAATGGTAAGAACAATCCAACAAAATACTAGAAATGGGCCAATTATTATTATTACTACTACTATTATTTTTCTCACTGGTGAATTATTATTATTACTATTCTTATTGTTATTTCTCTCTTGGCAGTACTGAGACTTGAACTGAGGGCTTCAGGATGAGACTAAATTACAAAGAAGTGCATTTCTTTTTGATGGAAATAGGATTTGAACCCAGGGCCTCACACTCACTAAGCAGGCACTCTACCATTTGAGCCACACTTGCAGTTCCAAAAGAAAAGTGATATATTTCTTGAGATTTTAGAGGCTAGGAATTTCAGAAGAGGTGACACTAGTGAGCTCTTGTTACATCATGATGTGGAAGAGGGCATCACACAGAATAGCAGCAAGCATGGTAGCTCAGGGCTCTTCTTACAAAGCTACTGATGTCTTTGTAGAGACAGTATATCGTCCAAATTATTACCTAATCCTACTTCCCTCACAAAGGCAACCCTCCACATTCCTCCATGTTCCTCCTACAGAGAGACTACCCTCCTGCCTAGGGCCAAGGCAGTGTGCACATTAAAGTACAGCTGCTGTAAAAGGTAAGCCTAACTTCAGCACAGAAGTTTTGTAAACAACAAGAGTGTTCATCTTTGACAGGCAGCGCAGTTCCAGGTGGTGACTCAAGGCAATCTCTGCCTGGCAACTCCACCATCCTGTGCCCACAGATACCTTGATTGCTGTAGGAGAGACCAGAGAGACCCACAGACTCAGCCTGGAGAGGATACCAGTGTATCTGGCCACATTCTTGGAGTAGAAATTGATTCTAAAGGCAGTGGAGTTTTAGAAGACAGGCCAAAAGGAGAACAAGTTTGAGTGAACAGTTAGCCAATGATTGTCTCAGTAGGACCATTTTCTAGGAACCTTCTCCATAAGAGTAATGTAATAAATTTTCTATTTCCTTCATGAAACGTAAAGAGCCAACTTATAACCTAAGCAGCCAACAAACTGAGACAAGACCTCCATCACCTGTGACAGGGAGGGACCAAGGACAGATAAATGTTCCAGGTGACAGAGGATGAAACAATGACCACAGTGTAAAGGTTGGAACAGAAGGGAGAATCTTTGGAGACTAGAGGAAAGGACAAGGGTTGAAGCAGATAAAGATGGCCACAGGAGGTGAGGGAAGATCTGAAGGTCAGATGTGAAGGTGAGAAGAGGTTCTGAGGATGGTGAAATAGAGGAAGGATTGAATTCTGGATTAGCTACTAGAAGAAATAGGAGAGAGAGAGAGCTGACCACTGACCTGTAAAAGAGACATTCTAGTATCCCTTGGTTAGAAGATCAGAGCATTTATTGAGTGCCTACTGAGGCCAAGAGCACAGACCAGCAGTGCTATTGTACAGATAAAGAAACTGAGGCTCATAAAAGAAATAAAAATCAAAACAACATTGAGATTCCACCTCACCTCAGATAGAATAGCCATTATCAAGAAAACTGACAACAACAAATGCTGGCAGGATGTGGACAAAGGGAACACTATTACACTGTTAGTGAGAATATAAACCTGTTCAAGACTCTGGAAAGCAGTATGGAGGTTCCTCAAAAGACTAAACATAGATCTTCCCTATAACCCAGTAATTCCATACCTGGGCATTTATCCAATACAGTACAAACAACATCACACTAAAGCTACCAGCACAACCATATTCCTTGCAGTATTGTTTACCATAGCCAAGATATGGGATCAACCCAGATCCCCCTCAGTGGATGAATGGATCAAGAAAATGTGGTGTGATTATATATAACATGGAATGCTACTCATCCATCCAAAAGAATGACATTGGCCCATTCATAAGGAAATGGAAAGACCTGGGAAAAATTATATAACATGAAGTAAGCCAGAGCCAAAGAAATATAGGTTGCTTGTTTTCCCTCATTTGTGGTAACTATAATATGCCTAAAATCTACAAGTAAACCTACTGAATAATTTAAAAAAAATATACTGGGACATGATAAATTTTACAGGTCTCTAGACATTCACGCAGTGAGGCCAAAGGAAGATATGCATAGGAGTGGATCACAAAGGCTCAATAGCTGTGTGCATATGATCATATTACATGATGTTTTATGAAATGAAATCTAAGAAAAGGAAAGAAGAGATTTTGTTGTTGTTGTTTTTATTTTCTTTTCCTTATATCTTGTTAGTTTGTTTCTCTTTGGGAGGGTAAGGGGAGATCACAGAAAAGGTGGAACAAAGTGTAAACAGATACAACAGTGGCTCTCACTAGACACTGTGGACAATGAACTGTTTATCTTGTGGGTGAGGACATGGGGGAAAAACTGGGAGAGAGAAAGGGAAGGGGAGAAGACATGTTTCAAAAAAGGAATCATACTTATTACCTGATTCATGCAACTGTAACCTCTCTGTGAATCACCTCTACAATAACAATAATATGTATACATATGTATGTGTATATGTATATATATATTAATGAAACTGAGGCTTACTGGTAATTATCTTATAGTCATGCAGCAGGAGAAACCAAACTCAAAAAAATCTGTGTTCCTTCTCCACACTTAGCTAATTCTTGCAACTTGGCTCCAGACAGGAAAAAATGTCCTCTCCATATACCCCAGTCAACTGTTGGCTTGCTCTAGGCTTTCTCCTTTTCTGCTCTGAACACAGAGAAAAATGTATGGCCACAGAGGAGCTCTCTTTGCCAACTGCTGATTTTTTAATCAGCAGAGAATTTCCAAGATTCTTGATTAATCTGTTCATTTCATAGATCTCTCATCTTACCAGCTGTGTTAAAGTTTTATTTGCATCTATCTTTTAATTAATGAATGAATTAATTTAGTGCCAGTACTGGGGCTTGAAATCAAGGCTTCAAGTTCTTGCTTAGTTTTTTCAGTCAAGGCTAGTGCTCTGCTACTTGTACCAGGCCTTCACTTCCAGAATTTTGCTAGTTAAGGGGTGATAAGAGTCATGGACTTTCCTGCCTGGGTTGGCTTTGAACCATGATCCTCAGATCTCAGACTCCTGAGTAGCTAGGATTACAGGCGTGAGCCACCAGCACTGGTCTCACATCTGGCTCTTTTATCAGTTACCCAACATGCACAGAATCTGTCTGATCTGGTAGAAGGTACCTCCACTGTGTCTTTTACATAGTTTAAATGTCAAAAGTCAGACAAACCCTAATCTAACAAGTCATTAAACAGAAGTGTGAAATGATATTTCTATAATTCTTAGATTTTTTTCTGGGTGAGTTTTAGGTTAAATTACCTATTGAAGGCTCAGCTTTTGATTTGACTCTTCAAGCTTGGATACTATAAATGCATTGGAGAAAACAGGCTCCCTATGTCCATCAACTACACTTTGTTGAGCATGGCCAATCAGAGAAAGGACTATAAGGAGGCAGCGTAAGATGAAACAAGAGAGTGTCCTGGAACTTCTTAGGGGATGGAAGGAGGAAGTACATGGCACTGAAAAGTCAAGAGGGGAAAAAATGCTAAGGCCCTGGAGTCCTGAAGACTAACTGTATGTAAGAAATGAGGCAGGAGGCCAGGGCAGAGATGGGAGTATGAAGCTTGGGCACTTCCTTTACTTGGAGAGATTAAAGTCAAATTCCAGTACTAGAGGACAAGAAGCAGGATTTATTTATTTGTTTTGATGTCAGTTCTGGGTCTTGAACTCAGTGCCTGGGCACTATTCTTTAGCCTTTTCCCCCAGGAGAGCCCTACCGCTTGAGCGGTAGCTCTACTTCCAGCTTCTTGGGATTAATTGGAATTAAGTCTTAGGGACTTCTTTGCCTGAGCTGTCTTCGAACCATTATTCTCAGATCTAAGCCTCTCAGGTTTCTAAGATTACAGGTGGAGCCATAAGTGCCTAGCTCAAGAAGCAGGGTTTAATAGGCCAGCGTTTGGAATTAGGTCTGGAGTAGCAAGGATAGGGTGTGAGCTGGACTTTGGACTCTGGCTTTGGACACTGAGGCCTTTGTGTATACATGGCTTGACTAAGGGAATAGTGGGTGGGACCCACCTATGATTGACATAAAGATAAGCCAGTAACTTTACACTTAGGAACCAGGCCCTGAAAGGTTCACTGAAGAACCTTGAAACAAAAGAACAAAAGATTCCTTTAGGTCAGTCCAAAGTAAAGAATTGTGGCCTTCCTCACTAAGGATGCTGGAAATCCAGCAGAAAGACATTTCCCCAATAGACTAATATCCCTGGGTATTTTATTTTATTGTATATATTTTTTATTGTAAAGATACTGTACAGAGGGGTTACAGTTACATGAGTAAGGTAATGGGTACATTTTCTATCAAACATTGTTACCTCCTCCTTTGTTTTTCCCCTACCATCCCTTCCCTCCCCACCTCCCCAACTCCTCCCCCCACCGCAGCAAAGTTGTAAAGTTCATTTTCAACATAGTGTCTTGTACATCTCTTTGTTACAATGGGTCAACCTGTACCCTTATTTAAGCATTTTGTTATTTCCCTTCCACTCTCCAAATTAGAAAAAAAAATGTATATACAAGATGCAGGGTACTGGAATTAAATATAGTGAAAACAGGGGTTATACCATGGGGGAAGAACATACAAAAGATACAAAAAACACACATAATACATTTATGAGCACAATAAAAACAACAGCAAGAAAGATAAAATCTCTTGTGTCCCTATCTTGGGGTTCATTTAGCTTAGCATTATCTTATATGGTCATATGTTTTGGCCTTTTCTGCTTGTCCTAGGCATATACTAGTTATTGCAAATAAGGGAAACCATGGCCTATGTTTCTTTGGGCCTGGCTTACTTCACTTAATATAATTTTTCCAAGTCTTTCCATTTCCTAACAAATGGTATGGTGTCATTCTTTCTGATGTAGGCATAGAATTCCATTATATATATGTATATATATATGTATGTTTATATATATATGTATGTTTATATATATATATGTATGTTTATATATATATATGTATGTTTATATATATATATATATATATATATATATATATATATATATATATATACACCACATTTTCTTGACCCATTCATCTACTGAGGGGCATCTGGGTTGGTTCCATATCTTAGCTATGGTAAATAATGCTGCAATAAACATAGTTGTGCTGGTAGCTTTAGTATAGCTTTGTCTGTGATCCTTTGGGTAAATGCCCAAGGTGGGATTGCTGGGTCATAGGGGAGCTCTATGTGGAGTCTTCTGAGGAACCTCCATACTGCTTTCCAAAGTGATTGAACAAGTTAACACTCCCACCAACAATGCAGTAAGGTTCCCTTCTGTCCACATCCCCTCCAGCATCTGTTGTTATTAGAGTTCTTAATTATAGCCATTCTAACTGGGGTGAGATGGAATTTCAGTGTTGTTTTGATTTGCATTTCTTTTATGGCTAGAGAGGTTGAGCATTTCTTCATGTGTCTATTGGCCATCCTTCTTTCCTCTTCTGAGAAGTTTCTCTTTAAGTCTTTAGCCCACTTGTTTATTGGGCAGTTGTTTCTTTGAAGATTTTTTGTTGGGGGATTTAATTTTTTGACTTCTAAGTATATTTTAGATATGAGATCCTTGTCTGTTGTATGGCTAGTGAAGATCTTCTCCCAATCTGTGGACTTTTTATTGATCTTGCTAGCTATGTCCTTTGTCCCTGGCTATTTTAATACCAACATTTCCTAACTCACTTTTATTCAGTAGGAGCTGTTGACTCAGAAAGCAGATTTTCTTTATGTTATGTTTACACTCCACAGAAATCCTTGCATGCACACTTTCTGGATTGCCTAGATTCTGGATGGACTTGGTGAACAAAGATATTAATAGCAAATTTCACTTATTTTTTGCCAGTCCTGGGGCACACAGGGCCTGGGCACTGTCCCTGAGCTTCTTTTGCCCAAGGCTAACACTCTACCACTTGAGCCACAGTGCCATTTCTGGCTTTTTCTGTTTATGTGGTACTGAAGAATTGAACCCAGGGCTTCATGCATACTAGGCAATTGCTCTACCACTAAGCCACATTCTCAGCTGCAAATTTCACTTTAAATTAAAGAACTACAGGATGGGGCTTAGTATCTGAGGGAACAAAATATAGGAGCCATCCAGAAAACATAAGCAGAAGAGCCGGTGCCAGTGGCTCTCACCTGTAATCCTAGTTATGCAGGAAACTGAGATCTGAGGATCAAGGTTCAATGTCTGCCCAGGCAGGAAAGTCTAGGAGACTCTTAAGCACCAAAAACTTCAGAAGTGGAGCTGTGGCTCAAGTGCTAGTCTTGAGCACAATAGCTCAGGGATAGCATCCAGGCCCTGTGTTCAAGCCTTAGGACAACGAAAGAAAGAAAGAAAGAAAGAAAGAAAGAAAGAAAGAAAGAAAGAAAGAAAGAAAGAAAGAAAGAAAGAAAGAAAGAAAGAAAGAAAGAAAGAAAGAAAGAAAGAAAGAAAGAAAGAAAGAAAGAAAGGAGGGAGGGAGGGAGGGAGGGAAGAATGATGGAATGAAGGATGGAAGGAAAGAAAAAAGAGAAAGAAAACCAACAGAGGGCTGGAAGGACTCTGCAAATGTGATTTTCCCATTTCTTGAATGGTTCCATCCCAAGTCTGTGGTAGGTACCTCCAGGAGATCTCTGGTCTGATGGATGGCAAGGCAGTGGTGTGAGTCTGGGGAAAGGCTTCTGGGTTGTGTGGGCAAAGTTGTGTTTTTTGCTAAGGAAATAACACTGCTGGTAATCCAAATGGAATTAACACCTTTTGTTGTTAACCTGGTATTTCTCACAGGAATTAATGAAGCGTTTACAGTAAAGCCAAATTGGTTAAATAAGGAAAGCCAGATCAGTAATTTCATGGCTACAGAAAAGTGTTACTGACTTACCTCACAGTCACTTTACTTGATTGAATTTAGAAACATCTGTGTTAGTCTTGCACTAATCCTTCTTGAGAAGGTTTCATGGAATTAGTCACATTCAGTCTTCTAATTAGACTGAATCTGGATTTAAAAGCTTCTGTGTGATTTGGAAAAATTCAGTCTTTGGTCTTAGACTGCTAAATCTTTTGAGAATATTAAAGTGCAAGTCTACAAAGTCATAGTGTAAGGTTCTGTTAATCGAAGAGTATGTGAGTCATTTTAAACCTAAAATGAAGTCAGTTTCCTTCCCATAAAGTCTAACTTCCTAGCACAAAAATTATGAAAAATGTTCCAGTTTATAGAATATCAAGTCTAAAATATGGAAATTATATAAGGATGAAATATTTCTAATGAGACTACAGCATTTTGTTCCAATTCTGATTTTAAAAATTCTTTTAATTCACACAAAGTGCTATGGCTGGGGCCTGACATCTTATACCTGTAATTCTAGCTACTCAGCAAACTGAGATCTAGAGGAGAATAGTTCAGAATTAGCTTGGGCAGAAAAGTCTGTGAGACTCTATCTCCAAAATTACCAAAAAATGCCAAGCTGGACGCATGGCTGAAGTGGTGAAGAGCCAGCCAAGAGAGCAAGCTAACAAGTCAAAGGTTCTGAGTTCAAACTCTGCTACTGGCAAGTGTCTACAGGTGAATATGGGATTTCTAATTTAGCACCCCCTAGTAGTTAATGCAGCCCCTGAGCAGAATTTCATTTTGTCTGAGCATACTAGGTATTCAACAAACCATGTGTTGAATAACAAGGTTATGGAATGGCACTAAATAAAAAAAAACAAACAATATAAATTATTGCTTTTTGGTGGGTTAAACCACTATTTCTTGGACATTATGAATAATTTGGAAGGCATGGATATTTCACTGAATACAATAACTTGGATATGCTTTTTTGGTAAATAAGATGTACTGTGTTTTAAAAAATCTTGATTATATCATTTGTATTTTAGAGTCAGGAATGGTGGCTCACACCTGTAATCCTGGCACTTGGTAGGGAGAGGATGCAGGGTTGGGAATTAGTGGCTAGGCTGGACTACATAGTCAGATGCTATTCCAAAAAAATCTCTCCCCCATACAAATTATCATTTTCATTTTGCAGATGAGGCAAATCATTGGGAAAAAAATCACAAGGCTAGAGACTAATAAAAATGTAGGGCAAGGACACAGATCCTGATCTCAGTATAATTTTTTAAACATTTCATTTCATAATTGGTGAACAAAGAGACTAATAAAAATTTCACAGTAAACAACAACAAATCTTCAAAGAAACAACTGCCCAATAAATAAGTGTGCTAAAGACTTAGAGAAACTTCTCTGGAGAGGAAAGAAGGATGGCCAATAGACACATGAAGAAATGCTTAACCTCCCTAGCCATAAAAGAAATGCAAATCAAAACAACATTGAGATACCACCTCACTCCAGTTAGAATGGCTAAAATCAAGAATTCTAATAACAACAGATGCTGGAGGGGATGTGGACAGAAGGGAACCTTACTGCATTGTTGGTGGGAGTGTTAACTTGTTCAATCACTTTGGAAAGCAGCATGGAGGTTCCTCAAAAGACTCCACATAGAGCTCCCCTATGACCCATCAATCCCACTTTTGGGCATTTACCCAAATGATCACAAACAAGGCCACACTAAAGCTACTAGCACTAGCAGTATTATTTACTATAGCTAAGACAAGGAACCAACCCAGATGCCCCTCAGTAGATGAATGGGTCAAGAAAATGTGGTATATATCCACAATGGAATTCTATGCCTCCATCAGAAAGAATGACACTGCCCCATTTGTTAGGAAATGGAAAGACTTGGAAAAAATTATATTAAGTGAAGTAAGCCAGACCCAAAGAAACTTAGGTCCCATGGTTTCCCTTATTTGCAACAACTAGTATATCTCTGAGTCAAGCAGAAAAGGTCAGATAAGCTTATGTTAGGGAAATGAGCCCTAAGATATGTATTCAAATGTTTTTTTCTTTCATGCGATTGTTTCTAACACATTTATAAGATGATTTCTTTGTTGCTTTGTATGTCCCTCTCCCATGGCATAACCCCTGCTTTCACTGTATTTGATGTTGTTATAATTTGTGGAGGGGAAGGAAAAAAACAAATCATTTAAATAGGGATACAGGTGGACCCATTGCAACAATGAGATGTACAAGTCGTTATGTGGAAAAACAAACTTTACAACTTTGGTGGTGGGGGGAGGAGGATTGGGTAGGGGGGGCGGGGGGAGGATGGGAAGGGATGGGAAGGGGAAAACAAAGGAGGAGGCTACAATGCTTGATAAGAAATGTACTCATTATGTTGCCCATATAATTGTAACCCCTCTGTACATTATTTTCACAATAAAAATAAAAATTAAAATTAAAAAATTCACAGTAAATAAAAGGATAGAGGTTGGAGCCTTAACTATGGTAGAATTAACTATGGCAAAAAGACAGACAGGACATGAGCTGTATTAATGTGAGAGTTGGATCATTCATTAGTGTCATCCAACAACTATTCTCCGTTTTCATGTCCCTTTAGCATTTTGGGGTCTATATGGTTATATGATTTGCTTCAGCCTATCACACACGAAGGTGTGTGTTATATATACACACTAATAAATAGCACGGTGGGTATTATTTCCATGTGAACACTTTTAAGAGGAGTTATATCTAGCAATCCAGTCCCCCCTTCTTAAAATGCAGCATGCTGGCAGCACATGAAGAATAAAGCTTTTGTCAGCCTGCATCTTTGAGTTACTGGGTGAATAAAAATGCTATGCTGCTATGTGCTAGACATGTATACAGCCCCCTCTCCCCCCGCTTTTTTTGGTGTTGATCTGGGACTTGAACTCAGGTCTTGGGTACTGTCCCTGGGCTTTTGTGCTCAAGACTAACACGCTAACACAGCTCCACTTTGGGCTTTTTGGTGGTTAATTGGAGATAAGAATCTCATGGATCTTCCTGTCCAGGTTGACTTTGAACCTTAATTCTCAAATTTCAGCTTCCTTAATTTCTAGGATTATAGGTATGAGCCACTGGTGCCTGGCCAAAGGTACATTATTTTTTTGTAAAATTACCGAAAGTTTGTTTTTTAAATTTTTACTAAAAATTGTCTTTAAGTAGTTGTACAAAGGAGTTTTAATTCAACATGTCAATTTATGAGTTAGATTCATCTTGATCAGTGTCACCCCTTCCATTGTTCCCCATCTTTCCCAACCCTTCTTAGAATTGTTACTGTTGTAAAACCTATTTTATTCTGATTGACTTAGAAATTGAGAATACATGGCTCAGTTGGTTGGTAGATGGTTGGTGAATGACTAGATGGACCAATAATTAGTGACTGGAGGGGGGTTGGTGGTCAAAGAGTACTTCTGTACCAAAGTCTCAAAATGTAAATTACTATCAGACGCAGTAGCCAAGAGGTAGGAGCAAGTCCAATGTTTATCCATGAGTTGTGAGATAACTAAAATATATTACATACATACGATGAAATACTATCCTGCCTTCAAAGGAAGGAAAACACTACACATACTACAAATGGATGGGCCTTGACCTTATGCTAAGTGAAAAGCCAGTCACTGAGAGACTAATACTGTATAACTCCATTACACAAAATACGTAACATGGTCAAATTCAGGGACACAGAAAGGAAAATGCTGGTTGCCAAGGGCTGAGCGACAGTGACAGAATGAAGACAAATGGGCAGCATGGAGTTCAATTTTACAAGAGGAAAGAGTTCATTGACTTGTTTTACAAAATTTGCAAATATCCTTAATACTACTGAGTCCTTCCTCCCCCCTCATTCCCTCCCCCACTTAGGCTAGTGCTCTACCACTTGAGCCACAGGTCTACTTTTGGCTTTTTTGGGTTGGGGGGGGGTGGTTAGTTGGAATAAAGAGTCTCTTAGATTTGTCTGCCTGTGCTTCCCAGGCACAGGGAGATCTGAGGCCCCCAGATCACAGCCTCCTGAATACCTGGTATTACAGGTGAGAGCTACCAAATCCTGGAGCAAATTTCTATTTATACACTTTATTCTATTTTATATCACAATAGCAATTCACAGCTGGCTGTCTATGATAATTACCAGCAGTAGTTTTAGAAAACATTGGATTCTCAGATGACACCTGAGAGGTGACATCAGAAAGCTTCTGATTCTGTTAGGCTGGGGTGTAGTTTGGGCATCTGTATTTTAAAACCCACTCTCAGTGCTTTTCGGATGTAGGCAGGGGTTGGGAACTGCTGGCTGTCAGATAATTATAAACTGATTTATGGAAAAAATGGTTGGGCTTTGTTTTTCTGGCTTAGGGCATGATTCCTTGGGTGTTAAATAAGGTGGTATAGACAGAGCTTTGTGCCAGGTGCTGATGGCTCATGCCTAAAATCTACTTAGGAGGCTGAAAACTGAGTATTGTAGTGCTTAGCCAGCCCAGGCAAACAAATCTAAGATACTCTTATTGCCAATTAACCATCAAAAAGCCATAAGTGGAGGTATGGCTCAAGTGATAATATCCCAGCCTTAGCAAAAAAGCTAAGAGACAATGGCCCAGGCCTTGAGTTCAAGCCCCAGTACCGGCACAAAAACCCAAACCCCAAACAAACAACACCTTCTCTCTTGACCCCTGCCAGCTTTATGACCTTGAGGTTTGGAAAGCTACTTACGTTTGCTTGTTTAGTTAGCCTGTGTCCTGCCTTAATGGAGTTTCCTGTTTGCCTATCATTTTCTGGCTTTTCCAGGTATCACTACTGTTTTGGGTGACAAACAGGTCTGGGCCTGTTTGTTATCTGAGCCAATCTGTCACTGAACCTTTGCACATTCCAGCAGTATCTGTGCTGCTCTGTGGGCTGTGGAGGTCTTTCACTCCCTGCTTCCTACTGATCTTTGCTGAGTAGTGGCTCTGCTGTTTACTTTCCTTGCTGGCCTGTTGAGGCTTTCCCTGAAAGGCCCCAGGCCTTTGCTGGCCAGGACCAATGTTTTCCACATCTGGTCCCTCTCCTCAGTGTGAACTCAGTCAGTAACAGATTCCCCCATTACTCCAATCAGGCCACAGCAGCTCCACACTAAGCCAGAGCCCAGCTATCAACTAGGAACCTGTTACTCTGATTAGACTATTGTGAAGGGAGAGCATGTGTGAGGAACAAATGGGTGAGTCAGAGGCTTGATTCAGGACTTTCACAGCTCCTTGGTAGCCTCTCAGGCCCTGGGGTTCACATGTCTGTGTAGCTCACTATCAAATTATGAGGAATCCAGTGGAAGTCTGTAAACTGGATGGACCCAGACATGGGATGTTTCAGGTATGAACACACATAGCAGCAGTAATGTGGAAGTGACACAGAATTGCTGGAACCAGCCTGTAGAAATGGGAAGCAGGCTGGCCGGGTGGGTTCCACGCCCAGGTTTCCTGTCTGCTCTCCAGCTTCTGGACTTGGTTTCCTAACCTGTAGGGGGAGGGACTGAGCTTCAGTGTGCATGTGATACTCAGGAATTGGTTCAAATGCATCTTGTGATTGATCCAGACATAACACTGCTAAGCCTTCCCCTGTTCTTTGTCCATGGATTGGCAAGGTTCTTGAGGATCCCTAGATCTTTACACGTCTATGGCCCTGATAGGTGACTTGTCTTATTTAGACCTTGGCTAGTGTCTCCTTGATATGTTCTCTCCCTCTCTCCACCCCTCTCCGACCCTTCCATCCACACCAGTTCTTCTGATTTGAGTTAGGTGAGGTAGCAGCTTATAGCCTAGGTTCATTCTTCTTCCAAAATGTGGTCTTTCCACAGTTTCTTCTTTCTAGCGAGCTCTAGCTGTCTAGTGGCTGCTTCTCTCTTTGGTCAACCTGGTTTTCTAGTATAGTTTCCATTCCTTGGTATGTTTCCTTGAACACCTGGCTAGATCACAGATGATATTTGTTCACCCAACCCAATGTGTGCTTGCTCTTGGGTGGCATTTAGGAACATCCACTAGATTGATTCTTATGTGGGAAATCATAAACTAGTGTAGCTAAAGCAAGCCAACTGCATCTCACTTCAAAAAAGTCTTTATTAGTCTTTCCTTCTGCCATGAAAAAAGTGGTCTTTAGCAAGCATACCATCTCTTAAATAAAAGTAACTCAGAAGGTTAAGTTTTTTATTTTTCCCTAAGATATTTGATTTTTAACATAGTTTAACATTATTTTAGCATAGCCACATTATTGAGGATTTAACTCAACTGATATTAATCTTACCATGTGACACGGATAGTTGTGGGGCTTTAAATGGATAGAGCATTGAGGTATTTTGCTTAAGAGAAAGACTTCCAAAGTATAAATACATATTCCCACAGGCTGTCTGGGTAGGGGGTGGGCCAGTGACAGCGCCCGCTCTGGGTGTACAGTAATCTTGAATGAATGCCAAGTTCTAGACCTTCATGCTACCACAAGGTGGCAGTAGAGTATGAAAGATGGGAAGCAGCTCCTAGCCCTTCTGTTTTGTTTTGAGCCTCAGCAGAACGTTTGCAAGACACTTAAAATTGCACTGTGTTTCGGA
The DNA here is from genome assembly GCF_024711535.1 of Dipodomys merriami. NCBI lineage: Eukaryota > Metazoa > Chordata > Mammalia > Rodentia > Heteromyidae > Dipodomys > Dipodomys merriami. The sequence goes on along the minus strand of NW_027205603.1, from coordinate 19,310,178 downwards.
ATCTCTTTTGTCATTTTCTTTCAGCAAGGCAATCTGACTTCCTTCACTCCCCCTCCCACCCCACCCCGACTTTGAAGTATTACAGACACTTGTCACACAGTCTGTGCAAGCGAAGAAATGGATACAACACAGTTCATGCCTTCAACTTTGTGGAAATAAACTTTGCCTCCTCTTTTACGGTACTTATAAAAATTGCATTTATTATAAAGCAAGAAAAAAGTGAGCTTCATCACTTCTCCCAGGAGTGATTTTCGTGAGCTTTGGCTTTACTATTGGTTTCATAACCATGTTAGGTTTATTTACATCTATCTTATAGCCACAGAACCACATCCCTTTACTCCCCAATATTTAAGAGTTCTTAAAACATTTCTCATGGTAATTAAGGTCACCCTTGTATAGCATAAAGGAATGTCCTACCAAGTGACCCAGTTACTTGTCTCATGCAAGTGGACCTACACTGATGTTTTTTTCTTCTTCCAAGTCACTGTATTTTTTTAAATTCCATTAGTAGACATCATGTGGGTGTTGGTAGCTTGTGACCCAAGTCCTAGGTTTAAAGGGCATGGAATGGCATTGTATTTCCACACCAGTCTTTCATGATGATAGGCACAGGCCTTTGATTAAAACTTGTCCTTGGAATGCAAGCAGGGGTTGTTGTTTGCTTTGTAATCTTGTTTAGACTACACAAACTTACTTCTCCCTTATTTCTAAAACTTATCAACCAGGGCATTGGGCAAGGTTAGATTGGAGAATTAACATGGTAAATAGTCTCAAAGTTAAACATTCCCAAGTGCCATCATAGAGATGGGAATGGGTCAGTGATGAAAATGCCACTTATTAGAAATTCAACCTGCAAACTACTGAATTTATCTGTCTTTCATCTCTGGCCTTCATGTGTGGTAGAGAATCACCCTCAGATTTCTGCTTTATAACAATGTAAACTTTATGTATGCCACAGTATACCAAGCACCTGATAGGTTTAAACTCAGGCTAGTTATTTGTACCTACATTACAATATGGTAATTCTTTCATTAATAAAAATGCTGCAAAGGGAAAATTTTACAATCCCTGTCAAGAATAAAATTGAAATATAAAATTGGTATGCTAAAACTGAAAAATAAAATTGGTATGCTAGCCAAAGTAAATATTCTTATTACATATCTAATTAGAAAAACCCAGCCAACACCAATGATAATTCTGGAAAGGATTTGCAAATAGTTACTACCATTAAAACTTCTTTAAAAGCCTCTTTCGTGAGAAAGACCAGTAAAAGAACTTTTGTCCTATTAACTAGCAAAAAAAAAAAAAAAATTAACCACCAAAGATTCCTGTTAGAAAAAGAGAACAAACATCCAAGAATGATGCTCACAAGTCCCCCTCCCGCCCAGAATGATTGATGCCCCTGTCATTAGCAGGGTAGCTGCCCATTTCTTATCTTGATTGACAGGTTAATAAGGAACCTGGGGCTATCTTTTCAGTATGAACATACAACCTTACCAATTACTTTTAAATTATTGCTAATCTGCCAGAAAATAACAAGCATAAAGGAATAAAAATCTGAACAAGAAATGTCTGCAGAAGTTATTATTTATTATTATTATTATTTTTTGCTTCTGGGGCTTTAAAAAGGTTCAGCTCACAAACCTTGCCAGAATTTAGTCAATAGAACTTTAGGCACTGAGGATTTTTTTTTAAAGAAAAATTTGTAGTTTATAATAGTTCATTGGTTCAATTAGGAGCAGCAAAAGAAGGGAGTTTTGTAATGCAATTGTCCGGCAAAGGAAAATGCTTTAAATTGGGGGATTATGTGTACAGACCACCTGTAGGGTTTTCAGAACCCTTTTTTTTTTTTTTTTTTTTTAAATAGTCCTTCAACCCATGCCTAGCTGCCTGCAGGCTGGCTAACAATGCCAGGAAAGGCTGTTGAAAAGGCTGAGCGCACTTGTGCCTCTGGTCTTCACTAACTGTAACAAGTCTTCCTCTCCCTCGTTCTCTCTCCTTTTTAAAGTAAAAGTCCCACATTGCTTTAATGGAAGAACTTTAAGGCTCTGCGGTGGCCAATTGGTCTGCACCAAGAGGAGCCGGGCAGCAGGCAAAGAAACTTCAGACTATACAGCACATTTGGAGAGGAGAAAAGATCAAAGTTTTTCAAACTCAAAAGACCAAGTTCCCTACAGATTAACCCTATTCATTTAGCTCCTCTTAAAGGAATGATGTGCCGAGCCACTGGGCAGACAGGTAAAAAGTTCAACAATTGCCAAAGCATTCTTCGGCTAATTCAACAGCCTTCTGCTCAAATAAATTAGCTTAGTCTTGACAGAGGAACAATAGCTTTTTTTTTCTTCAGGAAAAGAAGCACATTTGGTATACACAAGCATGGAAGGTTATTAAGATGTTAACCAGTTAGTTTAATTCATTAAGGAGTGCCTCCTCCACTACCAGATTGTCAAGTGACATACCCTGTAAAAAGAAATCTGTAGCTTAAAATGTGAAACCTTCACCTGCTAGCAGGTTTGTGTTCTTTCCTTGGAAAACCAGGTACTTTCAAAACCAGACTCCAGATATGAGTGGTGGCATTTGCAAACTTTTAGTGAAATATTATACACGATAAATAACAAGGCCTAAGTGAAATTAACTGCCTTGGCCAAAGTTCCATTTACAAACACTAAGGTGCAAACAGCGCTATCATTAGAGACACCTACCATGGGGGTAGGTGCAAAAACTCCATTTTGATTTCAGTTCAACAATGAAATATTTACTTGGCTAACAGTTTAAGAAGTAGAGGTTAACAGGTAATTTTCTCCATGCCTGGTCAGGGTACAGAGTAGCAAACCACAAAATGTCCATTTCCCCCCACCTTCCTTAGCAAACGTTGCCAAGGTAACGGCTTAGAAGAGGCAGGGGGAGAGGGTAAATGTTGAAATCATTTATCAAAAGTCATTTTATTGACAAAATAGAATACTTATATCTGTTCTTACAGGGGTAGTCTCTAAACTTTTTACAAAAAAATGTACACGTTGTATATCTTTGGATATATACATATCTTACACACTTTTTACAATTTTAACAAATAATTATATAAATACATCCTCTAAGGTAAGAAACCCGTATTTACTTGGGGTGTATAATTAAGACATTTCTTGTTTATTTAAGGCATTTGCCTGGTCATTAAGAATACCCAAACCGTGCAATCCCATTAGGTCGCAGTCATGCCTCCACTTTAGATTCGCCAGGAGGAAGAGTTTATGTAGAAGAGAGGAAGGAGAGAGAGAGAGAGAGACAGATTCCTCCGGTGAAATCTGATCTGGCTTCAAAGCTCGGCGAAGGGCAACCAGCCGAGTTCTGGGCTCCAAACCTTAGGTTCTGGAGACGCAGCAGAGTCCACTTTCCTCTGCCAAAGCCAGGCGCGGAAGGAGCTCCTCGGATATCAATGGAGGAAAAGGGACTGGAAGGCTGCAGTGCCAGGTACTTGGTTCTTAGCCAGTCGAAGTCCCAGCTAATGGATACCATTAAGAGTTCATTATCATGCTAATAGCAATCAACACGGTGCAGGGGTGGGAACCCCGGCTCGTCCAGGGTCCCTGCTCCTCCCTGGGTCTCCTCACTCCCCCCCCTCCATCCCCGCCCCTTCCGGGCGCCTGCTCCCCCGCCGCTCAGACCTGGGACAATGGCATCTGCTTTGGATAAGACACGGAGCTGGCCGTGCCAGATCGCCACGTCAGGCCAGTGCTGACGTCGCTGTAGAGCGAGCCCCCGCCGCCGCCCGGGCCCCCGCCGCCCGGCCCGGAGCCGCCGCCCCCCGGCCCGCCGCCCCCACCGGCCGCGGCGGCGCCCGCGCCCGCGCCCCCCGCGGCGCCCTTGCTGGCCCAGCAGCAGCGGGTGCACAGGGCGCGCCAGGACTCCAGCGTCTTGCCCGACCAGACCCACACGCCCGAGGTGATGCCCACCACGAGGCACATGAAGTACTTGAGCATGAAGACCGCGTAGTCGGGCCTGCGCGCCTGGTCCGGCTGCAGGTCCCGCAGGCACGGGCAGTTGTGCGTGGCCTCCCAGCGCGGGCGGTTGTGCTGCTCGTAGAAGAGGCAGGCGACCACGACGGCGGCGGGCACCGTGTAGAGCACGGTGAAGAGGCCCAGGCGGATCATGAGCTTCTCCAGCTTGTGTGTCTTGGTGGGCCCGCCCTGCTGCTTGATGACTGAACGGATGCGGAAGAGCGACACGAAGCCCGCCAGCAGGAACATGGTGCCGATGAAGAGGTAGATGACCAGCGGCGCCAGCACGAAGCCACGCAGGTTGTCGAGGCTCTGGTTGCCCACGTAACAGATCCCCGCCACCGGGTCGCCGTCCACGGAGCTGAGCGCCAGCACGGCGATGGACTTGACGCTGGGCACGAGCCACGCCGCCAGGTGGAAGTACTGCGAGTAGCCGGCGATGGCCTCGTTGCCCCACTTCATGCCCGCCGCCAGAAACCAGGTGAGCGACAGGATCACCCACCAGATGGAGCTGGCCATGCCGAAGAAGTAGACGAGCAGGAAGACCACGGTGCACAGCGCCGGCCCCGTGGTCTCGTAGCGCACGTGCTGCTCCACGGCGCCCAGCTCCTCGTACTCGCCGCGCCCGCCGGGGCCGCTCGCGCCCGCGCCTGCCGCGCCCGCGCCCGCCGCCGCCGCCGCCGCCGCGCCCCCTGCGGCCCCCGCGCCGCCCGCGCCCGGCGCGCCGCCGCTGCACGCCACCTTCTCGTGGCCGGCTACCAGGCGCACCAGGTAGCCGACGGACACGAAGAGATAGCAGGCCGAGAGGAAGATGATAGGCCGCTCCGGGTACTTGAAGCGCTCCATGTCAATGAGGAAGGTGGAGACCGTGGCGAAGGTGGACACGAAGCAGAGCACCGACCACAGGCCGATCCAGAAGACGGTGAAGGCGCGCTCGTCCTGGCTAAAGAAGGGGTTGTGGCAGGGCAGCGCGCAGTTGGCGATCTGACCCGTCTTGACGCGGTTGTAGAGCGGGTGTCGCTCGCTGGACACGCTCACCATGGGCGCGCGGCACTGGCACCCCGGCTCGCAGGGAGCCGAGCCGCCGCCAGGGGGCCTGGCCTTCCCGCCGCCGCGCGCTGGGGGCGCCGCCGCGTCCCCGCCAGCCCCGCCCCGGCCGCCGCCGCCGCCGCCGCCGCCGCGGTGAGGGGGCCTCGCCCCGGGAGGGCGGCCGAGGCCGCTGCCGGACGGAGGTTGCTCGCCCGGCGGCGGCGGCGGCAGGCGGCGCGGCGGGCTGGGTGCGGCCGTGGTGAGATCCGTGCGGTTGTAGTCCATGCACAGCGTGTCCGGGTTGCCCTGTTCTGGTAGCCGGTCGCAACGCATGCGGTCCGGCCAGGCGAAGCCGTACTGGCGCATGAGGGGCGCGCAGCCGGCCTTGGCGCGCTCGCACACGGACCGGCAGGGCGGCAGAGGTTTCTTGTAGTCTTCCAGACAGATGGGCGTGTACATGCTGCACAGAAAGAACTTGAGGTCGGGGGAACACTGGATCTCCACGAGCGGCCAGAACTGGTGCACCTCCAGGCCCGCCTCGTCCTGCGTGTCGTGGTTGAACTGGTTGGGCATGTAGGTGTAGTTGTAGCCAATGCCCTTGCACAGGGGCACGGTGATCTCTTGGCACGCCAGTTCCTTGGCCGAGGCGGCCGCGGCACCGCTCGAGCGCTGCAGCAGCGCCAAGGCGGCCAGCAGCGAGGTCACTTCCAACAGGTAACCGCACTCCATACTGCGCGCCTCGGCCCGGGGCCCTGGCCCTCCAGGAGGCGCGCGAAGGGGCCCCAGGGGACCCGGCGATTTAACCCGGGAAGCGGAGCGACAGGCGCTCGCAAGTCTCCGCTGGCTTGGAGCTGGAGGGTGTTGTGAGTGCGCCTCCCAAATGCAGCCCCCAGCTCGGGGTGCGTCTGCGGCGGCGCGGCCGGAGCCCGGGCAAGGGTCTTCGGCACCTCCTCTCTGCGGTTCCGGGAAGACGACGGCGGCCGCGGGCGCGCGCCGCAGCCCCCGGGGGTCCGACCCTCACTCCGGGCCGCGCTCAGCCCCGGCGGAGCAGGGTGGCGGGCCCGCGGCTCATCGCGCGGCGCTCGCCGGCCTCCTCCCCCGCCCGCCCAGCCTCTTCTCCGCGTGGCGCCCAGCAGCGGTGACTTTGTCCGGCTCCGAGGGCGGCGCGCGGCAAGTTTCCTTTCGGATCGCAGAGTGCAGCCAAGATGGCTGGGCCAGGTTGCTGGCTGCGCCGGGCGGCCCCCGCGGCCCCCGCGGCCCCGGGGCTCAGGCTCGCTGTCCGGGCTGCGCCGCCACGGCGGGGGCTCCGGACCCTTCCTCGTTCGCCGAGACCGCTGCTGCTTTCTCAGGCGTCCGCTCGCCTCTCGGATAAACGGATCTGTCCCCCCCCCCCCCCGGTAAAAGTCCGCGTGGTACTTAGGCCAAGTCGCCCTTCTCCCTCGGCACCCGGGAGCTAATCCAAACCGATAGGCGGAGAGGACACCGGAGCTGCACGACCCCGCGCCCAGCCGCCGCCACCACCTCGGCGGGAGCAGCACCCTGAGCCCAACTTCCCGGCTCCAGCCCAGCCAGCGACGCGCGGCCGGCTCATGAATATTTATACAGCCCAGATTCGGTCTCCGCCTCCCTCCCGCTCCTCCAATCAGCGGGTAGTGGGGCGGAGTCTGTGCGCTCCCAGGGCGCAGCCCTCCTTAAGGAAGTCCGTAGACTCGGGTTGGCAGAGCGCGCTTTTCCGCGGTTGTGGAGTTCTGGTAACCTTGGGATTGACCGTCGAGCTTTTTTTTTTTTTTTTTTTTTTTTGCCCCGTCGGTCTCCACGGAGAGCGGTGCGTCTGCACGTGGGGACGGGGACGTGCCCGGCCGCGCGCGCCGCCTCCTAGCCGGTTTAAATCAGTCCAGCCCCGGCCCACTGCCCTGCCCAGATAGGAGAAGCCCGGCGGCGCAGGGACCCCTCCCCGCGGGTCCGCGCGGCGAGGAGCCGCCGGGAGAGCCGAGCTGGGAGGCCCGCCCGGGTCCGGAGTTGTGCGGGACCCGGGGGGGGGGGCTGTCCCCCCGGGGCTCTCGCAGGAGCGGGGATTGCGCCTTAGAGCTGGGGAGGGGGGCGCCTCCGTGGGTTCCGGGCGCCGGGACTGGAGGGGGCGTCGTCCTGGTGAGCCCGGGGGCGCGCGGCTCCCGCGCTCGCTGGGGCTTCCCCTCGGGGTCACCGTGGCACAGATGCCTTCAGGGGCTTTTGATAAACTGGGCGAGGTGAAACGCCTACAGTCCCTGGACCCCGTGCTCTTGGTACCGGAGGAATCCAGCTCTTGTGGAAGAAGAGAAACTTCTCCCCGCAACCCCCTGGAAACTGCCGCTGCCTTCCCCGGCGGCGCTCCGTACGCGGGGACGTCCGTTCCCCCAAGCGGAGTTCGCAGGGGTTTGCCAGCGCCTCTCCCTCCACCCGGGAGGCGGGGCTGCGCCCGGCGCGCCCGGCAGACACGTCCCCGCCTTCCGCACCCCGCCACCCGGCGCGGCCCCCGCCGGCTCCGCGGCGTCCACCTTAAGAAAGCTGGTGGGGGAGGGGCAGGAGGGAGGGGGCGGGGGGGGGGCGGCGGCCGGGCAGGTTCATTTACGCTCGTTAGGACGTCCCAGGGGGTTGTCTTTCTCCCGGGAAGGAGTGTTTATTTTTTAATTGATGTGCTGTTTCATTTAGCGCTTGTATGGAACTCATGCTGGGGCTGTAATTACTGTAATCTCGGGAACTAGCGTTTGGGTGAACCAGGAGGGTGGCGGGGACCGCTCTCTCTCTCTCTCTCTCTCTCTCTCTCTCTCTCTCTCTCTTTCTCTCTCTCTCCCTCCCTCCCTCCATCCCTCTCTCCCTCCCCCCTTCCCCTCTTTATCCCCCCCCCCCTTCCCTTCCCTTTACCTCGCTCTTTTTGTCTCTGTACTATTTACTTCTTGTAAGTAGGACAGGGAACAAAAGTTGCCCCGGACCTGAGGGTAGAGAATGAGAATCCGAGGCGCGTGGTAGGCCCTTCCAGGTGGGTTTATGGGGGTGTCGGGGTGTCGGTAGCCGGGGATCTGCTTTTAAAACAACTCTGTGGCAAAAAAAAAAAAAAAAAAAAAAAAAAAAAAAAGTGATCCCGCCGCGGCGTTGTTGCTGGAGCGACCGGACCCTGCGTCTTCCTCCTCCGGTTTCCTCCCGCTTGGGTTGGCAGCCTCGTTAGTGAAAACACGTCTAGCAGACCGGCAGAAACGCCTCCCCTCCCGGTCCTAGGCGACCGTCTGGATTCTCGCCATTTTTAGGCATGTCCCTCAGGTGAATAATTAACAAAAAGACCAGGTTTTTTTTTTTTAAATTTAAATTTCAGTTCAGTTCGTACCTCTGTCACGAAAGCAACACTTCCCACTTTTGTTTTGGAAAAACGAAACTCCATGGGAATTTGAAATCCAAAACCTCAGTAATAGTAACTGATTCAGCAGAAAGCGGACTCGGAGACAATGCGCACGCAGTCTGTACTTTGTTGGTGGTGCTGTTTACCCACGGATTCCTTCCCTCCTCCTCTAGGTCGGGATTTCTCTGTGTGGGTGTTGAAAGTAGAAAGTCACCAGTCTCTCTAGTTGGTATCTTGCTCTGGGCAAGCTGATCTGAGGGCCTTTCCTCAGCAAGAAATTCCCACAGTGAAGAGTTCTGCTCTGAGCACCCAGGTGAAGGCAAAGACCACTTAACACTAAGCACTGGCACTTAGATACCAGCACACAGAGAAGGCAAATGGGCGGAGCTACGTCTCTAAAAGCAATACAGATGGGGGAACATTTCTGTTTTTCTTCAAAATGGAAGTGTCAGATGGTGAAATTTAGAATGACACCACATAAATATACTCCAATTTGGTAAAAACTGACATTTGAGAAATTAAGCTTGGCTCTTTTAATTGGCATTAGTTTTTTTTCCCCCTTTGGTGGCAAAATGAAAAGTTTTCACATTGTGGGATGTTTTTTGGCTAAGTACATTTAACTTGGATAAAAAAACAAGCATACAGAATGTAAGAATTTTAAAAAATCAGGCGATTTGGAGGATATTACAGATTTGTTATTACATCACATAAAAGCATGAAATTTTACTCTGTGTGTGTGTGTGTGTGTGTGTGTGTGTGTGTGTGTGTGTGTGTGTGTGTGTGTGTGTGAATCCTAGGCTTGAGCTCAGACCTTGGGCCTGTTCCTGAGTTGTGCTCAGACTACCACTTGACCTACAGCTCCACTTCTGGTTTCCTGTTTGGTTTTTTCTTTCTTATTCTTTTTCTTTTTCTTTTCTTTTTTTTTTTTTTTGTGTGTATGGTTAGAGATAAGAGCCTTGCAGGATTTTTTCTTGTCTACATTGGCTTCGAACCATGATCCTCAGATTTCAGCTTCCCAAGTAGCTAGGTTTACAGTTTACAGGCCTGAGCCACTGCCACCTGGCCAAAAATAATTTACTTTCAATTGAGAAAATATGAAGGCCAGGCACCGGTGGCTCATGCCTGTAATCCTAGCTACTCAGGAGGTGGAGATCTGAGGATCACTGTTCAAAGCCAGCCCTGGCAGGAAAGTTCGCGAGACTCTTATCTCCAATAAACCACTAGAAAACTGGATGACGTGGCACTGTGGCTCTGGTAGTAGAGCACTAGCCTTGAGCTGAAGAGCTGAGGGACAGCGCCTAGGCCCAGAGTTCAAACCCCACAACCACCACCACCACCAACAACATTTATTATTAAATAGTTAATTCATCTTTCAGCATAGGAGTAACATATAATAGGCAATTTTAGGTCAGCTAAGGCAAATCAGTATATATATAGTATGTAGGTATATGTATATATAATATGTATGTATATAGAGCTAAATAATGATTTTTCTTCTTCCTTCCTACCTTCCTTCCTTCCTTCCTTCTTTCCTTCCCTCCCTCCCTCCCTCCCTTCCTCTCTCTCCCTCACCCTCTCTCTCCTCTCTCTCTTTTGCTTTCTCCCTTTCTCTCTCTCTTTCTGGTTTGCAAGTTCTGGAGCTTGAACTCAGGAGCCTGGGTACTGTCCCTGAGCTTCTTTTGTTCAAGGCTAGCACTCTACCACTTGAGCCACAGTGCTACTTCTGGCTTTTTCTGTTTCTGTGGTACTGAGGAATCGAACTTAGGGCTTCATGAATGCAAAGCAAACACTGTACCACTAAGCCACATTCCCAGCCTATGGTACTTTCTTTGTATGTCAAATTGCTATATTTTAGTGAGGGGAAGTAGTTTTCATCATGATGTAAATAATATAGGAAAGTTGAAGAGATAGGTGAACTGATGTCTTAGTATAGAATATCCTACAAGCATATTAATACAATCAAGTTTCCATTACTGTGACAAATACCTGAAACACTCAAGAGGACAAAAGATTCATTTTTGACACAGTTTAGGGAGGTTTCAGTCTATGGGAAGTTGGTCCCATTGCTTTTGAACCTGTGGTGAGGTTGCTCCTGATGGTGGGATGTGCATTACTGGGCCTAGGCAAAGTAAAAGTGACAGAGATAGGCAGAATGCAGTGAGGGGACAGTGGGCTTTGCTTCAGGCAATCCTGGGGGAGTCCAGCTCAGCTGTTGGTCACCTGTGTGCACAGGTTACCTGCAATTTCTCTGAACTTCGCCTCCTCTTACTTAAGGGTAAAGGACAGGTTGAGCGTGTCTATAAGTTGTGAAAGGTAGATGAGACCAGATCTGAGTAGCACCAGCTTGATTCCTGGATGACCTCTATAGACGCATTAAGACTCAAAATGATAATAGTTTGTCTCTCTCTTGGTGGTACTAGGGGATTGAATTTAGGGAGTCAAGTGCTTTAATGCTTGAGCCATGTTCTCTGTCATTTGACTTTGATTTTTCAGGTGAGGGATTATATATGCATCACAACTGGACTTTTTAAAAAAAATTTCTGTGTGTGTGTGTGTGTGTGTGTGTGTGTGTGTGTGTGTGTATGAACTCAGTGCCTCAGGAGCTCTCAGCTTTTTCTGCTTCCTACTGGCACTCTACCATTTGAGCCATGCCTCTAGTCTAATAGTTTATTTTTAATGAATAGAGTATAGGAAATATAACTGTAACCATAAAACTCACCACTGGAATTACGTTATCTTAATTGTGTGTGTGTGTGTGTGTGTGTATGTGTGTGTGCACCTGCATGCTAGTACTAGTGTTTGAACTTGGGGCATTGTGCTTTCACTCAAGGCTGGATCTCTGCCACTTGAGCCACAGCTCTACTTTTAGCTTTTTGCTGGTTAATTGGAGGTATGAGTCTCACTGACTTTCCTGTCCTGACGGGCTTCAAACTGAGATTCTCAGAGCTCAGCCTCCTGAGTAACTAGGATTACAGGCGTGAGCTACCAGTGCCTAGCTTTAAGTTATCTTAATCTTTTTTTTTTTTTTAATGCAGGAATATCTCTTTTACGTTTTGGTCATAAATTCAACATTTACTTAGTACAAAGTTCTGATTGCTATTGTTGGCTGACAATGCTCTAAGGCTAGTGTCTTTTGATGCTCCCCCTACTCCCTCCCCCTTTTCTGAGTTTGAACTTTGCCTCAAATTTGCTCAGCTTGTGTGCTCAAAACTGGCATTCTACCACTTGAGCCATACCTTCAGTATACTAATATCTTGGTGCAGCCATTATAAGTGTATGTTGGTATGTGCATGTGCACATGTAAAAGAGAGACAGTGCTGTTATTGAGCTCTGTACCTCATGCTCTAGCTTGTTGTTGTTGTTTTTTGTTCATGGATTGTACTCTAACATCTGAACCATGCCTCCAGCCCAAGCCATTTAAGTGCAGGATTTGCCATCATATGTACCAGTGGTCACTTGAAGGCTTGATGGAATTCAACAACCTAGCAGGAGCACCCATGTTACTGCTTTCCAGCTTGGCAGGTTCAGAGTGGCCAAACTCCTGCATGGTGAGGCCTTTCCCAGAGCCAGCCAGGTGGGAACTGCATGGCAGCCTCTGACTCTGAAATCCAAGTGAGAGCCAGGCCCTGAGTCCTAACCCCATGGCTGGCAAAACCAAAACAATAAAAAAATAAATATGTTTTTTTGCTTTAAAAATCCAATTGCCAGGGTTGGGAAGGTGGCTCAGTGGTAGAGTGCTTGCCTTGAATGCATGAGGCCCTGGGTTCGATTCCTCAGCACCACATAAGCAGAAAAAAGCTGGAAGTGGTGCTGTGGCTTAAGTGGCAGAGCGCTAGTCTTGAGCTGAAGTCAGAGGGACAGTGCCCAGGTCCAGAGTTCAAGCCCCACGACTGACCAAAAAAAAAAAAAAAAATCCAATTGCCTGGAAGGCCTGTAGGCCAGCTCAGGCTGCAAGCCGATTGGAATAGAGTGAGTTGGGTGGTTTGTAGAGTCAATCATATTCTCAGCTCACTACAAACTCCCTAAGACTTGCTAAAATGTTTTACCCAACAGCCACACAGCCTAACTGACAGTGAAGGACTTCCAGAGATGAAAGTTTATTTCTCACCTGTGGGTTTTGCAGAACCTCCCTGGGTTGGGGAATAAATAGCTCCCCATCACCTGCAGAGAAAACAGAACACAGGGGCACCATTCTGGGCATTTCAGTCTGTGGTTAAATTCAATTACTTGTAGTTAATGATCTCCAACAAACCAATTTCTACAGAACCATGTCCTATGAAAGCACTAAGGTTTATTTGTTCTTAATCTTTCCTCTGGCATTTTGTCTCTCTAGTATACTTCACTTTCTGTACCTAATTCCTCTTTTAGACGTCATTCCTGTTCTCAGAGAAGCATTTGTGACACCACCATTGAACATCGTATTTTGAACTTGGTAGTTACATTTCTTCTGTTAATGCTAGTGTGGGAGAATCCTTGCTAACTAAGCCTTGCCTACAGGTTTTTAGTAGAATGGGATTGTTGGGCTTGTTAATACCAGATTTTCTGCCAGGAGAGTATTCTAACCCTATCCAAGGTCAACCAGGTTCATCTACGTGAACTTAAATATTCAAACATTTGTTTCTGCTATTCTTCAAAAGTATCTGGTGGCTCACGCCTGTAATCCTAGATACTTAGGAGGCTGAGATTTGAGGATCACAGTTCAAGTTAGCCCAGGCAGACAAATCTGAGAGGTTCTTATCCCCAGTTAACTACCAAAAAGCTGGAGATAGAGGTGTGGTTGAAGAGGTAAAGTACCAGCCTTGAGAGAGAAAAAAACAAGGGAGAATGTGGGACTGAGTTCAAGCTCCAGTACTGGCACTCACAAAAAGTTTCTGACACAGTAAGCTGCACCTACTAATGGGGAGAGTCTTCTTTTCTTTTGTTGTTGGCATTTGGATGTTTTGCTACTTTGGACTTAGCAAGGAAGAATTTGTGTTGTTACTTATTGCTCTGTTGATTGGTAATCCTTTTTTTTTTTTTCTATTGGGACCACATTTCTGGGTTCTTGTTTTTTCTAAAAAAAAAAAAAAGTCTATCTGTCTGTCTGTCTGTCTAGCTACCAGGACAGAGCCTTACTACTTGGTGATATTCCTGGTATTATCCTAGTCTTAAATAGAACAGATAGACTTACTTTATGTTTTGTGTGTGTGTATGTGTGTGTGTGTGTGTGCTAGTCCTGGGGCTTACACTCAGGGCCTGGGTGTTGTTTCTGAGTGGTTGTTGTCAAGGCTAGTCCTCTACAGCTTGAGCCGCATCTTCACTTCCAGCTTTTTGGTGGTTAATTGGAAATAAGAGTCTCATGAGACTTTCTTGCCCAGACTGGCTTTGAACTATGATCCTCGGATCTCAGCCTCCTGAGTAGCTAGGATTACAGGCGTGAGCCACTGGTGCTCAGCATCCTTATGTTTCATCTGTCAAAATCTGAAAAGATCCTTTATCTATTAGAATTCTTTTAGAGTTTGGTTGCCTTGTGACAGTGAAATACCAGGTTTCTGTTGTAATCTATTGAAATTATCCATTTTTTGAGTGAATCCTAACATATAATTTATAATCTCAGAATGATTCATGTGAAGCTTATTCCAAAATTCAACAATAAAACTGAACTTAGACAGTTTTTCTAAGTTTGGATTCTGTGCTAATAGTTGCTATAGGGAATAGATGCTTTGCTTGAGAATAGATGGAAAGTGGTTTGATCTGTGTTACACTGATAATGACAGGACAGGAGGCTGAGGAGAGGGGCGGATGGCCACAGCTGGAGTAGAACAACAATTAGGAACTACCATTACGGCATGCCTCTCTTTCTGCCTTTTGTGTGTCAGGCTCTGGACAAACTTTAGTTTTTGTTTTTGTTTTTTGTCGGTCGTGGGGCCTGAAATCTGGGTCTAGGTGAAGTCCCTCAGCTCTTGAGCTCAAGGCTAGCACTCTACCATTTGAGCCACAGTGCCACTTCCGGCTTTTTTCTGCTTATGTGGTGCCGACCAATCAAACCCAGGGGCTTCATGCATGCAAGGCAAGCGCTCTACCACTGAGCCACCTTCCCAGCCTTGGTCCTTTAGTTTTGTTGTTGTTGTTGTTTTATGTGTGTGCTGGTCCTGGGGCTTGAACTCAGAGCCTGGGCACTATCCTTAGGCTTGTTTTGCTCAAAGTAAGTGTTCTACCACTTGACCACAGCTCCACTTCTGGCTTTGTTGTTGTTGTTGTTGTTGTTGTTGTTGTGAATTGGAGATAAGATTCTCATGGCTTTCCTGCCTGGGCTGGCTATGAACTGCAATACTCAGACCTCAGCCTCCAGAGTAGCAAGGATTACAGATGTGAGCCACCTCTGCCTGGTGATCTTCTTTGTGTGGGGGTGTGTGGGTCAGTTCTGTCAGTTCTGGGGCCTGACCTCAGGGCCCAGGTATTGTCCCTGAGCTTTTTTGCTCAAGGCTAGTGAGCCATAGCTCCACTTCCAGCTTTATGTAGTTTATTAGGGATAAAAGTCTGATAGACTTTCTAGCCTGGACTGCCTTCAAACCATGATCATCAGATCTCAGGCTCCTGAAAGCTAGGATAACTAGAGTGAGCCACCAGTAACTGGCCTTTTTTTGTTGTTGTTATAAACATCATTTTAGCACTTAGTAACAGTTTACCCAACACAAACTGGCTCCTATGAAATGGAACTTATCTTACATAACAAGAAATACAAAAGTAGAGTGTGCTTCCAGATTGTCTGATACCCAGTTTCAGAAATATAAAGGACTCAAGGGTGTTGATGGTGATGACCTGAGCCTTCCCAGATGGCAGCAGTGTTCCAGGCATTTTCTCCTGACAGATTTCTTTGGCAGAATTAGACTAAATCCCTCTTCCTAAGCCAATCATTAGCACGAAGAATGAAGTTATGTCTAAAGACATTAGGTTATCCCCTCCAAGTTCCTTGAAGAACCTGACCTTGTACAGGAGGATGAATACTTGAATAAGTTTAAAATTTATTTTTAAAAAATGAAGGAAGAAGAAGATGGATGTGTTGGGTAGGCAACCAACATTCTGATACATATCTATATCCACTTCTAATCATCTCCTCATCTCTATTCTCTAGGCTTCACACTAATATGCAAAATATATATAAAAAGCGTGGTTTACAGACAAGGCTTTCTACTACCTAGTATTATATACTGGAGTTTGTAAATAGTGCAACCCTTTTTTCCACCCCAAGTAACCTATGTTTAAGTTCAAATTATTAAGATTAATAAAATTTGCTGAGTGCTGGTGGCTCATACCTATAATCCAAGCTGTTTAAGAGGTTGAGATCTGATGATCATGGTTGGAAGCCAGTGGGGCAGAAAAGTCCATGAGATTCTTATCTCTAGTAAACTACTCAGAAAAGGCCAAAAGTGGTGCTGTGGCTCAAGTGGTAGGTTGCTAGCTTGGAGCCCAAGAAACTCAGGCAAACTGGCTCATGTGTGCGTGTGCATATGTGTGCGTGCACACACACACACACACACACACACACACACACACACACTAAAGGCATTCAAATTATGAAATTAGTTTTAGAAAATCCAATGATTTGATGTCTACAAGCATGTAAAAATATCAGTTTTGGATGACATTTGTATCATTACTTGCACACCTGAATTCACAGAAAGGCCCATGTTGACCCCGGTGTTTCCTAACCAGTGTCTTACATTTAGATGTGCAGAAGTGACAGGAACAGTATATTAAGCCAGCTTTACACATGTACTGATCTCACTGTGTAATTCACCATGTTGAGGGTTTCAGCGTGTTAGCATTGTCCACGGGATATTGGCAAGTGTCTCCTCCCATCATCTCCTCCAGCCTGCTCACTAGCTCATCCTGTGTCTTTGACTGTGAGTTAAGGGGAGCCCTGGAGTATGCGCTGGCTAGCCCCTCTCCCTCTTCTCCACTAGGCTCTTCTGGTCCACATTCTGCTCCCTTAGAGGCTGAGCTACCTTATATCTTGTTTCTCAATAAAGTTCCTGTTTATTCTCCCCATTCATTTGCAAAATTAACAAACATTGTAAAATGAATATATAGGCTATATATACAGTGTCTTGTGACATATCTCATTCAGATAAATCTTTTCATTTGTAGCACTGGGGTTTGAACTCAGTGCTTTGCATTGCTAGGCAGATATTCTAATGCTTTAGGCAGCCTCCAGATCATAATTTCTAATAAATGAATAGAAAGATGAAATGAATTAGACCCTTGAATGTTTTGGCATTTTGCATGAATGTGCATGTGTGTATAAATTGCATATATACACACATATATAAATGCATATGTATATAGTATATATAATATAATATATTAAATACTATATATTATAGTATATATAATGTATGTAATGTATATATAATATAATGTATACTAGATTATATAGCCTATATTATATAAAATACTATATTCTATACAACATACATTATGAAATATATGGTATATAAATATATAAAATATGTATATATTAATAGAAATATATAAATCCATATGTATATTTATAAATATTTTTATATTAGTACTGAGGTTGAAATGTAATACTTTGTGTATGCTAGGCAAGTGGTGGACCATTGAGCTATACCTATAGTTCCTATACCATATTGTTTTGAAATAAACTTTAAATATTTTATAAAATTATCTGTATATATCTTTTTATAAATAGTTTTATCAACTCAATAGTTTGTTTAATATTGACGTGGTTAAAAATCTGAAGTGCTCATAGTATTCTATTGTGTGAATAGTTACTTTGTATTACTTTCCCCATTTCTGATTAGCAGATTGGCCACTAGAAAGCTTAGTGCTGTAATGAGTATCTTTGCACTGTCCCACTGTGCAGAAGGTTCTTTAACATAGAACTAGAATGGCTGAAAAGTAGAAGGTGCTTACTTTCAAATTCACCAAGAATTGCTAAGTTGCTCTGAAGTGGTAAATGAAGTTTGTAAGTCCTAGACATAATAGTAATAATAATAATAATAATGGCAGATATTTCCAATTTTATATAGCCTCACTGACACTTAGGAGATTAAAGCATAAAGAGTTTGAGAAGGGAGCTCATGGTTTTAATCTGAATTTCTATTACTGATGATAGTAACCACATTTTTCTATGATTTTTGACCTATTTTCATATGTAGTCTTTTTTTCTCTTTTATTTTTGTGTCTAATTTGTGGAATTTCAATGCCTTTAGCTTAGGAAATGTCTTCTCTATGTCTATGGCTATCTTTTCCTTTTCTTTTGGTGCCAGTTCGGGTTTTTGAACTCAGAGCCTGGCACTGTCCCTCAGCTTTTTTGCTCAAGGCTAGCACACGACCACTTCGAGCCACAGTTCCATTTCTAGTTTTCTCGTTGTTAATTGGAGATAAGAATCTCACAAACTTTCTTAACCAGGCTAGCACCAAACTGTGATCCTCAGATCTCAGCTTCCTGAGTAGTTAAAATTACTGGTGTGAGTCACCAGTGCCTGGTGCTATGACTGTCTTTTTATTATATATATGTGCCAGAAAAGTCTTTACATTTTTAATCTGCTCCATGTTATCTATCTTTTCTTTAATGTTTGTCTTTTTTTTTTTGGTCATGGGGCTTGAACTCTGGGCCTGGGTGCTGTCCCTGAGCTCTTCAGTTCAAGCGCTCTACCACTTGAGCTACAGCAGCACTTCTGGTTTTCTGAGTGGTTTATTGGAGTCTCAAAGACTTTCCTGCCCAGGCTGGCTTTGAACCGTGATCCTCAGATCTCAGCCTCCTGAATAGTTAGGCATGAGCCACCGGTGCCCAGCTTTAATATTTTGTCTTATTTAAGAATTTCTTGTCGAACATTGTTACCTCCTCCTTTGTTTTTTCATTTTCAACATATTGTCTTGTGAGTATCACTGATGCATTGGTTCACCCAAGAAACGTACTCACTACCTTATGTATATAAATGTAGCCCTGCTATACATCACCTTGACAATAAAATTAAATTAAAAAAATTCTTTGCTAACATGTTATGAAGTTATTTTGATACATTTTTCTAAAAGTTCTGAGGCTTTATTTTTGTTAGCTAAAAGCTAATACATAATAAATAGTACTAAAATAAATTTCTAACTTTATTTTTCTGTGTGTGTATTGTCAGTTAAGATTGTATGGTTATCAGATAGTCCATTCCTTTCATTTGTAATGTCACCTCTAGTATATGCTTACGTAGGCTTGTTTCTAGATTTTCATTGGTTACATTCATCTCTTCCTATTTTTGTACTCCTGATGTTCATGGAATAATAATTGCAAAGGTTCTGTAAGTCTTAGTTTCTGGCAGGTGAGGACAATGCAGGCCTTCCTCTGCAATGTTACTTGGCTCTTCCCTTTCATTTCCCCCAAGATTGGCTAGACCACTTTGCCACAAGGTCTATGCAAAACCTGTTGTATTCCTGGGTTTGTTTCCTATGATTCCCAGCTTATTCCCATTTGAATATTTCCTTCTAATTATCTCCCTAGGAGTTCACCCATTTTATTATTCTCTCTATGGAAGTTAGTTTTGATTTTGTTGAATCATTGTAATTTTTACTATTGCTTCTTTTTTTAACCACTAAGGAGTGTTCTTAAGTTTGTATTTTTATTGCATTTTGATTAGAGAACAAGTTCAATGGATGAAGTTATTTTTGTCTTGTTTTGTGGCTTAGGCCATTTAAAATCTTTGTGAATATTCTGAATGTAGTTGAAAAGAATGTGATTTCTCTAAGTTGATATATAATTGAATTAATTATTAAGAAATGTAAACCAAAATCCCTCACTAAAATTGTGGGTTTCTAGGTTCTTTCCAGTAAGTCCATTTTTAAAAATGTTGTTTGTTTTGAAGTTGTATTGGTAGATCCCTAAAGGTTCACAATTGTTGTGTCTTCTTGGTGAATTGTTTCTTTTATAAGAAGGATAAAATTTTGTTATGAAATTTCTTTAGGCATTAACTCTCTTTAACAATTCCTTCTTCTTAAAGTTAATTATGGGGGCTGGGAAGGTGGCTCAGTGATAGAGCGCTTGCCTTGCATGCATGAGGCCCTGGGTTCAATTCCTAAGCACTACATAAGCAAAAAGAAAAAAGCCAGAAGTGGCACTGTGGCTCAAGTGGTAGAGCGCTAGCCTTGAGCTGAAGAGCTGAGGGACAGTGCCCAGGCCCAGAGTTCAGGCCCCACGACCGGACCCCCCCCCGCCAAAAAAAAATTAAAGTTAATTATGTTGTTAAAGAGGTTTTGCTGTTATTAATTTATTATTTATTATTTATTTATTGTGCTAGTACTGGGGTTTGAATTTAAGACCTGAGTTCCGCCCTTTAGCTTTATCATTCCAAGCTGGTGCTCTACTCCTTGAGCCATAAATCCACTTTCAGCATTTTTGATGGTTACTTGGAGATAAGAGACTTATGGACTTTCCTGCCAGGTCTGGATTGAAATTGAGATTCTTAGATCTCAGCCTCCTGAATAGTTAGGATTGTACTTGTTTAGTCACTGATTAATAGTATGTGCTGTGGTTGTTATTATTTCTGATATCTCCCTGTCCATGTTGTTTGTCCATGTTGTTGTTGGGTTTAAAGTGAATCTCTAGGACTGGGAAAATAGCTCCATGATAGAGCACTTGCCTAGCATGCACAAGGACCTGGGTTTCATCCAAGCATCATTTAAAAGAAAAGTAAAAGGAGTCTTTGACTCCTAACATACAGCTAGATCTTTTAACATGTGACCTGTAAATGTATTTGGATATTCTTCTATACATTCATTTTGATTACCTTATACTGCATCTCAACAAAGAAAAATACAATTAAATAGTATATATTTTTGAAATTAAAATGCTTATCCTGTATGTTAAAACCAACCTTTTATAATCAATTAAAATATTTAAAAAATCATATGTTGATGTGAGGCATTCACAAAAATAAGATCCAAATATTGTTTCAGATGGGCATTGGTGGCTCATATCTGTAATCCTAGCTACTCAGGAGGCTGAGATCTAAGGATAGTGGTTCAAAGTTAGCCTGGGTAGGAAAATTTGTGAGACTTGTTTCTCCAGTTAACTAATGGTGGTGGGGGAGGATTAAAAAGCAAGGAATGGAGCTGTGGCTCAAGCGATAGAGCACTTACCTTAAGCAAACAAAGTTCAGGGACAGTGCCCAGGCCCTGAGTTCAAGCCCAGGACTGGCATATACAAAAAATTGTGTCATTCAGCATCAACCTGTTCAAAATTCATTTTTGTCTCAGGATCATCTATGGTTGTACTTGTACATTCTCCATCACTCCTCATCTCAGCAAGAACACTTTGTTGAAGCATTTCTCAGGAGAAATGAAAGGCCATTAGAATTTGCATCTAAGAGGGCTTAGAAATAGTTTGGAACAAACCTCTTTTTGAATCCAGCATGGACAATGTTGTTAAACTTGTTTGCTTTCTCACCTCCTTCACTCCTTCACAGCTTGGTTCTGGAGAGTTAAAATATTGCTCTAATATTGTTTTCAGGTGTTTTTCCGCTTGTGATGCTGTCACTCATGATATAAGTCTGAGTGTTTATCAACAGCCATGCCATCACAGGTATATTTTAATATATCAGTCATTGAAATGTGTATTTTGACTTCCCAGATGTTAAAGCATGAACAAATATGCACTTTAGAGTAGATGAAATGTGTCTATGCCTTCTGTCCACATCCCCTCCAGCATCTGTTGTTGTTAGAGTTCTTGATTTTTGCCATTCTAACTGGAGTGAGGTGGTATCTCAATGTTGTTTTGATTTGCATTTCTTTTATGGCTAGGGATGTTGAGCATTTCTTCATGTGTCTATTGGCCATCCTTCTTTCTTCTTCAGAGAAGTTTCTCTTTAAGTCTTTCGCCCACTTATTTATTGGGCAGTTGTTTCTTTGAGGATTTGTTGTTGGGGGATTTAATTTTTTGAGTTCCAAGTATATTTTAGATATGAGACCCTTGTCCATTGTATGGCTAGTGAAGATCTTGCTAGCTATGTCCTTTGCCATGTAGAAGCTCTGCAACTTTATGCAATCCCATTTGTCCAACCTTTCTTTGATTTGTTGTGTTTCCAGGTCTCTATTTAGAAAATTTCGGCTTGAGCCAAGGAGACCTAGGGTTTCTCCTATTTCATCCTGTAATGTTTTCAGAGTGTCTGCTTTGACTTCAAGGTCTTTGATCCATTTGGAGTTGATTCTGGTGCAGGGTGATATATAAGGATCTAGCTTTAGTTTTCTACAAGTAGTTAACCAATTTTGCCAGCACCATTTACTGAAGAGGCTGTCTTTCTTCCATTCTATTGTTTTAGCTCCCTTATCGAAGATTAGATGTCTATAGGTCTGTAGGTTCATTTCTGGGTTTTCAATTCTATTCCATTGGTCCTGAGGTCTGTTCTTATGCCAATACCAAACTGTTTTGATTACTATGGCTTTATAGTAGAGTTTGAAATTTGGTATTGATATTCCTCTAGCAGTGTTCTTTCCGTTGAGGAGCATTTTTGCTATTCGGGGTCTTTTTGAACCTTACTTCATTGTTGGTGGGAATGTAAAATTGTTCAACCACTTTGAAAAGCAATATGGAGGTTCCTAAAAAGACTTCACATAGAACTCCCCTATGACCCTGCAATCCCACTTTTGGGCATTTACCCAAATGTTTACAAACAAGACCACACTACAGCTACCAGCACAACTATGTTTATTGCAGCATTATTTACTATAGCTAAGATATGGAACCAACCCAGATGCCCCTCAGTAGATGAATGGATCAAGAAAATGTGGTATATATACACAATGGAATTCTATGCCTCCATCAGAAAGAATGACATTGCCCCATTTGTTAGGAAATGGAAAAACTTGGAAAAAAATAATATTAAGTGAAGTAAGCCAGGCCCAAAGAAACATAGGTCCCATGGTTTCCCTTATTTGCAATATCTAGTATATGTATGAGTCAAGCGGAAAAGGTCAGATAATGTGATGTTAGGAAAATGAACCCTTAGATATGTATTTTAATGTTTTTTCTTTCATGCATGTGTTTCTAACACATTTATAAGATTATTTCTTTGTTGCTTTGTATGTCCCTCCCCCACGGTCTAACCCCTGCTTTCACTATATTTGATGTCAGTATAACTTGTGGAGGAGATGGGGAAAAACAAGTCGTTTAAGGATACAGGTGGACCTGTTGCAACCATGAGAAGTTCAAGTTGTCATGTCAAAAAGGAGCTTTACAACGTCGGTGGGGGGGGCGGGGAAAAGGATTGGGATGGGGGGGAGGGGGGAGGCTGGGAAGGGATGTGAAGGGTAAACAAAGGAGGAGGCTGCAATGCTTGGTAAGAAATGTATGCATTATCCTGCCCATGTAATTGTAACCCCTCTGTACAGTATGTTCACAAATAAAATAAAATAAAATTAAAAAAAAGAAATGTGTCTATGCTTTTATTTCACATAAAATATAAGTTATTTTATGCCTTATTCTGCTTTTTCTTTGATATATTACCTCTTCCCAAATATTTACCCTTCCTTTCTTGTCTTTTATTAATTGGTCAGTGTTCTTTATTGAACCAGATATTACACACTTTATTTTTGTTATTTTTCAATAGTTTAATTTTTTTGTTTTTGTTTCTGTTTAGTTTGGTGCCAGTACTGGGACCTGAATTCAGAGGCTGGGTGCTGTCGCTCAGTTTTTTTGCTCAAGGCAAGTACTCTACCACTTAATCCACAGCTCCACTTCTGGCTTTTTGGTTGTGAATTGGAGTTCAGGGTTTTATGGACACTCTTGCCTGGGCTGGCTTTGAACTACAAACTTCAGCTCAGCCTCCTGAGTAGCTAGGATTACAAGCCTGAGTTACTGGCTTCTGATTTAGCTCTGTTTTTTAACATTCATATCTAACTTATTCAACTCTACATTATCCTCCCTTTCCTTCCTTTCTTCCTTCTTTCCTTCCTTCCTTCCTTTGTCCATTCGTTCCTTCCTTCCTCCCTTCCTTCCTTTTTATTTTGTGCCAGTACAGGGGCTTAAACTCAGGGCCTTACACTCTCACTTAACTTTTTTTGCTCAAAGCTGGTACTGTAACACTTGAAGCACACCTCCACTTCTAGTCAATATTTCTCTTTGCCTCTAGTAATTCACCAGATTGGTGTCTTTGACTCTGCTCCTTCCTAATCTTATGTTTTGCTTCCTAATATTATAGTTACAACTTGTTCTTAACAATTTTGGTTGGTCATTATCATTATTGTTATGATTATTTAAATGACCAATACTTGTTCAGATTTATTCATACCTCTGTCAATGTCCTTTTTAACTTTATTTTTTATATTCTCATTTCTTTCCTTCTGGATTCAAGTTTTCTTATTCCTGAGATATATCCTTGAGTTTGAAAATGACTGTTTATCTCTTGGTTTTAGCTTAAATTGATATGGTCTTCCTGTCTGGCAGGTAGGAGGGAGAAATGCTATTTTTCCAGCTTTCTGATAACAGGTGTATAGTATAAATTGAATTCTAAACTTGCCCATATCTTCAGTTTAAGAAGTAAACTGGTAGCTGGGGACTGCTGGCTCATATCTGTAATCCTAGCCACTCAGGAGGCTGAGATCTGAGGATTTCTGTTTGAAGTCAGCTTGGGGAGAGAGACAAATATGAGTGACTTTTAGCTTCAATTAATCAGAGAAAAAGGTGGAAATTGGAAATTTGGCTCATATGGTAGAGTGCCAGCCTTGAGAGAGAAAGCCAAGGGAGAGGGAGAGGCCCTGAGCTCAAGCTCCAGTACTGGCACAAAAATAAAGAAAAAGAAAAAGGGATTTTTGTCCTCTTTTAGGTTGGTAGCGGGGACGTTCTCATGCCCAGACTGAGGCCTTGACGTGTGAGTGGGCCTGCCTGCTTGCCTCTGCGCCTGCTTCCCCTCCGCTCTCGCTCCTCCTTTATTGCTGCCTGTTGGAAATTTCTCTTCTGAGTTCAGAGCCACATTAAAATTTTATTTTGCATTTTTAGGTGTTTAATAGATTCTAGGAATGCGTTTGCATTGGTCTATTCTGCCTCTCCATGGACACTTCTGAGAACACTGTAGTTTTCTTTCCACAATGTGTTTTATAAATATTTTAAATAGTTAAGACTATATTAATATTTAAACTAGTTAAGACTATATTAAAAAGTGAATTTCTAGTAGAGTTTTTTTTCCAACTTTTGTTTCCATAAATCCTTGGATATCAGTAAAACATGATTTTTAAGCTAAAGTTCTATTGTGTGGCATTGAAACCCATAGTGGATCTCAGGCATGAGATTCCAGGCCTAGTGTGAGTAAAATGGACCATAGGCAGAGGTCTCCTTTGAAGTTCGGTTAGCCCTTTACAGATATGTGCCTGAGAAGTCAGAATATACTTCAAGCTGGCACTGGTGGCTCACACCTGTAATCCTAGCTATTTGGAAGGCTAAAAATGGGAGGATTGAAGTTTGAGTGCAACCCAGGCATGAAAGTTCCTCAGACTACTTCTCAACTCATAACTGGGCATAGTGGTGCATACCTGACATCCCAAGCTAGGGTATGAGATAGGGAAGATCATGGCACCAAGCTATCCTGGGCAGGAAAAAAAAAGAAAAGTTTATGAGCCTTTGTCTCCACAAGGCGAAGCTGAATGTGGTGGTGTGCATCTATGACCCCAGGGATAAGAAGTACAGAAGTAGGGGGCTTGTGGTTCAAGTGCACATCCTATTGAGAGGCAAGACTCACGTGGTAGATAAGTAGCTGTCATCAAAAAAGTGGAGCCAGAATGTAAAGCCCTGAGTTCAAGCCCCACGACCCACAGAAAACAAAAAGACAAGAAAAACTCACTTCTTAACACTTCTGTGAGCTGGTTGGGTGGTTCAGCTCAGCTGAGGCCGGGTGCCTTCCACTCAGTGTTTGGCAGGGTGTGTGTGTGTGTGTGTGTGTGTGTGTGTGTGTGTGTGTGTGTGTGTGTATGTGTGTGTGTGTGTGTGTGTGTGTGTGTGTGTGTGTGTAGTTTCTGAACTGGAGCATCTTGCCTGTGTGTGTGTGTGTGTGTGTGTGTGTGTGTGTGTGTGTGTGTGGAAAATCACATTGCCAAAAGTGTGCATGTAGGGGCTTGGCCATCACTGTCATCCACCATACTATAAAATAAGTTACTTACTTAATCTATGTGAATGTGTCATTTACACATGTAACATATTGCCTATTAGAAATATATAGGAGGTTTCTGTCAGTGTCTTTTTTTATAATAGAAGATAACTGGAGTCAGGCACTGGTGATTTATGCCTGTAATCCTAGCTACTCAGGAGGCTGAGCTCTGGGGATCATGACTTGAAGACAGCCCAGGAAGGTAAGTTTGTGAGACTTTTACCTCCAATTAACTATCAATAAACTGGAAATGGAGGTGTTGTTCAAGTAGTAGAACACCAGCCTTGTGCAAAAAAGCCAAGCCAAAGTGAAAGGCCATAAGTTCAAGCCCAAGTACTGCCTTCCTGACAAAAAGATAATTGGAAGCTAATGTGAATTAGTTGGAGAGTAGGAGCAATACTAAAATATCTGTGCTATTATATTGAATACCTTAGAAAAATTAAAGACTATGAATGATTTATGTGTATAACTCTAAAAATTATTTTATTAAACTAGAAAAGCCAATTACTGAGCTATGCATATGTCACACTACCCAACACACAGAGATAGACTTCTGGAATTAAGAAAATAAAGCAATTGTAGTACATATCTGTAAATCCTAGCACTTGGAAGGAGGATGGAGGGTTTGAGTCTAATCTGGACTACACAGAGAGTCTCAAGAAACAACAACAACAACCCCCCTCCAAAAAATAAAACAAGACTAACACAACCACTCAAGCCAAAAAAATAGAAAATAGAGCATTTAGCCTAAGCATTCATAATACCCTAAGGGCCAACCAGCATAATTCTGCCTTTCTAGTTTCATGGTCTTGTCTGCAAATACCATACAAAGTGTTACTGAACCCTTTTCCTAAATAATTCCAACATAGTCTGGTTAGATGCTAATCATTCTTTTGTGAAACATCCAAACTCTACTGAGTTATAATTTTGAGGTTGACACAAATACAGATTAATTTGTTGTCATCCATTCTTTTTTTTTTTTTTTTTCCTTTTGGTAGTCCTTTTTTTGTTTGTTTGTTTGCTAGTCCTGGGGTTTGAACTCAAGGTCTAGGTGCTGTCACTGAACTTCTTTTGCTTAAGGCTTGCACTCTACCACTTGAGCCACAACTCTACTTCCAGGTTTTATATTTTTTTGTTTATTGGAGAAAAGACTCTAATGGATTTTCCTGCCTGGGCTGGCCTGGAATCATGAGACACAAATCTCAGCCTTCTGAGTAGCTAGGATTATAGGCATGAGCCACTTGGCTTTCATTCTTTATCTTTAATTTTTTCTGATATTAAAACAGCAGGAAAAAGGATGAACCAAAGCAACATGGATACTCACTTGATACTCACATGTTGGATATGAACATTACAATATGCAGGGGAAGGGAATAGGGAGGGGCAAATGGGAGATAAGGAGGGAATTGGGTAATAATGGTTAAAAACAAATGTACTCATTACCTTACTTATGTACCTTGCTCATCATCTTTTCAATAAAAATAAAATTAATAACAAAAGAAAAATTATAAATTTGTAATGGTCCTAGTTATCATTACCAAAACAAAAATTCAAATTTTCTATATTTTTAAATTATTAGACATGTCTTTTACTTTTGCAGAATTCAGAATACTATTGACATCTTAGGTACCAAAGGTATTTAATAATCTTAATTCTTCAAACCTCCAATTTGAAAATTGTAGTTTTTTAATAATGGAAAAATGCGGGGGGAGTTTTATGAAACTTTGAGGAGCTGTTGTGAAATTTAATCTCATTTCAATTGATTTGTACTCCTACTGGTTCCAACAAAGGATTTTGGCCTTGTCAAGAACCATACAGCTGAAGTTAAACATTTTTTTGGTTTACCTGACCAAGGGCATGAGAAATTATGACTAGAATTAGAATTTAAGGTGTGTGGGTACAAAATAAATGAGTCATTCCTTCTGCTTATTCCTACCTTTTCAATTTCCCACATGACTTCATTTCTTCTTTAGAAGATTAGAAAGAGGTTTGATGGAATAAAAGGGGGAGATTTTTAAGGTATATAAGAAACAGAATTTCTGCATCAGAAACATATTGTCTATGGATATTTCCACTACTCAACTTGGCTTATGACTTTGTATGTACAATAAATACTCATAAACCTTTTTTATTTCAAGACATTTACTAGAAAACCATTTGATGTAGTAATAAAACCTAATTTTTCTGTTCATTCTGTCTACTTTGTATCTATGATGAACACCATATTATCAAATTTGTTTGGTAACTAGAAAGCAAAATTTACATTTATTTTAAATAAAACATGCAATTTGTACTACCTAGGAATTATTCTAAGCCATAAACATTTATACTAACTTAAGTGTCTTCAGATAATAGACATTTTTTTTAGATGTGCAATGTATAAGCGATGAAGTAAAGGTAAACTTTCAGTTTCAAACTTTCATTGAGAATTACTACAGAAGATTATAAATAGCTTACCAGGGCTGCTATGCATGAAAATCATTTGATGGTTGCATAAATATTAAAATTGTCATTTACAATTAGCTCAATTCAAAAACCTATTCTCTTGTCTGCTTTCCTTATTATAACAAAGATATTTAACAAGATAGAGCACACAGAAAATGCCAAAGCTTCCTAACAGAGCTAACTCAACACTACATGTAGGTTCACATATGATTTTTTCATAGGATAAAATATTTTAAGCATAATTTTGCAAAAACAGGTTAATAATTAAGGTAAATAGCAATAAAAATTTCTGCTATTGCCATAGTGTAGTATGTAAAGTTAGCCCACTGTTTGTAGGATCATTTAGTTATTCCCTATCTGTAGCAACATTTTCTTTGGTTCTGTGAGAAACGAGCTGCCAGAAAAAATGTCAAAGCTAGCTGGGCACCCAGGCAGAAGAGTCAGACAGATTCTGATCCCTAATTAACCACCCAAAAGCTGAAAGTAGAACTGTGTGGCTCCTAGTAGAGCACCACCTTTAAGCAGGAAAAGCTACAGGGCAGGCTCGGGCCCTGAGTTCCAAGGACAGGCTCAGGCCCTGAGTTCCAGTCCTAGCACTGGTGTGGGCACTCATGTGCGTGTGCGCGCGTGCGCGCAGACACACACACACACACACACACACACACACAAAATTACTTCTTGGCATGCCTCCAGAACATTCAGAATGGAGGCAAGGAATGCCTCACTTTATCAATGAACTAAAAACTCATAACATTTTATTTATTTATTTATTTTTGGTTGGTTGTGGGGCCTGAAATCTGGGCCTGGGCACTGTTCCTCAGCTCTTCAGCTCAAGGCTAGCGCTCTACCACTTGAGCCACAGTGCCACTTCCGGCTTTTTCTGCTTATGTGGTGCTGAGGAATTGAACCCAGGGCCTCAGGCATGCAACGCCAGCGCTCTACTACTGAGCCACCTTCCCAGCCCCCAAACTCATTTAACTGTCTAGTTAAAGAACCACTGAATATTAGTGATAATTTTTTCTTATTTGGTTATATTGAATAAGCATAAAATAATGTGCTTACTTAAAGTTTCAGTTTGCTAAATATACTTGAAAACATTTAAAACTATTTGAAAGTTTAAAACATGAAGATCTTCTGTTCATGTGTCAATGTGCAGGATTTTAAATATTTGTATCCTTTCCTACTCAGCTTTATTATTTTTATTATTATTATTTATTTTGGTACTGGGCTTGAACTCAAGGAGGCTTCATGCTCTTTCTTAGCTTTTTGCTCAAAGTTGGTATTCTCCCACTTGTGCCACAGCTCCACTTCCTACATTTTACTAGTTAATTGGCGATAAGACCCTTAGATTTATCTGCTGGGCTTCTTGAATTGAGATTCTCAGATCTCAGCCTCCTTAGTAGTTAGTATTTCAGGCATGAACCACCAGTACCCAGCCTCAGCTTTTTACAGTACCTATACATGTACAGAGTTATTGTTTAATGAATACACACACATGTGCACACACACTCATACATTATTCATTTGGTCTCTAAGGAGAATAAATCTACAAGGATAAAGAGGTAGGCATTATTATTATTACTGTTATTATTATTTTTGGTTGTGGGGCTTGAACTCAGGGCCTGGGTGCTGTCCATGAGCTTTGTTTTCTCAAGGCTAGCTCTAGCTCTACCACTTTGAGCCATAAGTCCACTTCTAGTTTTCTGGTGGTTAATTGGAGATAACAGTCTCACAGATTTTCCTGCCCAGGCTGGCTTTGAATTATGATCCTCTCAGATCTCAGCTCCTGAATAGCTAGAATTAGTGGCATGAGTCACCAGCACCTGACTGGCATTATCTTTTTTGTTTGTTTGTTTTTGGTCAGTTGTGGGGCCAGAACTCTGGGCCAGAATGCTGTCCCTCAGCTCTTGGCTAGGGCTCTACCACAGCGCCACTTCCTGCTTTTTCTGCTTACGTGGTACTGAGGAATCGAACCCAGGGTCTCATGCATACAAGGCAAGCACGACTACTGAGTCAACTTCCCAACCCCGGCATTATCTTTTATACAATGGCTTATATCATCATTTAGACTTATTTAGAGGAATTGTTCCTCTCTCAGGAAATGTTAGCCTCTTAGATTTTAATTTGACATTATAGCATTAATGGTGGTAACTTGATATGGATACATTCCCTAGAATTTCATTAAATATGGTCATGGGGGATTTGTATTTAGGGGTGTGTGTGTGTGCGTGTATGTGTGTTCTTATTTAGGTTATAGTTTTTAGAGCAACTGTCCTACTTATTAAGTGAAATCATATGGCAACTGAAACAGATGTAAAATATTTTTCTGTTAACATTTAAGCTTTTCTTCAGATTAAGGGACGATGCAAGAAAACTATCAAACCATTTACAAATCAATTATAAGATGATCAATTGATCAATGATCAATTATAAGTGGCAACAGCAGAAAGCAAGGCACTGGGTTTGACAAGAATATGTCAGACAAGAGAAATCAAGAAAGTAGAATTTGTTAAAATGTTTCCCACGAGTCAGTGGCATATCAATATATACATAACACTTTATTTTATTGGTAAGTTCACTTATTATTAAATATTTGGATGTTTTAGTGAGGCTTCTATAAATATTTAGCTCTGAGTTCACTTAATTTTTCTAAAAGCGAATGAGATTTACTCGATAGGCATATTCTTTAGTTCAAAAAGTGAACACAGTTTACTGTTTAAGTCCACTCTATCACTAAAAGTTTCAATCAATAGTGACGTTACTTTCTGAAGGAGTATTTACTTTTAAAACAGTACAAATTAGGGTGGGTTAGGAGAGATGGGTGACAGTATTTTCAGACACTTTGTACTCATATACTATTTTGTAGAATAGGAACATCTTTGTACACTACTTAAAGAAAATAAATAAAATAAAGAATAAATAAAGAATAAGTAAAATAAATAAATAAAATAAAATAAATAAAAATAAAATAAAATAAATTTCAAAAGAGTACAAATGATCACTTTGCTTGATTTTGGTAGATATTGGCTTCAGAATTAGAAGACTAGGTTATTTCACTAATAATGTGATGTTAAAACATGTAGGACATACTGATTGCGACTTCTCTGAACTCCTTTCATTATCTTATATACTGTATTAGTGACATACAGCTATGTATTTCTATGTGATAATTTGCAGCTCTCTCTAATTCTCCTCACTTCTATTTACCTCCTCCTGGGTTTATTTATGTGCAGCACGGCTGCTAATTAGCTTCAGGGGAGGGGCAAAGGAGAAGAGGAGGACTTCTATACATCCTCTGGGTGGTGATACCATGTAGAGATGGTCTCCATACTTAGGAAGAGCTTCATCTTTCCCTCATTACCTTCAGTAAATACAGCTTATTCCTCAGTGACCAACTGCTGTGTTCACAGCTTCTGGTGAGGAATTGAACAATTTGCCAAATTAATTCTCTCTCCTTCCATGTAGTTCTCAGTAGGTAATGCCTGGAGTACCTGATCTTCCCTGGATGAGTTCTTTCAGACAGGCTTTCCAAGATGGAAAAGTTGACGATGAAAAAGGACCATCTTTCCTGCCCCTTGTGACTGATTCTTATGATCAATTATATTCAAAACTGTTACTGTGGCAACATCATTATGGAAATGCTTCTAAAGACCTTTGGCTAATTCTGAATTCATTGAAAATAAGATATGTTGATTTGTGTTTCCCTTAAAAGTATCCATCTGGTCACCTGATGCTCATAGGAAGACAGTAGTAAGCTTTGAAAATGTCTTATTTTATTTTATAGAACTTTCTGGAAGGACCAGCCTTTGTGGTCACCATGATAGCAATTCTGAGTTTCTTGCTGACTAGGTAGGTGAAGTACCCACTGTTGTAGCATGGAGGTGTTAATTCCTAGTTAATTCTTTCTCTACCACTACAAAAGCCATGTCTGTGTGATGGTCATGATGGATGTGGAGGTCAGTGTGGCGGAGGTGACATTTGGGATCCTCTGTGTGACTAGCCTCAAAAGGTGAACTCCCTTTTGTACTTGAATTCTCTCTAGGGTGGACATAGTAGTTTTAAATTCAGGCTTCCTTCCACATACAACATCAATAAATATGGAAATGAGGGCTTCAAATCTCACTTTCTGATGAAACAATATGCTCTCTAAATTCAGTTAATTGTAAGGTACTTAGTGTTGAAAGACAAAGATATGCTAATCTTATTAAAATATGCCTGGTTAAATTTAGCTATAACTTCCATTCAAGGACTGCTGCTTTATACATTGTTCCAAGTCAGAATGTCTGGAAGAAAACCACCCACTGTGCAGGCTACAGACTTAGTAATTTGGAAAGGTGAAAAGTTTAATTATGAGTCTATCTTCTGGCGAAAAGTAAAACAAGGCTGAATTCTTAATTTTTTTTTTGTTTGTTTCGATGAAACCGACTGACGGGCTCTTTCACATTGTTTACATTTATGTTAGTCTGACAGGAAGCAAAGCTTTTAACATCTCTGTTTCATCTGAATGGAAGTTGTTTTTCTAATATATACAAGTAAGGGAAAGAGCCTTAACTAAAGGTAGAGTCTGATGCTGTTTACATAAACTCAATCAGTTTTTAATATTCCAGACAATGAAGGAGTACAGCATTCTGAATTTATGGGTAAAGGCTTGGCTAGGGATTTTTTTTAAATGTACTGAGTTTGAACTCAGGGACTCATGAGTTCCCAAGTGTTTTTGTTTTTCACTCAAGGCTGGCACTCTACCACTTCTGGCCAGACCTTCACGTCTGGCTTTTTTGCTGATTAGTTGGAAATAAGAGTCTTGGGGATTTTTTTCTGCCTGCTAGCTTTGAACCACGATCATCAGATCTCAGCCTCCTGAGTAGCTAGGATTACAGGAACAAACCTGCACAAAATCCTAGTCCTGATTTAGGCTCCTAAGGTTACAATCCTAATTTTCTTGTTCATGGTCTTATGTGACTTTAACTCATTACTGAGATTTTTAGAACCTTAGTGTATATAGGTTTTTTGTTTTTTTTTGGTCAGTGGTAGGGCTTGAACTCTGGGTCTGGGCACTGTTCCTAAGCTCTTCAGCTCAAGGTGAGCACTCTACCACTTGAGCCAAAGTACCACTTCAAGGTTTTCTAGTGTTTAATTAGAGATAAGAGTTACACAGCCTTTCCTGCCTGGGCTGGTTTTGAACTGCGATTCTCAAATCTCAGCCTCCTGAGTAGATAACATTACAGGCCTGAGCCACTGGTGCCTGGCTAGTTTCTGTAGTTTTTGTAAAACAAGAATCTATTTCCAAAAGAGCTTTTATTTTTATTCTTGTAGAATAAAATATCTAGGCTTTATATTTACAGACATTTCTGTATAATATTTATAAAATTTTGGATCTATATATTATATAGGATATGCACTTATTTAATTACATTATATATACATGCACAATGTCATATGTAGCCAAGCACCCAGAGATAAACTCTTCCATTTTGGTTAAATTCCAGAAGCCACTTAGCCTCCATCTGTTCATTCCTGCAAGTAGGAAAGTATTTCACCATTTGTTAACAGACATAAGCTCCTGAATATCAATTTTTCATAACATTACATATTCAGTTACTAAAGGATTATGTCTTCTCACACTATTAGATATTCTTCCAAATCATGGTAATTAGTTTATATTTGCAAAACACACAATTTATTGAAGCAGAATCACATTGCTAGGCAATTATTTTTTCCTGTGTTGTTAATCATGGCAAACAATGAGGCAGGAAAAATTGCTATGCATTATATCTCTAGTCGGATTTAAATTGATGTTAATGTGTTTTAGTGCTGTGTATATATCTCATGGATTAGAACTTTGGCACTATAATAAATCAGACAAAACTTTGATTTCTGACTCCTTTGTTATTTTTAAATTGTACTTTCGATCTGTTTAAAATTTTTTCAACTCATATGTGTACTTTGCTGAAAAACTTGTTTGACCCCAGTGGTCAATGAATTAGTAGCAGGATTCAAAGGCAGATGCTCTGCTCCTGGATAATGGCCCTATGTAGAAGTGGCTTACGTTTCTAATTTTTTTTTGGTTGGTCTTGGGGCTTGAATTCTGGGACTGGGTGCTATCCCTCCGCTCTTCAGCACAAGGCGAGCTCTCTACCACTTGAGCCATAGCGCCACTTCCGATTTTCTGAGTGGTTTATTGGAGATAAGAGTCTCGTGGCATGTTTCTGATTTTTTTGTTTTCAACATTTCTGTTGTGGAAGAAAGATTTTTGAATCTTACCTTCCTCACTGCTTATTAGCTGTGTGATATTATTTAGACATTTAGACATTTATTTTCTTTAAATTTCACTATCTTCATGGGGAAATGGACAAGCAGTGCCTAGCTTGACAGATTACTCAAGGATTGAGTTTTCTCATGGAAACAGATATAGTGTCTATCTATATCTGTATGTTGAGAGTACCAAGTAAAAAAAGTCATGCTGAGGAATGGTCTAGCACATTGTCAGTCCTATCTCAAAGTGACGTACGATTACTATTCTCCAAGACCACAAACATAAACACTATCCATCTCTGCCGTCCTTACTGCCCCTTCCACGTCACATCTGTACCACTATCATGACCATCATTACCACCATCACCACCACTCCATGACAACCACTATCATCATCATTATCACTGTTACTACTATCACTACCATTGAATATTATCATTACTACAATCACTACTAACACCATGACATCTACCACCAGCATCAGTACCACTGTCACCATTATTGTGATACTATCAGCACTGTCCTAACAATAGCTCTACTACTACCATCACTAGCACTGCTGTCATGCTCATCATGACAACCACCACCACAGCTATTGTGATAACCACTGAAGCCGCCATTATGACAACCTTTACCACCTGGTCATTACCATTATGACAACTACCACTACTATCACCAATACCATGATAATAACACCTTCATTATGACAACTGTCTCTTCCATTGCCATGACCACCGCCATCATTCTGCCAACTGCCACCATCACCATGACAAACTCTACAATCACTAGAACCTCTACCACTACCTTAACCACCATCACAATCATGCTATGGTTATCATCACCACCACAAATCATCATAATCTCCATCCTCCTACCACCAGAATCATCACTTTCTTGTCACCGCTCTATTTCCAGTTCCAACAATATCTGACACATACTATACACAATAAATATTTGCTAAATGTGTGAACAGTATACTATTTTACTTGCTTCTGAACCAAGTTTTCCATTTTCCAGTGTTTTACTGTTAATCCTCCTATTTTCCAGAGGACTAAAAGTCTGATCATGGCACTACTTCTTTTACAAGCCAGCTTCTTTGCCACCTAAAGGAAGTTCTGGTCAGACACAAAGCCCACCTTACTCCCGTCTATGCTCAGCTCCTGTTGATAGCTCCCATGATCCCTGGCTGAATGTAGCTGCACACAGATCAGTCTATGTGTGTCTATGCTTTTGATCTCCATGTGCCTATGTCCGGAATTGAAATTCATTTTTCATCTCTCCAATTAGACTAACTGAAACTGAGCTTAAGCTCACATACCATCTCCTTTTGGAATTCCATATTGAGCCTTACTTCTTCCACCATGCATTATTGTCACGGTGATTCCATTTTTCCTATCTTACAGCACTGACCATGGTCCATCAAAATAGTAGAGCTATATCCATCCTGGAGTGTGAGGACAGGGATTATGCCTTTCTGTCTCTGTACTTCTCACTTGTAACTCAGTAGGAAGTACATACAACAGGCATTGATTGAATATGGTATATTTCTTGTGTGGGTTAAGACACTGTTAAACTAATGAAGAAGCCAGGCACTGGAGGTTTATGTTTGTAATCCTAGCTACTCAGGAGGGTGAGATCTGAGGATTGCAGTTCGAAGCTAGCCGGGAGAGGAAATTCTGTAAGACTTTATTTTCCAATTTACCACCCCAAAACCAGAAGTAGAGCTGTGATTAGAGTGGTAGAGCATCAATCTTGAGCAACAAAGCTAAAAGCAACTAGGCTCTGACTTAAAGCCTCAGTACTGACACAAACAAGTGAATGTAAAAGAGGATTAAACACAGGAGAGAAACTAAAATAACAGTAAGTTCCTCAGTATCTTGACACAAAATTATAGAAAAATTTGTTAAATAAGAAAAATCAATACTAAAATGTATTATCCATAGTGCCCATATTTCCTGATAAAACTGGGAACATAGTTCCTGGGCTCCGTGGATACAGCTTCTATGTAAGGGCAGCTGCCCCTGCACTGACAGGTTTTGCACAGGTAAAGTCTAAGGCTGTAATCTCAGCACAAACATGTGACAAGTTCCTATTCCTACCTAGAGCTTTTCTGTGAGTGCCAGCAATGAAACTAGCTCAGTACTCAGGCTTGAGCTATTAGGAAATGCATACATGTGTGCACGCGCGCGCCCACGTGTGTGTATGTGTGTGTGTGTGTGTGTGTGTGTGTGTGTGAAAGTAATAGAGTTATTGCTTGAGGGACCCCTCTTGACCAATAAGGGCAAAAAGCCAATGAATACATGGTTTTCCTTTTCTTCCTCTAGGCAGACAGCTCTGGTAAGCATCTCAATAAGACTCCTCAGAAAATCCTGGCAGGATCTAGCATCAGTTGCCTGCAGCAATGGCCAATTCAACTCTATATCCAGACAGTGGCTGTCCCTTTGGCCTTGCTTCTCTTCCCTGATCTTGGCTTCTGCACTGTGGGATCACTTCCCAATTAAATACCTGCCCACAGGCCTTTGTCTCAGGCTTTCAAGGAAAGCCAGGCTGAGCATGGCTGCTGCAGCTTCAGCTTTGAAACTATCAGGAAGTCTCACATTCATATTCTGTGAAAGTACAGTATCAATAAGAATGAGGGTTTTTTTTAAATAGGGAAAATAATTTTCTTGTGATGTGTTTATTTCTTCCCCTTTGAAAGACTATTTCAAATTTATGGATTAAAAATAATGCCTACTGGAAATTAGGATCATTTTTCTGCACTCTAAGAACACATTTAAATGCTTATAGATTTGTTTACCAATAGGGATCCTGTTTGTTAATGCCTTAGCTTAGCTTTATTAAATAAACATGTATTGCTATTATTCCTGTGGTAACATCTTTTGGTTGTTATTCATATTGGCTCAATTGATTCTAGTATAAATTTGTTGATTATAGAGAAAACTTTCTGATTAATTGGTTTATTCACATTTCAAAATGGCTGTATGTCTAGGTAGAGCTCTGATCCTAAGAATTCATCCACCCATTCAACAGTTGATCTTACACAACAGGTCCTGTGACAGATGTTCAGGTTATAATAGAAATTAGACATGACTTAGTACTGTGTTATAGAAGAACCTTCATATAATTGATATGAAATATAATGTAGTCCTACCATACGGGGCCAGAAGACAGCGACTGGTCCACTGTTTCTAAGGAATGGCTGATCTTTTTTTTTTTCTTTTTTTTATTGTGAAAATACTGTACAGAGGGGTTACAATTACATGGGCAAGATAATGAGTACATTTCTTATCAAGCATTGTAGCCTCCTCCTTTGTTTCCCCTTCCCATTCCTTCCCATCCTCCCCCTGCTCCTCACCCAATCCTCCCCCCCCCCCCCCCCCACCAAAGTTGTAAAGTTTGTTTTGGACATAACGACTTGTACGTCTCATTGTTGCAATGGGTCCACCTGTATCCCTATTTAAACGATTTGTTTTTCCCCTTCCCTCCACAAATTATACCGACATCAAAAACAGTGAAAGCAGGGGTTATACTGTGGGGGAGGGACATACAAAGCAACAAAGAAATAATCTTTTTTTTTTTTTTTTTTGGGTCCAGTCGTGGGGCCTGAACTCTGGGCCTGGGCGCTGTCCCTCAGCTCTTCAGCTCAAGGCTAGCGCTCTACCACTTGAGCCACAGTGCCACTTCCGGCTTTTTTTCTTTTTTCTTATGTGGTGCTGAGGAATCGAACCCAGGGCCTCAGGCATGCAAGGCAAGCACTCTACCACTGAGCCACCTTCCCAGCCCAGAAATAATCTTATAAATGTGTTAGAAACAATTGCATGAAAGAAAAAAATATTTGAATACATATCTTAGGGTTCATTTCCCTAACATCACGTTATCTGACCTTTTCTGCTTGACTCAGACATACACTAGATATTGCAAATAAGGGAAACCATCGACCTATGTTTCTTTGGACCTGGCTTACTTCATTTTATTATAATTTTTTCCAAGCCTTTCCTAACAAATGGGGCAATGACATTCTTTCTGATGGAGGCATAGAATTCCATTGTGTATATACACCACATTTTCTTGATCCATTCATCTACTGAGGGGCATCTGGGTTGGTTCCATATCTTAACTATGGTAAATAATGCTGCAATAAACATAGTTGTGCTGGTAGCTTTAGTATGGTCTTGTTTGTGATCATTTGGGTAAATGCCCAAAAGTGGGATTGCTGGGTCATAGGGGAGCTCTATGTGGAGTCTTTTGCTTTCCAAAGTGGTTAGGAGTGGCTGATCTTAATGAACAGAATGTGTTAGCCCAATTGCCTCCTCTCTCATAACTTAGCATGCTCTTCCTCTAGGCAACACTAGGCCCATTTAGTAAAGGCAGTAAATAATTGTCCTCCACCCCCTTCACCTTGAGATGGCACTCCTCTGGGGCAGCTGCAACCATAGTAGGCAGCAAGAGCCCCTTAGAGTGACCTTCAAGTCAGTGCAGCTGCAAAACCCCTTATCTGGCACTTGGGCAGCAGCCATAAATCCTAGCCCACCCTTGGTCCACATGTCCCATCTAGGTCCCCTATAGGTTATATATGTCACCTCAGAAAATAGCCGGCACTGGTCTCTTGTGAAGAGTCTTGCCGGTCCCTTTATCGGCAATAAACTTTTTCTTTGTTCTTTGTGCCTGGATGTCTGTGTGGTTTTCTGGCAAAAGTCTAACAAGTTTAACAGAATGGCAAGTCAATCATGAAGGGCTCCTGAGAAAAGGTAGCAAACCAGGTCTTGTCCCAGAAATCAAGGTATTGGCAGTGATGGAGAAGAAGGTAGTGCTGTTTCATAGGAGACAATGTAAACAAAGCCCAGAAGCAGGAAATGACTTGGTGCCCGTGCACAATGACAAGGGGAGGCCGTAGATGTGGCTGAGCCATGGATTTTTACCACCAGGTAATTGGAGCTGCATTTGAAGACCAGGAGGCAAGAAGGTGACTAGACCAGTAACATGGCTTGCTGTGAGTACGAACAGAGACAGGGACAAGAAGTAAGACACACTGAAGTCCTGTGGGAAGATTTGGTTGGAGAAATGAGAAAGAAGGGCTTGTCTAGGAGGGAGATTACTGGGTTTAGCCTCTCCAGCAGTGTCTCAAACAAGTTTTTTGAGTCTTAGAAGAGCTTATTGGTGTAATTGTGACCTGCTGGGCTTTTGCTCTAGGCTCAGGTGATGCCTCAGCCTCATCAATAAGTTCTTTTGTAAATTTTTGTATCAGTTATAACCTTGGTCATGTTTGCTTATCTGTGGCCAGGTTGCACCCACATCGCAGAATGAGACAAGTTGAAGGCAGAGAACATAGATAAAGGCGTGACTTCTGCAGCCGCTTCAGAATTTCACAGATGTCTTTCTTAAAGTTCTCAATCATCCCATTCTTCAGAGACTGTGGACTCACAACAACTTTATTGCTAGGGCTGAGTCATTCTAATGTCATGTTCTGATTTAAAATTTTTTTTTCCTTTATATCCCACACTAAGACAACTAAGCAACAAAGTTCCATAATCCATGGTATCAAACAGAGGCCTGATAAAGGGAAATCACTCCAACTCAAAGGAGAAGTAAGTAATATATTTACTTTGATTTACTACTGTGGAATTCCAGAAGGCATAGGCTGATATTTTCCCCTGAAAATATTGTGTTTGTTTCTGAATACATTCTGAATTCTTAAAAAATTAATATTTTATCCCTCATTCATTGAAAGTGATCTGAAAATGATTATACAGTGATACATTTGTTTAAATAAATAGGATCTAGTAGGGTTTTCAGCATGCATGAATAATATTCTACTAGTTCTGAGAAAAAGTGGTTTACATACCTAATATATATATATATATGTGTGTGTGTGTGTGTGTGTGTGTGTGTGTGTGTGTTTATGTCACCCCAATATATATATATATATTTACATATTTATCTATCTTTACTGTGTGTGTGTGTGTATTTGTATAGAAAGCAAGATAACAGATTTACTGGTCACAATATCCAGTGCATATCTGTAATTATGAAGCAACTCAGACTATAAAATAAGTTTGAACACTGATTTGCTGATTGCAAAACTGACTCCCCTCCCCCTTTGTGGCTCTTCCTTGTAGCCAAATCCTTAATAAAATGACCTTGAATAAATCACCCTGGTTTTCTACTTTCTCCTGCACCTGTGGCCTTGGCATTATGACTACAACTACTTTAAACAGGAGAGGAATTTTGATCTTCTTACCTTTAAATATGATCTGCCTTTGTGATTTGTTTTGGACAACAGAAAATAGCAGAAGGGACCCTGTGCCACTCCTGAGTCTGTACTTCAGATATTTCTGGCTTTTGTTGGGTCTGCTGGTGCTCCCTCACTGCCATTAAAAATGAGCCTGAGCCAGCTACAGGGGGCTGAGAACACTCATAAAATGCCCATCTCTTCTAGGACCTTCCTAAACAAGCCAGCCATGGTCAACTTTCCCAGAGTATAGAACCCCAGAGACCTCACCAAGGTCTGAAAGGTCAATAGAATCCTCTGCCAATGGAAGGACTTTTGAGCAAAAAATACATACCTCTTGTTAAAGGGCACTGGTGCTCTATGGTTGTTCATAATACACCATTATTGTGGCAATAACTGAAAAAACATCTATATGGCAGAAGCAAATTTAGAGACAGTTGGTTAGAAAACAAGTAATAAAACAAGTAGCAACCACAGCAAACTGGAATGGATTTATTAAGCTATAGGACACAGATGCTAATACTTTAACATATAGACACAAGTAATAACAACAAAATCTCAATGACCTGAGAGTCAGTGGTTCATGCCTGTAATCCTAGCTACTCAGCAGGTTGAGATCTGTGGATCATGAGTTTTTTTTTTTGTTTTTTTTTGTTTTTTTTTGGGTCCGGTCGTGGGGCCTGAACTCTGGGCCTGGGCGATGTCCCTCAGCTCTTCAGCTCAAGGCTAGCGCTCTACCACTATGAGCCACAGCGCCACTTCCGGCTTTTTTCTTTTTGCTTATGTGGTGCTGAGGAATCGAACCCAGGGCCTCGAGCATGCAAGGCAAGCGCTCTACCACTGAGCCACCTTCCCAGCCCATGGATCATGAGTTTTTGAAGCCAGCTTGGGAAGAGCAGTCTGTGAGACTTATCTCCAATGAAAAGCTAGAAATGGAGGTATGGTTCAAGTGGTAGAGTACGACGTAGGGTGAAAAAGGCAAGTGAAAACATGAGATCCTGATTTCAAGTCCCAGTTCTAGCACAAAAAGAAAAAGAAATGGAACGAATTTCATTGTTTATGGGCACCTAAAACTTTGTCAATTGAATAATAGTGTCTATCTGACAGGAAGCAAAGATCATTTAAATATTGACTTGAATGGTTCTAGTGAATAATATAGTTACTAAAAGCAGAAAAAAATAGAAATGTATAATGAAGATAGCTTTCCCTTAGGACTGTAGGGCAGCATGATTTTTGAAGTGAGTTAATTTATTAGCCCATGTATCTTATAGAATCCCTGTAGTCACTGAAGTAAAAATAGGAATTATGATTTTCTAGCAGCGAAGTCATTGCTATTTTCAAACACTTACGTATAGGTAAATGATATATGATCTTCTACTACCAATACTATTAAAATCTTGGAATATTAGTGGTAGGAAACATATATATATATATATATGTGTGTGTGTGTGTGTGTGTGTGTGTGTGTGTGTGTGTGTGTGTGTATATAGATAGATAGATAGATAGATAGACCCAAAAAATACAAGGCCAGAAGAAAGAAGAAAGGAAGGTAAAAGACTATAAAGGAAACAGGAGAAGAGGGGATCAAAGAAAGATAGCCAAAGGAGAAAATGCAAGACCAGAGTGGTCAGCATGGCTGTGCACTGTGGGAAGGTCAGAGTGACATGGAAATGTCAGGGTGGAGTGACAATATGCCACTGTTGGTCTTGTCTACAGTAGTGTAAATGGAGCGTGTGTAGTGAGGGAGTTGTCAAGTTACAGAAGATAAATGCAGTACATGTGGATTATCTCTTTGAAAAACTTGGCCATAAGGAACAGTCACATTTACTAAAAGATACAGAGTCAACTGGGCTCTAAAAGTTTTTAGATGCAAATATCTTGTGAATATTTAAAATTGCTTAGTTGTCAGT
The DNA here is from genome assembly GCF_024711535.1 of Dipodomys merriami. Taxonomy (NCBI): domain Eukaryota; kingdom Metazoa; phylum Chordata; class Mammalia; order Rodentia; family Heteromyidae; genus Dipodomys; species Dipodomys merriami. The sequence goes on along the minus strand of NW_027205603.1, from coordinate 19,267,825 downwards.
GGTTCCCATCTGTGATTCTACCAACTCGGGAGGCTGAGATCTGAGGATCATGGTTTGAAGCCTGTCTAGATAGAGAAGTCCAAACAATCACGTAAATGCTGGAAGTGGAGATGTGATTAAAGTGCTAGAGCTTGTACCAGACTTGAACAAAAAATATTAAGGGATAGTGCTAAGCCCTGAGGTCAAGCCTTACTACAGGCATGCATGCACAGCCCCCCCCCCCCCGAGTAGAGATAGAGAGAAGTGTAGTAAGAATAAGGAGATGAGCATGTTCAAAGACAAGGCAGATGTGGGTAGAATGATTTCAAATTTTTGAAATGATTCAGTTGTGAGAGACTGAATTCAGTGTCATCAGCGGAGAGATTTGCTGACTGAGATTTAAGAGCTATGAATGTATAGGCTGGGATTCCCAAAAAGATTTCAGAGAAATCTCTCACTGGATATATAATTAGAAGTTGACAATAGTTTTTCTTTAATAACTTTAACGATGTTATTCCGTTGTATACTACTTTTTTTCCTTTGGGGTTTGACAATTTGAACAGTACATAGGTGACGTTTTCTTGGTGTAAGTCTTATTTGCTTCATTCACGAGTTTAAAAAAATATCTAATATTTGCTCTGTCCATTCTCTCTGTTTCTTCTTCTGGGACTGTATGTACATGTATTAGAATATTTTCTCAGTTATTTTATGTTCTGTTTAGTTTTTTCATTCTTTTTATCTATATTCCAATATAGGTGTCGTCTATTGATCTGTCTTTGAGTTCACTCATCTCTGCTGTGTTAATCTAGTCTGAGCTTCTTCACTAAAAGTTTCATTTCAGATGTTATAGTACAGATTTAAAAATTTTTATTTCTTTTAAAAAATAGGTTTACAGGATCAAGAAAGTGTATGTTTATGTATATATACAATAGAATTCTATGCTTCCGTCAGAAAGAATGATATTGCCTATTTGTAAAAGACCTGGAAAAAATCATATTAAGGGAAGTAAGCCAGACCCAAAGAAACATAGATCCCATGGTTTCCCTCACTTGTAATAATTAGCATGTGTCTAGGATGGTCCTAGCAGAGGAGCAGAACAGCTATTCAATAGTTAGGTTCATATGACCATATAAAATGATGCTAAGTGAAATGAACTCCAAGACATGGGAACAAGAGGTTTTTCTTTGTTGTTGTTTTTAATGTACTGTGTGATTTCTTTTTTCTTTTGTTTTTTTTCCTATGGTTTATCCTCTGTTGTCACTGTATTTTATTTTGGTGCCTTGGATAATGTATGCATGCAGAGAAGGGAAGGGGAACAACAAATGGTGAGCCAAAGGACAAAGGGAACCAATGCAACAGCGATACTCACAAGACAATTTGTTGGAAATGAACTGTACAACTTGGGGGTGGGGAGGAAAAGTGGGAGAAAAATGAGGAAGGGGTAACAAGTTCGACAAGATATGGACTTATTACCTTATGCATATAATAGTGACCCCTCTGTATATCACCTTGACAATAAAATTTTAAAAAGAGGTATGATGCAATTCGTTATCCACTTACCTTGTTCTGTTTGTATTTTTCTTCGACTTCTTTAACCTATTTTATTTGACCTATAATTTTCTAACTCACTTATCTACAATTATAATTATCTACGAATGACAATATCTGCTTGTATTATCTTTCTTTCCTCTTGCTTACTAATCATCTCCTTTGCTACACTTCCATTTCTCCATGAATTTTATGTGAAAATATATATTGGACATTTAAAATTAAAATTAACATTTACTTTAGTACTGTTTCCCAGGTTGGTTCACAATACTGTTTTCCAGGCTGGCTTGAACTTGTGATCCTTCTGCCTCAAACACCTGAGAAGTTGAGATTACAGGATTGCATGGCTGTACTTGGCCAACTTATTTTAAAATAAAAGAATGATGGCAACAGAATCAAAGAATCTTTTGAGTCTTGGAAGAAAGGAAAGAACTGTTCAGATACAACCTGGATCCACTGGGCTGGAGATGAACATTGGCTCCGGTCAGTTTAATTAACTGTGGTTTCCAGGGAGAAGTTGTAGAGACCTCTCTTTACACTACAACTTCATTCACAACTTTCCTGCCTTCATAAGTGGCTTTATACTTTGGGGTATTGTATTGGGACAAGATTGGCTGGAAGTAGGATTGTAGCTGTAGTTATTTTCAGTCTACTCTAAATTCAATTGGAAGCAAAGACTGGGATCTCATCACAACACAAGACTACAAAATCCTTTCTACTCTCTAGTTCCAGGTCAATGAACTTGTAGCCATGGACACATGACAGTTTTTCTTTTTTTTTTTTTTTGGTCGTTCGTGGGGCCTGAACTCTGGGCCTGGGCACTGTTCCTGGGCTATTCAGCTCAAGGCTAGTGCTCTATCACTTGAGCCACAGTGCCATTTCTGGCTTTTTTTTCCTGCTTATGTAGTGCTGAGGAATCGAACCCAGGACCTCATGCATGCGAGGCAAGCACTCTACCACTGAGCCACCTTCCCAGCCCTGACAGTTTTTCATTCAATGGCAAACCTCATGTATAGTGGTAGTCCCATAAGATTACAGTGAGGTTCAAAGTTTTCTATCACCTAATGACATCATAGCTATCTTTTGCCAGGGCCAGGGCACTGTCCCTGAGCTTCTTTTGCTCAAGGTTAGCACTCTACCCCTAGAGCCACACCCCACCACTTCTGGCTTTTTCTGTTTATGTGGTACCGAGAAATAGAACCCAGGGCCTCATGCATGCAAGACAAGCATTTTACCATTTGTTCAGAAATGGAAAGACTTGGAAAAATTATATTAAGTGAAGTAAGCCAGACTCAAAGGTTTCTTTGAGGTCCCATGGTTTCCCTTATCTGCAATAACTAGTATATGTCTAGGACAAGCAGAAGAGGTCAAAAGCTATGTACATATGACCATATACGTTGATGCTAAATGAAATGAACCCCAAGATAGGGACACAAGAGGTGTTATCTTTGTTGCTGTTCTTTTTAATGTACTTATAATGTACTATGTGATTTAAAAAAATTATTTGTATGTTCTTCCCTCATGGTACAACCCCTGTTGTCACTGTATTTGATTCTGGTGCCCTGCATCTTGTATATACATTTTTCTAATTTGGGGAGGGGAAGAGAAATAACAAAATACTGAAATAAGGATACATGTTGACCCATTGTAACAATGAGATGTACAAGACACTATGTTGAAAAGAACTTTACAACTTTGTGGTGGGGGGAGGGGAGGAAGGAGTTGCGGAGGTGAGGAGGAAAGGGACAGTAGGGGAAAAATAAAGGAGGGGGTAACAATGCATGATACGAAGTGGACTCATTACCTTGTTCATGTAACTGTAACCCCTCTGTACAGTATCTTTACAATAAATAATATATATTAAGAAAAAAAGAAGATGGTTACCTGGAATCTGTTGCTTTTTGGGCAAATGACAAAGGATAGAAATAATGGTCTGGTCAGAGTGTTGGTCCTATGAAGTAAGGCATTGTTGTGCAGAAGAAGAGTCAAGCATTGTTTCAGATCACATGAGGCTGGTGGTGAACTTGTCTTTGCTTAGCCTTTCAGTGACAGAGTATGGAGAAACTCTGCCATCAACTTTTTTTTTTTTTCAGTAATTATTATTAAAGCCAGTGCCTAAAGCATGCTGGGCAAGTTCTTTACTAAGTTATATACTATACCTTTTCTATTTATTTAGTTTTTTTAGACAGGGTCTCACTATGTAGCCTAGGCTGGCTTGGAACTCTTGATCCTTCCTGCTTCTACCTCCTGAGTGCCGGGATTACCATGTCCCACTGCAAATAGCTTTTGAAGAATACTCTCCACACAATCCCCCCGAGCCCAGTTAGCAATCCTTGCTGCTGTGCTCCCAAGGGAGACAAGCTTGGAGCTATGGAGGAGAGTTAGAGTCAAGATTTGCTTGGAGAAAATGTCTGACAGGAAATTGTGATTGTTTTCTGAGATCCTTTCAAAAGAAAGGCTATCAACTTTTATGGAGGTTGACCTGGGGCTAGGTGCCCAAAACTACCATTTTTGACCCATCACATGAACTATGTAATATAATCTCTTCATATTGCCTTGGAAAAGTATATTTGATGTGGGGACTGTGTAGTAGTAATTACAGATTTCCCCTTTGCATGTGGAAAAGTATTACTTGAGATAAAAAGCAACGATGCGGGCATTTCAGCAGAAAGACTTTAGTATGTAGATGAACTTAAGGACATGACACTGTCTTTTAGCTTTTTCACTTTATCACTTGAGCCACATCTCCATTTCCAGCTTTTTGCTGGTTAATTGTAGATGAGAGTCTCTCAGGCTTGTCTTTCTTAACTGGTTTGAATCAGGATCTTCAGAGCTCAGCCTCCTGAATAGCTAACTTTATTTATTTTAATTTTTTATTAAATATTTTTTATTGTTATTTATAAAGGTGTTGTAGCAAAGGGTTAGAGTTTTATAAGTCAGGTAATAAGCACATTTCTTTTTGGGCAATGTCACCACTTTTTTTGCTTTTCTGCTTTATTTTGAAAACAACCTATAAGATGGAACCACAAGTCATGCAGATATGTAAGGGGTATTCAAGAATGTAATAATTGTGGACATATGTCTGGTAAATAAAAACAAAATGTATTTTTTTCCTTCTTTATGTTTCTTACTATTATCCACTTCTCTAAAAGGTCATCTTTGTATTTAACAATGAGACAGTGCTCAGAAAATGTTTTTAGTTTGAATGAAGATGGCCTTGGAATGTAATTATTTATTTTACAAAAATTATATTATCATCCCTCTACTCATTGTATTTTATTTTGTTTATTTACTTTATTTCTGATAGCTAAGTGGAGATCAGAGTCTCATGGACTTTCCTCTCTTGGCTGATTTTAAACTGTGTTCCTCATATCTCGGACTCCTGAGGGTAGCTCAAATTATAGGCCTGAGTGACTGGCACCTAGGTTATACCCTTTTAAAATGAGTAGGGCACAGAATCAGAGGGAAATAAGGGAAAATATACCACAGAAGTACCCATCAACTGCACTGACATTGATGAAAACAAACTAAGCAACTCAAGGGCAACAATGGGAGAGAGGGAATGAGAGGGAAAAAGGGAACAGCTTACACTAAGCAAAAGGAAAGAAATGTACATATCACCCAATGTGAAAGAAATAGCTGTATTGTCAAAGCTCATAGAATTCACAAACATTATAGGCCTTGATAATGACAATGCCTTGTGAAGGTTAAAATGTGTTTGTGACTTTAAGTAGGTATCACTATCCCACAATACCGTGAAATTTGTGAAAGTTTTGTAATCATTTAATCTCAATAAAATTATTAAAAAATAAAGTGAGTAGAAATGAAAATATAGGGGCAGGCATATAGCTCAGTGGTAGGCAAGAGCATGTGAGATATAGGTTGAATTCCCAGCACTTACACAAATAAGCAAATGAATAATTAAAGTAATAAAAAAGAAGTGTCAGCATACATTTTTTGGAGTACACGATCCACAAAGAGTGGCGTCAACTACTCATGAAATAGCAAAGATTCATTTCAAACTCTTAATAAGGAAAAACTCAGTTTATCCATCAGTAGACATGAGAGAATTCTTGTTTTTTTATTTTTCCTTTTCCTTTTCCTCTTTTTCTTTCTTTCTTTCTTTCCTTTTTCCTTCCTTCCTTCCTTCTTTCCTTTCTTTCTTTCCCTTCCTTCTGTCCTTCATTCCCCCCTCTCTCTTGCCTGCCCGCCCTCCCTCCCTCCCTCCTTTCTTTTTTCCTTCCCTCCTTTCTTTTTTCCTTCCTTCCTTCCTTCCTTCCTTCCTTCCTTCCTTCCTTCCTTTCTTCCTTCCTTCCTTCCTTCCTTCCTTCCTTCCTTCCTTCCTTTCTTTCTTTCTTTCTTTTTTTTGGTGCGGTCCTGGGGCTTGACATCAGGGTGTGGGTGTTGTCTCTGAGTTTTTGTGCTCAAGGCTAGTTTTCTATCTAAGACTTAAGAAACAGCTCTACTTCTTGCTTTCTGGTAGTTTATTTGGAGATAAGAGTCTCATGGACTTTCTTGCCTGGGCTGGCTTTGAACCTCAGTCTTTAGATCTCAGCCTCCTCCTTAGTAGGTAGGATTATAGGCATGAGCCACTGGCACCCAGCAAGAATCCTTGTTTTTAAGTTTCTTTCTTGGCTTAATCTACCTAGATTAATGATTCCTGCATGCCAAGCATAACGTCTCTTTAAAAATTCAAGTTGTTTAAATAAGGATACAGGTGGACCTGCTGCAACAATGAGAAGTACAAGTTGTCATGTCGAAACGAACTTTACAACTTGGGGGGGGAGGATTGGGTGGGAGGGGGGAGGGAGGATAGGAAGGGATGGGAAGGGTAAACAAAGGAGGAGGCTACAATGCTTGATAAGAAATGTACTCACTATCTTGCCCATGTAATTGTAACCCCTCTGTACAGTATTTTCACAATAAAAAAAATAAAAATAAAAAAAATTTGTGTAGGGAAAGTTGTGAGAAGCAAGTTGCTCATGAAAGCATGAGTGCTTTTTAAAAATAGCAGTAGCATTATAGAATGGCTAGAGTGGATGTTTCTAGGCTGGAACCTCCCTGCTAAGGTCAAAGCAATGTTCAACCAAAGTCTTGTTAATAGTGTGTTAATAAAAACACCATCAGCTGCTTAATTTAATGCAGAATCCAACATTTCTTTGCATTTTTACCAAATCATGTACTGGAAAAATTCAGAACAACTTACCTCCAGTGTTAACTAATATGCCTTAGGTAAGAGAGATTTTTGATGACTAAAACCAAAAGATTTTGTGTTAATCACTATTTCCCAAAGATCTTAAGTTTGGGGAATAATGTGTTCAAATTAAGAACACCATAAAGCCACTGGCTTTTATTCTTCCAATTGCTTTACAGAGTGTCTGATGTATTGTTGGTACCCAACAAATTCTACTGCATCATAACTGAAAGCAAGGGCAACATTTATTCTTAACCCCTCATACAACTGCAGATGTTTAGAGTAAACCTAAACTCTCAAATTTTAGAATTATGGATACATTTGCCATTAGTTTAGAAATAAAATATACATGAATAGTCCTTAATCTAAATCTTAAAGCATATTGCTCTAAGATGTAATTGATAAATCTTACCAATAACATTAAAAATGGTGATTATTTTCTAAACTGACACTATTAAAATAGATAAATTTTAAAATAAGATTTAAATTTTTATCTTCTGAATTTATCATTGAATTTTAGCACCTAATTGCTGCTTGTTGATATTGGAGACATGTCATAAATTACATTAAAATATTTTAGTAGTAGCCTTTTCAAATAAATGCTTTGAACTTTGTAGATATTGCTACTAAAAAGAAGAGCAATATCAGCTGGACTGTCCAAAAAGTAGGTCTGCATAGGCTAAGTCTTTGTCAGTACAGATTGCTGTAAAAAAATCAAGCAACTAATATAATAAATAGTACTGATACCACTTGGTCTGAAGTAGGGCATTAAAAAAGCATAGTTCTAATTTTGTGATTAAGGTAAGGGTTCTTGCAAGGTGTTTGCATGTTTAGATATGGTAAAATTGTGACAGAGACAGAAGCTAAGAGCTACATCATCACCTGTATTTCCCAGTGTAGCAAACTAGGCCCAGCATGGTATAAACCAGAACATGCCTAGAGATTATACATGGATTCTAGAATTGTCTTTTCAGCAGCAACATTGCCAACAATAACAACATCTGGGTTTTTAAGAGCGAATGTCCTGACAAATAAAGCTGAGAACTATCTTGCTATAGAACAATTATCTTTCAGCTTTGAAATAACTAACAACATCCTGTTTCATGAAACATGTTATTATGGGATTTCTGGGGTCCCAGAGACTCTCACACACAAGCTCGGGTGGGAAAGGATGACCTCACATTCTAACTCATACTTCTAGAAGTGAATGTATTTGGCATGTTAAACTCAAAATTATTGGAATAAAAATTATAGTTGAGACAAATTCTAATTATGTTACAGTGATCTCTAATGACTGAAGGTTCATTTTGACCATGACATAAGTGAATAATTTCTAGATTGTAGAATAGCTATGATTTCATTCTTTTTTAAAAAAGACTAATAGATGCTGGACACTCACAATGTAATCTTAGCCACTTAGGAGGCTGAGATCTGAGGATCCCAGTTTGAAGCCAGCCTGGGAAGAAAAATCCATAAAACTCTTATCTCCAATTAATCAGCAAAAAGCTGGAAATGGAAGTATGGCTCAAGGGATTAGAACATCAGCCTTGAGTGAAGAAAAAGTAAGAGTATAGAGGCCCTGAGTTCAAACCTCAGTATTGGCACGTGTATGCACACGCACATGCGCGTGTGCACACACACACACACACAAACACATGAACACACACACAAACTATATTTTTATGAGCAGTTTGAGGTCCAGAGCAAAATTGGACAGAGAATAGTTTCCAGGGACACCCTCAGCCAGTGTGGTTCATTACATTATAGTTGATAAACATATCTACAAGTTGTTATTGTCCAAAGCTCACGGTTTATATGAGGGTTGGCTCTCTGTTTGCATATTCTATGGCTTTGTACAAATGTATCATGACATATGCCTACAATTCTACTTTTGTATAGAATATTTTCATTACTCCAAAACTCCTTTGTGCTTTTCTTCTTCACTCTTTCCCTCCCTTCAGTCTTTTTTACTGTCTATTATAGAATGTCACACAATTGGAATCACAGCATTAGCTTTTCCATACTGGCTTCTTCCACAGGCTTACTAACATATCTTTAAGCTTCCTCCAAGTTTTTCACATACTAGCTGCTCATTTCTTTTTAGTGCTAAACAATATTCCTTTGTCTAGATGGATTACAGTTTAGTCACTTGATTACTTAAGGATATCTTAGTTGCTTCCAAGTTTTGGCAATTGTGTAAAAAAAAAAAAAAAAAAGCTGCTGGGTACTGGGTGCTCATGCTTGTAATCTTAGCTACTCCAGAGGCTGAGACAGCCTGGACAGGAAAGTCTATGAAACTCTTATCTCCAAATAGTCACCAAAAAGCTGGAAGTGGAACTGTAGCTCAAATAGTACAGCTGCTATGAATATTGAATATTGGTGTGGTGAATGTTGGTGTGCTGGTTTTTTTTGCATGGATTTAAGTTTTCAGGTCATTTGGGTAAATACCCAGGAATGTGATTTCTGGTGTTTTTAGTTTTGTAAGAAAGTAAAAGTTTGCCAAAGTAGCTGTTCCACAGGTAACAGAGGAAATTTCTTGTTGCTCTGCATTCAATTTCTTCATCTTCAGCATTTGGTCTTGCCATTGCTTTGCATTTGGCCATCCTACCACATGTATGGTAGATTCTTCTTGGCTTAATTTGTCACATGATATTAAAAGTCTTTTCATGCTGTATATGTATATTTTTACTTGCCATGTACAATAAATAAATTGGCTATACTTTTTCTTCTTGAGTGTAAGAGTTGTTTGTATAGTGCCATGTACAATAAATAAATTGGCTATACTTTTTCTTCTTGAGTGTAAGAGTTGTTTATATAGTTTGGATACCAGTTGTTTATTGGATGAGCCATTTGTAACTATTTTCTCCCAGTTCGTGGCTCTTTTTTTTTTTTTTTTTTTTTGTGAAAGAAATCTCTGTATGCTCCCTAGTAGTAGAGTTACTGCTTCTATCTGGGAAGGAACTTCAAAAGAGTTGAAATGTTTACTTAAAGAAATTAGTGATACTAAGGTTCAAACTTAGGGCCTTACACTTGCTGGGCTGATGTTCTACCTCTTGAACCATGCCACAAGTAGCCTAGCCCTCTAAGTATTTTTTTTCTGATTTTACAAATGATATATGCTTCTTATGAAAAAAACTCAAGCCCAGAGCTGTGTAGCATAAAACCAAGTAGGTTCTTGTATTCTGTGCTGCCATTCTTTTATGACAGCTACTGCTTATTTGTATATATTCCTTTTGTTTTTGCGTTTTATTCTTTTGTGTAACACTCAGATTGAACTGAGAATCTGGGCACTGTCTCTTAGCTTTTCTTGCTTCAGGCTAGTGTTCTACCCCTTGAGCCATATACTACTCTTTTGATGGCTAATTGAACTTTCTTGCCCAGACTAGCTTAGAACTGTGATCCTCAGATCTCAGTCTCTTGAGTAGCTAGGATTATAGCAGTAAACTACCAGTGCCCAGCCTAATTTGTGTACATTCTTTCAGAGTTTTTCATGAATGCTATGAAATCATAACTGTAACATAAATATTCTAACACTGAATTTATTTAGTGATATTGTATGCAGTTTTTGGGTAGTCTATATAGATAATCATAATGTTTCATATGTTTCATGTTTTCATCATTAATTTTACCATTTAATCCAAATTTATTTTATCAATTGCTTATTTTGAATATGTGTTGTTTATGTGTGTTTATGTGTTTATGTGTTATATGTTTATGTGTTATGTGTTGTTCACTTTTAGAAACAATATTGAAAAGCTGTCTGTGCAGGCAGAACATTTGTTTTCACATTGCTATCTTTATTCTTATTTTTTCTATTTTCTTAAAGTAGTTATCCAAAGGGGTTTCACACCAACATATCAATTTATGATTACAATGCACCTTGCTCACTGTCACCCCTTCCATCATTCTCCCCCATCTCTTCCAATTGCCTCATATGGACGTTGAATATTATGACTGTTTTCACCCACCTTTCTTCTCCCCTTTCATCTATCCCCCTCTAACTTTCTCCCACCTCAACCATACATGTTCCAGCTTCTTGGTGTGAGAGGGACTTGAACTTGGCTCATTGGCTAGTGCTCTACCAATGGAGTGATGCCTTGAATTCCAAGGCATTTCTTTAACAAAGAAACAAGTAGAATTTCTGATTTAAACAATCTGCATGCTCTCACTTTTAATAGCTAATGATCTTTCAAAAAGCTTAACTCAGTTTAAACCAGTTAAATGTTCTGCTTACCCATTTGTTGGTCAGTCCTGGTCTATTGTCTGTTTTGAAAAATGAAATCTTATTTTTAAGTTTTGTAACTAGTATAATATAATATCACATAAATGTAATTCCCCATTTTGAAAATGAAATCTTATTTTTAAGCTTTGTAACTAGTATAATACAATATAACATAAATGTAATTCAATAGTAGTGAGATTAGATATTTGATGTTTATTTTAATTAAAATACAATATTATAATGACTGCAATTTCTAATAAAGTATTTACAATCTTGCTCATTCAAACATGATTTTCTAGTTGTCTCTTTCATCTTTTAATAAAAATGGAAAGAACTAAAGTTAATTGACTTTTTAAAGTCATCAGATAAAGTGATGTATGTGGTTTTGTTAAGGGTTTTGGTTGATATTGTTCTGTAAATGCCCATAGCTAATGAGAGTAGCTGAAAATGTAACAACAAAGCTTTATCTACTGGATAATTCACATGACACCCTAGATGACAACCCTAAAGCTAGAAAAGTGTTGTTTCTGGTCTTGACAATATGCTAAACATCTGGAGGAAAAGTGAAAATTCACTTTGACAATCTATACGCTACCAAAAAAGGCATAGATGTTTGACCTGACAGTATTTCATCCCTCCTTGCTTCAATATTCGTCTTCCTTTTTCTGTGCCTAATTGCCTCTGATTGCTGGGGCTTTATTTATGCTTGGGAGGAAAGAATGTCACGTTTTGTTTCTTGCTCTCCTTCTTGAAGCTCCTTTACCAGGTTTATATTAAATGAATATTTCCTGTTCAGATGAAATTGCTATCTACATATTAGTAATCTGAGAGAAAACTGAGGTAGGCTTTTCTCTCAATTAACCTGTACAGTAGTCACTTACTATATATAGTTCCAGTATTGATAACCTTTAGCTGCTGCTATGTGAAAACAAGTTATATGTAATAAAAGTCCCAGGGTATGGAGGTGGGTGCCTCGCACCTGTTGCTCAAAAGAGAAGAAACCTGGTTCTTCGCCTGTCTTTGCTCTTCTTGTTCAAGTTCACTTCCAGCTGTGCCTTTCTTTTTTCTTTATATACCCAGTGTCATCTTCCTTCAGGCCATGTACATTTAAAGAGCAATAAAACTTGCTGGGTGCCACTGGCTATGCCTATTATCCTATAATACGCCTATAATACTCAGGAGGCTGAGATCTGAGGATTGTGGTTCAAAGCCAATCCCAAGAAAGTCCATGAGACTCTTATTTCCAATTAACCACCAGAAAACCAGAAGAGGTGCTGTGGATCAAGTGGCTTTGAGCTGAAGAGCTTAGGCACAGCACCCAGGCCCAGAGTTCAAACCCCATGACAGAGAGAGAGAGAGAGAGAGAGAGAGAGAGAGAGAGAGAGAGAGAGAGAGAGAGAGAGAGAGAGAGAGAGAGAGAGAGAGAGAGAGAGAGAGAGAGAGAGAGAGGAAGGAAGAAGAAAGGAAGGAAGGAAGGAAGGAAGGAAGGAAGAAAGAAAGAAAGAAAGGAAAAGAAAAATCAAAAATAAAACAAAAAACCAAAAAAAACCCTCCAGTTGTAGGATACAAGAGATTGAAATCAATGGATATCAAAACCTATGGATGCTCAAGTCTCTTGTATAATGTAGCCTAATATTTCCTGTATAACATAAACATATACTTTGCTTATAATCTCCCAAATATTTTAAATCATACAAGATTTAATGCTGTAGAGTGATGCTATATTGGTTCTTACTAATCATAACAAGAAAAGCTCTAGATATGTTCAGTACAGATATGATTTCTTCGTAAATATTTCCATTCTACAGTGGGTTGAATCTGAGGATGCTTAGCACATAGCTGTAAGGCTGACAGCATGTGCTTTGGGTTGACCTTCCTATCACCATTTCATTAATCCATCACATCTTTAAAAAAAAGGGTTTTTTGTTTGTTTGTTTGTTTTTGTGGTACTAGGAATCAACCCCTGCCCGATGAACAACATCCTTAGGCCTAAATTTTGTTCTTAACTTAGGTACTGAGATAAAGACAAATTTTGTCTTAAATGTTGTTCCTTACATTTCCATAACAATACCAACTCTTGGTTCAAAATGTGACCTTTTGATCTGTAGCTCACACCTGTAATCCTAGTTGCTTTAGGAGGTGAGATCTGAGGATTGTGATTCAAAGCCAATCCCAGGCAAGAAAGTTCATGAGACTTTTATCTCCAATACACTACCAAAAAAAATCCAGAGCTGTGACTCAAGTAGTAGAGCACTAGCCTTGAGCACGTGCACATGTGCACGCGTGTGCACTCACACACACACACAGACACACACACACACAGACACATATACTTGAAGTGTACTTGCATCTTACCTCACATCTCTAACCCATTTATGAGGTTCTTTCCTTCCTACACAGGGTCCTTGTTGTACATCTCCTGAGGGAGCCTTTTCTTCTCTTAAACTCTTTCAAAGTCTGCTTCCCAAACATTGAAATATATGCTAATAAAGAGGGCCCAAAGGAGCCACAGAGAACTGTGATGTGCCTATTGCCTCACCCCGGGCCAAGCCTTCCTACATCTGTTCCCAAAGGATTCTCCCATTTGCCTGTGTCTGTACTGCTCCATCTGTTCATGCCTTCCTTTATCCCTAAGATATTCATTAACTCCACCAGGTGCATCAGAACCCAGTAAGTGTCCCAGGAGTAGAGGGGGAGGAGTTATCTCATCTCTCCTCAGGGAATTTGCAGTCTAGACAGAGATCCAGGCACTTATGCATAGGGAAGATGATACTGCATGTGATTAAGTGACAAATGTTTGGTACAAGTTGGTACAAGCGGTATGTGCCTTGAGATGTCATAAGAAAGAAAAATTCCCTCTGATGGGAGGATGGGTTGGAAGGTGGGTATGCAAAGGAGTTGAACTTGAAGCATGGATAAGATTTGAGAGCAGGGGAGGGTGAAAGAATTCCACAAGGGAGGAAGAAGATATGGCAGGTGGATAGTCTTGAGGGAGAGGCCACTGCACTGAGATTCCCAGCATTCATTTCTTTGAAGAGTGATTGAGTGTCACTCACTGCAGCACTCCTTTCTTTCTTTTTTATTTTTTGTCTTTTTATGTTGGTCCTGGAACTTGAGTACAAGAGCCTGAAGCTTCTTTTGCTCAAGGCTAGCACTTTACTGCTTGAGCCACAGCTCCACTTCCAGCTTTTTTTTTTTTTTTTTTTTTAGTAGTTTATTGGAGTATGGAGTTTCCTGCTTGGGCTGGCTTCATACTGTAATCCTCAGATCTCAGCCTCCTGAGTAGCTAGGATTACAGGCATGAGCTACCATTGCCAGCTTCTTTCTCTTCTTGTAGCAAGACTTATTTTACTGTTATTTAATTATTTTTTATGATGTACTCTCACACTGGCTAGGCAAGTGGTGAACCCTGAAGTATATTCCTCAATAGCAAGATTTTTAATACAAGCTCAGAGACAGAGATTTCTCTTCTGTCTTCTGTGCAGTTTAATGCATGTGCATAACACATATCCTTGTGCTTTTCTGTGCCTCTGATAAGTGCTTGCAGCCTCTGCAAATGTTCTCACTTTTGTGTAATTGCCTCTGCCCACACTCCACACCACAGGCCTGCCACTCATACGTACAAGATGTCCAGACTTGAACCTGAAGGGAATGTGTCCTTTTTACAACCACCCCCACCCAATACTCAAAGTACAGTTCTGGTATTGAGTTGAGTTTTGAAGATTCAATCAATTCCATTGGAAATTTATTCCTTCTACTGATTGTCAAACTTTCTTCCTCAGTCTCTCTCTCTCTCTCTCTCTCTCAACTCAGTGTCTTTCTCTCTTTCTCATATATTTCCTCTCTCTCTCTTATCTCCTTGTAACCTTCTCCCTCTCCTTCAGTTATCTTTATCATCTAAAGTACACACATATATATAAATATATGAAATATGTCTTGTTTAAGGAAAATTGTATTAAAATAGTCTTTTCTATCAGATTATTGATTTTTTTCATTTTCCTTCTATTGTGAGACACAGACTCACTTATGTAGGCTAAACTGGCCTGGAACTTAAGATCCTCTTATCTCAGCCTCCTGAGTGCTGAGATTACAGATGTGTACTGCCATACCCAGCCACAGTAATCTTCTTTAATTTTTTAAAGTTAAAAAATGCCCTCCAACCCCCTCCCCCCCACCCTGCCCTTTTTCTTGTGCTGGTCCTGGGCTCAAGCCTCAGGGCCTAAGCACTATCCCTTTTTAGCTCAAGGCTAGTGCTCTACCAATTGAGCTACAGCTCCACCTCCTGCTTTTTAGTGGTTAATGGACATAAGAGCCTCATGGATTTTCCTGCCCGGGATTGGCTTTGAACCTCAGTTCTCAGCCTCCTGAGTAGCTAGGATTACAGGCATGAGCCATCAACATCTGGCTAAACATTTCTAATGTTTGTTTCATTACCACAATTTATAGGGCAATGTACCTGATATAATAAAAAGAAAAAGGAAAAGCTACAACAAATGAAATACCTTAGGAATGTACATCTAATCGATACTACATTGCATTAATCAATAGCTACACTTTCTGCAAACTGTGATTATGACAGTCCTGAACAAAAAAATTCCTGTTTTAATTTTCTGACTATGGATTTTGTGGCAGATTTTAATAGCTCCTCTAATGTGTTTGGGACAACTGTCTCAAGTAACCCTACAGCTTTCTTGATAACTCCTTGCTCTCTCTCTTAAGAGTTGTAACCCTCTTTTTGCTGCCTTTAAATCTGTCTGCTACCATATCCACCATATCCAACACCAGGTCTGTAACCACCACCATACGCACTGTCATTGCTTCTTCTATCAAAACTTACTCCATTTTGTCATTTTCAAAATCATTATAGTTACCACTGCCACTATAGTTATTGCCACCAAAATGCCCTTCTTCAGATTGTAACTATCATATTTTCCTCCATCAACACCATATATATAGCTTTGGTTTCCACATTCTGGTCTGCTACCACCACAGCCTCCTCTGCTACTATAACCAAGACCACTACCATATCTGCCCCCATCACCTTGAAATCCATTAGATCTACTCACCTCCTCCATCACTGCCGCTGCTGTCACCACCATATCTACCTCTTCCATGAGAGTTTCTTCCATGTCCAAAATTACCTCCATCACCTCCAAAGTTTCTGGAGATCTACCTCTACCACCTCTTTGTGACCCAGAAGACTGTATCTCTTGTTTAGAAAGGACCTCTTACACTTCACAGTTATACCCATTGATAGTGTGGTATTTCTGACAAACAACATATTATTTATTTTTATTTTTTGTGCTTGTCCTGAGTGCCGGGCCCTCAGGGCCTGGGCGCTATCCCTGAGCTTTTGTGCTCAAGGCTAGTGCTCTATCACTTGAGCCACAGCTCCCACTTCTGGTTGTTGGTGGATAGTTGGAGATGAGTCTCATAGACTTTACTGCCTGGGCTGGCTTTGAACTGTGATACTCAGACTTTAGTCTTCTCAGTAGCTAAGAATACAGGCAGAAGCCACAGCATACAGCCTGACCAACAGTTTTATCAACTGTGTCATAATCATCAAAAATTATCAAAGGAAATTCTCTTTTTTTCCCTCCTCTGTCTTCTATAACTTGTACAATTTCATTCTTGTTATACTTGTCATGATAGTCTCTTATATTTTACTCTCTTCTATCTTCCTTAAAATACCACCACAAAAATTTTCTTCACTGTTAGATGGGCATTTGGATTTACACAGTCCTCGCTAGAAATGGCTCTCTTTGATTCTACGACATACCCATCAATCTTGTGGGGTCTAACACCTCCTGCTGCATCCCCCTCCTTCACAGAGGAGTAAGTCACAAACTGAAGCACCTGGAATATTTTCTTTGGAGTATACCCCATTTCTCAGTATGTTTTCTTATGCTATCATCTGTAGTTTCAAAACTCAGAGCACCAAAAAGCAGCTTTGTCAGCCGTATAATCCTTTGGATCATGGCCTCCCCCTTTTTTAGGGACAGTAGCAACTGCTGGAGTTGGGCTAGGGCCTACCAGGCTGCAGTTTTACCTCCATTTTGAGACCTATCATAGTAATCTTAACAGAAAGATTATCTAGTAGCTCTGCTACCAGAGAAGAGTTTTGGAATACTAATAATTGAAAGTGTTCAGGAAATATTGTTTTATTTATTTTATTTTATTTGTGAACATATTGTACAGAGGGGTTACAATTACATGGGCAGGATAATGCATACATTTCTTACCAAGCATTGCAGCCTCCTCCTTTGTTTACCCTTCACATCCCTTCCCAGCCTCCCCCCCCCAATCCTTCTCCCCCCGCAACGCACTGACGTTGTAAAGCTCGTTTTCGACATGACAACTTGTACTTCTCATTGTTGCAACAGGTCCACCTGTATCCTTAAACAACTGGTTTTTCCCCATCTCCTCCACAAGTTATACTGACATCAAATATAGTGAAAGCAGGGGTTAGACTGTGGGGGAGGGACATACAAAGCAACAAAGAAATAATCTTACAAATGCGTTAGAAACACATGCATGAAAGAAAAAAACCGTTAAAATACATATCTAAGGGTTCATTTTCCTAACATCACATTATCTGTCCTTTTCCGCTTGACTCATACATATACTAGATATTGCAAATAAGGGAAACCATGGGACCTATGTTTCTTTGGGCCTGGCTTACTTCACTTAATATAATTTTTCCAAGTTTTTCCATTTTCTAACAAATGGGGCAATGTCATTCTTTCTGATGGAGGCATAGAATTCCATTGTGTATATATACCACATTTTCTTGATCCATTCATCTACTGAGGGGCATCTGGGTTGGTTCCATATCTTAGCTATGGTAAATAGTGCTGCAATAAACATAGTTGTGCTGGTAGCTTTAGTGTGGTCTTGTTTGTAAACATTTGGGTAAATGCCCAAAAGTGGGATTGTTGGGTCATAGGGGAGCTCTATGTGAAGTCTTTTGAGGAACCTCCATACTGCTTTCCAAAGTGGTTCAGGAAATATTTTTATACTCAAAATTCCTTTTAGTTTTTCTGGTACTGCTACTGGGGCTTGAACACAGTGCCTGGATGCTGGCCCTTAGCTTTTTTACTCAAGGGTCAGGCTCTACTACTCGAGCCACACTTTTACTTCCTGGTTTTTTTTTTTCTGGTTAATTGGCATTTAAGAGTCCCACAGATTTTCCTGCCCAGGCTAGCTTCGAGCTGCTATCCTTAGATCTCAGCTTCCTAGTAGCAAGGATTACAGATGTGTGCCACCAGTGCCAGTATAATTTTTTTTTTCAATCCAAAAGATTTGATACAGGGATTAATACAGGTTGATGATGGACTATTCAGCTGTTACGAAGCTTGAGGTGTTGAGAGGTAGGAACTTAAATATATTTCACTGTGTTGAACATTGCAGAACAAAGATTCTAGTTTCTTTGGCCATTTTCTTTATTATACTTTTTCTCTCACTATCTACCCAGAGATCTATGTCCTTTTTGACCATTTACAATTCTTCAACAAATTGTGGCAAATAAGCCCTAGATTCTAGCCATCAGCAAATTGTGAGCTGAAGATTATCAATATAAATCAGAATTTTGCTTAATTGTAGCAGTTCTATCTATGTGGGAGGCTGATTTGAAGGATGTTGGTTGGAGTGTGTTTCCATGGGTAATAATGCTCTAGTCAAGCCATTAGTTTGTTATTAATTTTATGTATTATTTGAAGCATTGAGTTTAACTGTTTCCTGAGTTTTTTATAACTCTGTGTAATACATGTTACCATGCATCCACCCCCATCTCAGTGAGAGCTGTGTTCCCAAGTCCTTGCTCCATTCTTCTTTTTCTTCCCTTCATCTTCTGGGCCTAATTACGAAACAACTTCAAATAAATACAAAAACCAATTTTAAACTAAAACTATTCTGCTTCCTGTGAACAATCAATTTATTTCCCCCCTCCCTCTTTAATTCACTTGGAGAGTTCTAATTCACTTGGAGTGCCGTGGAGTTGGCCGGGTCTCAGATTTCTGGGAGCTGTCATTGTGTCTCATTAATTCTTACAGTAATGTAGGCTAACTATAAGGGAACATAGCAATTAGTGGTTTGGTCAATGAACAGAGCAGTTAATCAGCAGACAAAAGATGGGCTCAGGACCCATTATCCTGAAAGGAAGTGTCAGGTTCATCCCAGGCTCCAAGAATGTACTTGGGACATGCCTGCCTGTTAGGCTCAGAAGACTTTGTCTTGTTGCTAACCTAGACTTCTTTTTCCTCCTTCTTCTTGATCTTCTAATTTATTTTAATCTTAAAAAATTACTGTGGTATGTGGTTATTCAAACACTTGAGAGATTCCTGAGTATCTGCTAAAAGTGTCCCGTGCATTTTTCTCAACTCCTATTAGCCAGGAGAGGTTCCTCACTCCCCACTGCACAAATACCTCCAATACGCATACAAGAAAGCAGAAACAAGCCAAAAACCAACCAATCATCCATCGACAATTAAAAAAGAAGAAGAAGAAAGAGTAATACTGATTTACTGAAGCGAATTCAAGATAAAAGTCCTTAGCCTACTCCTCTGTCATCAGAGAATAAATGAATGTGGAGACAAATAATATTTAAATAAGCCTTTGTGTTGTCACTCAGTCATACCCTCCATATTCATCTCTATAAAGTGGACCTTTCTACTTCTGAATGGAGGTGCCTTAAGCGCATGCAAATGTATGCACATAAGCATATGAGTTTTTAAATGTTGCCAGCCCTATAGCTACAAGTAACCTTAATTGTGTGGTTTCTGTGAGAAAGTCTTGACAAATTACTTTGGAACTTGGAATGCACAAGTTAACCCGCAAAAACAAGGTTGCTTTTCCTGGGCACCATGGAACAGAGCCCCCTTAGCCCAGGGATGGGGGAAAGGCTAAAGGTTACAGCCAGAATGCTGGAGAATGTTGTAAAAGTGAAGTGGTTATTATACAAGAAAATGGATTTATCAATAAACCACTGCCCTAGGGTAATTCTGAACTCAAGCAAACAGTCGTTCAAATAGAGCGACATCTCCACTCCCAAGTAAAGCACACATTTGGAATAAAGAAGGAATGATTACATTTGCTTTTAAAAAATGAAATGCGCTTAATAATTAACTGTTTCCTCAAGTCAAGTGCAGGCCTGAAAATAAAGGTAGGATTTTTTGTTCTTTTTTCTTTTTTCCAAAGCTGTCTGCTATCTTATCTTCTTGAAACAAAGAAATATTATAAAAAGTAAATTCTCTTAGGCATTTTGTTAGAGATTTGGCTATTTTTAAATAATTAGCTTTATTTGTTAAATATTTGAAACATTGTCTACTTGGAAGGAGAGAATAGCAGGTGGAGAGTTAAAATGGTAGGCATCTTTCTGAAGAATTCTCTTATCAATTAATAAGGAGTATTCTCCTTCTCCCTCCTTTTCCAGTTATTTACATTTTCTTTGCTAGACCATTTTTTTCCTTTTACTCAAAACATCACAATGTTTCCTGTTTCCTTGAATGACAGGCTAGCCATGGATTCAGAAACTGAAAGGCAGCTGCTGTAGGAAGTGGAAAATGTTTATAATCTCTATTAAGTAGCTGGGTATAGCCATGCATACTAACCAAGCACATTGTGCCTCAGTTTCCTCCTCTGTAAAGTGAAGAACTTGCAATCCAGGTGCTTCTCAAGATAATTTATTTTTTGTACTAATACTGGAGCTTGAGCTAAGAACATGGACATTGTCCCTTAGCTTTCTTGCTAAATGTTGGCACTCTACTACTTGAATCATAGCTCCACTTCTGGCTTTTGGTTGGTTAACTGGAGATAAGAGTCTTATGGATTTTCCTGCCCAGGCTGGCTTTGAGCTGGGATCCTCAGACCTCAGCCTCCTGAGTAGTTCAGATGACAGACATGAGTCACTGGTGGCTAGGTTTAAGATTCCTTTTTAACTGCTTTATTAGTTTATTCTATAAACTGGTTTATTGCATATATTATTTGAGTACAGACTCACATGTGACCATCTTCAACTTTGATATGGCTTATTGCTGCTGCTGGAAAAGTTATGGTATCATTAGAGACTGGTATTAACATCTATCATCAAGTTGAATAGGATAGGGCTTTTTCTCTCATTGTTTTTCCTCATTGCCCTGGTTTGCATCATTTCTGAGTATCTATCTTATTTCCTAGTGAAAGAGACTCCTTCATCTTTCTGAAGATCCTTTAAATTACTTTGGTCTTTTGATAGCTTGTTGTCTGCCTAGGGGATCTTTGAGTGTTCTTGTTGATCTGGTTTTTAACATAGTGCTGTGCTTTGGGTTGTAAGTGTTCCCAAAGACCCAGTGCCAAAAACTTGGTCCCCAGTCTAAGGTGTGACTGGGAGGTGATAGAAATTTTAAGGTTGCGGCCTATTGGAAGGTCCTTAGGTTATGAGGGTGGTACCTCATAAGTATGGGCTCCTGGTCTCTTCTCCTTCCTTTCTCTTTCACACTTGGCCATGAGGTGAATCTGCAGAGTTCCCACCATGATGTGCTGTCTCACCACAGGCCCAAATGCAGGCCAACCCTCTGTGGTCTGACACCTCCAATCCTGTGAGCCAAAATAAAACTCTTCTTTTTATAAGATAATTATCTCAGATACTTGTTATAGTAATGGAAAGCTAATTAAGACATATAATAGATTACAGATCCCAGCAATAAATGGCTTTCAAAACCTTTGTAAAAGTGACGCAATTTCTATAGTGATATGTAGTTTTATACAGGCTTATGGAATACATCCTATAAGTCATATGTCAGGTGTCTCATCAGGAATGGTTTGGGTTCACCCTCACACTTTATTCCAAATAGGAAAAGAGTCATTCAAATTGCTATCAGCCACATAGTAGACCCATGCATATATACCCTTCTGGGCTGGAATTCTGGCTCTGCTCAGCTATTATAGTTTGGTCTCATGTTTTGATTTCCTTGTTTACCATTCTTACCATTCATCCCCCCACAAAGTTTTTAGTTACAAGAAGTTTCCAAATTTTTAGAGATCTTTTCTTCTCATTAGATTGCTCGAAATGTCTTTCTATGTTTTTTTTTCCTGCCATGATTTGTTTCTGGGTCATGAAAGCTTTACAGAATCCAGGAAAACTGGTAAGAAATAAATGTATTTATTACTAATTTACAGCACAGAGTCAGAAATTCATGCTAACTTGGGTAGGAGCCAAATGAACCAGAGAGAAAAGGGCAGAGAGCTATAGGGCCAGTGGAGCGCCTGTGAGGACAGACTGTTAAAGAGAGTTCATCTAGTCAGTGCTGCCAGCCACTGCCATCTGGGATGGCCACGTATTGTCAGAGCTCCTGATGTTAAAAACAGAAGCTGGAAATGTAGATTTTTATGTAAATTCTCAATTTAAAAATATTATCTTATAAAATTATACACATTATCAGTTGATCCAATAAATTGTATCAATGTGCAATTGCTGGCTGGTTAGCAGAAGTAATCCTCCCTACTCCGGAGGCTGAGATCTGAGGATCACTATTTGAAACCAGCAGGGACAGGAAAGTTTGTGAGATTCATATCTCCAACGAAGCACAAAAAAGCCAAACTAGGGCTGTGGTTCAAGTAGTAAAGTCCTAATCTTGAGGGGGAAAAAGAAGAAAAAGATAAAAAAAAAGTCTCAGGAACAACATCCAGGCCCTGAATTCAAACCCTAGGACCAGCACACATGCGTACGCACGCATGCACGCACATGCGCGCACACACACATTACCTCACAATAAAGTATATGTCCTAGAGAATAGATCTTTGTGTCCAGTGAAATAGCCAGTATGTTCTGGGTTACCAAAGGGAGTGTGTGTGAGATGTTATAATGGAGCCATCCAGAGAAGGCTGTAGTCATAGATCAGAGCACACATTTTTGCCTTGTGGTTGATACTAATGTCATGCCCAATGTTTGCTGATACAGAGTCCAGCATTCAATATTCCATCCTTACCTGTGGGGATACATTCTAAGATCCTTATTGGATACCTATAACCACGGGTAGTTAGTACTGAATTCTATATGCCTTATGTATTTTCCTGTAGATACATCCTTAAAATAAATTTTAACTTAAAAGTGAGCATAATAAGGACTCATTACAGTAAGCCAATGTATTGGTGGCTCACACTTGTAATCCTAGCTACTCAGGAGGCTGAGATCTGAGGATAACAGTTCAAAACCCAGCCTTGACAGGAAAGTTTACAAGACTGATATCTCCAATCAATCACCAAAAAAGCTGGAAGTAAACCTGTAGTTCAAGTGGTAGAGCACTAGCCTTGAGCAAAAAAGCTCAGTGATAACATCCAGGCCCTAAATTCAAGCCCCAGGACCAGAAAAAAAAATCATGACAGCAATGATAAAATCAAACAATTACAAACATATACTGTAATAAAGTTGCCAACATCACTACTGTTGTGTTTGAGAGCCGTTATTAAATGAAATAAACATAACGTGAGTGTAAGTACTGCAATACTCCAGCAGCCATCTGATGACTGAGAAAGTGACTATTGGGCAGGTAGAATGTACATTGTGGATATGCTGAACAAATGCATAATTCACATCTGGACAGTACAGAATGGACAGCTTAAAATGTCACTAGCTACCCAGCATAGTATGCAGTTTGAAACATGAGCTACTCAGTTTTGGAGTTTTTTCATGCAATACTTTCAGATGATAGTTGATTGTAGGTAAGTGAAGCAGAAGAAAATTAAAGATAAGGAAGGATACAGAGCCTATGGCTCATGCCTGTAATCCTAGCTACTCAGGAGGCTGAGATCTGAGGATCGCTATTCAAAGTCAGAAAAGGTTGCTATAACCCATGCCCATGGACCTCTTCTCTCCCTACCCTGGTCCTAAAATTCTCTGTGGGCAGAGATCTACACGATGGCATGATTAATACCAGAAACTCATAAAATGTTTTAGTTTCTGGTGGAAGGTGTCTTTTCTTTTGTTGGTTTAGCCTTAATGAGAAAAAAACTTTAGTTTTAATATTATTTAAATGGGCTTTCTTACATCTTTGATTCTAAGTAGTTATGCGAATTGCCCATGTAACTTGAAAATTTAGCAAAGACGGTATTTATTAGTTTCCTCTGGAATTATTATTAATTATTATTATTATTGAGAAAATACCATACAGAGGGGTTACAATTACATGGGCAAGGTAACCTCTGGAATTATTAAGCAATTGGATGGCTTGATGTCTGGAGTACTATTTCTCTTTCACACTCTCCTATGATGTTCTCATATTCATCATGTGCAACAACAAGATTTGTCCTAGAGTTGACAGAGCATAGTCCAAACTCAAAGTCTTGTGGCCTTCCTGGGCTCATGGGTTTACCCTTTCCTGCCTTGGCCATAGTTCTGAGTATTCTCCAACCTGGTATTCCAGTCTCCATGCTGTAGGATTGTCCTCAGGACAAAAGAAATTGCCTTCTATTTATAAGAACTACAATGTTAAGAAATGGAAGTTCAGCTAGGTATTTGGTTGTAGAACCTCAAAGTAAGTGTAGAATTTCCTTCAGCATATTCCTTAAGGAAATATTTTTTTTCCCATGGAAGTCTCAGAGAACAGAAAGTGCTTATCTGCATCAGTTCACCAAGTGGTCATATACTTTGCACAGTTTAAGATGGATTGTCAAGGGCCTCCATCAGTTTCCAAAATAACCCCCTCACCCTGCTGCCATATTCTAAGCCGTTTTCATCCTTTTGAGTTAAAAATGATCTCTGGAAACCTCTTGATACCACAGGAAACTAGCTGAAACACATCAGAACTACCTGGATGATTTGATAACCTTGGGGGAAATCTTAAAATAACAGCAAACATATATAATCCTATAAATTATAATGGTACCTGGCAAATGGGTGAAAAGCAGAGTGGGTGGGGTAGGGGAAGGAGAGGGTGCAGACATGGTTGCTGGAGAAAGAATAGGTCATCAGAAAAAGCAGAGGAGTAGAGAAAGGAAGGGTGTGACAAATTTGACCTGCAGTGGAGATCAGATTCAGCCCCATGCCTGGATGTGTATAGCCTTCTCTGGATAATGGTGGAGCCGTCTGATGAGTCCAAGTGATAGAGTGTTAGCCTTGAGCTGAAGAGCTGAGGGACAGCATCCAGGCCCAGAGTTCAGACCCCACGACCCACAAAAACAAAAACAAAAAAAACACATGAACTTTTCTTTTTTTTTTTTTCCAGGACTGAGGACCGAACCCGGGACCTTGCGCTCGCCAGGTGGGCGTCCTTCCACTGAGCTAATCCCCCAGCCCCTCTTTTTTTTTTAAAATTGTGAAAATAACGTACAGAGGAGTTACAATTATATGGGCAAGGTAATGAGTACCTTTCTTATCAAACATTGTTGCCTCCTCCTTTGTTTCCCCTTCCAATTCCTTCCCATCTCCCGCCAAAATTGTAAAGTTCATTTTCGACAGAACGACTTGTACATCTCATTGCTGCAATGGGTCCACCTTAATCCCTAGTTAAACAATTTGTTTTTT
The DNA here is from genome assembly GCF_024711535.1 of Dipodomys merriami. Taxonomy (NCBI): domain Eukaryota; kingdom Metazoa; phylum Chordata; class Mammalia; order Rodentia; family Heteromyidae; genus Dipodomys; species Dipodomys merriami. The sequence continues at coordinate 19,242,385 of NW_027205603.1, read as the reverse complement.
CCCTTCCCCTCCACAAATTATACCAACATAAAATACAGTGAAAGCAGGGGTTATACTGTGGGGGAACAAAGAAATCATCTTATAAATGTGTTAGGAACAATTGCAAGAAAGAAAAAAACATTTGAATCCTTATCTTGGGGTTCATTTCACCGAACATCAACTTATCTGACCTTTTCTGCTTGTCTCAGACATATACTAGTTATTGCAAATAAGGGAAACCATGGGACTGATATTTCTTTGGGCCTGGCTTACTTCACTTAATATAATTTTTTCCAAGTCTTTCCATTTCCTAACAAATGGGGAAATACCATTCTTTCTGATGGAGGCATAGAATTCCGTTGTGTATATATACCACATTTTCTTAAACATGGACTTTTCTTTCTTTCTTTCTCTCTTTCTCTCTTGCTTTCTTTCTTTCTTGCTTGCTTGCTTGATTTCAGCTATCCGTCTGTCTGTCTAGCTATCTACGCCAGTTTTAGGGCTAGAACCCAGGGTCTGGTAGCTGTCCCTGAGCTTATTTTGCTCAAGGCTAGGGCAATACCACTTGACCACAGCTCTACCTACTTGGAGGTGAGAGTCTCACACACTTTATTGCCAGGCTGGCAGATCTCAGCCACCTGAAGTAGCTAGGATTATAGGCCTGAGCCCCTAGTGCCTGGCTTTCTTAAACTATTTAAATTTACACATTTCAGTCAAGATAATGGCAAACTTAGGGAAAATAAAGAAATAAATACATGTGACTAAGGAAAAGCAATCCCAGATAGGAAAGCTCAAAAAGCTCAATTTCTGGAAAAGAATAATTTACAGTGAGTTATTGAGACAGTGTGAAATTTATGTGCAATAGAACCAGAGGATTATTTAGTTTCTTGCTTTTCCAGCTTCCAAATACTGTTCTAAATTGAAAATGGTAGAAAAGTAAGCTATGTGACACTGAAAACTTCTTTCCTAGTTTATTTATGATTAAGGACTACTGTTTGCATCTGCATTACAGAGCTGCTACAGAAATAGACCACATGTGGACAGATATGCTTTCTGAACTGAGCCAAAGCAAATAAAGAAGTATTAGAAAGAGCAACAGGTACAGACATAGTCTTTTCAAAAGGTGCTATGATGGTCATGAATATGACCCTGTGAAGGATGTGGGTTTTGGTCCAGTTAACCCATTAGAAGAGCTGTACCTTGATGGAATCTTCCATAGGTTTCTGGAGGCCTGAAAAAGATGAAGCTACAGCCATCTTCTCACATCTCCATTTCTAGGACAAACTTGTCACTTGAAATGCTTCCTTTCCTATTAGAGACTTCTTACTGAAGGCTAACCTAGATTTACTGACTCTATGGGATAGGGACTGATGGGTTTTCTCTAACTCAAAGAATTAAAAGGCAAGAAAGTGTTTAACGTAAAGGGAGTAAGCTTATTAGAAAATGAAAGGAAGCTAGTGAGACTCTCCCTCATGTGAGATGGACCTCAAAGAAGAGTCCAAATTAATCTTCATGAAGGATAATTTATACTGGAGGGCTTTTTCCATTTCTCCTCCCCTGGGCTTTGTGCTCGTTTCTTGATGGTTTGTTCTTGCTTTATCTGGCTCTTTTCACTGGGTGAACAGGGTACCTGGGTATTATGCGAAGAAGTGCTTGAGCAGGAACTCACAGCATTAAGTGAAGAAAAAGTGTTTGTGCAGGAGCCGAGATTCTATAGAACAAGTAGCACGGGGATGGGACACATGTTATCTGCCATGTGACACGTCTGCCACTTTTTATCCCCATCTACCAGTTGCCTTTTTCTCTTTCTCTCATTTTCATTCCCCTACAGCTGGCTTCATTCCCTAAGGTTGGTGCCACACAGGGAACAAATACTGGCCAGGGAGAGAGCAAAAGAGAAATTCTGGTCTTGTATCTTAAGAGTAACATGACATCTGGAAAATGCATCTAGGCCATCTAGGGCCAAGGCAAAAGTGTTTATGCCCAGAACTCTGTGTTGCTATGTAATTCACATTTAGAACAAAAATGTATGCATCTAGACTATTGATTGGTGGAAGGACACACAGGACTATTAAAGGAGGGAGAGCCGTAGGAGCAACTTGGAAATTCAAGACTCTCAAAATGGAGGTTCAGAGGGTGTATAAAACTCAAATTTGGACCAGAGTACAAAATCATCATCTAAATGTTTTGAAGGGTAAAGCTGGGGGCTACAGGGGTGTGTCCGAGAGTCCTCTCTCCTTTCTGGGTACTGGCCTGGTTTGCCTTCTTCCTTGAGTTGCTACTGGTGTGATATGGAGGGGTGCCTAATGAAACTCAGCTGTATGCATTTTATGAGGCTTCAGGGTTTGTAAATTCAGAACAAGGTTAGGAGATTTTAAGGCCCTCTTGTCCTAATAAAACAAGGAAGGAAAACTGATAGTAGCTCTGCATGCCTACTTTTCATTTTAATGAGTGACTCTAAGAGACAAGCAAGTTGCTAAACCATTTATTTTCCAGCTAATACCAGGAACTGACTAGAAATACATTCAGAAGGAAAACACAGTAATTAATTTGTCACTGAAACCTGAGGGGTCCAGCTCCACTTATGGGTGATAATGAATGTTTTGCATGTAATTAGCAAGAATAATTAGCACATTCCTGGTAACAAATAGACTGACTGGTACTCTGCAAACAAAATTAATTGTTGTGCTAACAGAGGCAATTGTGTCTCTTTATTGTCTGACAATGTCCCTGATTTGCTCTAATACCTACTTTAGACCTCTTTGGCTATGTGCAGCTAGGAAGGGGAAATCTATAAAATTGTACCCCTTCCATCTGTTTCTCAGAAATTTCAAGACCACCAGGGGACTTGTTTGTCAAAACTTGTTAAACAATTTGTAATCTTTAACATGTGTTTTACTGTATTAGTGGATGAAATGAAGAGCTGTTCTCATTACTCAGAAGCTGACATTTAAACTGGTCTCTCTCTCTTTCTCTCTCTCTATCCTGTAAAAGGAACATATAAAAATATAAAACTAGAGGCAAGAAGAGAAACTTCTGATGCATATGTGTGCTTTCTTGGCCTTATAAAGAGTCTGGACCTTGGAGCCTGCTCATGTTGGTAGCTTGAAATGGTACTGACGAAGAATTGCTTTGGTATCTATTTCATAGTTCTTTAAAATTCTTGAAAGAATATGAAAGAGGAGGGAGAAGGAAGAAAGGGGCGACACTGATCAAGAGGCATTGTAGTCATAAACCGACGTGTTGAATTGAAACCCCTTGTATAACTTCTTAAAGATAATAAAAAGAAGTATATTATATTCTGGTGCCAGTGGTTTACACCTACAATCCTAGCTACTGAGGAGGCTGAAATCTGAGAATCACTGTTTTCTGAGGGGGAAAGTCTGTGAGACTTTTTCCTTCAATGAACCATTAAAAAACCAGAAGTGGAGTTGTAGATCCAGTGGCAGAGCACTAGCCTTGAGCAAAAAACTAAGAGATGTTGGGTGTCAGGCCCTAAGTCCCAGTACTGCCCCTCTCCCTTCTCCTGCCGCCCCCGCCCCCATGTAAATTCTATAGACATGGTAGGCTTTTTTCTATTTTTGAAACACATATTTAGTGATTTATATTGTATGGGATATAGTAACTGCATGCATTTATGGGGTACAGTGCAGCAACATTTTGACATTCAACATGTAATAATGAGATCTGGGTAACTGACATATGTTTCATCTCAGACATGCATCATTTTATGTTGGGGACATTACCATTCTCTCTATTAAAACATGTATTTTACAACCGTTTTTTTTCTTGTGCTAGGGATGAAGCCCAGGGCTTTGTGCATGCTAGGCAAGTGCTGTACCACTGAGGTATATCCTATATTCCCAGCTTTAATTCAACTTCCTAAGCTAAGGATATAGAAAAATAATTTCAGTCAATATGAATATTCCAGAAACCCTTGAGGATATTTGGAGAAGTGGAGAATGACATGCTGCATTTTAAGATGACTCCCTGATAGGCTGTATTCCTGTGGTACTCCATAAATAATTACATGAACTAGTTTCTCCTCCTCCTCTTCCTCCTCCTCCTCCTCCTGCTCCTCTCCTCCCTTTTCTTCCTTCTTTTTGTGCCAGTACTGGGGCTTGAACTCAGAGCCTGGGTGTGGCCCTTGAGTTTTTTGCTAAAGTCTGGTGCTCTACTATTTTGAGCCACACCTTCATTTTTGGCTTTTTTTGGTGGTTCATTGTACATAAGAGTCTCTTGAACTTTCCTTCCTGGCTGGCTTTGGACTGTGATCCACAGATCTCAGCCTCCTCAGTATTTAGATTATAGGTGTGAGCCCCAGGAGGCTGGCTTCACTCTTGATTTTTGGGACTCCAATTTCTTCTGCTCTGCTCCTATCCTTATGCTTCCCTAAATCTCCCCTTGGAGCAGAATTCTCCGCTCAGGGTTCTTAGAAGTTACCTTGCTAGCTGGGTGTTGGTGGCTCATACCTGTAATCCTAGCTACTCAGGAGACTGATATCTGAGGATCATCGTTTGAAGCCAGCCTGGGCAGGAAGTTCCCGAGACTGTTATCTACAATTAACCACCTAAAAACCGGAAGTGGGGCTGTGGCTCAAAGTGGTAGAACACTAGCTTTGAGCACAAAAGTTCTCTAGTCCTGAGTTCAAGCCCCATGACCATGAATAAATAAATAATGAATAAATAATGAAATTACCTTGCTGGGGTCCCAGGTCGTCCTACTTCTACTTCTGTGTGAGATTTCCAACTCTGTGTGGGTTATCACAGGCACCACTTTCCTTCTTGACATCTACAGGGTTATTTAGAGCAAGATTGATTCTCTATATTCAAGTTCCTCTCTCTATTCATGAAACCACTTGAGCAGTGGTTCATGAACCATTTGATCAGCTGTAGTAGAGTCTAGAGATCTTTGTGTGATCCTTGTTTCCTCTAATCCCAAACAATGTTTAAAGTTGTACTCAGCATTTTCTGAATAACAGCTCTGCACTGCTTTTCATTCTGTCTGCTACCGGCCTCATTTGGACAGTCCTGTGAGGCCCTCATATTGATTTTTTGTTCTTAGTAAACATGTTCCCCATGGCTTCTTGTGTTTTTTCTCTGAACACCATAAATATATGCATATCTCTGACAAACAATGCAGCATCCTTGTAGCTTAAAGCATTCCCTGGTCCTTTGCTCAATGTCCAGAGACCGAACTCCTCCATTTGGTGTCCAAAATTCACCAGCTTTGCTCCCAGTAGTTTCTGTGTGTTGGTATGTGCTAGCTAAACCCATTTACAGTCAAGATTTTTCACGTCTGAACTCCATGAAGCTCCCAGCCTGCCTCATGCTGCCTTCTTTTTTAAAATTGTATTTTAAAGATGCTGTACAGAAGCGTTACAGTTACATTTCCTTTTCTTTTCTAAATATTTATTCCCCCAAGCCATGTTCCAGTCCCCTGGAACTGACCACCCGAACCTATCTGAATGTTGTCTGACTCATCACCAGCTCCTTCTGCCAGGACTTGATGTTCATTGCCTGCCTGGATTTGGCATTTATTTACCTTTCATGTGTCAACCATGACATCTCTCCAGGGCAGGGATTGTATCTTATTTTAATGTCACAGTTTTGTATTAATCATATCTTACATTCTTTCAAAACAGATTTTGTCAAGGGACCCTTCAGTCCTGAAACGACATGCTCTGTGGGGTGTTGGCTGGAAGCTGTCCCAGGGCAGACACACCTCGGAAGAGTGACGAGGTGAAGGGACCACAAGTCAGAGGATTCAGGTTCTCACCCTCCTCTGCTGTTGACCTGTGACTTGAAAATTGCTGCGTCTCTCTCAGACTTATTTTCTTACCTGTCAAAGCCATTCATTTGTCAGGTGCTGGTAGTTCATGGTTGTAATCGTAGCCACTCCAGAAGCTGAGATCTGAGGATTGCAATTTGAAGCTAGACTGGGCAGAAAGGTCCATAAGACTCTAATGAACAGTAAAAGCCATAAGTGGAGGTGTGGCTCAAGTAGTAGAGTGACAGCCTTATTCAAAAAAGATAAGGGAGAGCACCCCTAGTACACACACACACACACACACACACACACACACACACACACACACACACACACACACACACACACACACACACACACACACACACACGAATTCATTCATTTACTCAGTCAGCAGTAATCATGGTGAGTAGTTAGACCTTAATTCTCTGGCCTCCTAAATGTTCTTTATTTGATGCTCACCTAATGTTTTGTTCATAACAATTTATATCATATTGTCCTAAAATTAGTTCTGTATTTATCTTTTTTTCTCTGATAAAAGAAGCCACATTCGTTAGCTTTGTTTTTCTAGCACCAAGCAAAATGTCTTTGGGCTATATATTTTTGGATGAATAGTCCTATAGAAAGGTTAGGGTTGTTATTTCCAGGTGATTAGAGTCCCAGAAAGGGTAATTATTTTCCCCTTGGATCTTCTTATAGCAAAGAGGCAAAACAAATATTTTGTAGATATTTTCTGCTCTAGCAAATTGACCACTTTAGTCAGAATCGTAATAAGAGTATAGGATAGCTACTTTTGTAGCCTGTAAGCCTTTCTCGAATGTGAAATTGCTCTACAGATTTTGCAGTTAGATTTGATTGATGTTGATTCCTTTTGTTGGGGAAGGGGGTTATTGCTGGTCCTGGGTGCTGGGGTCCTGGCTCCAGGGCCTAGGTACTATCCTTGAGCTTTTTTACTTAAGACTAGCACTCTACTGCTTGAGCCACCTTACTTGTGGCTTTTGGGTGGCAAATTGGAGATAAATGTCTCAACAGACTTTCCTACCTGGGCTGGCTTCAAACTGAGTACCTTAGAGCTCAGCCTCTGAGTAGAAAGGATTACAGATGTGAGCCACCAGTGCCTGACTTGATGTTGACTACTTTTTACATAAATGTCATATATGTTTCTGGGAACCACCTTGGTTGAAATGGTTACATGAAGTTTTGGTGAAAATAGATTAAAATAGACATTATATTCTTTAGCAGGACAAGGAAGACACTCTACAGGATGGGAGAAGCTGTATAAGCCAAAACCTCTAACAAGTATAAAGATTAGCCTAATATCCATTTGGTGTTGTAGACAAACAGGTTTTAGTTTCAAGTTGGGTCAGTCATTTCGGGAACGGAAGTGACTTGCTTTCTACACAACTATCTCCTTTTATTCTTAGTAGCTGGGAAAGTGGCCTGGAGTAAATTCATAAAATAAGTATGGAGATTTTTTTTTATTGGAGTTGTTTTACTTTGTGTAGTGTTTAGTTAAGAGTGAGTTAAGGGTGCTCGTGTCTCATGGCTATATTCCTAGCAACTCAGTAAGGTGAGGGCTTAGGATCATGGTTCAAAACTAGCCCAAGTAGGAGTCTATGAGATTCTTATCTCTACTGATGATGAAAAAGCCATAAGTGGAGCTATGGTTTGCTCAAGGCTTGTGCTCTACCACTTGAGTCATAGCTCCACTTCTGGCTTTTTGGTGGTCCAATGGAGATGAGTCTCATGGACTTTTCTGTCCAGCCTGGCTTCAATTTGTGATCCTTAGACTACAGCTTCCTGAGTAGCTAGGATTACAGGCTTGAGCCACCAGTGTCCACATGAATCATGAATAGTCTGAACACATACAACCAACTAGAATTCAACATTTTTTATGGTCTTAAGTAAAGGATGAGTTCAGGAATGCTTGTAGTTTGACTTCTCACTTTGCATATATTATCATGGCCAAGAGGAGTTTCTGGTTGCTGAGGTTGGTGGAGGGCATTTACAAATTGTTTTCTAGGTAGTATTTTTGCATGAGTAAAGTAGAAATGTGTTCACACGTCCAATAAAAAATGAAAAATTATATTTTATGAGCACTAACACACTATAAAATTTGTCCAGAAGGGTATACTAATTAAGGAATGTGTGAGTCCTGCTCTCAGAATTCTGTAGTGTCTTTAATGAGAAGTTTCTGAAATTTGTGGGATTAATTACACTATTATTTTTTTCCCTCAAAAGTAGGGATTGGATTCAGGGTCCGTGACTATTACCAACTAAGCCATACCTAAATCCCAAATTGAACCATCCCTAATTTGCATGTTATTTTGCCTTTTTGTTTATAGTTAGACCTGACTAAAGAGCAAGGTGGCTGAATGGCCAGTGGTAACTGGGAAGAGAGGGTAAAGAAAACTAGAGGAGAAAATACTTAAACAATGGACAGGTATCTGTTCTGTTCTGGATGTAAGTCAATGCTAGTGAATGGTCCTTGGTCCTTTTGGTCTAAGAGAGTAGAAATGGTAGTTGATTTAAATTTGAACCAGGCAGGCTGCTATTAATATTCAAATCCCAGTTCCATTAAGAGATTTTTCATTAAAAATTTAATTATCTTTTACAGTAGGAACATTTTCATTCACTTTTACCTCTAATTCCTTAAAGACATTCGGGATCTTTTGGTCTTTTGTGCTTCTCATCCATGTTATATACTGACATGACTTTTCATTATGTGAGTTTCTGATACTATGTAAAGCAAGCGAGCTGGGTTATGTTTGTAGAAATGGACTCCTCCCCCTTTCCATCCCATATACTTCAGTATCTCTTCTTCCTCTAGCCCAAACAGTGTCTTAGACTTAACTTAGTTATTTGACTTTCCCTGAACCAGAGTAATGAACTCATAGAATGGTTTTCCAGGCTGAATAATTATGTCTCCAGGTGTTTGACATTTAAACCTTGAAGCTGAAACAGGAGTCTAGTTTCTGTATCTAGTTAGGATAAAGGTCCTTGAAATATTCCACTTAACTGCTCAGTTGTACTGAACATGCACTTCCACTGTGGACATCATTAGGATATGGAAAAAGGAATCTTTCTTCATGAATAATTGGGAAGGCAGCCAGTCACTAGAAGCAGAAAGGCTTTCTTTTGAGCTGAAGTGGTCTGATTTTATTTTCTCCTTTCCACTCTTTCCAGGTTAGAGGAGAAATTGGTGAAACTCAGCAGTAGCTCTTTTCTTTCTTTAAGTAGTCTATAATGCTGACAGATATTTGGCAACCAACTGTTTTAAAGCATTTATTTACTGTCACAGTAAATACATATCTAGGATAGATATGGATAAGGTTTTTTAATATTCTGAAAAGAGGTACATTAAATCACCTTGGACTATAGGCATCTTCACACTAATGAAGAATTCTATCAGTTGTAAAAATGACCTAAACAATTTTTGGACAAGACTGAAGTAAATATCATAGCAGTAATAAGAGTGTGTCTATGGCATGGTATTTATGATACTTGCTTTGCTTCTCAGAGCCTTGGGTGATTGATTCACTGTCTCATTGCTTTTCCTTTTACATTTTATTTTATTATTTAATTATTTTTTTGTGCTGGAACTATGGCTTGAACTCATAGCCTTAAGCTCATGCTTGGCCTTTTCTGCTCAACGCTGGCACTCTAGCACTTGAGCCACACTTCCACTTCTGTATTTGTTTTTTTTGTTTTTGTATTTGGTGGTTAATTGGAAAAAAGTCTCATGGATTTTTCTGCCTGGACTGGCTGTGAACTGTGATCCTCAGATCTCAGCTTCCTGAGTAGTTAGGATTACAGATGCCCTGCTTATTGTTTATTCAATTTGATAAAATTTAAACTTCAGAACTCCTTTTGCACGAATATATTAATATCTATTCCTATTGAGGGGAACATTGAGAAGATTCCATATATTTTATGTGTTTGGGACATGTCTGAGCCACTTCTACACTCCTCAGTGTCAAACACGGGGCTTTGGGGGGGAGTGGCCCACTCAGTGTGACCTGGCTGGCCACTTATGTGATGGGTGGGGACAAAACCGAAGAAACAACTGAAATGGCACCAAATTTAGAGAAATGTATTAGGCTAGGCACTGGAACAGTCAATAGCCTGGGCACAAAGCTTTAAGTGTACTAAACAGAGGTGTACAAGTCCCCATATCCCTATGACCTCACATCTGTGGGTCCCTAAGGAAGTGTTTCTGACTTTATTGGTTTCACAAGTAAGTTTGAGTCATTCGTTGAACAAAGATTGGGCCCATTCATTTTGAAGAGATACCACATGGAGCCCTAAGAACTTTTGTCTCGTTGTGGTTTACTTTGCAATGGCACCCTAAGAATTGTAGTATGTACATGGACAATGAACACAAATACCTTCCCTTCCAGCTCATGATGGCACTGTGGCATATGGGGTGACATCTGCTTGAGTACTGTGTATCCTGACTCCTGATGATCATCCCCACTGACCGGCCCCCTTGGGAGCAGTCTGGTAGAGAATTGACACCATTGCTGTGATGAGTGTATATTTTCATTTGGTCCACACAATGATCCTAAGATAAGCAGAGCAGAGAGGAGGAAACCTAGTACTGAGGGGATATGCATTGCTCATGGCCTCCACAGTGGGTGATGGACCAGACCTTGACCCTAGACCTTCTGACCTCCAGTGCCGAGCTCATGGCCTGTTATCACTGCCATTATTATCACCATCGTTCTCATCCATAGTTGAAATGGTTGGTTAACAGGCATCTGGCATGTTCCTGGAAAACTCTTAAGTTCCATGCTTTCCTTTCATCAACCAATCCAAGCTGACTGTGGTAAAGATCTGTGAACTTCCTAGCTGAGACTGTCATCATAAAACCATGTTTTCTATGCATAGCTTTGGTTCTTCTCACCATGCCCGAAGGAAGACCATTATCCTCAGGTTGTTGATGGAAGTAGAAATCCAGGGGGTGAAGACCAAATCTGTGAGTGAATGGCAGAGCTGAGATGTCGCCTCACCACCATGTCTCAGCACCTGATTGACTCCTGCCTCGTCTCCTGTGCTTTGACATGGTTCTGATGGCTGGCCTCACAAAGCCTGTCTCACCGGAGGACACACAGCCAATTTTAAGGCCTTTGGAGGCTCCTTGACCTGGTTATAAGCTCTCTGTCATGATGTCCCCATTCCCCAAACTGATGCTGCCTAGGAGTACTGATTCATGTTCTCCATCCATTCAAGAATTACAAGGCAGGAAAGCATTTAAAGCAAACAGAGCAGGTTTATTTGAAAGTGAAGGGAAAGCCGTGAAAGTAGTGAGACTCTCCTCAGAGGCTCCCCAAAGAGGAGTCCAATGGAATCCTCTTGCAGGGTGATTTTTTAATTATTGCTTATTTTTTAATTGTTTTTATAAAGGTGATGTACGGAGGGGTTACAGTTACATAAATTAAGTAACGAGTACGTTTCTTTTTGGGCAATGTCACCCTTTCTCTCTCTTTCTCCCAGTTTGTTCTCCTGTCTCCACCCACAAGTTGTATAGTTCATTTTCAACACAGCATCTAGTGAGTACTCCTGCTGCGTTTGTTCACCCTTTGTTTTTCCATTTCTGTGCCCTCCCTGCCCTCCCAAAGACAGAAAAATGAACAACCAAGACAAAAGAAAAGAAAACAAAAACAACATCAAGAAAGAGAAAATCTCTTGTTTTCATTTTCTGGAGTTCAGTTTGATAAATATTATTTTATATAATTAGAGGCACATAGGCATTGCACCATTGTGTTCCTCTCCTAAGAGTATCCTCCTTTGGTCTCATTGTATGTCAATGCCTAGAGTCCTGTATAATTTATGTCCTGGAGTAGTTTAGACCTAGCGTCTGCATATGAGAGAACACATGCACTGTTAGTCTCTCTGCGCTTGGCTTACCTCATTTAACATGATTTGTTCTAGGTCCATCTATTTCTTCAGGGTGATTTTTTTTTATAGTGTGGAGTACCTCCCACATCTCCTCCCCTGGGCTTGGTGCTGATTGCTTGATGGCTTGTGTATATACCACGCTGGCTTTTCTCATTGGTCAAGCACGCACTAAGGACATTATGGGAAGAAGTGTTAAGGGGATCTGAGGCACTAAGGAAACACAAATAGCCATAATGGACCACAAGTAATCTGCCATGTGTGCTTCTGCCACTTTATCCCTGTCTACCTAACCATCCACCTTTCTTTCCTTCAAAACTACAGACCAACACATTTGGTCAAAAATCTGCCCCCTCAGTCTATCCCTCCTCAGAAAGGTGCACAGCAGAATTGCCTTCTCTAGATATGCCCAGACATCCCCTGGAAACCTCACACCTCATGTCCTCCTTTAGGCCCTGCTATGCTCAACACCATCAGTCAGCTTTGCCAGTCTTCTCTGTATCTTCCTTCACATCTGGACACTTTAGACACATTAGACACAATATGTATGTGTGTGTGGGGGGTACTGGAACTTGAACTCAGGACCTTTGCTCTTGTTGGTTTATTCCCTCAAGGCTGGCACTCTACTATTTGAGGATACCTCCCCTGGCTTTTTGCTGGTGAATTGGAGATAAGTTTATTTGTCTTCAAGGTCTAGCTTCAAATTGAGAGCCTCAGATCTTAGCCTCCTGAGTAGTAAGAATTACAGATGTGAGTACTTTGATAGTCAATTAGGCAAAGCCAGGCACAGGCCTCAGCCTATTTTGTAGCACTTTCACATGATTCCTGTTTTTATTTATTAATTTATTAATTATTTTTTGGTCAGTCGTGGGGCCTGAACTCTGGGCCTGGGTGCTGTCCCTCAGCTCTTCAGCTTAAGGCTAACACTCTAGCTACTTAAGCCACAGTGCTACTTCTGGCTTTTTCTGCTTATGTGGTGCTGAGAAATCAAACCCAGGGTCTCATGCATGCAAGGCAAGCACTCTACCACTGAGTCACCTTCCCAGCCCGATTCCTGTTTTATTTTGTTTCAGCTCTGTGCTGACTGCAGTAACAGCCCTAGCTCACATACAGTGTGAGCTAGGTAACTGTTGGGGTCTCTCTTGTTCAATCAGGGTTGTCATTCATGAAGGATTCTTCTTTGGAACGCTTGCACGCTATTCTGTTTTTCTTTTCTTTTTTGGTTAGTTATGGGCTTGAACTTTGGGCCTGAGCACTGTCCCTGAGCTCTTCAGCTCAAAGTTAGTGCTCTGTTACTTGAGCCACAGCGCCACTTCTGGTTTTCTGGAGGCTTATTGGAGATAAGAGTCTCATGGACTTTCCTGCCCGCTGGCTTTAAACCACGATTCTCAGATCTCAGCCTCCTGAGTAGGTAGGATTAGGCGTGAGCCACTGATGCCTGGCTTCCATTCTGTTTTTCTTAAGCAACTTTTGATCTGTTTAAAATGTATTAGTATTGTGTAATATCTTTTCTTTGTAAAACTTTTGGCAACAGATGCAATCACATATGCATAAATTATACTCTAAAGTTCTAAATGTAAACTGCTGAGAATGAATACTTTTTTGAGCCTCTCTGACTCATTGGATTACCAATTCCCTTAAACACAAACACATACACACAAATCAACATTTGCACTATAGGTTAGTGCAAACACTAACATATACATGCACACACATACACAATGTTTTTGCACATCAGTACAAACTAACACATCCATTCTACTTACACGCATACACACACTCTACCGAAGTACCCTTCAACAAATACACACACCACACACACACACACACACACACACACACACACACACACACACACACACACACACACACACACACACACACACACCCATACCTTCCCACATGATTTCAGCAAGTTGTTCCACAAAGTCCAAAGTAAATTATAGCAGAATCTATAAATAGATTTGTTTTCTACTATGCTACCAAAGGAAGGGCAAAAAATTCAAGTATTTCAGATTCTTATTTGAACTGAGAAAACAGTAGGAACAATTGGGAATTACTTTATCTAGGAAAAATGATAAGCAGAGCATTTAGAATGTAGTTGTAGTTTGTTCCACAAGTGTTGGATTTGTGTGTGTGTGTGTGTGTGTGTGTGAAAGATTTTCTACTCAAATTTAATAGTATTCAATAGCCTACACAGAAATATGTTTTTTATTATATAGCTATAGTTTGACCATGAACATAATATAATAATGTAATAGAATATTTTACTCTTGATTTAGACAGAAAGTTTTCTAGTTATTAAATTACAATCACTCTATTCTCAAGATACATAAATGAATTCATTACTCAGGACAGATTCAAGCATAGAATACTATTTGAATAATGTAAGCCCTTAAGAATATATTTAATTAGTCCTAAAATAAATTTAACATTGATAGGGCTTGTTTTCATGTTTCAAAATTTGGGAGGAGTGCAAGGAATATAAATATAGAATAACAATGAATCTAGATGTAAGGATATTTAGTTGTTGTTAATTGCTATATTCAAATAATTATTTTGCCAGTAGGCATTTGTGTCCGTGTCTTGTGTGTTTAAAATGCTTTGTATATGCATTCATGTGGTGTGTGTATGTATGTATTGAACTTGTGCATGTGTGCACAAATGTGTGTGTGTTTGTATGTGTGTGTGAGAGACAGAGAGACAGAGAGAGAGAGAGAGAGAGACAGAGAGAGATACAGAGAGAGATTGGCAACGAATTTAGGAATCTGCACTAGCAATGAGATTTGCCTACCCACATTCTGTGTAGTGTTTTGACACCATCTGAGACAGAAGCTTTATTGCCTGAGGGCTTCTAATTGCACAGACCATATTTTTCTCTCCAGCTTTCTCATGACATTACTAGTGACACACAAAATTAATGTCCAAACCCTGACAAAGTATTTTTTTTTAATGAGACAAATGCACACACAGCTGTTTTCAGATGCAGATGTTTTCTCCTGGTAGCTGTTGACTTCCAGCAAGACATCCTGGAGGGACCAGGGAGGTGAGGAGGAAATGGGGTACTAAGGAAATGAGAGGCATCCCCTGCCGCTGCCTGCGCTCCCCCCTAGGCCAATTGAATCTCATCTTCATAGTTTTCTCTTAGCTTCGTGAGTGCTTTACCTTTCTTTATTAAATTTCCTGTCCTTTTTTTCCCCCCAATTTAATCTCCAGTAATAGCCCCACTTCTCTTCAGATTCAAGGATTTTTCCCAAGAAAAACCTGTCCTCATTCATTCTTCCCACCTCCAGCCTTAGTAATAGTTACTTTCTTTCCACATGAGCGCCCAGCACTGTCCTAAGCACCAGACATGTATTTCCTCAGTGATGCTTATATTCTACCAGGTAGGTACTATTATTACCTCAATATTGTTGAGGGAAATAGAATAATAATCATAGCATTAGTAATACTATAATATTAATATTGCAAAATTTTAATTGCTACCTCGTGTAAGGCCATAGAAAATCAAGTTTAGGTGAAGTATCTGTCCAGGCTCACACAGGATGTGAGCGGTAGATTAGGTCTCAGCCCAGGCTGTAACTGATGGCACTGGGTCACCTTGCCCTCTGCCGTCTCCTCTGCTGTTTTGGCATTTGTATTAGTCATACACATTAAAAGTTTTTGGATAGTACAGGTGGAGCATTTCTAATTCAAAAACCCTGAATGCTCCAAATGACACTTTTGGAGTATTGATAGGATGTCACAGAAAAAAATTTCACAGGTGATCCTATGTGGTCATCAAGAGAAAAAAATCAGGTAAATTAAAATGACAATCAGGTCATGAGTAGAAAGTATATTCGAAGCATAGCTCTGGGTCTCATTCCCAATTCAGCTCATTACATGAAATAATAAAAACAACAAACCTAAAATACATCTGGTCCCAAGCCCTGCAGGTAAAGGTTATTTGCTCTCTGGATTCAGCTTTGTTTGTTTTCCATGATTCAGTTCATTTGTTTAAACAGTTTGTGCTTGTCCCATGTCTTATAACTAGTGAGTTTTGTTGACTATTGTTTCATTTTTCTATCATTTTGTTTAGTTGCTATGCATCTTGTTTTATTAGGCTTCACCTATACTGCCCTGCCCATTTCTTGCTGTATTTTCTATTTTCCCCTACAACCATTTTATTTTATCTCCCACTACATGGAAATTAAAATTCACTTCAGTTCTTTGTTGAAATCATACTTAAAAAGTGTAAAGCAAAACTAAATATAAAAATAACTTTCATGCTTTTCTGAAAAATTATGAGAAGTGATTAACTGAGCATCTACATCTGCTTATATCCATATGCTGTTGCCTGCTGTCCATCTTTCACACTCATTTTGGATTTTGTAAACCTCACGAATGTAATGCCATCAATATTGTTTGACTTGTATGTGTTTAGCTTTGGGCTACTATCTAGACCCATTTCTTTGCTCATCATTTTCCCTTATAACCCAGACTTTCCATTTACATCCATTTCTTTGATATTTAAAAAATTCTTCCATTAAAAATGTTCTAGGTTCTTTAGAATCTGAAAAAAAAATCTTTTTTTTTTTTTGAGACAGGGTCTTGTGGGCTTCAAACTTGTAATTTTTCTGTTTTAGTCTCCCCAATCATTAATATTAAAGGTGTGTGTTACTGGGTGCCAGTGGCTCACGCCTGTAATCCTAGCTACTCAGGAGATCTGAGGATCACAGTTCAAAGCCAGCCAGGACAGGAAAGTCCCTGAGACTCTTATCTCCAATTAACCACCAGAACAAAAAGAAAACTGGAAGTAGCACTGTGGCTCAAGTGGGAGAGCGCTCGCCTTGAGCTGAAGAGCTGAAGAACAGTGCTCAGGCCCAGAGTTCAAGACCATGACCAAATAAATACATAAATAAAAATAATTAAAGGTATGCACCACTACTCTCAGCTTCCAAGTATTTTCATTATTATTTTATTCTTGGGAGACAACTTTGCTCAAACCCAGTTTTATATTGACAGACAACAGCTTACCTTTGAGGATATTTCACTCTTTTTTTGTCTTCTACTCCTGCTGCTTAGCAGTCTGCTGTTTATCTAACTAATATATGATGGGTGGTCTAGGTTTTCTTTGGGGATACTTTTAAGAATTTTTTCTCTCCTAGAAATTACTCCTCAATTTCACTATGAAGAATGAACATTTTCTTCTTTTTTACCTGCTTATTATATTTTGTATTTCCTTTATATGTGGATTCAATCTAGAAAAATTCAGCTGTTAACCTTTTTAAGTATTTGCTGTACTAAGTAAGTTTCCTGTTCTTACTAAGATTCCAATTGTATCTATAATAGAACTTCTCATTCTTGTTTCCTCTGTCACATTTTTTTTTTTTACCATTTTCCCTTCTCCTTAATACTCTGAGCAATTTATTCAGATATATTTTCCATCTTGCTGGAGATGTGGACTTAATTTGCTAGGATATTTTTGTTTTCAGTTCTGTTTTCTTGTTATCCTACTTGTGATTTCTGTCTTACAATTTAACCTCTGAGCTTTACTGGCATGTATGTATGTGTGAGGTTGAGAATGTTGAAATAAATGCAGCTGTTCTTACTTCAATATCCAGGCATGTGAACACTGGCCCAGATTTTCATCCTATGTAACTCCTTGGGAACTCTCCCAGGACATGATTCAGATGACTGACCTTAAACAACACCTCCCTGTTCATCCATCAATCATGCATAAATCCATCTGTTTCCGAGTGGGTTACTGCAATTGTACCAAAATACCTAGTATCCCCAGTCTCCGGGGAAATATGTTGCAATCCTCATCAGTGGTAATTTTCTTTAAGGAAATGTTGGGACAGAAAACAAGCCTTTCATAACCAGTTGTTAGTATGACTGCTATTATCTATACCTCTCTTCGCAAAACCAGTGACAATGATTATGACAATTTGGACTATGCACAATGGGACCAAGTGTTTACCCAACAAAGGAAATCTTTCTTGAGATGGAACAAGAGCCTCCACATTTCCCATTTGTTTATGCCTTGACCAGAAATGTACTTTCTGTAATTTTTGCTTTTCCAAGTTGCTCTGCTTGCCTTAGGTTGCTGAATTGCCAGATTGTTTCCTTCTGTTGAATTTAGGTGTTGGAGGTTTTGTGTGTGTGTGTGTGTGTGTGTGTGTGTTTTAAGAAGACTAAAGACCTGGGAGGCAAGAATGAAAAAAATGTGGCTGCTGTCTTCATTTCGCTTTTATAACTATGACACTCTAATTAGGATTCCTCTCTCACATTGCCTTCAAATGCCCTCAGGAGCACAAGGGAACACTGTTACTACAGGGCTGTGCATTCCTCTTCTTCTTTGTGCCTAACTGCAGGGCATTATGTAAGCCTGGATATTACATTACAACACCTCCTTCTATACTTAACGTTGCGGAGGAGGTCATTCACTCTCACAGCTTTCTCCGTGTTCTTTCGTTCCTTTGTCCCTCCCTCCTTCCTTCCTTCCCTCCTTCCCTTCCTCCTTCCCTCCCTCCTTTCTTCTCTCCCTCTCCTCCCTCTCCTTCCTTCCTCCCTCTCTTTCCTTCCTCCCTCCCTTCCTCCCTCTTGTCCTCCCTCCCTCTCTCCCTCCCTCCCTCCCTCCCTTCCTTCCTTCCTTCCTTCTCTTTTTCTTTTACTAGAAATCAAACTTGGATCTCATGCATGCTAGGTAAGCATTCAATTGCTCAACTGTACCTCAGACCCACATGGTTTTTAACAACACTATTTTTCTATTTATTTTTGTGTCAGGACTGGGTCTTGAACCCAGGGCATCTTACTCTTGGTTGGCTCTTTTGCTCAAGGCTAGTACTCTACCACTTGAGCTTCACTTCTAACCTCTTGATTGTTAATTGGAAATAAGAGTCTCATGGCCTTTTCTGCCCAGGTTGGCTTTGAATAGTGGTCCTCAGATCTCATCCACCTGTGTCGCTATGGTTATAGCCATGAGCTACCGACGACTGGCTTCAATGACATCTTGCACCACTGACTTCCAAGTATGCTTCAAACCAGGTGCTACATTTCAAGTTAAGAGTGGACCTTCTTCATCTGGATATCTTTAGTCATTTCAAGATACACAAGTCCCAGATAAGACTATTGTTAACCTTTTCAAATTTATTGCTCTTAGTTTTGCTTTTCCTACTTCTTTTCATTACTGCCATCATTTTAGACCATCCAGTCAGAAATTCTGTGATCATTTAAAACTCTTGCCTTCCTCCTATCCCCACAACTCAGGCTGATTTATTTGTCAGGCACAGGAAATACAATGCTTGGGGTGTATGATAATTTTAGGAGCTCACAAAATACTGATCTATTTGCCTCTACAATAATTCAGTAATAAAATGTTTATTATAGGTTTTCTTTTGTGTCGAAGGAGCCCATAAAGGCAGAAATACCTAGCCCTTAATCAGTCCTTGTCTCACTGACTGCTCTGTTGCATGCGTTCCTTTTCTCTTCTTGTCTCTTCATTGTGCTCAGCTTAAACCAGCCTTTCTCTGCATCACTTCTAAATACTAGTTGCCTAGGGTCTTTGGAACCTGGGTGATATTTGTGCCCAGGTCAGACAGAGAGAAAGTCCTTTATAAAAGTTATATAAATTTGACTAGGCCTCACAGAAGTAGGCAGAAGTAGAAAGAATGCTGGGCTTGGAATGAAAAAGAGTAATGGTTGTATTATTGATTAGCCTTTTCTTGATTTCCATAGCTTTAAATTGTTTTAGTATTTTTTTCTCTCTTCCTTCAAACATAGTTTTAGGCTGTCAAACAAGAGGTAATTTAATTGAGGTAATTGTGTCCATTTTCAAGTGTTATATTATGGTAAAGCAGTACTATCTCTGTGCTGAGTTTTAGCTCAGGAATACACACAGATTCCTTATTACTTCCTTTTTCAGAATCACGTCCTGAATGACATTGAGTATTTTCAACTTGGTTCTGACCTACCTCCCTTTTTCACTGGTGTTCTCAGGAACCCCATGTGCGAATCTTTCTCGCCTGGGTCAGCTCACCACCCACACCTCCTCATACCTCTCTCCTATTACTGTAGCACTTAAAAAAATGTGTACTGGTAGTTGGGCTTAAATTCTCCTTCTTTACTTGGCTTTTGTGTTCAAGTTGGGCATTCTCCCATGTGAACCACATCTCCATTTTTGGTTTTTTGTTGGTTAGTTAGGGATAAGAGTCTCCTAGACTTTTTCTTTCCTGACTGGCTTTTGAATTGCAGTCCTTAGCTCACAGCCTTACTGAATATTTAGGATTACAGGCATGAGCCACCAGTGCCTGGCTTTGTAGAGCTTGTTATGGTCTCTGCTCATTCTGCAACAGATTGTTAGCTAATTCTATGTGTATGGACCAACTAGATTTCATACTCCTTAGGGATATGTTTTACTCTGTTTACTACAGAGCATCTGGAGCAGTGCCTTCCATCTATTTAGTATGATTGCCCGATTCCCATCCTTCACATACACTGTTTCTTCAAATACTGTACTTTCTTCTTCCTCAGGCCCTCTCCAAAGTCCACTTATCTTCCTGAGTCTCACTCAAGGCCTGAATTCTTCATAAAGCTTTTCCACTGTGGGCCCCTGGGACTTCTTCCTTCACTGAACTTCTATTGTACTTCCTGAATAGTTCAACACCTGGTCATACAGCTCGTGCCTTTCTAGAAGTGAAAGGAGAGAATGTGCTTAGGCAAAAGCATTATCCACATTGTGAAAGGGATTAAAGATATTTTGGGCTAAGATATTTTGAGTTCGGTGTATATTCTGTATAACTAAAGATGATAACAAGTAAGATTGTCATCATTAAGAAATGTAACGTAGAGAGGACTCAGGTATCTTCAATGAAGATTTAAATAGTGTTTAGGAGGAAATGTGTATTAACATTATTGTAATTTAAATGTTTCAGAATGGCTTATGGTTATCATTAACAGACTTTTTTAGTATACTATTTTATAGTAATAAATTAAGACTATTGGACTTTGAGATCACAGAATAAATAATACTATGTTTCTCAAATAGTATTTGTTGTTCTTTAGAGAATCATAGTCTAGGGCTTAAAACCTACAGAGGAAATTGAGGTCCCAATCTGGCCTTCACCGAGTTGACTATGGGTGGGATGCATGTATGGTAACCCTACTCTGCTGCAGGAACTGGGAACCTGACACCTCCCTTTCCCACTTCATTGCTATGATTAATTTTTGTACTTGTAACCTAATACTTGGCTCTGTACTATGATAGGGGCCCAGAATTCTCAAAGCAGTTCAGTTTCTGAAGTGAAGAAATCCACAGGTGACCTGAAGGTGCTGAATGGCCCTTAGGAAACAACAACTGGCTGTTTTGGTTGGACATGAGCTGTTTCTGGATTCCTGACTGTACAGGTCTGGTGTGTGAATTCTTTCTGTGGTATAAGGAAAATATCTACTGACAGCAAATTGCTTATTTTGGACCATTTTTGAACCTGGTTTTAACATTAGGGGGAAAAATATACCACATCTGCTAAGGAAGAGGCAGACAAGGTATTACATTGCAGTCTGGGTCTGAGTGAGGGCCCAGAGCCCACCACAGACCGGAAGGTAAGCAATGCCAGGGGCTGCTGAACTACAGGATGGGCTCTCCATGGAGCTTATGTCTTGCTGTCATTCATTTCAGAGTCAGTTCTGGGATGAAGGATTCTGAAGCAAGGGGGAGTGGGGAAGGGAGGAGAACCGTGGTGGTACAACTGAAACAGAGCCATGACTGACTCAATGGAAACAGAGCAATGATTGGTTGATTCAGCCCTCAGTGGTTGAATCATTGACATTTTGTATTTTGTGGATGCTTCTGAACACTTTATGTAACAGGGCAAGATGGTTGGATAGGTGGGCAGTGTAGGTATACAGATAGAACTTCCCTGCCACAAAATACCTTGAAAATAAGCAATTCTCCCTTTTTCCTTCCTTCTACTCTCTTCCTGTTTCTGTCTCTTGATACATATACATATTAGAAACCTAGAGACATTTCTGCTAAATATTTGCTAATGGGCTTAGAATGAAACAAACAACACAGAACAGAACACCAGTGAAATCGTGAAACTGTTGTATTTTATTGTCATGAGAGAAATGGCATGATTGAGTCAGAGAAATGCCCACCACAGTTCCCTGAAAACGCCTACTATCCAAAGATCTAAGTTTCTGCAGCCAGGGCTCAAGGAGAAAATGGCCTTTTCTGACTTCAGTGAGTTAGCAGCCTTTGGAGCTGAACTGTTTTGTGGGGTGAGGAGGACTAAAATCAGAGTCTTTTCTTTATTAGGCAAATGCTCTATCCCTTGAGTCTCCTCCCTCCCTGATATTCAGATAGTACCACCCCATCCCACTGGGGTGTGTTAGGGTGTTTTAGGTAGTATCTCCAGCCCAAGACCAGCACACTCACTCACACACACACACACACACACACACACACACACACACACACACACACACAAATAAAACAACTGGACACAGTGGCACATGTCTGTAGAGGCAGGAGATCCTACTTGAAACACTAAAAGCAAAAGGAGTAGGAAATGGCTGAAATGCTAGAATATTTGCCTAGCAAAGGCAAGGCCCTGCGTTCAATCCCTAATACCACAAAACAAAGGTAACAAAAAGAAACCCAAACCAAAACACCATCCAAAAAATTAAAAAGCCAAACCAAAAAACCAAAAGCCAAAACTAAAACCAAAATAAACAAGAACAAAACTCCCAACCCCCAGAAATGTAGGAAGTATACATAAGTGTTGTTCTGAAAGGTAGCTAGAAGCAGAAGGACACACATTAAGGTTACTTGACAAGTGTGAAAGGGATTAATATGAAGCTGTGGTACAGATTCCTAAGCTATCAGAACAAGGTAAGCTTTTCTTTTACTATGCTTAGGATAGAGCAATGTGGTGTCAGATCAACACAAAGATGATATCTATGGGAGAAATGTCTGAAATGACTGAAGGAGAAGCAGCATCCTCCAATGGAACTAAAGCAAAGAGGACTTGGGATAGAAAGGTAGTGGGTGGCCACGGGGTCTTTTTGAAAGAAGTATCCCTTTCACATCTCACCTTGGCTTTCTGTTGACCACTTACCAACCAGACTTCGGCCCCTGCTGCCCAAATGAACTGCCCTTAGCAAGGCCACTCATCATCTCTGTCTCACCAATAATGCTTTCTACAAAGATACTGTCTGCACTGGCAGAATTAGGACATCACCACCTGGGTCTCCTCCCACTCCTTTGGACTTCCTTTCTCAGCCTCCTTTCTTGGTCCCTCCTTATCTCTTCCACCTCTACTGTTGGAGTGGGCCAAGACAGTTCTTGAAACTCTTAAAATAATTACAAAAATACACATCATCGACACTCATTTCACAGGAGAACTCAGCCAGCCTCCTGACTTTCAGTTTTGTTCATGTGCTATTGAGAAGCAAATCCTGCACTTGAGTGGCAGCCAGAAAAGCCGAGCTTGGTCTTCTGGTTCTAGCTGTTGGTCTTGAAGGTTGAGTGTATGTTACCATGCAAGGAAAGCGGTTTTTATTTATTCATTCATTTATTTAATTTTTAAAATTGTTGTATTTTATTTTAATTCTTTTTTATTATTGAGATTAGGCGATTACATAAATTTCACATAATTCACAGTATTGTAGAGTAGTGATACTTAAAGTTACAACCACATTTTAACCTTCACAAGGCAAATTGTCATTATCATGGTCTATAAAGTTTGTGAATTCTATGAGCTTTGACAATACAACTATTTCTCCCACATCAGGTGATATGTACATTTCTTTTGCAAGGAAAAAGTTTTAAATAATGGCATTATTGACACGTTTTGTTGTGGGATTGTCGTGTGTATAGAGTATCCATGCCAGGAACATCCTCTTGTGCTCTTGTGACAATCAAGTGTTTCCAGATGTCCAGTATGCACAGAGACTCTGGTATAAATAATGTGAGAGGAAGGGTAGAAATAACCCCAATACAGAAGGAGTGAAGTCAATGTGAGCACTTAGCAAATTGAGTCAACTTAAAAAGTAAACACGAAGAGCATGAAATCTGCAGAAACAGAAGGATCCTGAGATAAAGTTTATTGATTTCTTGACTATAAGAAGTATTTGGTGGCTGGGTCATAGTGGTTCATCCCTGTAATTATAGCTATTTAGGAGGCTGAGATCTGGGAATCATAGTTTGAGACCAGCCCAGGCAGGAAAGTCCATGAAACTCTTATTTTCAATTAACCACCAAAAAGCCAGATGTGGAGCTGTGGCTCAATTGGTAATATACTATCCTGGAGTACAAAAGGCTCAGGGACAGTGCCTAGGCCCTGAGTTCAAGCCCCAGTATTAGTACAAGAAAATACGTTTTATATTTAAAGGTACCAAAGTAACATTTAAAGGGTAGTATCCCCAAGGGCCAGGCTGATTATTTATTTTGAATAAATTTTCTCTATTTACAAAGGGAAGGAATGAGTTAAGGAATGAGTTGGCAAGAGAAGTCAAAATTCTTGATGTTCATTTGCTTGATTACTGACCTTCTTAATAATGTTATTTTTCCATTTAATGTTGCCAAGTGAGACAGAGTATTTCTTATGGACTTATAAGTACATAAGGCCAGGCTCTTTTTTAAAGCAGTGGATATTTCTTTAGAGCCAATGTACATGGTTGATCAGACCACCTATTCAGGTACCAGTCATAAAGTGGTTATTCTAGGATGACAAGGTAGGGTTATTTACTGACTTAATAGTTAAATTGAAAGTTGATTATAAGTCATTGGTGTTTTCCTTCTTTTCTGTTTTCTTCTCTCTCAGTTTCTATTGATTTCTTCTCCCCTGCCTCCCACCATTTTTTTTTTTTTTTTAATTTTGGCAGTCTAAGGTTCAAAGATCTTTTAGCTTTTTCACTCTAGGCTGATGTTTTACCACTTGAGTTCCAGCTCCATTTTTAGCTTTTAGATGGGTAATTGGAGATAAGGGTTTTGTGGACTTTCCTGCTCAGGCTGGAATTGAATGGTAATTCTCAGACCTCAGCTTCTTGACTAGCTAGGATTTAAAGCTGTGAGCCACCAGCACTCAACTTCTTCTTCCCATTTTAACAGTAGAATTCTTTTGATGGATATAGAGCAAAAAGTCAAGTGGTAATATAGCAGTAAATATAGGGATAGGTGAATATATTTTTGACAGAAGTTGGAAAGGAATTGTAGTGTTTTAGACAAACTCTGAAGTGTCCATATAATTATTAATCTACATTTTTTTCTGGGTTAGAAGGGGATGGAGGATTCATACTGCCTTTAATATTTATTTTTGCAAATGTCTTTTATATATCAACCTGTGGTCTAATTATAGATTATTTTCATGTGCTTAGATTAACTGGTAAAGAAATTTGAATAATGTAGTAATTTTAAGCAGAGTTTATTTGCTTTATATTACATTCCCATAATTAAAATTCAGAAAAGCCTGACTCATTATTTTTTGCCAAAATAGGTATTATTTATGTTTCAATCCACAAATATAAAAATTTAATAATATTCATCTTCCTTTTCTTTATGTATGTTCAGGTGGTTTTAAAATAAGGGCCAAAGTGGAAACATGAATGTAATGCTAAACTTATTAAGACCTTGGAAGAGAATGTTAAAGAGGAAGCAGGAAGTTTGAGAAGTTCTTGATTATGTTTCCATAAATATTTGTTCAGAAGATGTAGCAAATTCCAATATGTGAAAGCCATTAAAAGAAACCCTTTCCTTCTTTTTCCTCCCCAGCAGTTTTGTAGAATTTACCTTCTTCATTGAAGACTACAAATTTGCATGCTGAAAGGATACATGTTTAACTAAGTAAAACTATAAAATTGAAGGCAAACTTTCTGCCATAGACCATGGATTTTGCGCATATAAAGTTGCTGATGGGACTAGAAACAATGGGATTAGTGTATGAGTCTTTAATACACTTGATAATTCCCGCAGGAAGTGGGCCAGACTTCACAAATTCTTGTGAAAGATGAGACTAGGATTTTGGTCACAGGATGAAAATAAACCTTTGGAGTAGATCTGCAATAATTTTGCTTAAAAGAATTAGATTCTGTTTGAAAAAAGTAGATTCACTTTAGGTTAAATAAAATTAGAAAATGTAAAACAAAAAAAGAAAAACAAAAACTCAAAAACCCAAAAGATAGATTTACTAATTAAATTCCTAACAAGTGGACTTTAGCCAGAAAGAGCAAGTACCTTATAAACAACTCAGTTCTTACACGGTACTTTGAGATCTGAGTTTGCCTTAGGAATAGCTGGCTGAACCTGGATTTTTTTGTTCCTTCTTTGGAAAATAAGAGGATTAGTAATAATAAGAGGATTTGTTGTTGCTGTTGTTAATGGTGGTGGTGTTGGTGTTGGTGTTGGTGTTGGTGGTGGTGGTGGTGGTGGGGTGTGTGTGTGTGTGTGTGTGTGTGTGTGTATGCATGTGTGTATGTGTGTGTGCATGCACAGAAACTAAAACTCAGACCTGGGTACTGTCCTTTAGATTTTTTTCCTCAAGGCTCATGCTCTTCTACTTTCAGCTTTTTACTACTTAATTGGAGATAAGAGTCACAACTATGAATCTCAGATCTTAGCACCCTGAGTAGCTAGGATTACAGGTGCCCAGCTAACACATTTGTTCTTGTGAGATGATTATTCCAAATTAGTGAAACTTCCATATTGCAGATAAAGATATTTTCTCCTCTAGGAAACTTTTCGTACAAGTTAATCTTTACCTTTGTCAGGGTTTTTTTTCTCTAAATCAAAGCAAACAAAAGCTCTGTTTTTCCCTACTAAATCTCCCATGTCCTGAAATTCTCAGAAATAATGATCATCTTCTAGTTCAACCTGAAGAGACATATGACCTAGCAGGATGGTGACAGGTTAGTGGAAAATCTATGCCACGTTGATAAACCTTGTTGCTGTATTTTGTTGCTACAGAGATAAACAGTATGACCACTCATGGTTCAAGTCAGGATTTTGGCATGAACAGATTTTACAGAGTCAGATAAAAAGGTGCTTATGTCTAACTCTGTTTCCAAGCCTCTGATTGAATGGATGAGAGAAAATGAAACTGCCATTTTTAGTTTTTTTCATTTTGTTTCATCTCTGAGATTTGCCTAGGTCAGGACACCTTACTCTTCATTTACAGCCTTCAATCTATCCTCTTCTCCCCCTGAGAACTCCTCCCCTTACTTTACAAACCTTTTCCAACCACATGGATGAAAATTGGTCATCTTAATACCTTTTCCCTTTCTGCTCTCCTTTCACCTTCTGTTTTGATACAGAAATAGAATACAGGAAAAATTATCTACTGTTTTAAGTTTTCATTCACCTCAATGCCTCTAAAGGATTAGAAACCATTTTTGTGACTATTCTTTTCTAGAATATAGTCTCTAAAACTGAGGAAAATATGTTGGAATTTGATTTTCCAAAAGTATAGGCTCCAGTATGAATGCCCTCATGTCCATACTTTAGCTTTATTTATTTGTGAACTCTCTAGGTCCTAGAAAATGAAGAAAAGATTTATTTTTTTTTATGTAATAAACTAGATGATGCTGAGCCGTGGCAGTCAACAATACCCATCTCAAAGGACTTTGCTGGAGACATGTTAGGTAGTGTTAACATGTCAGAGCTGCAAAGATTAGAGAAGCAGTTTTGGTCTGTAACTTTAAGCTGGATGCTAGACTTCAGCATAAAATGATGTTACCCACCCATCCACTGGTCTTCACCAGCTCTATTCCTTTCTTTGGCCCTACCAATTACCACTGGGAAGAATCTGATTCTAAAAGGATCCCAAGCCAATCAAATTGTGTTTTCCTGTTAGAAGGAGACATCAGCTACAGCAACGTAGGCTCGTGGTTAGAATTCTGCAAGATTGTTAGAGGAAAACAGAGATGTCTATAGAAACTACCACACAAACTGCCCAACCCAGACTAACAGACTACTTGGATCGTGATGTAAATATTCCAGACAGACCATGGATCATGGAACTAGTATTTGGAAACCCTAATTTCCTTCCTGTAACAAAGCAAGAGTTGGCTGGGCACCAATGGCTCATACTTGTAATCCTAGCTACTCAAGAGGAGGAGGTTGAGATCTGAGGATCACAGTTCAAAGCTACCCTGGGCAGGAAAGACTGTGAGACTCTTATTTCCAAATAACTAGCAAAAAGCTGTAAGTGGGATTGTAGCTCCAAGTGTGCCAACCTTGAGCAAAAAAGCTCAGGGACAGTGCTCAGGTCCTGAGTTCAAGTCCCAAGACAGGCATAAAAACCAAAACAAAAACAAAATATAAAGTAAGAGTTCTTCTACTTCTAACTGTGGTGGAAAGATATTATGCCAGTAACCAGCACAGG
Source organism: Dipodomys merriami (assembly GCF_024711535.1). NCBI lineage: Eukaryota > Metazoa > Chordata > Mammalia > Rodentia > Heteromyidae > Dipodomys > Dipodomys merriami. The sequence continues at coordinate 19,214,378 of NW_027205603.1, read as the reverse complement.
AAAATGGAGAAGTATAAAGCAACCAGATTCTGTTCTTGTGATGTTGTGTTTACCTGGACACTTCCATATTTCTGAACTACTATTTATATAAGAATTAGCAAACAAAAATTAAAATTAAAATTAAAAAAAAGAATTAGCAAACAATCTTTTTGTTGTAGCCAACATGTGTCAATTTTGTATAATTCCTCTTCAAAGGACTCTTGCCTGTAGGAACTTCTCTTTCGTCATGAGAAAAAGTAAAATTTAATTTAAAATAATTTTGGAGTTATGTCATGGGCTTGGTATACTGTATAGAGTTCAGGTATGAGAAAGGTGACATGTTCCATTCTTTTTATTTCTAGCACATTTTAGATAAACCATATGAGATGAAAACACTTATTATTTGTTGAACTTAGTGCCTTCTACTCAACTCTACCACTGCAGTCATGCCTCCAGTTCTTTTAGCTTCAGTTTGCTTTTCTGAACGAATCTTGGCCTTGAAAATAATCCTTCCACCTTTACTTCCTGAATAGCTAGGATTACATATACATGATATCCTATGTCTATTTCGTTTTTGCTTTTGTTTTTGTTTTTGTACCAGTCCTGAAGCTTGACCTTGGGGCCTGGGTGCTGTCCCTGAGCTTCTTTGTGCTCAAGGCTAGTGCTCCTCCACGTGAACTACAGCTCCATTTCTGACTTTTTGGTGGTTTATTGTAGATAAGAGTTTAATGGGCTTTTCTCCTCAGGCTGGCTTCTAACCAGTATCCTCAGTTCTGAGTCTCCTGAGTAGCTAGGATTACAACTGTGAGCCATAGGTGCCTGGCACCCCAGTTTATTTTTTAAGGTAGTTTCACTAACTTAAAAAATGTTTTTGGTCTGGGCTTGCATTAAACAATTTTCCTCCCTTATCTTCTTCCCAAGTAACTAGGACTACAGGCATGTACCACCACACTGGCCTGAATACTTCTGTTCTTAATAGCCCTTTGAAGCTGTTTCCTATAAGTAAGTATCTTGTGTATTCTGATCTCTTATCCAAGTTTATCCTTTTGGTTTGTTATTGAGATTTTTTTTCTTATTTTGAATGAGAGAATACATATTTGAAATGGAACTGAAATGACTCAAGACATTTTGCCAATTTTCAAATCATTAATTACCAGCAATAAGTTGATATTTTCCAGTTCTATGTCAAAAATGACGTTTGATATTTACCAACTCCTATGAGATTTCACATCCACTGTGCATGCATTCTTTCATTGTCCATTGAAGTAGCTATTTAAACTGAAATGGTTTATTTTGCCATTCATTGCTTTTGCTGTGAAAAAGTGCCTTTTAAAGGTACATTTGGAACCATTCCATTTCTTCTCCTTTCTCACTGCACTGGGAGGCCAAAGATGCACATTGACTGTGTCTTTTCAACACAAATACGTCCTGGAAACAGACATTTGCTCTGGAATCCTGATTCTCATCAGATTGACCCAAATAGACTCTGTCTTCTTGGTTTTGTTATCACTTGTAGAGAGCTGCGAGAGGCCGCACCTGGTAGATGGCGCCGGCTTCCGCCCTCCGCCTTCCCGATGGCGAGTGCTCTCTGTGGTAAACAACTCCTGATATGGCTAAGGCAAAGAATCTGGCTTGCTTCTGTGCACCTGAACCTATTGGCGGTTCCCACGTGGCGTATCAGGGTTGGCTACCCAGCGGTACTTAAGGCTGTGGGGAATTCTCCCCGGGGTTGGGGTCAGAAGATTACTAAAAGGTCCTGAATAAACTGCAGAGAGAAGAGTCCGGTGTCGCGTCTTCCTTGCTGGTCGAGGTGGTAGCGACAATCACTGAACCTGGAAGGTATGATACCCTTTCAAGACAACAAAAGGTAAGAGGTGACTGCATGGTTCCCTTACTCCTCAGTCAGCTAACAGAATTAATTCTTTTTTTTTTTTTTTGCTTATGTGGTGCTGAGGAATCGAACCCAGGGTCTCAGGCATGCAAGGCAAGTGTTCTACCACTGAGCCACCTTCCCAGCCCCAGAATTAATTCTTGACAATGGAAAGTGCCTGCTGTTTACTACTAGTTATTTGGAGTCTTCTCAGGGTAAAAACAAAATGAAACTCAATGACAGTTATGAACCTATACAGTCATTTTTTGCTGCATAGAAATTGTGCAGAACAGTAAGAAATTTATTCTTATTTCAAACTTGGTTACAGTTCTCCTCTTCAGTATGTTTCCTTATGATGCCCCATCATTTGTTTGGCCACTCTCAGCCTGCTTCTAAAAAATCCTGGTACAAGTATTAACATGATACAGATAGTGATGTGACTTTAGGACACATTTGTTATCCTATGGTATCCAGTGAAGTGGTACGTTTTCTGCATTTGGCTGAAATTTGTTAGATGACTCTTATTTCTAGCTCACTCCCTACCCAGTTGCTTTTCCTGATCCTAAATAGGCCCCTTCTACTGCAAATCTTTTTTTTTGTTTGATCTAGATTCCACATGACTTAATTATTTTTTTTGAGACAAGTTCTTGCTATGTAGCCCAGGATGGCTATTGGATCCATGCTCTTCTTCCTTTTGCCTCTTGAATCTTGGGACTATGTGCGTGTACTATATTTATTAAACATAGACCTGGAATCCATGACATTTAAACAATAATGAAGATTGTTTTAAAATTGTATAATGAAAGTTTACCAATAAATTGACAAATGATTTATTTATTTGGTGATATTAAGGTTTGAATTCAGTGCCTCTCACTTGCTAGGCAGGTATTCCATGTCTCTCTTACTTTTTTGATTTGGTTATTTTGAGATAAGATTTCAATTTCTGCCTAGGCTGGCCTAGACAGATCCCAATCTTTTTTTTCCCCTTGTAATACTTGCTGCCATAGCTAAGATGACAGGCACATGCCACCTCACCCAGCTTTAATTGAGATGAGGGTCTTGAAAACTTCTTGCCTGGGCTGGCCTTGAAATGTCCTCCTGATCTCTGCCTTGTGATAGGATTGTATCACTGGCTCCTGGCTTTGTTTTTGAAGCATTCTTGAGTTATAGTAAACATTTTCTCATTTGAGTGGCCATTTATAGAAAAACTATCTAATGGACCAGCTGCTTTTCTTTCTTTCTCTTTCTCTCCCCCCTCCCTCCCTCCCCCGCCCCCCTCACCAGTCCTGGGGCTTGCATTCAGGGTAGAATTTGGTTTTCAGTGTCATCCAAGACTCAGCTTTGTCTTTGACTTTAATTGTGTGTGTAATGCCCTTTTCTCATGTTCTCAATTTATCCACCTTTTTAAAATTTGTGGAGCTACAGAGCAGAAATACAGTCTAAATGAACACTTTATACTGCACTGGAACTTGGTGTGATACCTATCATTATTTTTCTTCTCAGCAAATGACACTTCAAACAAAGATGCTTTTGCAACACAAAGAGATCTACAAAGCAAAGACTGTCATGCTGTCAAATCCAGGCCATTTTTTCAGGAAAAAGGTAAGTTTCCAACATTTCAAAGTCAGATGGTGAGTGCAGATTCTGCTGTGTGTGGTTCTGGAGAGAGGAACCCTCCCAGTGAGCAATCACAGCCTTTCACTTGCCATGTTAGTGTGTTCACTTGTGAGTCAGATTACTGAAAGCATTAAAAAACTGTCAAAATGCTGTAATTCTAGTAGCTTGTAAATCTAGTAGCTTGGACAGAATGTAGTTTGATTACCATACAGTATAATTCCTTGAGTTAGTGCTTTTCTAGTGGAGAAAACTATATAGATATGTGGTATGTATACATACAGACAGTATGTATATAATATATATTCTCTCTATATTTCATATATTCTCTCTATATTGTACATATGGAAGGCTTTTTGTGACAGTATATTCTATGTATATATTCTCTCTCTATATGTATACATGCATCTCTCTCTCTCTCTCTCTCTCTCTCTCTCTCTCTCTCTCTCTCTCTCTCTCTATCTGTCTATCTATGGCATTATTTTGTGTGATGGCACTTGATCATGAACTTGGGGCCTTACATTCTCCCCTAGATTTTTGGCTAAAGGCTGGTGGGTTACTACTTGAGCCACTGATCCACTGCCTGCTTTGTGGTGACTAACTGGAGATACGAGTCTCTTAGATTTGGCTGCTTGGGCTGGCTTTGAACCTTGACACTCAGATGTCAGCCTCCTGAGTAGCTAGGACTACAGGTGTGAGGCACCAGCACCCAGCAAGAAAAGGAAGGCTCCTAATGTCCAATTAGGGCAGTTGAATCACTTGAAATCAAGAATGAGAGACAGCATTTGACTTATCCATGGCCACAAACCTGTTTGAACATCCTGTTAATTTGGTTGCTTACTGCAATTGGGAATGTCTCAACTATGTTTTGATATGTGCATCAACAGAATCCCTATTAAAAGTTATTTTGAGGCCAGAAGAACAGCTTAGGGGTACAGGGCTTGCCAACTCTGAGCAAAGCCCTAGGCTAGATACATAGCACCATAAAAAATCAAAGTAAGGCAAAACGAAACAAAAATGCATTGCTAACTAGTTTATTTTCTGTTCACCATCCTTTTTCTCTTTCTTATGAATAACCCATTTGACCTGGGTCAGGACACAAATCTGGTTCAGGAATGGGTAATAACCCTGACTAGCTGATCAGAGCCCTTACATATGTATATATATACATACATATATACACATATGTATATATGTATATGTATATATATATATAAGAGAGAGAAAGAGAGAGAGAGAGAGAGAGAGAGAGAGAGAGAGAGAGAGAGAGAGAGAGAGAGAGAGAGAGAGAGAGAGAGAGAGAGAGAGAGAGAGAGAGAGAGATACACAAGGGTAGTTTCTGCCTAAAGCTAGTAACTGGCTAGCTTTATGTCAAAGACTTGTGATGCCTAGTCTAGGAGAAGGACGCCAATCCAGAGAAGACTATGGAAAGTGAAAGCGCACATCTATTTGAGGCTCTGAGGGACTCTGCAGCACTTGAAGCTGGGTGCATCCCTACATGCCTCCTAGTTACATGAGTCCATAATTTCTCTTGTGTCACAGCTGGCTGGAGAATCTCCACGACCTACTTCATGAAGTATCCAAAGCCACATCACAGCCAGGGAGCATAGGAATCTCAGGCATTTTGGGGCCTCTCCAATGTCCAAATGAGTACCAGTGTCTGTCTCTCAAACAAGAAAAGAGGAAGGAAAGAGGCCAGGAGATTCATTTGCTACCGTGTACTAACCCAGTTGCTGTTACTTGTGTGGAATATTAGGTGTCCTTGATGCTGTGCAGTATCATGGCTGAGAATTACTAGAGTAGAAAGGGTACCATTAAAAAAATACCCTACTCTCTTTCACTTTGGTAATTGTGTATATGTGTGTCTATGTGTCTATGTGTGTATGTGTGTGTATATGCGTGTATGTGTGCCTGCACCAGTAACTGGAGCTTCAACTCAGTGCATTGTGCTTTTGCTTTCTTTCACTCAAGGCTGGTGTTCTACCACTTAAGCCACACCTTCACATCTGGCATTTTGGAGATAAGGCTATCACAGACTTTTCTATTTGGATGGCTGTGAGCCTTGGTCTTCAGATATCAGCCTCCACCTTAGGGTTACAGTTGTGAGCTACCAGTGCCTGCCTCACTTTAATAATTTTAACAAGTTCTATCGGGACTGGGAAATTATGGTACCATAGCCCATAGCCCTTTGTGATCACAGGGGCAGAAAAGGTGGCTTGCCACACACACAGGTGGGAAGCAGAAAATGAGGAGAGTGTTGGGCTAACCTCCGGGTTGGCACCCTAAATTCTTGTACCCTAGCAGGATTCATGGCTTGATGCAAGGTCATGAAAAAGGTGACTATGGATCAATAATCCTGTTTTTAGAGCCACTGAGAAGGAAATAGGAGCAATGCAGAGCCCCATGGTGAGTGGGCAGTAAATGAGCTGTTTTATGATTGCTTTTTTAAACAGGAAGATAGAGAGCCATTTCTATTTCTTATTAACTAATTGCTCTGAGAACGTTGGCCAGAAGGAAGAATTTAGTTGCATAACTTTTAGAGGGATCTGAATTCACAATTCTTACCGTGAGAAGTGAATTTTTATTTTTCACCTTTCATGAATTAAAAAATTATATTTTATTATCTTTAAGCAGTTGAACAAAGAAGTTGTCATCGAATAAAGCAATTTATGAATACAATGGATCTTGATCCATGTCACCTCTTTCATCATTCTCCTCCATCCTTCCCAAGTGTACTCTTCTCAATTTTCCTAATTTTGTAGGATATGTATTGAATTTTTTGACTGCATGGTCCTCCATCCTTTTTATTCAGCTGTCCCCCTCCTTTTACTCCATCCCCTGTATAGTACCCTTTCCTGGGAGTTTGCCTTTCCAAGAAATTACACCATTAGAATTTTTCCTGGAATATACCATATTTCAGTTAATACATTGTGTATACTTGCATATCACCCTGAAGTGTTTACTTACACATTTATAAATTAAATCTAGCTTTTACCTATGAGAGAAACCATGTATCTTTTGTCTCTCTGGACCTGATTTACTTAACTGAACATGATTTTTTTTCAGATCCTTCCATTTCTTTGCAAATGATACAATATTATTCTTCTTTAAAGCTAGGTGCTAATAGCTCATGCCTATAATCCTAAATAGCTTCTGAGGAGGCTGAGATAGGAGGATCAAAGCTTGAAGCCATCCCAGGTACAAAAGTCTATGAGACTCTTATCTCTAGTTAACCAGAAAAATGCCAGAAATGGAGGTGAGACTTAACTGGTAAAGTTCCAGCCTTGATTAAAAAAGCCAAACAAAAGTACAAGTTCCTGAGTTCAATTCCTAGTACTGGCACCCGTGTGCATGCACACACACACACACACACACACACACACACAAGAAAGAAAGAAAGAACAAAGGAAAGAAAGAAAGAAAGAAAGAAAACATTTTTAGGGCACTCTACCTGTTCCCATGTGCTCTTATAAGCTGCATGGAATTAATTCCATTTGTGATATATTTTCAAGGAGAGTTCAAATTCTGAACAATGAAAAAGAAGGGCTTGTTTCTTAGAAATGAAAGAAGACATAGCTGCTAACAGATCTACTTACATACTGCCTGTCTGCTGGGAGCCTTCTGGTTAGTGGCAAGATATCAAATGCACACAAAATAAATGGTTCTCCCACATTCACCACAGAACAAGAAGGCCAGAATGCATGCACAGGTCCAGCTGAGTGCTACTATGGGGGACAGAGCTGCCTAGTGACTTCTGACTAGGGCCTGGATGGAATGGTGTTTAGAGAGAGGTGAGGTCGTGCTCAGGCAGGATCTCTGGAGGGCTGCAGGCAATTACTTACTTACTTGAATTCTTTAACAAACACTAAAGAATCTAAGCAAGGGCTGGGAAGGTGGCTCAGTGGTAGAGCGCTAGCCTTGAGCTGAAGAGCTGAGGGACAGTGCCCAGACCCAGAGTTCAGGCCCCACAACCGGACCCAAAAACAAAAATTAAAAAAAAAAAAAAAAGAGAATCTAAGCAAGAGGAAGAAGTATTTATCATCAGATTAAAAGAGATATTCCAGAGGGGTAACATGACTATTTGGAGACTAGCTAGTCAATACAAGAGAAGTGAAATCCTTCACAATATGGCCTCTGTCTGGCATGTCCTAGAGCTGTCATCCTAGCTACTCAAGAGGTTGAGCTCTGAGGATCATGGTTCAAAGCCAATCTGGTCAGCAAAGTCCATGAGACTATTTAATTTTTGTGCTGGTCTTGGGGCTTGAACTCAGGGCCTGGGCAATGTCTTTGAGTTTCTTTTGCTTAAGGTTAGCTCTCTACTACTTAAGCCACAGCTCTACTTCCTTTTTTAATTTTTTTTTTTTATTTTTGGTAGTTTATCTCTTTTCTTTCTTGGAACTGATAGAAAGTTTTCCAAGAGATCCTTTGCCTAAAAGGTATTTCTGCAGAGAGTGCACCCAAGAACCACTTATAGCTCATTGCTTGAATTATTAAACTGTACCTGACTTCTAAGCTGGAAGTACCGACCCTTCTTCTTCAGGGAAGTATAGGCTTTCAGTATAACAATTGTTATCTGCAGTAGGATGACTGGAAATGGATGGAAGTGGAGTTTGTCCCTGTTGAAAACAACCTTTCTGCTGTTCCAAGGACTATGCATAATCATCTGTTAGGGAGTGGGAATAGTCTGCTTGTTGTACTATTTATTTAGTACTCTTACAGGGGCCTGAATTCAGGGACTGGGTGCTGTCCTTCAGTGTTTTCGCTCAAGGCTGAAACTTTTATCACTTGAGCCATAGCTCCACTTCTGCCTTCTTGATGGTTAATTGGAGATAAGAATCTCATTTACTTTCTTGCCTGGACTTCTTCTCAAACTGTGATTTACTTAGATCTCAGCCTCCTGAGTAGCTAGGATTACAGGTGTGAGTCCAGCACCTGGTCATTAGTTTTTGTGCTGAGGGGAAAGTGATCTATTATATACTATTATATATGCAATTAAGAAAATAATTTCGAAGTACTCATAGTGGAAGTCTAAATATACTCACTTGGTTCGAACTTGCAGGTTTACTTTTCAAAAAAATTCACTAAAAAATGCAAATTGCAGTACAAAAGGCCCAGGCTGGAGCTCTTTGTAGCGAGACCTTGTGGATGGTGGTTGGTAATAGAAAGCCTGTTGGTTTCTATATCTCTTTAGACCCTGAGTCAGACAATGCACAACTGTTGCTGAGTTGACTGCTTGATTTATACATCTTATACCCTTCAGATTGAAAATGAAAAGCAGCTGGGTGCTGGATGCTCACACCTGTAATCCTAGCTACTCAAGAGGTTGAGCTTGAGGATCAGCCTGGTCAGCAAAGTCCATGAGACTATTTAATTTTTGTGCTTGTCATGGGGCTTGAACTCAGGGCCTGGGCAATGTCCTTGAGTTTCTTTTGCTCAAGATTAGTCTCTACTACTTGAGCCACAGCTCTACTTCCAGTTTTTTTTTTTGTTTTTTTTTTGTTTTTTTAATTTGTAGTCTCACAGACCTTCTGTCTGGGCTGGCTTTGTATTGTGATCCTCAGATCTCAGCCTCCTGAGTAGCTAGGATTATAAGCATGAGCCACTGGCACCTGGCTGAGACTTATTTTTTATTTATAATTTTTTATTGTAAAGATACTGTACAGAGAGGTTACAGTTACATGAGTAAGGTACTGAGTACATTTCCTATGGAGCACTGTTACTGAAAGGATCCATCACATCCATTCCAGGGGACCATGAAGAGGCAAGCAGGCACAGGAGAAAGATTATTACAAGGTTTATTAGAGGAACCATATTTGCCCCAGAGAGAAAGCACATGGCAGCCTCCACTATCTAGGTAGCAGCAGGGTCTGACGCAGTCTGGCCCAAAAGGCAGACAGGTTTTCATTTTTGTCTTGTGTGACCATGACCATTTTGCATAGTTGATGGCTTTGTGGCTTGCCTGTTTGAGACCCTCCATTATACAGGCAATAACTGGTTTGTCTTTGGTGACCGCCCGGGGAATTGTAATCCCAGTGAGGCTCCTGGTCAGGCACTGCCTGGTCCCAATTGGGTGATCGGGGGTGGTCTGGTGGGTCTCTCATCTGCATATCGGTGGGCTTTTTCCCAAACATCCCGCTGTTCCCTGGTAGAAGGGTATTATTCAAGATAATGTTTATAACACCAGGCTACCTCTTAGGATAGGAATACATGCTGCAGCTCCTTGATGTAGGCGGAGGATTGGCGGAGAAAGGTCGTAGGTACATGTTGATCTGTGCTAGGTCATTTAATGAGCGGCCTGTGCGCTGTGACTATACCATCAGCCCTGCCACCTCAGGTAATGGGAGGACGTAACTCTGATCTGGAGCAGGCCCTTGGGCCTGAGTAAGGATGGTACTCAATGTTTCTGTAAGGGCACAACAACCCCCAGGGCATCCTTCAGCTGAGAAGGCTGGTCCGCAGTGGCCAGGCCAGGCACGCCTTTGTCCTGTGAGGGAGGAAGGTGTACGGACAGAAGGGGGCCTTGGCCTTGGTTGGTGCGGGAGTGGAGGGTGACTTGCAGGCTGGGGGCTGCTGGACCAATGGCGGCATAGGGGGCTGCCACCTCTGGAGGAAGTCCCACCCCCTCTGGAGCAAGTCCCACCCCCTTCAGCAGAAGTTCCACCCCCTTTGGTGGAAGTCCCACCTCCTCTGGCGGGCAGTGGGAGGAGCTGTTGTCCCATGTGTTCGAAATGGCCGCAACTCATCCGCCGGATCTGGAATAGAGTCTGGGTGATAAATTGGTGGTCTTGTGGCCAGGAGGAGTTGGGCAGGAGAACATAAGGACTCAGGAAGAAGTTCAGTTTGGAGGAAGGAGAGAAAGAGAAGGCATCTACGTAGCTAACCTCCTTTAACTTGCCTGACCACCTGCAGATGTTGGATAGATTCTGTATAGTATCAGGATCTAGTGTCCCATGATTGGGCCACGTGGGCTGATCGTCCAGTGGATATTCGGGCCAGATCTCAGTACAGAAATGCATGAGCTCCTGTGCATCAATGTCAGATTCAAGGGTAAGCATTTCTAGATTAGGAGAGAACCCAAGGGGGAGTCCTGAGGAATGTCAGGAATATTAGAGTGTGTCCCGGCCATGGCAAGTGATCTGGAACCAGAAGCTGCTGCCAAGTGTCCTACACAATGCAATTTGGCTCAAAAAGTGGGAAACAACCAGTGGGAAATGTCATTCCATTTCTCCATGGCATCCCTCAGCCACGGAGGCCCTCAGAAATGTGGCTCAGATACTTGGCCAGGTTTTTTGGGGGTGAGGGGTCCTAAAGCTCTCTGAGAGAGGCACAGAGTCTGCACAGTGAAATCTAAGCCTCTAGACTTCACTTACCTGGGTGGTAGGTCTTGATCAGTGCTGGTGGATGTGTAGGAGGTGTTAGGTCAGTAGGAAACCAGCTCGGTGGTCTTTTGGGTCTGCCTAGAATCGTGGGTTGGGTCCTGGGGTCTCTAGCAGGGCCCTCCCAGTCAGGGGCATCGAATCCACCAGGGAGCCTATCCTTATATAGGCAACCAATATGAAGGAGAAAATGTAAACCTGGGTAGAAAGAAACTCAAAGAAAGTAACCCAAAAGACCATGTGGAAAGAAATCAAGTAGAAGGAAAAAAGATTTATTGCCAGCTGAGCTGACAAAGCCAAGCTATCATGAGGAAAGGGAGAAAATGGTGCTGTCTGGCTCCTTGGAGCCCCTTTTATATGGGGGACAGAAGTGGGAGGTGCCTCACCTACTGCGCCGGTGCTGCCATTGAGGGCAGAGATTAGGTCTGCGAGGTGGGCATTAACTTAGTTACTCCCTCTTTTTTTCCCCTACCATCCCTTCCCTCCCCACCTCCCCAACTCCTCTCCCCAACAAATTGTAAAGTTCATTTTATGACTCATTGTTACAATGGGTTAACCTGTACCCTTGTGTTAGCATTTTTTAAATTAACCACCAAACAGCCAGAAGTTGGGCTGCGGCTTGAGTGGTAGAGTGCTAACTTTGAGCAAAAATAGTTAAGTGAGATCCCAGGTTCTGGCCCTACTACTGGCAGAAAACAATAAACATATTAGGAAAAGAGAGGAGCTGAGTCTGCTCAGACTCTGTTTTACCATAAGCAATTAAAATCCATAGAAGGATGAAGATGGCTGTATCAGTCAGTGAGTCAACACTTTTGTGGATGATATCAAGTATGACTGAAAATATCTAAAGAAGCATGAATTATAGGGTATCAGTCCTATCCTCTGAAAAATTTTCATTTGGTGAAAGACCTACAATACCTGTGTCTAGCAACTTCAGGGAAACATAAAGAGAGGTCATGGTAAATATGGATTAATTACCCTATGTGTTTAATTATTACCATGCCACAAGCCATAGGACACAGCCTCCATTCTCAGAGTGTTTACACTCAGCATGTAGAGGACATACATGGAAATATGGTCCCAATACAGGACACTGTGCTTCATCTCTACTGGGGTGGGATAGACTCAAAGCTACCAGAATTTCAAGTAGGAGACAGTGCTCTGACCTGGTGTTACTACTGATCAAGGGTCTTCTAGAAAGGTGATGTTTGAAATCTAAGTAACAGGATTATACTGTGATTCAGAGAACATAGGCTTTAGAGAATCACGAGAAGTTGACTTGGAGCTCAGGAGTGCGATCTTCATCCTTTTTCCTGTCTCCTTTTTTGACAAGGCCAACACAGGGTGATAGAGATTCAAAGCTGACATTGTTGGTATGGTGAAATAGAATCTAAGGGATTCCAGATAATACCAATGGGCAGGTATTACATGATTTATCTCCCATAGGCCTCTGTTAACCCATGACTGACTCAGTCATGTTTGGTCTATTGTGTAACATGAGGATTAAGCTACAGTACTTACAAATATCTTAGCAAAGGAAGAGCTAGAAGGGCAAACCTCTGACACAACATGTGGAAAATTTTAATACTTGAGGTCATGTAAAAGGGACTGGGTAGAGGGACGATTGTATTTCTCAAGGTTTACGGGGGCCAGTTCATTGGTCTGTTTGGAAAGAATTAAAGAGGAATCTTACCTTGCTCTCCCAGGGACAGGAGGGGTGGATTCTGCAGTAATGATGCGCTAGCAGGAAACTTGTACATTTGAAGATCAGCATTCTACTGCCATAGCACCTTGGCCTGGAGCCTGTCTTCCAGTCCTGAGTGATTACAAAGTGTGTCTGTCAGCCATTGGGTGGCTCATTGAATGTTCAGGGACCTTAGGACTTGGACAAGAGCCATTCAGGCTTTTGTCCTGTCTAACAGAGGATTTGCTTTCTCCATGTTCAAGCCTGTTATTAAATCAAGTGAAAGAAAACTCAAGTTTATTTACATGTCTTTTTGTAAGACTTAAACTTATTTCTCATCAGTGATAATATGGCTATTTGGAAAGTTGTCTAGAAAGTTGATGTTCAAGTAGGACCTGATTCTGTATGTGAAAGCAGAACTTGAGAATGTTGAGAGAAATCAAGTAATTGTTTTCATTAGGAAGGATAGTTAGCCAGGCCTGGTGCTATATGTCTGTAGTCCTAGAACCTTGGAGGCTGAGGCAGGAAGTTAAGGATAGCTTGGGCTATATAGTAAAATTGTGTGTGTGTGTGTGTGTGTGTGTGTGTTTGTGTGTGTGTGTGTGTGTGTGTGATGGTACTGGGGCTTGAATTTGTGGTCTGGGCATTGTCATTTAGCCTTTATTGCTCAAGGCTAATGCTAAACACTTGAGCCACGCCTCTGGCTTCTTGGTGGGTTTTTGGAGAAAAGAGCTTCATGGTTCAGCAGCAATACTCACTAGACACTATGTTGGAAATGAACTTTACAACTTGCAGGGGGAGGAGGTTGGGAGGGCAAAAGTGGGAGAAAATGAGGGAGAGTATAACACTGCTCAAAAAGAAAGGTACTCATTACCTGATTTATGTAACTGTTACCCCTCTGTACTGTCTGTACTGTACTTTTACAATAAAAAAACAATGAGATGTACAAGTCATTATGTCGAAAATGAACTTTACAACTTCGATGGGGGGGTGGGGAGGGAGGGCAGGGAGGATTGTGTGGGGGGGTGGGGGGAGGATGGGAATGGATGGGAAAGGGAAACAAAGGAGGAGGTTACAATGCTTGATAAGAAATGTACTCATTATCTTGCCCATGTAATTGTAACCCCTCTGTGCAGTATTTTCACAATTAAAAAAAAAAAAGAAAAAAGAAAAAAAAAAAGAAAAGAGTTTCAAAGACTTTTCTGCCTGGATTGTTTTGAACCTTGGACCTCAGATCTCAGCTATCCAAGTAGCTAGGATTAGAGGTGTGAGCCACTAGTTGCTGGCTTAAAAAGTAAGATCTTGTCTCAAAAACAAGGGCTTTTTTTTTATTGTATTGAGCTTTGACTTAGTTTGGAAACCCAAATATTAGATTTGCTGACAAGTTTCCTTTGCTAAAAAGTCAAAAGGAAAAGATAAAAATGCAGCATCAGCTTGGACTAAATTGGAAATTCTTCCCAAGATGTTTTTGGGATTTGTTTTGGTGCCATTCTTGGAGCTTGAATTCACAGGCTGGGCACTGTCTCTGGGTGTTTGTGCTTAATGTTAGCACTCTAGTACATTTGAGCCATGTCTTGCTTGGGACAGCTTTGAACTTCAGTTCCCAGCCTCCTGAATTAGCTATTATAGGTGTGAGCTCTGGTGGTGAGTACAGCAGAGAGAATTCACACTTCATTTTTAAAATATAAAAATAATCATCATTATAACTTGTGGAAGGAGTTTTCACTAACAAACAAAGAAGAAAACCCAAAGTGTGATACCCACATGAAATTTGTTGTGTGATAAGGTCATTTGTCATGATTAGATTTCACAATTTCATTTACCAAATTAAGCCATAGAGTTTTCCAAGAACAGATGGATAGAATTGACATGTCAAATAAATGGAATAAAAAGCTAACCTGAGAGACAGATCTCTTAACTCTCACCATCCACAGAAATAATTTGTTCCAAGTAATCAAATAGTGATATATGTATCTATATATTTTAAGATGACATGTGGAAAATGTACATTTATGGGCAAAGTATGATAATTTAATGTGTGTATACAATGTGTAATGATCTAACTCCTCAAAGATTTACTATTTTTCCATGTGTGGAATTTTTGAATTATTCTTTCAATGATTATGAAATATGTAATTAATTGATGTTAACCATGTCATTCTACTGTGCTATAGAATACCAGGACTTCTAACTCCTACTGAACATTATTTTAGTACTCACTAGCCAATCTCTGTCTAACCTCCCTCTTCCTACTCTTTTAGCCTTTAGTGTCTGTTATTCTAAAGATTTTCTGATATCAACTTATTTAGCTTCCATAGCTGAGCAAGAAAATGTGGTATTTGAATTTCTCTGATGGCTTATTCCTCTTCACATAGTATCCCCCACTTGTAGCCATGTTGCATAAGTAGAGGAATTAAAGGATGAGCAATATTCCATTGTATATAGATACTAAATTTTCTTTATCCATTCATCCAATGATGGACATCTACTCAAGTTCATGTCTTACTATTGTAATTAATGTAATAAACAAGATGCTTCTACACACTGCTATCATGTACCCAGTAGTGGTATAGCTGGATTGTAGGATAATCTGATTTTTAGTTTGTGAGGAATTTCCACACAGCTTTTCATATGGCTGTGCTAATTTACATTGGGACCAACAGTGCACCCTTGTTCCCTTTTTCCATGCACTTGTTATTGTTTTGTCTTTTTGATAACCTTTCTAAATGGGATGAGATGTTATCTCATTGTAGTTTTGACTTGTACTCTTCTGATGATTAATAATGCTGAGTATTTTTATGTGACTGTTGTATATCTTATGAAAAACACCTATTCAGATTATGTGCCATTGAAAAATTAGATTATTATTAATTTGCAATTGAGTTCTTTGAATTCCTTCTATATTCTGGGTATCAATACCTTGTCAGATGGATGGCAGATATTTCCCCATCCTTTATGCTGTTGCTTTGATGGTTGTAGCCTTTGCATTGCAGAACGTTTCATGCAGTCTCATTCGCCTATTGCTGCAGTTGCAGCCTGGGCTTTTAGGGTCTTTTTCCAAGGACTTTTTGCTTGAAGTGTTTCCCTCTGTTTATTCTAGGGGTTCCAGAATTTAAGCAATTACATTTGAGTCTGGAAAATTGTAAAAACTAAATTAGTGTAATTAGTGTATATTAACTGTACAAAGGAGTTTGGTTGTGATGTTTTCATTTATGCAATGTATTGGATTATATTTTGATTATATTCATGCCTGATTTCTCTTTTCCTTTGTTCACTTTGAGTTGCTTTTTTATTTTTTTTATGCCAGGCTTCAGGGTCTGGGTGCTGTCCCCCGAGGGTTTTTTTTTGTTTTTGTTGTTGTGTGTCACTTTAACCACAGCTCTATTTCCAGCTTTTTTGGCAGTTAATTGGAGATAAGAGTCTCAAGGGCTTTCCTGCCTGGGCTGACTTCCAACCACAATCCACAGATCTCAGCTTCCTGAGTAGTTAGGAGTAGAGGAGTGGACTACCAGCACCAGACCTGAGTTGTTTTATGAATATGGTGAAAGAGGGGTCTGGTTTCATTCTTTTTCATGTAGACATTGTTAGATATGACAGACGCTTAGTGCAGGGTTTGTGTGGAATGGAGTAGTGGTAATAAGTCAGTATTTTTCACTTTTATCTATTTATTATAGTCTTTTTGAGGAATATAAGAACATAGGTAGCTAGACTTTTAAGTCTAATTTCCTGTTTAGCAAATTCATGAGCGATCGCAAGATTTGGTATGACATTTTAATTAAACAATGACTAAAAAAAGTAACAATTGGGCCCAATGCTCTATGTTTTCTGAGTTTCACAGGCCTCAGCTAGTCAGATTAGGAAGGGCTGTGCAGGTCCCAGACCACAGAGCTGAGCAGCTAAATTGGGGCAAAACGTGCTCACTTTGTGCTTTTTACATGGTGGGTTCTAGTGCAGGTCTACATTCTTCTTCAGCATGAATATTGCAGACCTGTTGTTCTATTTTTCTTCAGACATAGGAGTAAGCTCCACTAGAATAAAAGTCAATTTAATTCAAAATGATTTGGAGAGGGAGGGGCTTCTCGATTGCACACAAGTGCTATAGGGCCTGGTACAGGCACAGTAGGGCCACCTTAGAGGCCAAGGAAACCAGACTCCCTGATTTCCAAACACTAGTGTATATTCCCAGGAAACATTCCTGGCCTATTCCTCTAATTGTTCAGCAACTCCAGAGGGGCACATAGCTTGATTGCTCTTTGGCAGAGTCTGAATTTGAGCTCCAGCGCTTAAAATGCATGGAATCAAATTTTAATTGAGGATGATGCCACCCTCCACCTTTTGACATTGGCTCTCTCTACCTTTATGAATAAGTAACCATACCAAGACAAGTGTTGCCTTCAGTGTCACATTTGCCCCTGATGTTGAAGCTAAGCTCCAGTTTTCTTGGCTCAGATCTGACTGGACTGGAATATGTCATGGCATGTACTTCTTGATATTTGAGTTGCTGATAAGTGAATAGTAACATCTATTTAATATGCTCAGATTCTAAATTTAATGTGTATTTTCTTATCTTTGAATAGTTATACAACAAGGTTTCAATTCAAACATGTCCATTTGTGTGTACAATGTGTCCTTCCTTCTAAACATATTTTTTTGAAATGTTGTCTATTATGTAGCCCAGGTTGGCCTTGAACTTGAGGTCCTCCTCTTGATTCAGTCTCCGATGAGCCTGTCTGCCTAAGCTGAGATTTTAAAAAAAATATACTCCATCTTCGGGAAACTTCTATGACAATGAAAATGACCAAAGCATGCAGCTAAATGAAAACTCCTTGAAAATCCACTTCAAGAAACAAAGAGCCCCAGACTTAGGATGTGGCCAATAGGGTCATGAAAGTCAGTTCCTCAACATGGCTTCCTTCATACAATGGGTACTCAGTAAATGCTAAGGACTGATACAGCAGTTTGCTAATGGGGAGAAATGAACAAGGGAAAATAGAGAATTGGCCAATAAGCCCAGGAGATCCAGTATTAATGAGATATTTCATATGAGAGAAGTTTTATATTCTTTTCTTCTCCTCTAAGACACTCCCAAATCATCTCACTTTCCACATCTGATGGTGAGTTCCAAGCAGCACAACACGCAGATAACTTCTTTAGCTCCCTTGTGTGTGTGTGTGTGTGTGTGTGTGTGTGTGTGTGTGTGTGTGTGTGTGTGTGTGTGTGTGTGTGTGTGTGTGTGTGTGTGTGTGTGTGTGTGTGTGTGTGTGTGTGTGTGTGTGTGTGTGTATGTGCTAGTACTGGAGCTTGAAATTTGGCCCTTAGCTTTTTCTACTCAAGGCTGGTAATCTATCACTTGAGCTATAGCTCCATTTCTGGCTTTTTTTCTAGTTAATTGGAGATACGAACCCTCAGACTTTCCTGCTCCAGATGGCTTTGGACTGTGATCCTCATATCTAAGCCTTTTGACTAGCTAGGATTACAGGATGAGCCATTGAACCCCAGTTGTTTTGGTTAAAACAAAATTGTCCTCTCTAAGGCATGGCTGATTCATTTTGGATCCAGTTTTACCACTTGTGCCAGTAATCCCAATAGATGTGGCAGTTCACTAGGTTATGCTTCTATCTGACAAGCTTCTAGATTTGGATTGAATATACAAGGGAGAGGTCTCAGAATGTGAAGGTCTCAGAGTATGCCTGTTACATTATTACTGGCTGTAACTGAAAGTTAAAAGTGTAAGATAATAACTTTCTAGGTGATTTCAGGAGAATGAATTTCACTAGCTTACAGCTTTTGAACAAATTTATCTGACTGCTTTTAATTTGTATTGTTATTTACTGCTTTTAGTTTGTATTGCTTTTAAACCCATGGTTCGTTCTTTCTTTCTTTCTTTCTTTCTTTCTTTCTTTCTTTTTTCTTTCTTTCTTTCTTTCTTTCTTTCTCTTCCTTCCTTCCTTCCTTCCTTCCTTCCTTCCTTCCTTCCTTCCTTCCTTCCTTCCTTCCTTCCTTCCCTTTCTTTCTTTACTTACTTACTTTCTTTCTTCCTTTCTTTTTTGTCTGTTGTGGGGCTTGCACTGTCCCTCAGCTCTTCATCTCAAGGTTAGCACTCTACCACTTGAGCCACAATGCCACTTGGTTTTTTTTATTTCTAAGATAGAAATATAAAGTAGTCCAAGTAAAGGTTAGAACCTAAATAAAAATGAGATTTACCCTTTCTTTCACATTTTACTATAATGCAGGATTTGTGCTTAATTTTTGATAATTATTCCAAAACTTTGATCCACTTAACGAGTAGAAGTCATCCTTGGGTGAAAACTCTTTTTAGACTTGGAGCAATCACTGTTATAATAAGAGCCAATTTAATCTTGCTTAATTAAAAATGATTTTCTGCTAATTTAGACAGTTTTCATGTTCAATGTGTCTGTAGGGGATTGTGAATGATCTAAAAATTTTCCAAGACTCTTCTCCTACAGAGAATAATGATAGAAATTGAAGAATAATTCTTCATAAGATTCAAAGTCTGAGTGTCTAAAATGCCCTCTTAATTGAATGTCACTTGGCAGAGTTATACTTAGCCCTCTTTTAATCACCAGGACCCCAAAAGCCAAATGAGTTAGCCTAGAATTCATGAGAAGTCACCTACATAACTCTTCATATTTAATAGGCAATGTAGAATTGCCATAATCAGATTCTATGAAAGTCATAGCAGATAGTCATGCCATTGGTGTGAGGTTATGCATTTATCACAACAAAAAATGCTTTTGCGACAGCTGACATTAGGATTTCTATGTACTTTCCATACACAGGCATACTTCATAGTATAGAAATCATAAATGAAAACTATTATTCTTTTGCAAGGACAAGAAAATTCTTAGAATTCCTAGTTCCAGTGGAGAGTTGGAGAAGGAAAATACATAAATGGGAAAATACATGACACATATCTCAGTATTGGGGAAATAGGAATGTCTAGGAATCCTATTTTCTGTTCTTGATGGTAATATTTTAATTGTATGATGAAAACTCATACTCATGTGTTTTCTAGGTAGGAAAAGACTCCTGTAGAATAACAATGTTTTATCTTGCAAGTCTTCCCTTCCCATAAACTCTGTGTCCATGAAACAGGTCAAGATGCAGTTAGCAGCAAACATCACACAAGGAAATGAGTGAAAATATGTTAGGTTAACATTGTACATTACTCCTGGAAGGAAATAAGACAAATTACATTGGGTGAAAAAACATTAAATAAGACTGTAAAGATTTGCTATTATTCTAAGCTTAAAGTATTTTTTTAAATAGGAAAATCTTTCTTTGTAGTTTTTTTTCCTTCTAATGATTTAGGGACTTAAATTATTATTATTTTCCCTTCAGTAGCTGTTGAATGTGCAACACATTTTTCTGTGCTCATTAATACTACAAATAAATCGTAAGTACCTACTCCTTCTCTACGTGAGGATGAACTTTGAGACTATTCTTTTCTTCTTTTTTCTAGTGCTTTTTTGGAAGAATGAGAACTCTATATCCAGAAGATTGATTGATTTCTTTGGTTGTATGTATGTGCTAGTCAGGGCCTGTGAGCTATTCCTTAGCTTTTTTACTCAAGGTTAGATCTCCTACCATTTTAGCCAGAGCTCCACTGCCAGCTTCTTCTCCTTTTTCTTTTTTCTTTTCTTTTCTTTTCTTTTTTTTTGCTGGTTAATCAGAGGTAAGAGTCTCATGGACTTTCCTACTCAGTCTAGCTTTAAAGTACAATTCTAAGATTTCAGCCTCCTGAGTAGCTAGTATTACAGGTGTGAGCCATTGGGGCCATTCAGCTTTTATATCATATGCTTATATGATATCAGTAATGACCTATGGCACTCTCATCCTGTGACCACATAAACAATGGTTTGGGATTTGTTTTGTGTCTCATCACATATATGTGGTGATGTTTGTGTCTCATCACATATAATATATATGGTAGTATTTGTGTCTCATCACATATATATGGTACTGTTTCTTGTCTCATCACATATAATATATATGGTAGTGTTTGTGTTCTTGAGTACTTATGTTTACCCATTATTCTTATTATAGAATTTCTAATCTTGAGTTACTCAATTGTATTTATCTTTTTAGATTACTACTGCCCTAGCATCACAAGAATCCTTCTGTGCAGTAGGTTTTAAGTAGATGGAATTTAATAATGGAATCTCCACAACCTCTGTTTTGCAGCCTCTTTCTTCAGTAGCAATGGATCCTCTTCTTTCAGATCTTCCTTTGATACTGGATCCACTTGTGTCCTTATAAGGCTACTACTACCATTTTCATGGTCTCAGAAGGATCAAAATGGAATGAAGACCAGCTTCTAATTAATGTCCATTTCTTAATTCCTCAAATATTTGAGGTATCTAGAGGGTACTATGAAATAGGGAAATGTTGTTAAGTAATTGGCCCAATGTAGTATTCCATGGACACTAAGGAAAAAGAATAGAAAAAGTCTAAATTCACTGTTTTATTGGGATTCCTTTATTCTTCACCCTGGTTCTGGGCCTAATTTTCTGCATTGCATCTCCCACCTCCAAGCTGTCTGCTGGGAACCCTTCCTTTGATTTGATGCCCACACTCTGAGAAGCTTCTCATACATAGCACCAGCAGTTAGTGTTAAACTGAGGTACAACTTGCCAGTACTAGATAGATCTTAAAAGTAGAGATGAATGATATACATAGCCCATTTTCTCCAAGATCTACCTAGTACAGGCAAGTGCCTTCACTCCTCTGCAGAGCAAGACCTGACACCAGGTACACTGGCTAATTAGTGTTGCACCATTCAGCAATCCTTTCAGCTACTTAGAAAGTATAGATGTTCACATGTGGCCCTTTCTTTAGACCAGTAATATATTCTTTTTAGCTCCTGTGTATTTCCTCTATGATGGTTTTACTTCTGGAGTATTTTTTTGCTCATCTCTCTGGACTTCTTTGTCTTTGTGTCTGGGTTTTGGGCCATCTGTCTTTGACCCTAGCTTGGTTTCCTCCTCCATTGGGGTGAAGTCTGGTGGGACTGTTTATCTGGGAGTCTTGCCCTCTACAAGCTGAGGAATGTGAGTCCTCCCCTTGGAATTTGAATTTTGAGCAGAGTAATTAGAAAGTCTGACCATAGCTGATGCTCCTTTTCCTCTCCAATCTTGTCAGGATGAAGCTGTTGAGCAGTCCCCATACCCTTGACCTGCTTCTATCTCAGCTTGGCCTTGCTTGGGTGCTGTAGAGTGTAGTCCCAGGATCCTGTCAGCAGCTTCCCTTTGGACTTAGGTTAACCTGAGTTTCTTCCTGAAAACTTCAATAACCAGAAGAACATAGCTGGTGCACTTGTGCAGAGACTGCATCTCTTTGCTCTGTCCTTTTTTCTTGCTTATTGTTTTCATATCTTTTTTTCTTTCACTGAGTTTGTCTTGCACTTTACTATTTGCACTTTACTCTTTGAATATTTGTCATGGGTTTCCCACAGCTGATGTTGATGTTTCTGGAGTTTCCTCTTCCCCTCTCTAACCTGCTCCATACTGTAGCCCCAGTAATTGGATTTCTTCCAGGTCTTCTCATTCTCTCCTTAACTTTCTTGCCAGTGTACAGGGGGTATTTTCTCATTCTAAGCTAATCCCTCCTTGCTTGTCTCTTGAGTATACTTTTGCTTCAACAGAATTTTGCCCAAACATCATCTGTTTTTGGAAGCCCAGACTGATGTGCTAACAGAAAAATAATTCTCCACTTTTTTATGTTCCCTCTTTAGCTTTTTTCACTTAATTGGAAATATGTGCAGAACACCTCCCTCCTTCCCTTTCCTTCCTTCCTTCCTTCCTTCCTTCCTTCCTTCCTTCCTTCCTTCCTTCCTTCCTTCCTTTCTTCCTTCCTTCCTTCCTTCCTTCCTTCCTTCCTTCCTTCCTTCCTTCCTTCCTTCCTTCCTTGCCAGTACTGGAGCTTCCTTAGTTTTATCCACTGAAAGATGGTACTCTACTACATGAGCCACAGCTTCACTTCTAGTTTTTGGTTGTTTAATTGGAGTCTCATGGCCTTTGCTACTCAGGCTGGCTTCCAACCAAAATCTTTAGATTTCAGCCCCTGAGTAGTAAGGATTATATGTGTGAGCCACTAGTGCCTGACTGTACAGCTTGTTATTTCTTTGTGATTTACTTATTTTGCAGAGTGCTTTACACTTAATATCCTCAAGGAATGTTTGTCAGATGACTGAGTGAAAAGACAAAGGACAATGCTTACACAACAGCATGCTCCCAAGTACAAGTAGGCTCACTGGTCATAGTTCTAAGCCTGTAAAAGGCTCAACATTTAATATTTTGTTGTTTGATTCTCTTTGCAGGAATTAGACAATGTGATTGACATATTGCCTTTTGTATTTATATATTACCATTAGCCTTAGAGATCCCATTTCTGTCCCCTAAGTTTACGTTGTTCTTCTGGTCTTACCAAAATATAAAAAATTTGGATTCAATTTTGTATCCAATCACTGTTCAGGGTGGTGTCCTGTACAAAGCTCAGTGGGGATTATTCAGTCAGACACAAAGATGGATGTGATGCAGAGAGGTGCCCAAGAGGGAGCCAATAGGGAACCACGATGTCACAAGTAACTACAAGCTTGGGAGGAAGCACTGAGGGCCTCTAGAGATGTATACGTAAGACATTTAAAGACACCCTTATAGCATAGTCCATGTCTCAACATGAGGAAACGATGAGGAATTTTAAAGTATTCATCACAAAAAGAAACTTTTCTAAAGTGAAATATATGTTCCTCGTATTATATGAGACCTACTGAGAAACTTCTAATTCATAATTTGAATTGA
This sequence comes from Dipodomys merriami, assembly GCF_024711535.1. NCBI lineage: Eukaryota > Metazoa > Chordata > Mammalia > Rodentia > Heteromyidae > Dipodomys > Dipodomys merriami. The sequence continues at coordinate 19,191,035 of NW_027205603.1, read as the reverse complement.
TCTTGAGTTTTCATGGATGTCATGTATCTTCAAAGCTTTAATAAAGATCCTTTATGTGTTAAGTTGTAACTCCTTGTACAATCATTTACAGATTACAAAAAAATGGCTTTAAGGAACTCTTTTTTTTCCCCTATCTGTTATGGGGTCTGAACTCTGGGTCTGGGCACTGTCCCTCAGCTCTTCAGCTCAAGGCTAGCGCTCTATCACTTGAGCCACAGCACCACTTCCAGATTTTTCTGTTTATGTGGTGCTGAGGAATCAAACCCAGGGCCTCATGCATGCAAGGCAAGCACTCTACCACTGAGCTACATTCCCATCCCTAAGGAATTCTTTCGATATGAAAACAAAACATGAAGTTTTGTTAAAATCTTCACCAGATTTTCACAACAAAACAGAACATTTTATTCAAGTATTTTGAATGCTTCTTACTAGGCAAGAGAGAAAACTCTGGCTCAAGGAAAGAATTTAGACACAATGAAGACAACAAACCCTGGTACTGGGGTGTAGAGAAGGGTGTGCAATCTCTACCAGTTGCAATCAGCTCTTAGCTGCATGACTGTCTCTTGTTCTTGGAAAAGTTGGCAAGGGTTCAGTACTTACCACTCATCCTAGAGTAAATGCATAAACAAAGATTAACAATTGACAGTGTCCTTGTAGGAAGCAAATATCCTCAGCACAATGGGTAGTGGCGTAAGAGATGTTTGGGTGGAAGCTTCAGAAGATTCAGATGAATGGAAGGACATTTTTAGCTTTGCCAGGAGGATTGATTACCCACTGTTTTCATAAACAAGACCGATTGCGACCTGCCAGTAGAACAACTATGTTTTCTTTGGAGGTCACTATACAAAAGCATGCCTAGTAAATTGCCAGAATTCCCCTTGCAGATTGTATGTTAGGTCATTCTCAAAAAGTTTTTATTCATTTCTCTGAGTTAAAGAATCCATGTACATAGTTATATGTACTAATTCTACTCTAATTATCTATCTATAACTAATTCTACTCTATCTATCTATCTGTCTGTCTGTCTATCTATCTGTCTGTCTGTCTATCTATCTATCTATCTATCTATCTATCTATCTATCTATCTATCTATCTATCTATCTATCTATCTATCTATCTATCTATCTATCTATCTACCTACCTATCTACCATTCTGCCTGGAATAAGTGAGATTTGCCTGATTACTCAAATTAGTGTTGGTGTAGACAAAGTACATGAGTAGAAGCCTGTTTGGTAGCACTACACGTTGCAACATTGCCTTGGAATTCATGATTCACACTTGCATGTGTAATTTGTTTACTTACTCTCAATCCATCCATCCTACATAATTAACATAATTTTATGTTAATGAAGTGCTATTTATTGAGTACATGTTACAAAGCAGGGACTGAGTCAACATTTGAAAGGGACATCAGGCCTTGCCTAGTCTACACTATAGAGAAGCTATCGGGGGAAGATTCATGGCTTGAGTGAAAGGGCAAAGACCAGAAAGTTCTAAGAGATCTTGGTCATGTGTGAGCAGTGGTGCTGCTGTCAGGGTTTTCAAAGGGGATAGGTGGCTGTGATAGGGATGTGAGAATGGAGGACACATTGGATACAGACTGAACAACTATGATTATAATACTTAGCTCTTAAAGGGTACACAGGTCAAATAAGTTAAAATTAATTTTTCTTCAACTATGTAATTATTATTTTTATTTCAACTGATAAGAGTAACAGTATATGGAAAAACCAATAAACTAAAAAATTAGAGGTATTGGAGTTCACGGTCATCCATGATCCATGGTATACACTACCCCTGGCTCTCCAGTGAAATGCACATGCAGAAATTCATGACCACCCCAAACAGGCCTGCCTCTTTACTCAACATCAAGCAGTCCAGGTAAGATAGCATCGTGTCTCACAATGGACCAAGTTTTGGAAAGCAAATTATTCAGCATTTAAAAAGTTATTGATTCCTCTTTTTATTTGCAAAAGAAGGAGAGAATAAAGAGAAAAAACTGAGAGTAATAGGCAATGAGTAAGTGAGCCAAGAGAAATAAAAAAAATCTATTAAACAGCTACTAGTTATCAGTCAATTCACACAAAAGGGTCGTACCAACGGGCACCACTGTCTGAGAAAGGGTGAACCCTTGGCATGATGTTCACCAAGTATGCCCTATCTTGGAGCAGAGTTTGCCGGGTGGTGGTAAGTTTCCATAAAGATCAGAGAAAGATGCTTCTAAGACCTCAAGGAAAGAGAGCAGACTGGCAAGTTGGAATTAGACAAGGCACTGGCTACCTCAGGTTCTACATGCTTTGCAAAGGCCTAGAAGAACTTGAGCAGGAACAGAAGGTAGAGAACACATCTTTTTTCCAATAGTTACCTTCAGTCAAGTTTCTCTACCTTCTTTTAACAAACTGAAAAAAATAGTGTCAAAGATATCTTTTTCTTTTTGGCTGGTCCTGGGGTTTGAATTCAGGAGTCTGGTTACTGTCCTTGAGCTTCTGTGCTCAAGGCTAGCACTCTAACACTTGAACCATAGCTCCACTACTGGCTTTTATTTTATTTTTTGGTGGTTAATTGGAGATCAGAATATCACAAATTCATGGGCTGGCTTCAACTGAGATCCTCACATTTCAGCCTTCTGAATAGCTAGGATTACAGGCATGAGCTACTGGGGTCCAGCTATTTCTAAGACATCTTAAGAAGAAAAGCCAAACTATCTCCAAAGATTAGTATGAAACATGAAATGATGACCTGATGGAAATAAACAGATGGATCATTTGATGGTTCCAGGTGACTAAATCATCAGAAGAGAAGATATTATCAAGTGGAGTGTTTTAATATAAATTTATAGTCAATGGTTAGGTAATTAAGCAAAATTTTTTTTGTGTATACGTCATATGACTAGGAGGCTTTTCCACGTTGTGTTGAGTAACTGAGTGTTTTTAAATGATTATTTGTGGAGTGTAGTCATTTTCTTTTTAATGGCTAGAATAGATTCCTTCCAAATATACTTTAGTTGGAATCCATGGGATCCTGAAACTTCTACTCTTGGCTTGTTTCCAAGTGATTTTTGTGGGACTGTTTGAGTCTTTATATAATGAGTAGATTTCTGGAATTCTCATTTTCTTTAAAAAGGGCTATGATTATCATTAGTAGTGTTTTTTTTTCCAGAGTTTTGTCCAAACAATAATAAAAAAGCAATTAGAAATAAAAAATCAGGGAAACCTCTCATACCATTAAAAGGTCAATAAACTTGGCAAGAATTGCTGTATTCAAGATTTGGTCTTGTTCCTTGGTCTTTGGATTGCATTTTAGGAAAATAGTGATTACATAAATTTTAATACAAAAAAAGATTTTTGGCTATATCTTGTATTTCTTTAGGGAAAAGACAAACTTTGTGAACTGAGATGGAGCACACAATTCTTAATTACTCTTTATTACTATTGTTTTGAGTTGAATTTTGAACCACTAAAAATGGATCCAAATTTTGAGGGATGGCTAAAACATCGGAGCATCTTTTTAAGTAGAAATAGAAAGTGATGTATGAAATGGCATGTCATTTAGAAAGACAAGGGCTGCAGGTGGGTCTCAGGTAGTAGAGTACCTGCCTATCACTGGTGTCTGCAAAAAAAAAATCCTTGCAGACCAAAAAAATTATCATGGCCAATCACAAATTACAGTAACAAAAAGTGATCAGTTTCATAGATATTATAAAATGTGGAAATCAACAACATCCTTTCAGACTTTGAACATACCGCTAAAATATTTCTCACCTACATTTCCTTGAATTTCCTTGATGTATAATTTTACACATTAGATAGTTGGAAGGATTTTCTACAGCTTTGCCTCTGTCTGTTTCCAACATTGTTTCCCTTCTATCAGTGAGCTCCCTGGGACTCATCCTCCTCACAATGAAACCTCTGGCCCTGAGTATTATATACAAGGCCAAGTGAGTTGGCCAGGCTGGACAGTAGGATTATTCCTGGAAGTCATTCCTACCCTGGGATGGTCAGCCATAACTACATAGAAGTGACTCCAAATGGTATAAAAAGCTCCCTCTAAAAAAAGGGGGAGGAGAACATAATAATATTATTAATAACAACAATGATAATAAATGCTCCCTGTAGATCCAAGTAAATGTACTCAGCTCATCTCCTTAATTAAATTAAAAAACAACAAAACAAAACAAAACACAGAAAAGAAAAATGTTCAGGGCTCCTGACATTAGGAGTGACAGAGGGGAGGCCAAAGTAGGAGGATTCAGAATCTCAGTTGATTGCAGTTAAAATATCTCACACCTGCAAATGGTACCAAAGCATGTGCCCTTGCAAAAATACTGCAAAGGCTTCTCCCAGAGTCCTGGAAGTTGGGGAGCTGAATGGGGCTCAAGTCACCTCTGCAGGCAATGTTTACTTTACCTAATGACTTTCCCCCCTCTATTTTTGGTAAAAGTAATGCAAGCCAGCCTTACTTTGGAAAGTCATCTATGTCTTTGCACAGCCCATTAGCAGTCTGGCTTGTTAGTACGTGCACGTGGCTTTTCAGATCTGTTCTTCTGCTCTCTGCTTCCTTCCTTCTCGAGGGCCCATCTCCATCCTGAGGACTTGCAGGTGGCTTCCTTCCTGATTGTCACCCATCGTGTACTTTATGGATGTTTCCTCAGATCTGGACATGCTCAGGAACTCCCATGCAGCTTCCATTTTTTTCTATATAACCACAGTTTCTTACCCTTCTTTTCATTTCTTTTTGGTCGGCCATGGGGGCTGAACTCTGGGCCTGGGCGCTGTCCCTCAGCTCTTCAGCTCAAGGCTAACTCCCGACCACTTGAATCACAGCACCACTTCCAGCTTTTTTCTGCTTATGTGGTGCTAAGGAATCGAACCCAGGGCCTCATGCATGCGAGGCAAGCTACTCTATCACTGAGCCCAAGTCTGTTTGATTTTGATTTTGATTTTTTGTTTTTTACACTATAGGACACAATTTGGGTCCTCCTATGGCTTCACCAATTTCCACTGAGAAAACTTTCTTGGCCTCATTTCCTCCACTCTAGTCTTTAGATCCTGTTCCCCTTCACAAGCTCAGGGATAACTACTTCACCATCACTGGCCCCCTCCAAGCTCCATTAGCCCCTCCATGATTCACAGGCTCATGTGCTGTCTCTGCTAATAACAGACCTTTATCTCAAGCATAGACTTCAGATCTGTATCTCTTTTTTAGGCTCTGAAATGCAAACTTTCCTCTGCCATTCCAGAATTTATTATAGTGTCAGTAACCTTGTAACTGACAAATCCTGTAACCATTTAACTTTTTCATGAAATATAACAAACATTTGGAATAATACAGAGAATAAATAATACGAAGTCAAGTGCCAGTAGCTCATGCCAGAATCTGTTACTCAGGAAGCTGAGATCTAAAGTTCCCAGGTCAAAGCCAGTCCAGGTAGGAAAGTCCATGAGACTCATGCCTAATTAACCAATCCTTACAAAATGAAAAAAAAACAGAAGTGAGTGTGTGGTTCAAGTTTTAGAGTACGAGCCTTGAGCAAAAAAAGCTAAGGCCCTGAGTTCAAGCCTCAGAATTAGCACACACACACACACACACACACACACACACACACACACACACACACACACACACACACACACACACACACACACACACACACACAAAATAGGATTTACTTTCATGTATCCATAGCCCGATATAAAAACACTATTTGATGAATATATTTAAAGCTTTTTATTATTTATTTTCCAGTAGAACATAAATTTGTTTAATGAACTGTTATGAAGTTGGCATTTAACATGTAGTGGGTTTGTGTGTGTGTGTGTGTACTGGGCATTGTCCCTGATTTTTTTCCCCCTCAAGGCTAGTACTCTATCACTTGAGCCACAATTCCACTTCCAGATATTTTTTTGGTGGTTAATTGTAGAACAGAGTCGGATTGACTTTCCTGCCTTAGCTGGATCATAATCCTCAGATCTCAGCCTCCTAAGTAATCAGTATTATAGTTATGAGCCACTGGCACCCAAAGCACACAAATAGTCATGGACTACATATCAAAAGAAAATTCCAGAATATATATTTTCCTCTGTACAAATGTCTATTCATATATATGTTATTCATATTCATAAAATTGAATCTTGTTTATTTTAATTTCTCTAAAGTGATTTATGTGATTATGTGATGAGATATTGTGCTTTTATTGTTTCTTCTACTGAGAGACTTCCAGGTTATTTAAGATGTTTAATATTTCAAGCAAGAGAAGTTGTGTATATTTTTTTGGATTTCCCATTTTTTATGTTCATCTGCTCTCCTATTATGTGGGATTCTTTATATATTATGACTTCTTCCTCCTCTTTTTCCTCCTCCTCCTTTTCTTCCTCCTCTTCCTCCTCCTCTTCTGCTCTCCTCCTCTTTCTCTATCTCCTTTTTGGAACAGTCTTACTATGTAGGCCAGGCTGGCCTCTGAAGTCACCATCATCTTATATCAGCCAGTGAGTGCTGAGATTATAGGTGTGTACCACCATATCTAGTGAATCTTTTATTCTTGAAGAGTTTTGCTGTGTTTTCGCTTTCTAGAATTTATATCTTTTTTTTTTTTGGTCAGTTGTGGGGCTTGATCTGGGCTTGGGCACTGTCCCTCAGCTCTTCAGCTCAAGGTGAGTGCTCTACCACTTGAGCTACAGTGCCACTTCCGGTTTTCTGGTGGTTTATTGGAGATAGGAGTCTCACGGTCTTTCCTTCCCTGGGGTGGCTTTGAACCACGATCTTCAGATCTCAGCCTCCTGAGTAGCTAGGATTACAGGCGTGAGCCACCAGCGCCTGGCTTAGAATTTATATCTTTAATTGCTGTATATATAAGAGGAGGAAGGAATTTTTAAAAAATCATAGGCTTACAATGCTATCTTGACTAGAAGTTTTGGATAATTTTCTAGTTTATGCTGTTTAAATGGTTGATTTGAATGCAACACTTACTCATTGTATGACATTTGGGAGTTTGAAAAGAGCGTTAAGACAAAAAGTTCATACTTGGAGCAATCACTGACAGTATTTTGGAATATTATCTTCCTGTCTTTCATTTATTAGTGCTTCTTTCCTTTTTTCCTCCTTCCTCCCTCCCTCTCTTTCTTTCTTACTCTATTTCTCTATATTCCTCCCTCCCTCCCTCCCTCCCTCCTTGCCTCCCTCCCTCCCTTCCTTCCTTCCTTCCTTCCTTCCTTCCTTCCTTCCTTCCATCCTAATGCATCTTTCCTTTTTTGACTTAACAGAAGGGACACAGCATATATATATATATATATATATATATGTATATGTATATATATATAATGTATATAAATGTTTCTATTTAAATACATTTCCTCAGGGAGAGAAAGTTTTATATGTATTTTTGGAAGGCAGACATAAAGCATAATGGATGGTTCTTCTTAGTCTTCTTAATCTATGTATGGAAATCCTGGAAGTTTAGATGACTTGAGCAGTTTGACTTCTATGTTTCACCCTGTATAACTAAAGCTCAAGAATGTTGTTTCAGAATGTGTCTTAGTGTGTGCCTGTCACTCTCCATGTGATCCTCTTAGTGTACTTCAGTTTCTAAGAGAATCTGATTGAATATAATTCCCTTTTAGAAAAATTCACTCTAATGTTTGAGACAGAAAGACATTTAAAGCACAATACAGCTTTTCAGAGCCAGAGATTTATACCTTTAAAGAGAAATATAAATCAAGAGAAATTTTGATTTGTAAGTTTTGGTTTATCTTTCCAACTATGAAAAACATCACCTTAATCCCCTTTTCCCTCCTAAATCAAACATTCTTGAACTTATATAGTCAAATTAGAATTCCTTTTAGTGGATGAGTCAAACTTACTGAAAGAAAAGAAGGATATTAGGTATCAGAAAAAAGATTATATTTTCAGTAAAGATAGTCAGATGTTATTCTGTTTGAAAGATTGTCTCCAATGCTCTGAGTGGTCAGAATATATAGCAGACTTTTCCTTCAGCTGGAGCTTGCTTCTGTCAAAGACATTTCATTAACTTGTCCCTGTAAGAGACTAGTTCACAAGTCTTTTCTGTTGACACGTTTTTCTCTTGTCCTGGGAATGTGGGTGTCAGCCATCTGCTGAGCTGATGTAGGAGAGATTTGATAGTTTCATCAGCTTAATGCTTTGGGGACAAATTTTATTGTTTACAATTATAGCCCAAATAATGAACTTAAGTAATTAGTTGAAAGCAGGATTATGATTTAAAGACTATAAAGCAGTTGTTCTGGCTTATCTTATTTGTATAAAAACTCTTGCCAAGTGATTATTTTCTTATTACAACCTGAACACTGGGAAGGTTGAACATGATTCTTTATTGCTCTCTTCATTACTCTTTATTGGTTCTGTTGATTCAAACAAAATCCTAGAAAGAGCATGTAGGTGTTGAGCTGTTCTTTGTCTCTTATCTTGGCCGTGCTTCTTGAGCATCTTTACTGTGTCTCATTGAAATAAATGGATATCAACAATTATGCTTTAGAAAGCCTGCCCCTTTGGACATGTGTGTGCCTTGCTGGCATTACCACATGGGAAGGCCGAATCTGAGATGGAACTCACGTTTTAGGGAAAAATCTGTGGTCACACACAGACCTTTTGTAACTCTTTCTGGAGTTCCCTTTCTACGCCTTCTAAATCCCCTTAGGCTTTTGGTTAGTATATGCTGTTCATTTTTTTCCTCCCCTGGAAAATTCAGTGCTGGAGCCTGGTGACAGATCTGATTCCATATAATTGATGATGAGTATAAATTTCAGAGTTGCTTCTGTTCTTTGTAGTTTGGGACGGGATGTAAGGTCATATCGGGGAGCCCCAGCCACTAAGACTAAGAGGCTTTTGTGTTTTCTTAAGGTTTCAGGAAGTCTCAGCAGTTTGCTTAGTGTAGCACAAAATTAGATTGTTTTCTCTAGGACTAAGACATCCATGTGTTCATTTTTTCCTAAGTCACTGAGCGCCGTCCCAGGTTTTGATAATAATGGAAAGCCCCATGAGGAGTTGAGTGGCTGTACCTTTACGTCCGTGACATTTTAACTAGGTCTGGCCCAATTAACCTCCAACCTTTTTCAAGTTCATCAGGAAATAGACTTTAGTAGTCACTGCCTAATGGTAGGTTTGTGGTTGTAATTGCACATTACCCAAACTAAGTCTAGTAACAGGAAACCTGTGAGAACTCATCCAGAGGAACAGAAACAAATCTTTGACTTACCTGTGATTTTATTGGGATTTACCTCTTGACTCTATTTCCCTTTCAGTCAATAAAAAACTAGGAAGGCTCGTTAAACCTTTTAGAAGGCATTGTTGGTAGCCACTGTGTGGGCTTTCTATTCTATTTCTTCAGGGGACTGTTCTGAGCCTGTGTGATTGTGGGGAGCCCTTTGCAAGAAGCCTACAAAAATCATGGTGCATGTAGTCTGCTCTGATTAGAATGTGTGAACGCAGTGACTACTTTCTAAATGGTATTCTAAAGCTTACTTTATCCATGACGATGGAGCAGATCTGGTCTTGATAGGGCAATGATGGATATAGAACAGCACTCAGACAAAAGCAAAGAAGTAAAAATGCCACTTGCACTAAAAAGGAGGAAGAGCAATGTAGGCTGCCTCATCTGAGAAGTTTTGCATTGTCCCTTTAGGGTATGTTTCTGTCCATGCTCTGCAATCAACCAAGAACCCAAGGCCATTAATTTGATCCCTTTCCTTTTAATTTCAAGAATGGCAGTAATTCAGTAGAGCTAGCCACTCTGTTTACCCAGAATGTTTAGGTCAGATGTAAAGTGATAGCTATAGCTGTGTGTGTGTGTGTGTGTGTGTGTGTGTGTGTGTGTGTGTGTGTGTGTGTGTGTGTGTGTGTGTGTGTGTGTGTGTGTGCTGGTACTGGTGCTTGAACTCAGAGTCTTGCATTCTTTCTTAGCTTTTTTGCTCAAGGTTGGTGTTTTACCACTTGAGCCATAATCCTTGAATTTTTGCCTCCTAAGTAGTCAGAATTATAAGTGTAAGCCATGGCACCTGGCAATAATAGTTCTGTTGTTGTTGTTTGTTTTGTGCTGGTATTGGGGCTTGAACTCAGGGCTTGGGCACTGTCCCTTCGCTTTTATGCTCAGGGCTAGCACTCTACCACTGAAGCCACAGCTCTACTTTTGGTATTTTGGTTTATTGGAGATAAGACTTTCATGGACGTTCCTTCTCAAGCTGGCTTTGAATGTTGATCCTTCAAATACAGCTAGGATCATAGGCACAAACCACTAGCAGCCAGAAATAATAGCTTTTAATATAGAACTTTATAAATATATTAAAAAAGAAAAGGGTATAATGTTTAAAATCCAAGGCTGATTTGGATCATTTTGGTTTGAATCCTTTTAGCAGGTTTTTTCCTGTTTACTAAATGTATGCTTTTGGGCATGTTGTCTGTCACACACACACACACACACACACACACACACACACACACACACACACACACACACACACACACACACACACACACACACACACACACACACACACACACACACACACACACACACACACACACACACACACACACACACACAGAGCTCAATGTGGCCTAGAAACTGTGATCTACTTGTCTTAGTCTCCTAAATTCTGAGATTATAGGCATACATCACCATGCCTGGTTGCTTTATTTCTCTTAAATTAATTCTAAGCTATAGAAGATGGATACCATGTGGACAGTTACTTTCCGTTGATGATGGAGAGGGTGGCACTGTCAATATAGATGGGGTATTGATAAAAATACTGAGAAGTAGGAGCAGCCATTTGTCTGCTGAGGGTCACAGGATTTATGTTATCTCTCTAGACTCAATGATTCTTTTCTGCAACCTGTTTAAACTCAGACCCAGCACAGAACTGGACAATGGGAATAGCCTTTCCTCTTTCCTTCAAACTCCTGGGGCTTTCTTGACTGGAAGCTAAAATCCAGACAAGTGAGTCTGGTGCAACCTGGCAGGGCTAGCTGCTTCCTTCCTCCAAAAGCCAGTAGGCCGTCCTTATGTCTCTACATCATTATTCTCCTTTCCCCTTGGCCCAGAACGAATTCAGGTCACATTCCTGGACAGCTCTCACTCTCAGCTGGCTGTCTACTGAGGTGTCCTTGATAAGAAGACTCTGAGCTGATAAGGCCTAATACCTTCAATTGGTATTTTAAAAGACCAGGAAGCCTTCAAGAGCTAAAGAAATAGTGAAGTAATGACAGACCTCAAGTGTGTGTGTGTGTGGTGTGTGTGTGTGTGTGTGTGTGTGTGTGTGTGTTGGGGATATACTGCTAATTGGGGGTCAGGGCCTGTTGCTGTCATTAGAACAGCTGGCAAAAGCTGTACCATCAAAGTCTCAATGAAATAGCTGCTTCCATGTGAAACAAGCAGATTCCACTTAGGAACTAATTGAAATCATGGTTTTCTATTCTAGAATTAATACATTTATCTCTGAGCCTTGAAAGCCTCAGGACAAATATAATAAAAATACAATTAAGCAGAGTGTGGGTGATGCATGCCCGTAATCCTAGCTACACAGAAGGCTGAAATCTGAGGATTGTGGCTTGAAGCCAGACCAGGCAAGAAAGTCTATGTGACTCTTATCTCCAGCTAACCAGCAAAAAGCCAGAAATGAAGCTGTGACTCAAGTAGTAGATGTCAGCTTTGAACAAAAAACAAGGGTAGTGCCCCTACCTGATTTCAAGTGGAAGTAGTCTCTCTCTCTCTCTCTCTCTCTCTCTCTCTCTCACACACACACACACACACACACACACACACACACACACTCACACCCCAAGAAATTAAGCAACTGTTAAAATATTTAGATGCCATGTTGCCTGCGATTAAGATGGTAGTCACAAAAAATAAAAATGAAACAGCCAGGCCCAAAGAAACATAGGTCCCATGGTTTCCCTTATTTGCAATATCTAGTATATGTATGAGTCAAGCGGAAAAGGTCAGATAATGTGATGTCAGGAAAATGAACCCTTAGATATGTATTTTAATGTTTTTTTCTTTCATGCATGTGTTTCTAACGCATTTATAAGATTATCTCTTTGTTGCTTTGTATGTCCCTCCCCCACAGTATAACCCCTGCTTTCACTATATTTGATGTCAGTATAACTTGTGGAGGAGATGGGGAAAAACCAGTTGTTTAAGGATACAGGTGGACCTGTTGCAACAATGAGAAGTACAAGTTGTCATGTCCAAAACGAGCTTTACAATGTCGGTGCGGGGGGGGGGGGGGGGGAGGGGGAAGGAGAAGGATTGGGATTGGGGGGGAGGGGGGAGGCTGGGAAGGGATGTGAAGGGTAAACAAAGGAGGAGGCTGCAATGCTTGGTAAGAAATGTACGCATTATCCTGCCCATGTAATTGTAACCCCTCTGTACAGTATGTTCACAAATAAAATAAAATTAAATTTAAAAAATGAAACAATTAAAATAGTCCTTAACAATAAATACTTGCCAATGATTTTTAAATTGAAGATGCCCAAGTAAAGAGACTAGTAAATGTAAGAAAGCAAAAAACTCACAGCACTTCCTGGTTGGAATTCCATTTTCTTTCTTTCTTTCCTACTGTGTACGTGACAAATTGGACCACAGTTAAACCAATGCTCAAGAGATTTGAAATCTAATAGGGCTCCCATACAAGTTGGGGGTGTAGCAGGAAGACCCCCTACTCAGGCAGGCGAGCCCACCTAGTCATCCGGAGTGACAGAGCCCACCACAACAAAGTTGTTAACAAAGAAGCAACTTTATTGAGAAGGTTCCTGCACTGACAGGCCAGGGCCTCAGCACAGGCTCAGTCACTGATACTGTGACCCCAAGTGGCCCACATACTTTGCTTTTTAAAGGCAAAATCCATGAGGTTCAGTCTGGTCATGTGCAGGTGACCAATGGGATAGTAACACACACAAAGGATTGTACAGTCATACCAGACCACACACAGGTGGCCAATGAGGTTACAGTTTGTCTATAATAGCTGTTTAAACCAGCCTATCACCTTGGTTTAAAATGGGTAAGGTGAGGTCTACCTTTTGGTGGGTAAAAGGCGGAGTTTACCATAAGCCTGTGCAAAAGACAGGGTTAACCGTTAGCAAGTGGTGTCCCCAGTTGGAGCCAGATTACAACCTATCTGTTTTTTCAGTCAGTCTTTAACTCAACAATCAAGGGTGGGTTAGGCTGTTAAGGGGATGGGGAACCAGATGCGTTTTTTTTTTCCTTCCAGGAACTAGGTCCATCAAGTCTAAAATCCCTAAAACAAAGGCAAAGCTCAAAATGGAATCATACCAGCCTGGGCCCCATCTCAGGGTCCACTTCAGGAGGAAACAAAAAACTACCCCAGGAACTCTCTTACAACGGATTTGCGGACCTTCATTATTGAATGTCAGGCAAGGACTTGTTGATTCCAGTGTGGCCAAAGGTAGCTGAGAATATAATCTCATGAGTATGTACCACATTGCCTTTTAAATATTTATAACTATCTTAAGAGTGCTGCTAATTGTATTTTAAATTTTTTATTGTTATTATAAAGGTGTTGTACAGAGAGGTTGCAGATACCTAAGTCAGGTAAAGAGTATATTTCTTTTTGGACAATGTCACCCCTTCCCTCACACTCCCTCTCATATAAATAACATTTCAAAAGACTTTTTTTATTTCCAGAAGTCTGAGATTCACAGCCAAATTGAGAGGGAAGGTATGAAGATTTCCCAAATACATTTCCTTTCCTCACACCTGCACAGTTCTTCCATCTCCAGTGTCAGCATCTCCAACTAGAGTAAGATGTGCATTGTAACTGATGAACTCACATGGACACATAATAATCACCCAATGGCCATAGTTTACATGGGGATTGACTTTTGGTATTGCATATTCTATAGGTTCTCACAATGTGTCTACCATTACAGTATCACACAGAGAGTATTTTCACTACCCTGAAGATCCTCTTGCTCTTCCTATCCATTCTTTTGGGCCCCCTCAATTATGGGACTCAACTAACCCTCTAACTCTCTTCATACATTTGCCATGTGTAGATTGTCATAGAGTTGACATCATACAGTGGGCAGCTTTTCCAGATTGACTTATTAGCAGTATATAATTCAGTTTCCTCATGTCTTTTTATGGATTGACATCTCATTTCTTTTGATGAGCAAATAATCTATGGTCTGGGTTCCTGCTCTAGTTTGCATGTTTCTTTAATTTTTATTTTTACCATAAAATATGCTACTATAAAGGTGATGTACAGAGGGTTACATAAATCAGGCAAAGAGAACGTTTCTTTTTGGACAATGTCACCTCCCTTGCCCTCTCTCAGTTTTCCCCTTCCATCCCTACATACAATTTGTATAGTTCATTGTCAGCATAGTGTTTAGTGAGTGTCACTGCTGCATTTGTTCCCCCTGTCCCTCCATTTCTGTGCCACTCTTGCCCTCCCAAAGGTACATAAATGAACAAACGACACAAAAGGAAAGAAAACAAAAACAGCAACAAAGAAAGAAAAACCTCTCATTATCATTTACTAGAGTTCATTTCAATATATATTATTTTGTATGATCAGAAGTACATAGGCATCATGCTTCTGTGTTTTTAGTTTGCACCTCAACTGTTCCCCAAACCCACTTGTTCCTCAGGGGCTAGTAAGAGGTGGTAGAAACTCTAGGAGGCAGGACTCAGTGGGAATTTTAGGGTTTTGGAAGTGTGTCTTTAGAGGGGGTTGTGGTATACTAGTTCCATCCTGTTCCCTTCTTTGCTTCCTTGCCATAAGATGAATGTGTTTTTTATATTTATATATCCACCAGGATAGAGTACCACCAGGATAGAGGCCCCAAAGCAACTCATATTCCTAGAGAAAAGAGTACAGAGGTTTTCCTGACCATCAAGCATGCTCATGTCCAGATGAGCCTTCCTTCCAGTGGGCCTCATGTGTCCAGCCACATCTACATCCCTGGAAGAAGTATATAGTAGAGTATTTGTAATAACAAAGGAGTGGGGGGGGGGAAGGGATGGAAACTAGGCATTGTGCCTCTTCTTATAATTCCAGCATTCAGGAGGCTGAGACAAGAGAACATGAGTTCAAGGCCAGCCTGAGCTACACAGAGAGAATCTGATTCCAAAAATGAGTAAGTAGAAGAGGAGGAAGAGAGAAGAAGAAAAAGAAGAGATTAGGTTTCAAATGACAGCCACTGTCATATATATAAGCTGATATATTTTCTCTGGGAGGCCTTCATTCATGCCTCCCACCCTAGTCCCGCCTCACAACCACTATGCTGAGGGATTAGGTGGTCTTGCTCTGTGCTTCCATAGGGTGTCTTGAACTTCTCTTTTATGGTCAGTACTTGTTTTATTATGTGACAATTACAAGATAGGGAATGTGCTTCACGACCGTAGAGACAGTAGGATCTTGTTCGCCGTTGGAAAGCAATTCTGATACATTATAAACTAATGTTTATTGAATACATGAATGATTGAATTGTCACAATTGAATGCACATTTTAGTTTTTTGTTCTTAGAGTTCCTGATTCTTCTTGTTTCCTTATTATGGCTCTAAGTCTGATTTCTCACCCATTAGTCCCTCTTTGGGTTTATGCAGGTTGAACTCAGTTTCCTCTTCCAGGTGTTAGAAGTTCTCCTGGTCCTGCCTTCTACTGGGTGCCTCATTTAAGCCCCACTTTTACATTCCATCTACTCATGTTTCAGTTCTTTCTTTCTTTTTAATATTCTTATTGGTATTATTAAGTAATTGTACAAAGGGGTTACAGTTCCATAAGCTAGTACAATGAGGGCAATCCTTTTTGGATAAGATCACCCTTTGGTTCTCCTCCATTTTCTCCCTCCTGTCCTTATCCATAAGTTATATAGTTCACTTCTTACATAGTGTACATTGAATTCAATCACTGTATTTGCTCACCCTTCCTGTGCCCTTCTTTGCCCTCCTCTCAAACAATGGAAACAATGGAAACAATGTTTCCATTTTCTGGTATTCATTTTGACAATCATATTTTACTTCTTGATCAGATTCCTCTGTATAAATCCTTGAAAATTTTTCATTAAACTTCCCCTCTGAAAAACTCCATGCCTCTGGAATTTTCCTGAACTTGTAGCCCTTTACTTACTCAGTGCTAATGTTCGATATGAGAAATGTGTTTTGGGGAGAGAGGTCTTGCTGTGGCTGCTTCCCACAGAATTCACTTTCATTAATTAGAGGTGGAGTCACAAGTCTGATAAGGAAGATGACATAATTCTCTTTTCTGTCATAGTTAGTGGGCATTGTGAAGGTGGGAGTTATGAAATCATTTTGTGATACTGGCATCCTTAACCTTCTTTGGAGGTCAGCCCTTACAAGGAACATCCTCATGGGTTCCCGAGGAACTTCTGCATCTGTCCTGAGCAGAGGGAGAGGAGACATTTGTGTGTGGGGATTTGGGTATCTGATCCTTTGTTGAGAAGTCAGATATAAATGTAAATGTCTTATACAGAAGTAATAGTATGAAAAAAAAACACCCATTAATATCTAGCCGTAGACTTGTTTTCAAAATTAGACTTGGGAAATTAGCCTTAGATCTAAGCATAAGTCTTGTCAGAAAGGAGATGGTCATGGGAGACCTGTAGCTTGGTAGGGGGGCTCCAAGGAGCTATGAGAGCTGAAGAGGACAACAAAAGGAAGAGGAGCAAGTGGGCAGAGAAGTAGAAAGACCACTAGAAATAAATATATCATCTTTCTAAAATACATGCTTGCTAGGCACCAGTGGCTCACGCCTGTAATCCTAGCTACTCAGGAGACTGAGATCTGAGGATCATGGCTCAGAGGCAATTGGGGAGGAAAGTCCATGAGATTCTTGTCTTCAATTAACCACCAAAAAGCTGCAAGTGGCACTGTGGCTCAAGTGGTAGAATGCTAGTCTGAGTTAAAAAAAAAAATCTCACAGACAGCAAGTACACAGGTCCTGAGTTCAAGCCCCAGGACCAGCACTAAGACCCTAAACCCAAAAGATCCAACTCACTCTCTCTGTCTGTCTTTCTCTATATGCGTGTGTGTGTGTGTGTGTGTGTGTGTGTGTGTGTGTGTGTGTGTGTATATTTAAAAAAAACCCTGTGTACAAACATTATATAGTTTGGGATTGTAACCTGCTTTTCTGATCCTGGTGGGAGAATTAAGGCATCTGATGTACAGGGATACTTTATTTTGTACAAGAGTCAAAACCTTCTCAATAAAAGCTAATTCTTAAAAATTGCTTTAGGAGTTGTAGCTATTTAAAGAAGCAAGTGAATTGAATTTTGATCAAGTATAGTCTTTTTTTGTACTGTTGTTATGTGGATAATCACATCACTATATCTGGTCTGTAAATCTGTAAATTTTGATCACCTAGAATCTGGGTTTTCTGAAGGCACCTGCCACCTGCCTGAGGTTCCTTCAGAGCCTTGTGAATGGGCTGTGCTCAGGTAGTACATGTTCAATCTATCCAGGTCAGAGTAAGCTGAACAGCTCTGGAGTTTCTCACATAATCTAAGTGAACTGCTGCCTGACCCAACAGGGAAGTGCCTTCGGCAGAATAAATAATTCCTCTCTAAATCTGTCTGAATAAACATTTGTACAGTGGCTGATCAAGGCACTGTGTAGTAAGTACCATGTCCGGCACTGACAATGTACAATAACCTCTCCAGGAAGATTCTTCTGGAGACCCTTGGGTTTGTTTTTTTTTCCCCTTCTAGTTCCCATGATGGCATTAGCAGGAAGTGTTGTTGGTATTTGTATCCATTCATGTTTATTTATGAGGATGCTCTCAGCATTAGGGTAACAGCAGGTCTGGCAGAAGGAGAGAAACTTTTCTGTTGAAGATACACCGCAGATGCCTAGACTTGAAAGAATGCCTTTGATTCTTTCTTTTGACTCCACATCGCCAGGCAAGAAGGTTTTTGGGAAAACAATAACTTGCAGAACATGGATAAAGTTAATCCTTAACTTGAGACCATTAAAGCCAGGAAATGGAGGTGAATTTTACGGTCTTGTTGGGAGTTACTCTGTATTCATACTTGTAATTACTTCCTTCCCTTTCCTTCCTCTCCTTTCTCAAACTGTTGGTGACAGTAGGGGAAGAATTGTGAACACAGTTTAGTATTATGATTCTAAATTCTTCTTACCATAACTTTGCCACATGGTTTCCTTGGGGGTTGAATTCAAATCACTTTTTCTTTGAAAAGTTTGCTTTTCTTGTTGTAAACTTCCTTCCTCCCATCTCCTGTCTAGTTCCTTTACTCTTCCAGGTGTATTTAAATCTGAAAATCTCCCTCTCAAAGGCAGCTGACATGAATAGCGGGATAGCTTCCACACTGAGAAAATCCTGAGCCTCCACCAAACCACTAATCACCATTCCCAGGCAAGAGAACAATGATTCAGCGTTCATTACAAAATGACTCATGAGCAACTACGGCCATTTGCAGGGAAAAAAGACAATTATCAATTTCATGCACCCATATGTAATCGTGACTACTCGCAGGGACTTAACAATGACCAATTACCCATTCCCTGATTAATTAAGGGCTTAATCTTCCCACCCATATAATGTGAACAATAGCTCACTGTTCCTAGCTGCCTATTACGTTTCTCTGGGATAAAGATTAAAGTGAGTGGTAATGCAAACCCAGGTCGATCACTCTAAATTTTCTTTTGCTTCTACAGGCAAAGACAGTGGGCCCAGTTCAGTATTAATAGGTTCTCACATTTGCTGTAAGCTGGCTTCTGCACAAAGCTAACATTTTATGCATCTAGTCTCTTGCCTCAGAATCATTACTCTTTTTAACTTAAAAAAATTATATATACACACACACATACATATATATACACACACACACACACACACACACACACACACACACACACACACACACACACACACATATATATATATATACGTATATATTGTGCCAGTCCTCTAGTTTGAGCTTAGGTTGTGGGCACTGTCCCTGAGCTTTTTTGCTCAAGGCTAGCACTCTACTACTTGAGCCACAGCACCACTTCTGGCTTTTTTTGGTGTTTAATTGGAGATAAGAATCTAATGGGCTTTCTTGTACAGGCTGGCTTTGAACCATGCTCCTTAGGTCTGAGCCTCTTGAGCAGCTAGGATTATAGATGTGTGAGCCACCAGTGCCCAGCATTTTTAAAAATTTTAAGTAGTTGTACACAGGAGTTTCAATTCATTAAGTTAAACTAAGAGTACAATGCATCTTGGTGAATTTTGTCCCTTATACCATTTTCCCTCATCTTTCCCAATCCCATTCATGCTCTTAAATTACATAGTTCCATTTTCACATATGTACAATAATTATAATGACTATATTTGCTGGTCCTTCTGGTATATGTGTGTATACATATGTATATACATATATGTATATATATTATTCATCTATCAAGAAAAATAATATATCATTTGTAGGAAATGTTAAGTGAAGTAAGTCAGGCTCAGAGAGGGAAACAGAGCATGTTTTCGCTCAGATTGGAAGTTAGATCTAAAATACAAACATACATGAAAACATATACAAGGTTATATAGTTATAAATAAACAAATTGACTAAAGGATGGTATACTCAGGATTCCAATGGTGTAATTCCTTTGAATAACTAATGAACAATTTAACAAAGTGAGTACCATCATTCATTTTCTGATCCTTACAAATAGTGAATAAGGCAGAATGCTGAGAAGAGACTTCTGTCCTAACGTTGTTGGTACCTACCTATTGAGTCATCACCCTGATGCCTGTGCAGAGCAGCTTTTTTATCTCTTACAATCTTCCTGACGTTGAGCCTGTGGCTAAGTAGCTTGTTGCTTTCTTTCTCTTTGATTATCATTTGCAGATTGTCCCCCACTCTTCTGTCCTCTTTTACAGAACTCTTGGGTCTGAATGTCTTATAGAACTAAATCTTCTTCTGCTCGCTCTTGTTGTAGTCCTCTGTTACCCCAGACTCACTTCTACAGGCTCATGTTTGTCTTTCCAACCCACTATTATTATTCTTGGCTAACTATCCAGATCTGCCTGTGATTCTAGCTACTCAGGAGGCTGAGATCTGAGCATCACAGTAAAGTCCCAGGCAGTAAATTCAGTGAGACTCTTATCTCCAATTAATCATTAAAAAGCTGGAAGTGGAGCTGTGGCTCAAGTGGTTGAGCACCAGTCTTGATTGAAAAAGCTAAGGGACAGCAGATAGTCCCTGAGTGCCAGCCCTAGCACTGGCACTAAATGAGTGAATGAATGGATAGATGGATATAAATAAATACCCATGCACACACACATTTTTCTCAGTTTCTTGACTTCTTTTCCAGAGATCTCATTTTAGGTACCTCTTCAGTCCTTTGTTCCACAGTCACACTGAATAAAGAAGTCCAAGTTTCACTCTGTCAACTTTAAACACCCTGGCCTTTTGCTGTGGTCCCTTCCTTGCTGCTCACTCTCATCAATGTCAGCAGCACTGTGACCCAACAGCTCCTTTACCTTCTTGTTTTTCTGGCAGCCCTCATCCTTCTGGTGCCTTCCTTCCCCTACCTACTCTGCTGGGATTCTAGCTTCATCCTTGTAGCCATGCTCTTTCCATTTGTCTTCTTGCTTCTTCTCATCGGAAACCCAGTCACTGGTGAAATGTAGTTTCTACCTCCTCCTAGCCCACATTAGATAGCTAAGATTGGTCAAGAAAAGACAGGCTGGCTGGGCCTGTTTGGTTCATGACCATGAGTCTGCAGTATACCTTGCATGCCTATGGGAATCATACTACATTTCTCTCTTTAAATATGTTGTTGTTATAATTGCTATTTTGTAGTGCTGAATTCAGGGGCTCAAATTTGGTAGGCAAGTGCTCTCTACCTCTTGAGCCATGCCCCCAGTTCTTTTGCTTTTAGTTTGTTTTCCAGATATTGTTTTGCTCTTTTCCCTATGCCAGTGTCAGGATCACAATTCTCTTACTTCTGTAAATACTATAATTGCACAAGATCCTCCTACCACTGCCTCCTGAGCAACTATGATTACAGGCATGTGCCAGTACATTTAGTCTTTAAAAAAAACAACTGGCATAGTAATTGTATATCCTATGGAATACAATGCAGAATCTAGTGTGTAATTGGACTCCATTTCTCAGCTTCACACACTCCTTCTGGCCTTGCCTATGGCTCTTTTACCCCCTTTGTGGCTCAGCTCTTCCCTGAACTAGTAATATTACATCCTATATCACTGAGAAAGCAAGGTGACCAGAAGAAAGCTTCCTTATGCTCTCCTTGCCTCCTCTGCCACCCACCTGCACCTGTGCCAGAACAGCTGTCTTTCCTCCTCTTGTGAACAGATTCCAGAGGCAGAGGTAGCAGGATGCCTCAAAAGGCAGGTAGACCAAAGGGTAAGACTTGATGAGCAATGCCCTGACAAAGGCAGCCATGCGGCAGAGACGGTGCGCATCCTAACATGTCCATCCCCTCTAAAGGGTGACCCTTTCTATTTATCCAAGCCTTACTTAGGGAGTTAGAGACTGGATATTCAACAAAATGAACATCAGGAGACTAGTACTTGAAAGGTGTGTGTGAGGGAGATTAAGGGCAGCCAGGAATGAAAAGAGGAAGGTGAGGTGGAGAATGCAGTCAAAACATTCCATGCATATCCAATGAAATAATGAAAGTTGAAGGGAGGCTTGGAGGGGTGGGGGAGATTGATGAAAGGAAAGATGTTGATCCAGTAGGATGAATTGCATTCATAAACTGATTAGTTGCGTGGTAACATCTTTGTACAACTACATAAAGATAAGGAAAACAATTTTTTCTAAGAGACTGCACATTTACTCAGAGATGAAGTTGCCTAGAAAATTTAAACCACTGCTTCTAAGAAACTGATTTTTTTTCTTGTGCCTATCCTGGGGCTTGAACTCAGGGCCTGACTACTTGTACTTTTTTTTTTTTCTTTTTGCACAGGGCTAGTGCTTTACCATTTACAGCCACAGCTTCACTTTCAGCATTTTGGTGGCTAATTAGAGATAAGAGCCTCACAGACTTACCTGCTTGGGCTGGCATGAACTGTGATCCTGAGATCTCAGTATCCTGAGTAGCTAGGATTATAGGCCTGAGCCACTGGTGCCCAGCTCTGAATTTTTTTTAGAATAACCTCACTGTGTAGCACAGGCTGGTTTTCAACTTACAACCTTCCTGGCTTGATGCTCCTGAATACTGGAATTATACAGGTGTGTTCTACCACATCTGGTCAGGATTTGAATCTTGAGTGGATCTCTATTAAGAAAATTTCCGCCTGCTCCAAGGAGACCTAGGGTTTCTTCTATTCCATCCTGTAATGTTTTCAGGGTGTCTGCTTTGACTCCAAAGTCTTTGATCCATTTGGAGTTGATTCTGGTGCAGGGTGATATAGAAGGATCTAGCTTTAGTTTTCTACAAATGATTAACCAATTTTGCCAGCACCATTTACTGAAGAGGCTGTCTTTCTTCCATTCTGTTTTTTAAGCTTCCTTATCGAAGATTAGGTGGCTATAGGTCTGTGGGTTCATTTCTGGGTTTTCAATTTAATTCCATTGGTCCTGAGGTCTCTTCTTGTGCCAGTACCAACCCCAAGATAAGGACACAAGTGGTTTTTTTTCTTTCTTGCCATGTGATTTTTTTTTTTTTGTATATCCCTCCCCCACAGTATAACCCCTGTTTTCACTGTATTTGATGTTGGTATAATTTGGGGAGGGGAAGGGAAAAAACGAATTGTTGAAATAGGGATGCAGGTTCATCCATTGCAACAATGATATATACAAGACGCCATGTGGAAAAACGAACTTTACAATTTAGGTGAGGGGTGGGGGGGTGGGGTGGGGGAGTAGTGTATTTGTGGAGATGGGAGGGAAGGGACGGTAGGGGAAAAACAAAGGAGGAGGCAACAATGCTTGATAAGAAATGTACTCATTACCTTGCTCATGTAATTGTAACCCCTCTGCACAGTATTCTCACAATAAAAAACTTATTTTTAAAAAAATCTTGAGTGGATTAGAGACAAAGCACAAACAATAAGAGACTGCACTACTTCTGATTAGAAAGTTTTTCCCCTACCAGTGCAGGTAGAAGCCATAAATTAGAGAAAAAAATGAGGGGTCTGCACAATCCCAGCACCTGGAGTAATAATGAGTCTGATATCTGCTTCTTCTCATCATCCTCTCTGTGTGGACCTCAGGACCCCTTTTTAACTCCTACTCAGTTCATTGTGATATGTAGTCTCCCTCTGTTCTAATTCATCTTGCATGATACTGTCAAAGGGCAAATGCAAATGTATGGCTTGTTGGTCTATGCAAGCTGCTGAAACAAAATGCCATAGACCTGGTAGCTCGGAAACAGCAGCTGTTCAAAATCAAAGTGCCTGCTTCCTGTTCCATGGGGCCTTCAGGGTCCTTACAAGGTGAAAAGGACCAACCAGCGCACTGCAATCTCTTTTATAAGGATGGTTGCCTCATTCATCAAGGCTCTGTTTCCATGATCAGACCAACTTCCTTCTAAATTTTTAACATGTGAATTTTGTGGTTCATAGCATTCAGACCATAGCATTGTTCATTTGCTGACAGTGCAGCAAAATCTCCTCTTTTTGTTTAGGGTCAAATTCCAGATAGCAAGTAGTCACCCTGTTTGTCTAGCCTGTGACTCTGACCTTTTGCTACTCCATTTCCCGTATCTGGGAGCACACGTTTCAGTCTCTGAGCAATGTTCAAGCCTTCAATATTTTGTCCCTGTTCCTTTTGCCTATGGTTATTGGAATAACTTATCTCACCCTGTCTGCCCAGTGAACTACTATTTGTACCTCAGAGTTAATCTGGTGGGTTACGCTAGCAGTTAAGTTCCCATTAATAGCCTGGATGAAATTTACCAGCTTTTTTTTTTTTTTTTTTTTTTTGGCCCTTGTGATACCTTATACACTCACTTCTAGGACAATAATTACAATGACTTATCAGAGTCCTTATTTATATATCTTACTTCCTTTGTCCCCTGAAGGCAGGCATTAGTGCTGATTTATTAGGAACAAGAATAAGTATCTGCACATAGTGCATGCTCAATGTGTACTTATGGAAAGAAAAATAATCAATGATTTAGTTGCCTTTAGCTAGGTCTTGGGCTTAGTTACTGAAAAGATACTGAATATAACAAATTATAAAAAGTGCTCTTGGCAATCCAACGATGATAGTAACAGAAATGTCATTTTAAATGTCACCTACTTAATCTAACTCCCTCAAATTAGTAGAACTTTGTGCATAGATTACTTTTCCATTCTCATTTTTTAATTTGTAATTTTTGACAGTCCTGGAATTTTCAATTTAGGGCCTTATTCTCTTAGTTAAGCTACTCATCCAGCCCCTTCTTCTTCTTCTTCTTCCTCTTCTTCTTCTTCTTCCTCTTCTTCTTCTTCTTCTTCTTCTTCTTCTTCTTCTTCTTCTTCTTCTTCTTCTTCTTCTTCTTCTTCTTCTTCTTCTTCTTCTTCTTCTTCTTCTCCTCCTCCTCCTCCTCCTCCTCCTCCTCCTCCTCCTCCTCCTCCTCCTCCTCCTCCTCCTCCTCCTCCTCCTCCTCCTCCTCTTCCTCCTCCTCCTCCTCCTCCTCCTCCTCTTCTTCTTCTTCTTCTTCTTCTTCTTCTTCTTCTTCTTCTTCTTCTTCTTCTTCTTCTTCTTCTTCTTCTTCTTCTTCTTCTTCTTCTTCTTCTCCTTCTCCTCCTTCTCCTCCGCCTCCTTCTCCTCCTCCTCCTCCCCCTCCTCTTCCTCCTCCTCCTCTTTTTCCTCCTCTTTTTTGTGCTAGTATTAGAACTTGAACTCAGAATCTGGTCTCTGTCCCTTAGTTGTTTCTTCTTCTTCTTCTTCTTCTTCTTCTTCTTCTTCTTCTTCTTCTTCTTCTTCTCTTCTTCTTCTTCTTCTTCTTCTTCTTCTTCTTCTTCTTCTTCTTCTTCTTCTTCTTCTTCTTCTTCTTCTTCTTCTTCTTCTTCTTCTTCTTCTTCTTCTTCTTTCCTTCTTCTTCTTCTTCTTCTTCTTCTTCTTCTTCTTCTTCTTCTTCTTCTTCTTCTTCTTCTTCTTCTTCTTCTTCTTCTTCTTCTTCTTCTTTCTTCTTCTTCTTCTTCTTCTTCTTCTTCTTCTCTTCTTCTTCTTCTTCTTCTTCTTCTTCTTCTTCTTCTTCTTCTTCTTCTTCTTCTTCTTCTTCTTCTTCTTCTTCTCCTCCTTCTCCTCCTTCTCCTCCTTCTCCTCCTTCTCCTCCTCCTCCTTCTCCTCCTCCTCCTCCTCCTCCTCTTCCTCCTCCTCCTCTTTTTCCTCCTCTTTTTTGTGCTAGTATTAGAACTTGAACTCAGAATCTGGTCTCTGTCCCTTAGTTGTTTCTTCTTCTTCTTCTTCTTCTTCTTCTTCTCTTCTTCTTCTTCTTCTTCTTCTTCTTCTTCTTCTTCTTCTTCTTCTTCTTCTTCTTCTTCTTCTTCTTCTTCTTCTTCTTCTTCTTCTTCTTCTTCTCCTCCTCCTCCTCCTCCTCCTCCTCCTCCTCCTCCTCCTCCTCCTCCTCCTCCTCCTCCTCCTCCTCCTCCTCCTCCTCCTCCTCCTCCCCCTCCCCCTCCTCCTCCTCCTCCTCCTCCTCCTCCTCCTCCTCCTCCTCCTCCTCCTCCTCCTCTTTCATCTTCTATCTCTCACATATTTTTTGTTGGGGGCCAACCTGAGCCACAATCCCTTTATATATGTCTCCTGTATAGTTGATTACATTGTGATGTGAATCACCAAGCATGGCTTATTTTATTGAGATGGAATCTTGCTAACTTTAGAATGGCTTTGGACTGCAATCCTCTAACCTCTGCCTCCTGAATAGCTTGGATTTACAGGTTTGAGCCACCAGCGTTGGCTTTCCCTTTCATTTTAAAGCAAAACTTTTAGACTAATGAATGCTGATCCATCTTAAAAAGTTGTTCTCAGAAATTTAGAGTCTTTAATCAGTCCTTAGTCAGTTCAATAACCATTGAAAAAAATGGGAAAGTCTTGAATAGCAATGTCTTACAGATAACATCCATAAATGGAGAGAAGGTGAAAAATCATCACTTAGTATCAAAATGTATAGATGGAGATGATTGAAAGCGCTTTTTGTTATGGGAGGCTATAACAGTGACCCCAAGAGTATCTAGCTGTACTTAAGAAGCTGCATTTGGCTTTGCTTTATGCCTTTATTCACTCAGGTTTCTAGATGTTTTTTTCTACCTATTTCATGTAGTGCCATGGCTTAACAGGGAAGGGAAACATCCAAAGATTTAGTAGTTCAGAAAAGACAGTGGACTTTGGTTAAACAGGGAGAATATATATTTTTTTCTCTAAACTGGAATAAAGCTCTTTCCCACTATATTCATCTTGATATCTTATTTGCTTCATTGACTCAAGAATTCTTATACCTATGCTGACGTCTTATAAAAATTGAATCTAGCAGCAGCTATAAATAATTAACTTTATCCTAGCTGGGACTTGCCAATATAAAGATGTTATGAATTCAAAGCTGTAACAGAGATGGTAGAGAAATGATTTATCATTGGTAAGCTTAGTCCCTACTCTCTTCCAGGGCTATGTGTCTACTTGGCTGGCATGTTGCGGGGTCCTGGGATCATTTGTGACCACAAAATCCCTTAGCAGGTGTCAGAGAGACACAGGAGGCCAGAGAAACAATTGCAATGATCTGTGGGCATTAAGGTCTGGTGAAATTTTCTTAACTAATTCCAGGTTACATTTGGGGAAGGCCCTACATGATGTGAGTGAACTGGTCTGTTCTGCATTGGTGTAGTGCTATGTTTACACCTATAGAGACAATGGGTAGGACTCAGGAGTGTGGCTCCTGCTTGAAATAGCAGATAATCTGTGTCTGTCCCACTTCAGAAACATAGCCATTCATCATGACAAGTTTGCTTCCAAATGGGAATGGGGTCAACCTCTAACTCTTCAATTCTTTTTTTCCCCCTAACTCTTCAATTCTATGAGTGCTCAATTAGGTATCTTGGCAGGACAGAAGTTCCTAGTGAGATCTGTGAACTCTGATAAATTTCATTACTGATTCCAATGAAGATCCATAGAAAGGGCTCTTTCTAAAAGTAACAACCAAGTGGATAACAATAGCCTTGAGAATGAAATTATTACCAGAGGGAGGAAGACTGTGTGGTCATTTTTCTCAAAAATGACAAAGGGGCTTGGGTGCGTTACATGTGAGCCATGAAACGTGTTGCTTATCAACTTTAAAATGACCAAGATGGGGTGGAGTGCCTGTAATGTGAACTACTTAGAAGGCTAAGATCTGAGGGCTGAAAAGCATAGCCAGTCTGGCCAGAAAAGTCTGTGCAACTCTTCCCTCAAATTTACCACCAAAATGCCAAAAGTGGAGCTGTGGCTTAAGTGGTAGAATACCAGCCTTGAGCAAAAAAGCTAAGGGACACTGTCCAGGCCCTGAGTTCAAACCTCAGAAATAAAATCAAAGTGAAATAAAATAAAAAAATGACCAAGATCATCAAGAAGATATGTTCATGGTAAGAATCTCAAGTCACAGATCAGGCTGGTTGGGGTTAAGAGAAGTTTGAAGAAGAGGAAGGCCTAAGAACAGGCTTGTGAAGAAAGGAAGGCCTGGTAAGTAAAGACAAATTCTGAAATATCACAGCTCTATTCTATACAGAGCCAACATATACAAGGGCATCTAAGCATTGTCTGTGGTCACTGTGGAATTCCAGAGAAAATTTCCAGTGCCTTCACATGAGAGGCAGGTTACACAGGCCTGTGATACCAACAGTGGCTGGTGAATGGTAACTCTCAAAGGGCCTCTTATCAGAAGTCTTGTAGATGCCCAGGCCTGCCTGCTGACTAATCTGCCTGGGACAGCTGGTTTCTCCATTTTTTTTTTCCATCAAAATTCTCCTGAGATGGGGAACTCAAAAATATCATTTCTCTGGCCAATAGACACATGAAGAAATGCTCGACCTCTCTAGCCATAAAAGAAATGCACATCAAGACAACACTGAGATACTACCTCACCCCAGTTAGAATGGCTAGAATCAAGAACTCTAATAACAACAGATGCTGGAGGGGATGTGGACAGAAGGGAACCTTACTGCATTGTTGGTGGGAGTGTTAACTTGTTCAACCACTTTGGAAAGCAGTATGGAGGTTCCTCAAAAAACTCCACATAGAGCTCCCTTATGACTCAGCAATCCCATTTTTGGGCATTTACCCAAATGATCACAAACAAGGTCATACCAAAGCTACTAGCACGACTATGTTTATTGCCGCATTATTTACCATAGCTAAGATATGGAACCAACCCAGATGCCCCTCAGTAGATGAATGGATCAAGAAAATGTGATATATATATATATATATATATATATATATATATATATATATGAATTCTATGCCTCCATCAGAAAGAATGACATTGCCTCTTTTGTTAGAAAATGAAAAGACTTGGAAAAAATTATATTAAGTGAAGTAAGCCAAGCCCAAAGAAACATAGGTCCCATGGTTTCCCTTGTTTTCAGTGACTAGTACATGTCTAGGACAAGCAGAGAAGGTCAAAGGCCATGTACATATGACCACATGAGATAATGTTAAGCAAAATGTACCCCAAGATAGGGACACAAGAGGTTTTTTTTTCTTTCCTGCTAGTGTTTTTAATGTATTTACAATGCAGTATGTGATTGTTTTGTTTCTATTGTATGTTGTTCCCCCATGGTATAACCCCTGTTTTCACTGGATTTCATGCCAGTGTTCTGCACCTTGTATATACATTTTTGTAATTTGGGGAGGGGAAGGGATATTGCAGAATGCTTAAATGGAGATGCAGGCTGACCCATGGTGATGACGAGATGTACAGGACACTATATTGAAACCGAACGTTACAATGTGGGGGGGTGGTGGGACAAGTGGGGAGGTGGGGAAGGAAATGATGGTAGGGGAAAATAAAGGAGGAGGTAACAATGCTAGCTAGGAAATGTACTCATTACCCTACTCATGTAACCATAACCTCTCTGTACAACATTTTTACAATACGAAATATCATTTCTCTTTGTAGTGGTTAAGCTCACAGTGAGTATTTTTTTTGTCTTGCTTCAGTTGATAATTGTTCTCATTTTAAAAATTCCTCTGTGAGTGAGGGGGCCATTCATCAGCATTGTCTTAAGAGGAATTTTCTTACATTTGACATCACTAAAGATCCTCCTGAAACATATCAGAGCAATTCCATTCCCTTTGCATTTTTTTCCTCAACTCAAAGAAAATTATAGGAAGTGAGAGTGTGTGGTTGGGAGATAACACATGAACATACTTGAACATCCATTTACCAACTTAACTAAACTATTTACTGAGGACTTAGTATGTGTGATCATAGCGGTTAATGGAAGCAGTCTGCTGTGGATTTAATCACCTGTTGGCAGCATGCATTTGCACCAATAAACGACTTAATGTCTCTAGATCTTCCCAAGTTACACAATAGTGTTGCCTGCCAGTACTCAAATCATGAGAATGTAATGTTTAAAACATAGATGTAAACTACATCCTAGATATTTAGTAAGGTTAAAATGTCAATTCAGGGGATCTGTGTAAAGTTCAAAGAAAACGATGCGTTAGATCCTCCCTCCCACCAGGAACACGCAGTCCAAGGAGCAGGACAACATGGCAGAAATGTGAGAAAGCTGTGCCAGGGCCCACACTGTTCCGGGCAGTCGGGAAAGGCTACCCTGTGGGAACCCCAGCCGGTCAAGAGAAATCCCCCCAAGTGGATAGTGGCCAGAGCAGCAAGAGGTAGCCATGGAAAGTTCCATCTCTGAAGGGACTGGGCTGGGGGCTATGTGTCCAAACATCCCAAGGGAGCCAGAGACCTCCCTGTCTGCTGGGAGAGCAGAGTTGGCAGGAGGGTGCAGTTTCCCTCCAGGCTCCTTGCCTGGGCTTAGCTGGAGAGCTGTACAGTCAGCAGAGTTGGGGGCGCTGGGCCTCCAGCACGGGGTGCAGCCCTTCAGCCCCTGGAATGTGCCCCTGCGGGGCTGTGTCTGGGGACTCTGTCAAGGTCGTGGGAAGCATTATTTGGAATTGAACTCCTGGTTGACTGAAGGGCCACTGTTCTTCATTTCTGGTGTATTGGACAGAGGCCCATCTTAGTGGAGAGAGCTGAGACCGGCGGTGAGGCTCGGTTTCCAGCTTCAAATTCTGTAATCCAAGGCCTGGTCGGGGTTGGTGGTTTTTCAAGGAAGCCTGTCTGTCAATCATCCTGTGGGACAACTCTGATTCCACTCTTTCTGTTTCACACAGAAAACAGATCTCTGAGAGACCAAAGTGAGACAGAGGGAGAAGAATTCGGAGTAGCAGGCTCTCACTTATAGAGAAAGCCTTGGGAGGCTAACACCACATCCAAAGGCCATGTAGTAGGTCAGTCAAGTAAACAAGGGCAAGGCTGGGCAGTCCCTGTTTTTAACCCCCAAGTCGGGAGTTGGTCAACTTGTGTGTGACATTCAGCATGACTGATCAGCTTGACAGGGACCATGTTCCTATGTCTCCTGATCTCCTTTGCCAACGTCAATGAAGTTGACCTAATGCCTGTCCTCTCTGCTCTCATGTTGCAGGTAGTGGGTCTGCAGTGGTGGACTGTTCAGGGCAGTCAGAACAACTCTCAGTGGGGAGATGAGGAAAGGCCCTTCCAGACACACAATGGTTTGGTATCTGCCAGGCTGCAGGTGACATCCCCTAAATCTGAAAGCATTGCTTGTGTTACTACAAGGCTTCTGTCCAAGAAAATGCCAACAACCTCATGAAGCCTTTATATTTAAGGAAACAGGACCAATGAGCCTAAAGAAATGTCCAGGTACAAAAGTTTGGAGGAAAGATTCAATTCTATGTTAGTGCCAAAGGTCTTGTTTTATCTAGTATATTATGCTTCTTGCTATTTTAAAAGTTTGACGTCTGTATATGCATTGCAACCTTTGTTTTTTTCTTTTTCCATTTTATTATTGATTGATTGATTGATTGATTGATGGCACTGGTTTTTGAGCTCAGGACTATTCATTTTCTTGGCTGATGCTCTATAGCTTGAACCATGCCTCCAGCCTTACTTTGCTGGTTATTTTGGAGATGAAGTCTCCAGCACTTTGCAGTCTAGGCTTGGGTTTGAACTGAGATCCACTGGATATAAGTCTCCTGAGTAGCTAGGATAACAGGCATGAGCCATGGGCTGCAACCTTTGTTTTCTTAAAAATCGAAACTCTCAAGAAGTATTTGAGCTGCACACGACTGCTCCTAAAAATCTTGTTAACCAAGAGGCCCACCTCATTGAATCACCTTCTTACTAGTGCGAGAAGAGGCCCCTCTCTCCCTATTTCTACACCCTTTAGCTGCACCTCTCCCTGAGGCATTCTGGATCCTGCTCTCCATTAAAAAAATATTGATTGTGCAGACTTTGGATGAAGCCACTTGATTTTTCTCCTACATATTTGCCTTCCCTGGAGTTTGCTGCAGAAGCGAAACTTAAAAATCCTCCTCCAACATGATCATGGCCTGAAGGAGCAGAGCCGTGGTGGGAACAATTTAATTGCTAGTAGAGCCAATGCCTTTGTGTGATGATGAGCATGCTACTGGCAAAGGAGGAGGAGGAGGCTGGTGTAGGGCCTCCACCCCTGCAGAGCCTGGCCCACAGTGTTTGTTCCCTCTGCTGTCACATTGTGCGTCCCCAAGTCTCATGAAGTGCCTACTTCATGATTTCTCCCTGCAGCAATGATGGAAATATGTCACAGATGTCAAAGGCAATGGCTCCAACAGCAGAGAGCAATTGGGAAGAGGAGGCTCTGAGCAACAAACAGGGTTTAGGGGAAAATAGATTTGTGCTGTTCTTATATTCTAAGTGTGTGTGTGTGTGTAGTGTGTTTATGTTTTGTTATTGTTTATTGTATTTGTAAATATACTGGTACTAGAGCTTGAATTTAGGGCCTGTTCAAGAATGACATTCTGCCACTTGAGCCACACTCTACTTCTGGCTTTTTGGTGGCTAACAGGACATAAGAATCTCAAGGACTTTTCTGCCAGGCTGGCTTTGAATCACAATCCTCATATCTTAGCTTTCTGATTAGCTAGGATTACAGGTATAAGCTACCATACCTTTCTTGCTATTTATTATTATTTTTAGTCAGACAATTGTTTTAGAAAGAACCTAGATCCTTTTGATGTGTTTAAATTGGTAACCTATGATCTCTTAGAAGAAATTATAACAACTTAGTCTCTGATGGTATAATAGTTATATAGAAAAGCCAGTTTTCCCCTCTTATCCAAACCAACCCTTCCAAACCCATGTTGTACATTTGTCAAGTGTAACCTCTTCCAAGCTAATAATAGTAAATTAGATAGATCAAACACATTATCAAAGGCTGAAATTAATATGCACACACTTTTATGGACTTCTACCACTGTGTGAAACATCGAATGCTTCCTGTGTGCCTATGGGTGGTATAGGGTTACAGTTAGAATTGTGCTGTTGTCATTGCTTTGATCTTTGCTTCACATTATCAATGTTTCCTAACCCCTGGCTTCTTGTTTCTAAATGAAAAAAAAAGAAAGAAATCAAATTATTTACACAAAGTACCCTGCATAGATTTTTTTCAAAAA
Organism: Dipodomys merriami; assembly: GCF_024711535.1. NCBI lineage: Eukaryota > Metazoa > Chordata > Mammalia > Rodentia > Heteromyidae > Dipodomys > Dipodomys merriami. The sequence goes on along the minus strand of NW_027205603.1, from coordinate 19,158,402 downwards.
TTTTGTTATTTCAGTAAAATTATGGACAATACTGTTTCACTTCTGCTAGCAAAGACTGTTATTTGAAAGTTCAGCTTACATTTACAAATGCTAAACTGCACAAATAAATGATCTTACACTTTTTGGCTAAAGAGTTTTTGGATGTTTCCAAACTTAGTAAACTTTGGAGCATGAAAGGGGTATTAGACTTTGAACATCCTCACTCACAGAAAAGGAAAGGGAGGGTCTAATGGACCGATTTACCTGAGATCAATTAGCTAATTAGTAGAAAAGCCAGAAATAGAACACAGATCTCTGCTCACAAATGAGCCATCTTCCACCAACAGCTAAATATATTTAAGCTTGTGATGATGTATGCTTGTGCTTGCTTTCCTAATCTCATATTGCTGTAATATGTTTGTATGTATGTATGTATGTATGTATGTATGTATGTATGTATGTATGTATGTATGTATCATCTTTCTATTTGGTACTGGGGCTTAAACTCAGGGTATTAAGTTCTTGATTGGCTTTTTTTTTATGCTTAGGGCTAGTGTACTACCACTTGAATCACACACATTTCCTGCTTTTTGCAGATTTCTCTACTTAGGCTGGCTTTGAACCATAATCCTCAGCTACTCTCCTCCTGAGAAGCAAAGATTACAGGAATGAGCCACTGGCACCTGGCTTCTATACTATTTAACTTCAAGAATGTCTCAAATTGTTAGTCCATTGATCTTGTAATGTGTGTTTGTTTCCTAGAATGACAGCAGATTCTCAGTGCTGAGTCTCATGTGAACTAGAGGAGTTACAGCTTTGCAGACTCGCCAAACTTCCCATCCTGCAGGAGTCTGGGGAAGATAGTGGCTATGCTCAAACTTATTTCTCCTTTATCTCAAGATAAAACTTCCATGGCATTCTGCTACTGCAGTGGGACTTAATGAGTGGGAAGTTGACACAAAGGAGGAGATGGGATCAGCAAGGCCATGCAGCATCTGACAATGCGAAGGAATCCAAGAAACATCTGTTCTTTCTTGCTCTCAAGGAGTTTGTGATTTCCTGAAGGAGAAATTGTTTTACATATATACTAAGTATCTTAAAGTAATTAAAAAGGTGTGCAAGGTAAAGTTTGAGTTTCCTCCCTCCTAATTCCTTTCCTTGGATTTAGAGGTCACACATTCATAGGATACCTTCCAAGAGCCTGGATGGCCATTGTACAGGTAGATAAGGTTACCATACTTTAAAATCTAGGGCTACATTCTACCTTCTCTTTCCCAGAAAGTCACTAGTCTCAGCCTCTCCTTTCACTTCTGCTTTTTGTGGTACTGGCATTTGAAAGCCGGGCTTTGCACATGCTGGGTTACACACTACCACTTGAGCCATGCTGCCAGTCTTTTTTGCTTTTATTACTTTTCACATAGGGCCTTCTCTCCCCCCCGCCTTTTTTTTTTTTTTAAAGCCAGGCTGGACCACCATCTTCCTATGGACTCTTCCTGTGTAGCTAGGATGACAGGGGCATACATCCACAATCAGCTTTTCTATTTGTTGAGCTTGTATCACCTGATTTTTTTTGGCCTAATTTGGCTTTGAACTGTGATCTTTCTAACTTCTGTTTCCTAAGCAGCTAGGATTACAGACATCAGCCACTGTGTCTAGCTCCTCTCACTTTCTGAGTGTGGACTTGGGTGCTGGAGAATGCTATGTATAGCTGTGGTCAGTTACTTTCAGATTGGGATTTGGAAGAGAAAGAAAAGACCCTGCATAGAGCCTGAGCCTGGGTTTTCGAGAGGTTCAGTCCTGGATGTGGATCCCAATCCCAGATGACAGCAAAGGGCACTTCAGTCATTCTGTTGGCTAGTTTCTCATGAAGCACTTACTTGGGAATTTTAGTACAAACACCGATGGGATAGAATCTAGTGTGTTTTACCCTTGGTTCTAATAGCCACACCCAGACTGCTACTCCTTGTGCCACTATTATCAAGAAAGCAATGGCAATATTCAAACAACCAAGATACCATGAGTTCAAGATCCATTATAAATAGCAGATATGATTCTAGAGAAAACTATGTTCCTCAGTAGCCAAAAGCATTTTTGGTCTACCAAGGGCAAAACCTCAAGGAGTAATTGGTCTCCCCAAGGAAAGACTTCAAGACTTCTGGATAATTTTTCTTCCATGGGTTTGGGGGAACCACCAACACACAAAAAATGTATCTGGTGGTCAACTGGAGTCACTGAGTTGAGGCCAGAATCCCATGAGCACAGCTCATGTAAGAGCACAGCTGTATGTAGTAGAAAATGGTTTAGAATAGATTTAGAATGCAATGAAGTAGAGTTTTCACTTTGGGAAAGCAGGATGTGGGACTACAGCAAGGTCTGTACCTCACTATAGTTAGGTCTGGCCTGGAAAAATGGCCCCTCCTGCTTTGTTCTCTGTGGAGGACTACATGCGGCCCTCCCTGGAAGTCCTGGCCCAGCGGCCCAGCACCTGGAACCCAGGTAATGGCATACCTGGGGGGGGGGGCAGTTTCCCACAGGCTCTGAGGTCACTTCCTCATCTGCTCCAGTTACACCTTCTCCTTGCCCTCCCCTATATAATCTCTCTCCACCATAAACTCTAGCTCTGCACACCCACATCTGGTGCAGGCCAGAGGTTTGGTTCCCTTAATAAACTCTCTCCTACCTGAACCGTGTGGAGGTTTCCTTTCGCCAACCCTTACAAGCAACAAGGGGAGAACAGTATGCATTGGAAAGGGTTGAAGGATTTGTCACATCCTTCCTGCTACTTCAGCACCTGGCTGTCACCGAAGGCTTCTTCTTAGCTATGCCTCTTGTACTGGTGGGAACAAAGGGGAATTTGACAGTTGACATCTTCATGCTTCTCCCCTTGGCTTGTTTGGGGGACATGGATGGCAACATGAAGCATGTTGTATAGATCCCTAAAGGAAACAAAGGATTTCTAAAATGTTTATAGGCCAGTGGAGGAAAGATCCTTTCCTATATCATGGTTGAACATGTTCTCCATTATAAACTTGGAGGAACACACTCTGTAAATTAACAAAATGCTGAAACAAGGATATAGGATGACTCATTGTAACAATGAGATGTACAAGGCACTATGTAGAAAGTGAACTTTACAACTTGGGGGGGAGTGGGGAGGGAAGGGATGATAGGGAAAAAACAAAGGAGGAGGTAACAATGCTAGATAGGAAATGTACTAATTACCTTACTCGTGTAACTGTAACCACTCTGTACACTATTTTTACACTAAAACACATTTTAAAAAATTGGGGATGAAAGTCTGCTGTTACAATGGAATGTAATTGGCCTGCAGAATATGCAGTTGTTTTTAAAATAGATCTCTAGACTTATGCAAGCCTGTAAGAGAATGTGCAGAGTAGGATCCTTGAATTTTGTTGTTGTTGGGTACTAGGGCTTAGATTTTTTGCTCAAGGTTGGTGCTCTACACTACTTGAGGCATACCTCTACTTTTGTTGGAAGTGACAAGAGATAAGAGTCTCATGTCTTTGTAGTAGAGTTTAAAATTTGGTATTGATATTCCTCTAGCACTGTTCTTTCTGCTAAGAATTGTTTTTGCTATTTGGGGTCTTTTATGGTTCTATATGAATTTTTGGATTGCTTCTATTTCGTTGAAGAATGAGGTTGGAATATTGATAGGTATTGCAATAAATTTGTAGATAGCCTTTGGCAGTATTGCCATTTTCACGATGTTAATCCTCCCAATCCAGGAGCATGGGAGGTTTTCCCACTTCCTAAGTTCTGCATTAATTTCCTTAATGTACTATGTGATTTTTTTTTTGTTTCTTTGGTATGTTCCTCCCCCATGGTATAACTCATATTCACTGTAGTGAATATGCAGTGCCCTGCATCTTTTTTTTTTGGCCTTACTGGCTATCTTTATTATTTTTTTTATTGTGAAAATACTGTACAGAGGGGTTACAATTACATGGGCAAGATAATGAGTACATTTCTTATCAAGCATTGTAGCCTCCTCCTTTGTTTCCCCTACCCATCCCTTCCCATCCTCCCTCCCCCGCCCCCATGCTCTGCATCTTGTATATACACTTTTCTAATTTGGGGAGGGGAAGGGAAAAAACCAAAATGCTTAAATAGGGATACAGGTCGACCCATTGTATAAGACACTATGTACAAGACCCATGTACAAGACACTATGTTGAAAATGAATTTTACAACTTTGTGGTGGGGGGAGTATTTGGGGAGGTGGGGAAGGGAGGGATGGTAAGGGAAAAACAGAGGGGAAAATCAGGGAGGAGGCAATAAGAGGAGGAGGCTACAATGCTTGATAGGAAATGTACTCATTACCTTGCTCATGTAACTGTAACCCCTCTGTACAGCATTTTTACAATAAAAAAACATAAACAAACAAAAAACCCCAAAGGCGGAGGCAACAATGCTTGATAGGAAATGTACTCATTATCTTACTCATGTAACTGTAACCCCTCTGTACAATATTTTTACAATAAAAAAACATATTAGAAAAAAATCTCATGGACTTACTGCCCAATCTATCTTCAAACTATGATCCTCTGATCTCAATCTTATAGCTAGGGTTACAGGCATGAGCTCCTGGTGCCTAGCTAATGCTTGGATTTTTTCAAAAGCAATTTTGCAGTTGATTTATTTATTTGACACTTAAGGTGAGGAAGTGAATGAGACAAGTAAAGGAAGAGAGTGAGGAAGAGGAAGGAAGAGCTGCTGGGAAACTACAAATTGAGATAGTCAGTGAATTTGGATTTTAGGCAAGTGAGGTAATGTGGCCAAGATAACTGTAGTAAACTGCTTCCTACTTGAAGAATGTTGGATACTTTAGCTGTTTATAAAACAATCTCATCTCTTTAATATTGGCTTAAATTGCCTCAATTAAAATTTTGTAAGTACTGCAGCAAGAAAAAAATTAATTTTCTTTACATTTTTCTTTTCATTTTAGTTTTTTTTTTTTACATTTTTCTTATTATTCACCTGAAACTAATTGCATGGATTGTGTTCTTTATAGTTCTGTGGGTGCACAGGTATCATTTCTCCCATTAGATATTTTTGGTAAGAGGAGAGATGTTACATTACACATATTTTTGCTCATGTGTTTTGTACATTATGTTTTATCAACATAAGCTTAATGAGAATTTGCTGAAAGCCTGATACTTGGTAGTTTTGGTCTACATTCAAGGTCACAAATTTTAACAGTATTGACAGAAAAGCAACTTGTTAGATTTCAACTATGTATGTCATAATCATTCTAATAGGATATTGACTTATTGTTCAATATCTTATTTTTCTTCAATATGCATAACAAATGACTTGTACAAATGTTTTGAAGAATAATGAATAAATAAAAATTGGCAACCAAATGGATGTATACAGATGTATCTTTAAATTACTGAAATAATTACTTCTAGTAGTACACTAGAAGTGAAAATGCACATATATATAAATTTTTATAAATATTTTTGGAGACAGATTTTTAATGACTAAATGGAAAATGATCTGAATAAAATACATGGGATTTTTGTAGATAATTTTGAGATGGAGATAATGTTTTTTTTTAATTCTGAGGATTTGTGATAGGATTCTCTAAGACTATAGCTTTCTCAGCCTCTAAGTTTGTTTTACCATTATAAATATTAACTTTGTTTAAAATTTTCATCCATTTTTGTTTAGATAATACACCTGCATGGTAAAAATTCAAATGAGGTCTTCTATCTATTTCTGCTTCCCAGTCCCTGATTTCTTTCTTCAGGGAAAATTACTATTTTCTTTTAGTATCTCCTTCAGAAAGACTCTCTGTTATTCAGCTTTCCATTACTGTGACAGAATACTTCAAATGATCAGTTTAGAAGGAGGAAGAGTTTACTTTGGCTCATCATTTCAGAAGTGTCCATTCATGGTCATGTGAGCATGTTGCCTTTGGACCAATAATGAGACTAAACATTGAGATGTAGATTATGTGGTAGAGGAAACTCACCTTGTGGGGGAGAGAGAGAGAGAGAGAGAGAGAGAGAGAGAGAGAGAGAGAGAGAGAGAGAGAGAGAGAGAGAGAGAGAGAGAGAGAGAGAGAAACAGACAGAGACAGAGACACAGAAAGAGACAGAGACACAGAAAGAGACAGAGAGACAGAGACAGAGACAGAGAAAGAGACATGCACAGAGAGACACAGAGAGAGACACAGAGAGAGACAAAGACAGACAGAACAGAGACAGACAGAAATAGAGATGGAGAGAGAGAGGAGAGAGAGAGAGAAAATAGAAAAACTCAAGAGAGGAGAAGAGAGAAGAGGGAAAGTTGGAAGATTGGAACCCCAGTTCCAATATCTCTATCCAAGACATGTCCCAATGACCTAACTTCCCCCTGCTGGGCCCTACCTCTTGAAGCTCCCCCAACCTCCCAGCAGCACCATAGGCTGGCAACCAAACCTTTAGTCTACAGGCCTTTGAAAGACACTTATCCCACCTATAGAACTACATATAAAAGCATATTTAAAAAATTGTTGTTATACAGGTGATGTACAAAGGGGTTACCATTTCATAAGTTAGATGAGTGCATGAGCACATTTCTTTTTGGACAATGTCACCCCTTCCCTTGCTCTCTCCCAGTTTTTCCCTTCTGTCTCCACCCACAAATTATGTACTTCATTTTCAACAGAGTGTCTATTGAGTACCACGGCTGCATATGTTCACCCTTTGTGCCTCCATTTCTGTGAAGAGCATATTTCTAAATATGACTTTCTTCATTTGTTGAGTGAATCTATGGAAAACTTCTACCCTCATAGAAGGTTCTGCTAGACAGAACCTGAATACTGGATTTCATGGTGAAATCTTCCTTGAAGACAAATACACTAACATCAGTTGCATGTCTGGACTTGAGGGAAGAGATGCTTGTCTTGGGGAGCAGTGGCTGTGGGCATGAAGGTGGATCTTACTACAGGTAAGATGGACATAACAGGCGAGAGTGGAAGAAAGTGGCGACTCAGCTCTATTTTGAAGGTGAAGATGAAGTCATCTTACGCAGACACAGGGGTTAGGAGGAGGAGGATCAGTTTTGGAGGTCATATGGTAATAGTTTTAGAAGGGATTCTCTTTAAAAACAAAGGGGAAAACAAGCATTAATGTGTAGCAGACAATAGAAGATGAGATGGGACAGAGGGAGATGGCATTTGTGTGGGAGAGAGAATGAGAAAGAGACAGGGAGGCGGAGAGGGAGAGGGAAAGGGAAAGCAAGTGAGCTGTGCTCCTCCCTGGGGATAACTGGCTCCTCATGAGTCAGTCAGCCCAAGTATTAGATTGCCTATGTCACCTTGAGCCTAAGTTGCCCTATTTTCTAGGTCAATTGTTAAAAATGTAGGCTTTGAAAAAGAATATAATTGAGCCTTACCGTTCAAGCCTAAAAATAAAAGTTAAAATGGTGTTTCTGACTTCCTGACCTTAAGCACGGCAACAAGTGCCTGATAGGCAATCGTATGGGATGCGGGTGGCAGCTAGACACTGCCGGTTCTGTGCACCGACTGGGGCAGTGGCAAGCTGTGTGTCACTGTGTTTGCATTCCTGGTGGAGTATCAGCAACTTTGAACCAATCAGAGGAGCAACGAGGCAGACAACCAGCTGTGGGCTGAGGTCAGTCAGCTGGCTTCTTTATTCCTGGTGGTATGGCTGGGTCCACTTGCTGATTCTTCATCTGTAAGCTGAGAGGGCTGAACTAGCTGATTTCTAAGGTCCCTTTCAATTTAGTTTCAGTGATCTCAGCACTCAGGCCCAGAAAGGCTCTCAAATGTACTTTCAGACAATCAGTAATCAGATCGTCCTCTTACAAATTTGCATCTGAGATTGAGAAGCCAGCTGCTCGTATACAACTTAAAATACATCTAATAAAAAAGTCATGTATTTATCCAGCCATACTATCCAACAGACATTGGAAAATTGGGGGGAAAGGTACTGAAGGAGAACTGGCTGGTTTATCCCGATGACACCAATGAGCTGCTTGCATTACTTTCAAAAGGACTGATGAGTTCTTTTGAAAGTAATACAGTCAGGACCTTTGATGAATCCATTGTCTAAACTGGCCTCGTTGACGCCATGGTGGGTGGCAGAAGATGCAGAGGTGGAGTTTGATGGGGAGTGAAGAAGGTACTGAATAAAGGATCCCAATGACAGTGAATCAGTGCAGCTTGTGATTTCCGCTCCCACAGAGGGTCAGAACGGTCTTATCCTTAAATGCAGGAATCCAAATTATGATTGGGGATGCAGTGAGAAAAAGAACACACATTTTTGATGAAAATCCAATTAAAGGAACAATTAATTGGGCACTTATTACTCACAAAGCACTCTGCTTGATGATTTTATGGAGACAGGATTAATCAAATAGGCTCTGTACCCCAAAGGAATTTACACAGTGGGGGAGGGAGTAGAGGGATAAGGTGGGCACAAAGAAAACAACAAAGGGATGAGTTGATGCTTCGAGAAGATTAGATTGAGATGAATACAAATAGTCAGGAGGTAAGATCTGAGTTGTGTGTGGCTGGCTATTACCAACGATACCCCAAAGAGGCAGTCTCTCGGTGACATGGTCACCCCCTTCCACCCCCATCCCTCACTAATGCACTCTACTGCTGGAAAAGACATTGAAAAATTTTCATAAATGGTGACTTTCCTTCCCAAATCATATTTAAATGAGACAGCTGTATTTTTGTGCTTTATGCTTAGCCAAATCCTATTTAATTAACCTACTTAGACTTGTTGATTGAGGTTAATTAGACCCTAGGATTGATGTTAATTGCCATTGTAAACCGCCAATGTTATAGGCAGTGCATTTTGAATTTGGCAAAAACAGAGGAAAAAATTGAGGTAGAGATCTAGTTTTCTTAGCATGCTTACTTTTTGTTTTATGCTTCCCTTCCATCCTCAGATAATAAGGCATTCCTCTGTCCTTACTTGTATTTAATTTTGGTTTTGTTGTGGGCAGGTGGTGGATGTTATTAACAGAGCTGGCTCCATTTTAGTCATTGATTCTGCAGGTATGTAGGCAGCCTCTTTTTCCTGCTCCCTTGTTTGCTTTTTCTCTTCAAACATGTACATGAATATCCATGACACACAAAGGCCTGTATATACACAGCATACATGTGCACAAAATGCACACAATTGTGCACACACATACTTACATACATATCCCCAAATCTAATTCTTATAGTTCTGCTCTCCAAAACTGTTTGGATTTTTCCTGCTTATAGAACATTGTGTAGATCAATATAGAAATAAATAGACTTTTGATAAAAAATGTGTATATGTGGGGGTTACGATTGAGAGGGGTAGTAATGTGAAGTGAGGAGAGAAAGGAAGAGAAATAGATACAGAAAGAGAAAAGCAAAGGCCACACGTTCAGAGGCAGAGTGTGTAAGGGGTATGGTATTTCCCTACTTTATTTCAGAGATAGGAGAAATCCTTGTGCTATGAATCATAACAACTTTTCCCACTTTAATCTTCTCTTCTGCTTCAAGGTCTTTTATATAAGAGAAACCTGCTAAGTTGAAGGTCCTCTCCCTTGGCACATACATGCAGACATGTCTACATGTGTGAAATACTGGACATTTCACACAAGAAAATAAACATAGAATTTGTTTTTCTTTCATGTCAGTACATAAATTCAGGGCCTAAACGCTCTCTCAGCATTTTTTCTCAAGGCTAGTACTCTACCACTTGAGACACATCTCTACTTCTGGCTTTTGTCTGGTTAATTGGAGGTAAGAGGCTCATAGACTTTTCTGCCCAGGCTGGTTTTGAACTGCAATCCTCAGATCTCAGCCTCTTGAGTATCTAGGATTATAGCTGGGACTATATGTGTCTCCATCTATGAGCTCTGCTCATTCACTCTCAGTTACTTATTTTGCAGTTTCTGGACTCTGAGTTTTGATTCTCCCACCTCTAACATATTTCAGATGAGTCTGGTTCCAGTCCCTTCTAATCCTTGCACACAAGTGAACACATTTGTTGGACTCTCAGATGACAACATGATAACTTAAGATAATATAATTGCTTAACACTATTTCTCTTATGATGTGGATTTGAACTCCTTCAGGAACATTATCAGTGTGAGATTTAAAGGAAAGCCAATGTCAGTCTTCACAAATAGGAGGGAATGCTGTGGTAAATATGTTTATGTGCTTGTGTGTGACTTTTGGTATCTAAAATCAAAAGCTTGGGAAAGTAAGTAGTTTTAGCATCTCAGTTACATATTTTATTAACTAGCTCTTAGTCTGATTTCTTTGATAGAAAGCAGTCCTGAGACTGGATAATTTATAAAGAACAGAAATTTTTTAGCTCATAGATCTGGAGTCTCTTAAGTCTGAATTCAAGGTGCTAGAAGGTGTGGTGTTTGGGGAGTTTGTAGTCATCTTCTAAGAATGTGCCTGTATGCATCTTCTGAAGGAGAGAGAGTTTAGGTCCTCACATGACAGGACATAGAAGGGTCAATAGCAAAAAGAGGGATTAACTAGTCCTTTTATGACGGCATTAGCCCTATCCATGAGGCAGGAGCCCTCTGTGCCCAGTCACCTCCCAAAGTCCCACATCCTAATGGCAGCCAAATTTCAACATGAGTCTTACATTTAAACCATAGAACCATGTCACTCTTCCCCATGATCCATTTGCTTTTTCTGATTTTTGTTATCCTATACTGGAGTTTATACGACATTTGGCAAAATTATACACTTAAAACAGTAAGGTGAAGGTCAATTTAATTTCTGCAGAATGCTTAATTTTTACAATAATTCCTAAATTAAAACAACAGTTTCTTTACCCAGCTCTTCCCTTGTCTTCCATACAGATGGGACCAGGTTCAGATGGTAAGTTCAACAATATTTTAAGAGAGCACTACTTAGTATTCATGACAATTCTCTTTTGCCAAAAAGCATGTGATCGATAGTTGACTATCCTATAAAGGGGCTTGTTTATTTCAGGGTATGTTCGTTTAATGACTTAAGTTCTAAAACCAGATTTTTGGTGTCTGATCTATTATCTTCTTTGGAAAGTAGCTTCTTCTTATTAAGAGAATTGTCATAAGGGCTTACATACTTATTCTGTGAACACTTTAATGTCATTATTCAATGCTAGACCATATGCTTGATGGGTCTTCAGAGATAGGAATGATTCGTGTTCTCAGGAGGCTCACAAGTGATAATTGAGAGTGCTTAGAGTTATGACAGACTCTTGAGGAGGTAGCTGGACCTCTGGGGAGTTGAGAAGCTTCTTGAAGGCAATAACTTGGAGGTAATTTTGAATAATGAATAGGAACTAGTCATAGTTAGGTAAACTAGTTGAGTTTGTGAAGGTGATAGTGAAGATTAATCCACAACATATTCATTGTTCTTATGTCTTCATGCCTTGTGATGTTGTGTTTGATAAAGGTTTGGAACTGGTAGTGTACATTTATTTGGAATTTGCATCTTAAGTACTTTGAAAATGTCTTGACTGGTCTGCTGCTCCTGCTGCTGCTATGTTTATATGTATGCTTACATCTACTAGGAAAAGGTAAATTAACAATGACAGAGTAAGGAAGAAGAATGGATTGAAAATTGTAGATTGAGTTTTTGTATTTTGATATTAAATATACTTTCAAGTAACCAATGCAGAAATGTGTATTTATTCAATATATCTATTTGCCTGGTAAAATAAAACCAAGGAAATTCATCAGGAGAAACAGACTGTTCCTTGGTACTAAATTTGAAAAGGAATGTACTATGTGGCTAGTTATTTAAGGGATCTGGGACAATTACTTTCTGAATTACGGTTGTTTCCACTGGCTTTTACCAACATCAAGAGCAGAGATTTCAAGCCTGGCAAGAGTTTTTGGCAAATGCCTTCAAGATAGAGTTTCTGAGGATGGCTGAGGGGCTTCCTCATTTGTCAGACCCCAGACACACAAGAGACAATGCTGGTTCTCCACCCCCGCCCCTCACTACTGCCCCAACTTGGTCTGGGGATATTGTCTTTGGATTTGCCTCTGAGGTTAAATGGACTGTTCAATGTCACAGATCATGGAAGAGGTGACTTGCTTGGAAATGTGAATGGCAGGTATTGCCAGTTGGCCAGCTTGACCTGAGAGAAGCTTGCCGTGATTCCTGTGGAACATTTGACTGTTAAAAGTTCTGTATCCTACGTTGGGAATTAGAGAGTGCCATCATGTGATTAAACCAATCTCTGGAGTAGAGCTAAGAAAATGGTATGCCCAAAAGGATGACTGTTTTTACTGGGTGGTTCTTATTCATGGTCATTAGATGTCAGGCCTGGTGTTTTTCTTGAGAGTTTTTCTTGAGAACATTTTATGCTCATTTTTTTAGTATCAAAATCATATTTCTAATTCGTTTAAAAGCTGCATCAAATTATTTAGACATCGAGGAGGAAAGAGGCTAGAAAACAACCTTGTCTCTTACCACTGAATATTGAAATTAGATCTCATCTGTGAGAAAAATCTTTACTACTCACTTAAATGGTTAGTAATGTATTAATGATCAGGTATTGAAGTAGTATGCAGTCTATAAAAGATAATTTGACATGACACCTTTGTTTCTGGTTTTGTTTTTGGTGCCAATACTGGAGATTGAACTCAGGGTCTCAAAATCTACTTTGCCTTTTTCACTCAAGATTGGTGCTTCATCACTTTAGGCCACATCTCTACTTCCAACCTTTTGCTAGTTAATTGGAAATAAGAATCTCATAGGCTTTTCTTCCTGGGCTGGCTTTGAACCGTGATCTTTAGATCTCAGCCTCCTAAACACTAAGGGTTACAGGTGTGAACCACCAGTGCTGGCTGACAACTTAGCTTTGTGGTACTGCTAGTGTTGGTAGAGCAGAAGGTATAGAAGACATGCTGGCTATGGATGAAACATTGTGCTTCAGTGCTTTCTGAGTAAGATGAAAATAATATCTCATTCTTTTAAAAAAATCTTAAAATATTAGCACCTATTAACTAAAAAGAGATCATTTTGACACATTCTTATTTGCTTACAATGTTTCTTTTTTTCTTCTTTTTAAATTAAAAAACATACATCATTCTTATGTCTATTTTCTCTTTGCCAAAGGCTTTCAGATACATGCACCAGTGATGTAGCTTTTTTTTTTTTTTTTTGGTCTTTTCTTTTTTGGTACTGGGGATCGAACCCAGGACGTTGTACTTGCTAGGCAAGCACTTTGCCACTGAGCTACATCCCAGCCCAGTGATGTAGCTTTTTACAGAACCCTGTGGAATATAGACGAAAATATGATGATAATGATGATGATGATGATGACGATGATGATTACTACTTCATACTGGTGAAGCTGAGTTGAAACTCTGAGAACTTAAGTGATTTATTCATGATCACATGGAAAATAAGCAGAAAACTTGACATTTTGACTTGGATTGTCTGACTCAAAATCAAATATTCTTTCTACATAACCAAGCTGCAGTTCATTCAAAGTGATGTGGTGTTGGATGAATTCAAAAGTAAATTAACAGCAAAATACTTACCTAAATGTCAAACCATGAGCCATTGGGCAATACTCAACTTTAGAATTAGCCCAAGTTCAGATGAAACAAACAAAAAAACATATTATAGTTTCAGTGTCTTAGTAAAATAAGTGTAATTAGAGGTTGGTCTATGGTGTAGTGGGGGAAAGTGTTTTTTAAGGTGTCTGAAGGATTTTGAGTATCCTCAACACAAAAAAACAATAGAAGTCTGAAGTGACGGTAGTAGAATATCACACTGTATCCATAAATACATGTAGCCATTGTGTGTTAATTTAAAACACAGTAGTTTAAGCTAGGCATTGGCAGCTCATGCCTGTGATGCTAGCTCCTCAGGAGGCCATGATCTGAGGATCAAGGTGTAAAGCCAGCCCCTGCAGAAAATTCTGTGAGATTCTTCTCTCCAATTAAGCACTAAAAAGCTGGAAGTAGGATATGGTTTAAGTGGTCAAGTGCTAGGCCTAAAAAGCTTAGGGACAGTACCCAGGCCCTGAGTTTAAGCCTCAGGATCAGCACACACACACACACACACACACACACACACACACACACACACACACACACACGACATATTAGTTTAAAACAAATTAAAGCACAGTAGTGTAAAACTCAGGAGACTGAGGTGGAACAATGTCTGACTAGAGACCAGTTTGGGCTATGTCATGAAACCGTGGGTCAAAAAAACTCAGATTTTTCCACTAAGATAAAAGTGGATGTGCTTAAATGGAGATAACAGAGTCTTAGTGACTAGTTAAAGACTTCTGTTCTATAATACCTGCTGTTTGTTTCTTTCTTTTCCAGAAAACATTGTGCCCAATGACTTACTCTCCAGCAGTGTTTGCTCAGGTACTTGTGGGTCATAAGAGACACAAAAAACAAGTCACTTTGGTGGTCTAACAGTTTAAATTCTCTGAGCCCTTCATTCTGGGAATGTTCAGTGATATTACTGAAGTACAACAAGCAGCAAAGCTGTGCCCCAAAGGAACAAAGTCTTCTCTGTTCCTCAAAACATGTTGACACCTGCTTGTTACAGGTGTGGGATGAGCTGACAGAACCAACCTTCTACCTTCTTACCATGCGCCCCTCCCTGCCTCACATTGCACTGTACATCATCTGTGTTCTCAGCTAGTGTCAACAGACCCAGGAGCTTTTTATTTGTCTGTCTGGACTGTTGACGCATGCTCAGAATTACAGTAGGACTTTCTCCCATGCTCCTTACTGTTTGCCTGGATGCCCTTTGTTAACATGAGTTGTCATAATTTCAGGAACTACAAGCAACAGATCGTTTAGACTTTAATCCATAATAAACATTTCTTCCTTTGAACTTCATTAAATTTGGATGTGTTTTCATTTTGAAACAATCTGGCATCCCTATCATTCAGACATATAAAACTAGTAATTAATTTTGGTCTCAAGGAGTGCTGGTGGTCTAGAAACAGTGAGTTTATGCCAACAAAAGCAAATGAAAAACCTCAAACATGTAGACCTAGCACTTAAATAAGAAAATTGCAAAGTATTCTGCTCTGTAGCTAAAGGAAACTATCTCCAACTTGTTCCTGATGGTGTCCTCAAAATTCCCAGCTTGCTTAAAGAATTTTGAAAGTGAGAATTCTATTTCCTCAACTATTCATGTGAATATAGATATCGTATGATGAAAACCTACACATGAAAGTATAGTTCGAATGAAATGCTGATTGTGAAAATATTGACAATACTTGGGTAGGTGTGGTGACATGCACTTACGTCACCTACAGAAGGCTGAATATAATCATAGCTACTCAGAAGGCTGAGACAGGAGGATGGAGAATTGGAGGCCAATCTCTATTCTATCTCAAAAAACATCAACCATAATGGTAACAGCAACAAAACAATGACAACAACAACAAAAGGAATACATTAAACAAAAAGAAAACATGAACACTTACCAGCAGTTAATTTTATCCTTTACAAATCTATTAGAGATCTCAGTGCTTATTAGACAAAAAGCACAGCAGAGGGTAAGATGACTTCTCTTAAAGAGCCTAGAAACTCTGTAATTATCAATTGACTGTAAGAGCCAAACTGCTAGACACTGCCTTCCAAAACGAAGTCATAAAACGCACTGAAGCTTCTGCCTTGGTCTTTTGGATTCCTCTTTCGGAAGAGGGTGGAGGGAACTGCTAAGAGAACATTCTAGAAGTCCTCTGGGTAGGTCTGTGTGGGAAGCATCCAGGAGCCTGCCAACAGCCAGCACAAATGTGCCAGCGTGGTGTGGGAGCTGCCTCAGGAGCAGGTCCTGCAGCCCCAGTGGCGTCTCCAATTCCCTGGGGCCCCAGCTGACATCTGGTGTAACCTCAAAGGAGACCCTGAGCCAGAACCTCCAGGCAAGCTGCTCCTGATGTCTGACCACAGAAACTGTGAGCGGTAATTAGGGATTATTTTTGTTTTCAGCAGTCAAGTTGGGGATGATTTGTAACACAGGAATAGATAACTAATACATTGAACATCTCACATATGCCGGATGCTATTCTGGGTCTGGAATAGTGAGTGAGATTGGCCATGTCTGTGACCTCCCAGAATTTATAAACTACCAAGGAGATCACCAGCTAAAGAATAAATATGATGAGACCATGAATCACATTTTGAGCAATAATTAAGATTGAAATATGAGAGCTGCCAAAGGAGTTGGACTAGCGGGTGCTAGTGGCTCATTCTTGTAATTTTCGCTACTCAGGCTCATTCTTGTAATTCTAGCTATGCAGGAGGCTGAGATCTGAGGATTATGGTTTCAAGACAGGCCAGTCTCCATTTAACCAGCAAAAGCCAGAAATGGAGGTTTGGCTGAAGATTTAGAGGGCAAACTTGAGCAGGGAAAAGCTAAGGGATTGCACCCATGCCCTAAATTCAAGCCTCAGTACTGGCACAAAAGTAAGAAAGCAAGAAGGAAGGAAGGAAAGAAGAAAAGAAGGAAGGAAGAAATAGAAAGAAAGAAAGAGCTGGGCTCTGGTGGTTCATGGATGTAATCATAGCTACTCAGAAGAATTGTGGTTCAAAGTCAGCCCTGGCAGGAAAGTCTAAAGAGTCTTATCTCCAATTAACAACCAGAAAACTGGAAGTGGAGCTGTGGTTCAAAGCGGTAGAGTGCTAGCTTTGAACGAAAGAGGTCAGGGACTGTGCCTAGGCCTTGAGTTCAAGCCCTATGAAAGAAAGAAAGAAAGAAAGAAAGAAAGAAAGAAAGAAAGAAAGAAAGAAAGAAAGAAAGAAAGAAAGAAAGAAAGAAAGAAAGAAAGAAAGAAAGAAAGAAAGAGAAAGAAAGAAAGAAAGAAAAGAGAGAAAGAAAGAAGAGAAAGAAAGAAAGGAAAGAAGGAAGGAAGGAAGGAAGGAAGGAAGGAAGGAAGGAAGGAAGGAAGGAAGGAAGGAAGGAAGGAAGGGAAAGGAAGGAAAGGAGGAAGAGAGAGAATGTGTTAGGTGTTGTACTTGTCAGCCAGCTGTAGGAATTGAGAGAATTCAAAGGCAACAGCCTGACCTAGAGAGTCAGAGAGCAACTCCTGACTACAAGGGAATGTATGATGCAGATAGCAAATCACACAAAGCAAGCACACTCTAGATAGTAGAAGCAATCCCCATAATCCCAGACGAAGAGGTGGGATCACCATCCCTTGTGGGCTCCTGGTGGGTCAGCTGGGATAGAGTTGGGGTGGCTGGAGTCAGACCTGACCTCTAGGTGACAGAGGTTATTGGATACTTGAGTTGGTATGTGATAGCTTGAGAACATAAAATTAGCTTCCACTTCCATTTATAGCTCATCCCCCATGTGCCTATCACCCTTCCAGGAGCCAGATGAACAATAGCCCACCTTTGTCCACAGGGAATGGGATCCCGCTGGGTGTATGAAATATGCATGCATTACAACAGACACAGTTACATCTACATGGGATGAGACAGTGGCAATTTAGCAACCATACAAAAGCTTCTTGAGTATATGCCATGTACCAAAAGCTATTTCAAGATTATATCAATTCAATTAATATGACACCTACCTATAAGATAGGGAAGTAGCAGCAGCTCTCATGTTCAGCTGAGGCAAATGTTATGGGGAGTTTAAGTAATGGCCCAACATCACCAACCAGTAAGTAAATAATGGGTTAAATCCAGATGGCTTGGCTGTAATACAGGCTGTGATTTGCCATTGAACAATACTGTCTGATAAATAACAGTTTACCGTGTTAGCTCCACATAAGCCATCAGATGTTAAACAAAACTAAAGGAGTATTATTTTTTATTTTTCTTGGTTACATCTCACAATAATTCTCTAAGGAAGACCAAAATGTCCCAGGCTGCACTGGGAAAGTTCTGGAATACCACAGGAGGGCTTGTCTAGTGTTTTCTTTCCACCACCTTATTTTGAAAGCAGAAGTACTGGAAATATTGCATAAAACCTCAGGTTGGAGAGATTTCAAGGCCTATTTTTAGATGAGAGTGGTTTGGATCAGGTTGAATAAGATTCTGAAGGTTTGGATTCAGAGACAAAACCAAATCTTAGCAAACTAAGAAATGACAAACAAACCAAAGATTTTCAAATTATGGGATGGTTTAGGGGCTATGGGCAAAAGTCCATTAGCAACTAGGATGTAATTATCAAGCTTGTTTTTAACCTGGGCCCAAAGGGCCAGGCTCTGTTTTCAGTTGCTTGCCTTTAAAATGAAGTTCCTGTTGGCCAGGGCCATGGCAGGAACAGGAATTAGAGAATAACTTATTTTTGTCAGTTTCTGGTTAACATTTTCCTTACAAATTATTACATTGGCACTGACAAGTTTGTGCCCACTTCAGGATAATTTTTTTTTGGGAGGAGGATTGTGTGCTGGTCCTGGGGCTTGAACTCAAGGCCTCATGCTCTGGCTTGGCATTTTTGTTCAAGGTATTAGCTCTACAACTTGAGATACACTTCCAGCTTTTTGCTGGTTAATTGGAGATAAGAGTATTTCAGACTTGTTTGTCTGGGCTGGCTCCAAACCACTATCAAGTCTCAACCTCCTGAGTAGTTAGAATTACAGATGTGAACCACCAGCACCTGGGCATAATAATTCCTCTTCCTCCTCCTCTCCCTCCCCCGGCTCTCCCTTCCCTTCCCCTCCCTCTCCTCCCCCCCTCCTCTCCTCCCTCCTCCCCTCCCTCTTCCCCTTCCCCTTCCCCTTCCCCTTCCCCTCCCCCTCCCCCTCCCCCTCCCCCTCCCCTTCCCCCTCCCCCTCCCCCTCCCCCTCCCCCTCCTCTTCTTCTTCTTCTTCTTCTTCTTCTTCTTCTTCTTCTTCTTCTTCTTCTTCTTCTTCTTCTTCTTCTTCTTCTTCTTCTTCTTCTTCTTCTTCTATCTTCTTCTTCTTCCTCTTTTCTTTCTGGTCTTGGGGCTCAAATTCAGGGCCTGGGCACACCGTCTCTGAGCCTCTTAGTACTCAAGGCTAGCATTCTACCACTTGAGCTACAGTGCCATTCTGGCTTGTTTCTGAGTAGTTTATTGGGGATAAGAGTCTCACAGATTTTTCTGCCCAAGCTGGCAGATCCTCAGATCTCAGCTTCCTGAGTAGTTAGGATTACAGGTGTGAGCCACAGGCACTCGCCCAACTGTCATAATTCTTATATATTCAAAAGCTATAATTCTGCAAGCATAAATAATGAATGATTATCATATATATTAAATGATAGACAATTAATCATATCACATGTTATTAAATGATTATCATATAGCATTAAAATAATTATATGAATTAGTAATTAGAATAATGAAAATTACATATAATTAGAATCACTCCTTACAAGTTTTATTGGATGCCTTTTCTGTACCAGAATCATGTTAGACACTGAGATAGAGCTAAGTAAAGGAGGGGGCTTCCTCTGTAGGAGAGGAGACAGACAGACTGTCATCTGTGTGGTCTTGTGTTGTTAAGTACCTCTCCTCCCCCATGATGAGGATTAGAAGCAACTTATTTAACCTCAGTAACATGGCAAGTACTGTTCAGTATATTTCTCTGCCACCCCATGCTTGGTACTAGGACTGTGTATTTTACAGATGAGGAGACAGTAGCTCAGAAAAGAAAATGGGAAAACAGGGATGATAATGTGACCGTCTGCCCCTAGCTCTCCCTACTTGCCAGATTGTAAACTAAGCCTTTCTTTTCCCCCTAGAAACCAAAAGAAAGCTGGTCTATTCCCTTATAAGAACCATATGGGGCATAGCAAGGGATGTTGATGCTCCCCCCGCCCCCCTGAAAATGACGTGTTCTGGGAGGGAGACAGGAGGATGGGGGAAAGGCAAGGATCATTTCTATTGATCCTGGCAGGACCATCCCTGATTTCTCAGGCTACTGATATGGCTGTGGGCAGGTCTGCGTGTGCACTGGCGGCCAACTCTGTCCCACACAGAGCTCACCAGAGAGCAACGTGCTACACCAGGGCCATGAATTTTTAATGGCTTGGACCTGAAACATCGTTTCAGAAGGTGAGCAAAATACTAAGTTAATTGAGCACTGCAGCTCAGTCTCCTTCTCCCAATGTAGTCTTCAAGTGAAATGTGGCTGAAATATCAGCTGTCAGATGATGAATATTTTAAACAGAATTCTATTATGCACCCAAGGTTCATTCAGCTCAGTAATGAGAGTAATGAGAATGGTTACCTTTAGGGAAAGGAAGTGAGATCACTCTTGCCACTTACTGGGGGCTGGTGTGACAGGCATCTGCTCTGAACAGAGGCCACATCTGGGAAATCACAGCTGCTCATCTTAACCTCACTGGGTAGGAAAAAGTCTACCCTCCAGTGGTCGGGGGAGCTCTATCTGTGCTGCAAACTATTTTTATTCCCTCAGCTTAGTGCCCAGGTAGAATCTATCACCTGATAAATATTCAATTGGGGAAGTTAAGAAAAAAAAGAACATGCTTCCTTCTGCTTTTTTCAAAAAGCCTTTCTCTGTGGCCTAAACAGAAAAAAAAAATCATACAGTGAGAGAGGAAAAGCCAGGCACATCCCTTTTGTCCTCAGTACAAACCAAACAGATGCTAGGAGAAGGCTGACCATAAGCAGGCCAAAGGAAAAGAATCAGCTTTCAGATTACTTTAGAGAAGTAGCCAGGGACAATTGTTTTTGTTTGCCTTGAAATTGGAAGGATATGCAGAGCAAGCAAGGTGGATTTGTTGGGAATCTGGCTCAATACAAGTGGTTGGCTTTTTTGCTTGTGTTTAGAATGGGTTTGGCAGCAAAGGAAGGAAAAGGACAAGTCCTTGTGAAAGTGTGTGGAACAAGAGATAATGAAATTACCATGAACGGGGCTGAGAAGATGGCTCAGTGGTAGAGCACTTGCCTTGCATGCCTGAGGCCCTGGGTTCGATTCCTCAGCACCACATAAGCAAAATGAAAAAAGCTGGAAGTGGTGCTGTGGCTCAAGTGGTAGAGTGCTAGCCTTGAGTGGAAGAGCTGAGGGATAGTGCCTAGGCCCAGAGTACAGGCCCCACGACCGGACCCCCCCCACAAAAAAAAAAAACAACCAAAAAAAACCTACCGTGAATGTTGTATTCCAATGTTCCTGGTATCTTTCAGGCACATTAAAATCTGTTTAAGTCTTACTGGCATCCAATGACGCATTATGCCCCTTGAAAGAAATGGGACTCTGAAAGGTTGTCACTTGACCAAAATCACAGAGCTTTAGAAGAAGCTCTTGAACCCAGACTTGCAGTGCCACAATCCATGCCCTCTTTTTCTCTTACTGGGAGACTATGGGGGCAAAAAGAAGAAGTGTGTGTCAAGACTGGATGCCTTTCTCTGGGACTTCACTCATTTTCCCAAGGCTGGTGGGTAGGTTAAAGGGAGCCCTTTGTCTTCTGTCTCTGGCTTGTTGATTTCTGGTCTTGGGTGGTCATTACTTGGCACCTGGCAGCTGTTTGTGGAATCTCAGCTGGCCAAGCACACATGAGGGACAGGAAAGGAGGTAGTAAATGAGACATTTCTAGCATAAAATTGACACCTATCCAGAAACAAGTTGTAAGTGAGGATGGCCAGGATACTTGGTCAAGGTCCTGGCAGGCAAAATCTGGCTGGTAGAAAGGCAGAGCCTCTGTTCCAAAATCCAAGTCTGGCAATTTAATAATAGAAGCACAGAGGTTTAGTTTTCACCTAAGAGTACTTAATGTAGTTTTTCTGGCTCCATAAAAGATTCTGGGTTTGTGATACAATGAAATAATGTCCAAGGGGAGGATTGAATAACAACTGGGGAGATTGAAATGACCTTTTATACCATCACAACTTTACCCTGGCTAATGTCTACTGGCTCAGCTTCCAGGAGCAGAGGTACGAGGCCATCTGAAGGGTAATCGTGAGACACACCAAAAGACTGCTAAGTTTGCTCACTTTCCATGTCTTCTTTTCACATAAATCAATCCTAAATAAGACCAGAATGATGGGGCTGGGAAGATGGCTCAGTGGTAGAGTGCTTGCCTTGCATGCCTGAGGCCCTGGGTTCGATTCCTCAGCACCACATAAGCAGAAAAAGCCAGAAGTAGTGCTGTGGCTCAAGTGGTAGAGTGCTAGCCTTGAGCTGAAGAGCTGAAGGACAGGGTGCCCAGGCCCTGAGTTCAAGTCCACGACTGACAAAAACAAAAACAAATAAGCAACAAAAACGAGAATGATTCTTTCTCTTGCTAACAGGACAGGGGTCTAAAAGGTGGACTCAATTGCAACTGACAACATAGCTGCTAGGCAGTGAGACAGGGACTTGAACTCAGATCGACTTCCGAAGCCCACATGCTGCTACTCTCTGACTTCTTTAATATGCCCAGAGATTGTGCTCCATCCCTGCCACCGGGTCATTGCTGCTTGGGGACGAATGCAATACTACCCTGTCTGACACTCCAATGACATGGTTCCCTCTATTTTTCCTTCTCCCACAGTTGCTCACTGGTTGTATAATTTCCTTGCTCTGTGTGGGGCTTGGGCTGTCATATGTCAGTCATCACCAGTACTCCCATGCTTCAAGACAATCTCTTCCTTCTCCACATTTCCTGTTTTTGTTCCAGAGGGATTGGATCTTCTCTTGACTCCGGGAACTTGAGTTTCCTTTCATGTGACTCTTTTCCCTACTTCCCCCTCCCCAGCCTTGTTTCATTTTCTTCCATGTCCAACAAACTCCAAGCAGAGGGTCTTGCCTGGAACTTTAGTTGCACTGTTCCCTGCCTCTCATGGGGCAGGGAAGGGAAAATTGTCCTTAGGGTCTAAAGAAGAAAGTAAGAAAAAGGGAGGAGACAGATACAAAGAGGACAGCTTGATTCCTACTTCCAGATAGCATGTGTGGGAGCTAGACTGGGCTAAGGTAGTTATTCTCAAGTCAGGGTCTAGCTAGGGATTATTGAGCCTGAAAATGCATTGAATTGAAAGAAGACGATGCAAAACTGTGTCTGGAAAGTTTGATTTCCCAGAGCCTGAAATAGAAACATCACCCATCTCAATGACTCTGTCTGTTTGGACAGTTTTTACCTGAATGTGGTAAATAGCCAACAAAGATGTTTGAGGTAGTAAGGGCTCATACCCTTGCTACCAGGTTAGTGTGAATAGAAATTTCTACAGAGGTATTGATTAGCCAAACATTCACCATGAATACTCAGGCATAGAATAGTTTGTACAACCTGCTCTACAACTCATTAAACTCCCTGTTCCTGGCCCTTTGGGTTCTTGAAAAACACAGGTATGCCAACCTTACTTTAGTTAAGGTTCTGTGCTCTCATCAGTCCAGCAGCCTGATTACACTTTGCTCTGACCTGGGAGTAGACTTCAGGGATTACTCTAAGTTGCACAGTCCTGACCAGATGTTCTTCTCTGCCTAGTTCTAGGCTGGGAGTGTTTTGCAAGCAATTTTAATGAGGCACATACTCTGTATTATTTTCATCTCACCTACAAAAGACAACTTGTTGTATTTGCCATGTCATTTAAAACTCAATTTACTGCTGGTTATCAGTGGCTCATGCTTGTGGAGGCTGAGGTCTGAGGATTGAGATTTGAAGCTATCCCCTGAAGGAGAGTCCACTTCCTAAAAGATGGAAGCAGAGGAATGGTTCAAGTGGTAGAGCACCAGCCTTAAACAAAAAAGCTAAGGTACATTGTCAGTACTGGCACATAAATAACAGAACAAAACAACAACAAACAAACTCTCAATTTACTAATGAATATCCATCTTAGACATACTTGAGAAAAGTTAGTCATGTTATTTTGCTGATACTGGGGCTTGAACTCAGAGCCACGTGGTCTCACATGGATGTTTTGCTCATGGCTGGCCTCAATCACTTGGGCCATACCTCCAGTCCAATTAATTTTGGTATTAATTTAAAAATTGCAGTAAAGTACACCTAACACAAAATTTATCATCCTAACTTTTTTTCCCCTTTGGTTGGTAGTGGAGCTTGAACTCAGGAACTGGGCACCGTCCCTGAGCTCTTTTGCTCAAGACTAGTGCTCTACCACTTTGAGCCGTAGCTTTACTTCAGGTTTTATTTTGTTTTTGAGTGGTTAATTGGAGATAAGAGTCTCATGGGGACTTTTCTGTCTGAGCTGGCTTCGAACCACAATCCTCAGTTCTCAGATTCCTGAGTAACTGGGATTACAGTCGTGAGCCACCAGCTCCTGGCTCATGCTGACCATTTTAAGAGTATAATTCAATGGCACTAAATGCATGCACATGGGTGTGAGAGCATCATCACTGTCCTCCATTCTCACAACTCTTCTTGCTCAGTGGAAATTCTGTACACATTAAGCACCAAATTCCCCTTGCTTTCGTGTTGAGCACTGGCAAGCATCCTGTCTCTATGGATTTGACTATTTTAAGTAGCTAGTTAAGTGGAGTCACAGAATAACATCCTACACAGAATGTTTTCAAGTCTCTTTCATACTGTAGCATGTGTCAGAATTTTTTCACCTTTCTATTCATTCCACTGTATGTACATACTTCATTTATCCACATTCAGCCTAGCATCAATGCTTGAGTTTCTTAGGCTTCTGTGAGCAACACTGCTATACAGAAGGGTGTTCAAATATCCCTTCAAGACCCAATTTTAAGTTATTTGGGATAGATAGTCAGAAGTGAGATTTCTGTCCCACATGGCAATTTCATCCTAATTTTAGGAGGGATTCCCTATGCTGTTATGCAAAGTGTCAATAGTTCATGACAATAATGTTGATAGTCTTTTTTTAAGGAAGATTTCTATTATCTGTAGGTAGTTGTGTAAAAGAATTGTCATTCAACAAAGCAATTTATGAATACAGTGTGTCTTGATCAATTACAGAAAGTCTTATATTTGTTACTGCCATATGTGTTCCTTTCTGATTAAGGGCTGCTGATCCCATCAAGACTGGACCTTTCAGAAGTTTCTTAGGAGCTGACCATTCCGAGAATGAAATCTGGAAACTCATTATCTCTTCCCTAACATCACAGCAAATATACAGAGTTATTACAGCTTCTAATGGCCTTTTAGCATCCTGTGTTTTCTTTTTCTTTTCTTTTCTTTTGTCGGTTGTGGGGCCTGAATTCTGGGCCTGGGCTCTGCCCATCAGTATTTCAGCTCAAGGTTAGTGCTCTACCACTTGAGCCACAGTGCTACTTCTGGCTTTTTCTGCTTATGTGGTGCTGAGGAATTGAACCCAGAACCTCATGCATGCAAGGCAAGCGCTCTACCACTGAGACACCTTCCCAGCTCACCTCCTGTGTTTTCATATAGAATTAGTAGTTCTAGGATGATATAGATCGACTACTATTTTTAAAAATAAATTTGACCACCAAATATCTGCGTACCAGAGCATACATGTATCCATAGTGCGATTGTAGTTTTTTTTTTTTTTTTTTTGGGTCTGGTCGTGGGGCCTGAACTCTGGGCCTGGGCGCTGTCCCTCAGCTCTTCAGCTCAAGGCTAGCGCTCTACCACTTGAGTCACAGTGCCACTTCTGGCTTTTTACTTATGTGGTGCTGAGGAATCGAACCCAGGGCCTCGAGCATGCAAGGCAAGTGCCCTACCACTGAGCCACCTTCCCAGCCCCCATAGTGCAATTGTAACTCTTCGTTACATCATTGCTATAAGGTCTACTATTTATTTCCTTTGTGGTATAATAGTTACTCATCTAAAAGAGTCAGAGAGGTAAGAATGAGCACAGATTATGAGAGAGTATGTATTATCTTTTCTCCTACAGGGAAATATTGAACAAACCTTCTCTTCTTTTCTCTTATCTTCTTTTCTCTTCTTTTCTCTTCTCTTCTCTTCTCTTCTCTCCTCTCTTCTCCTCTCTTCTCCTCTTCTCTCTTCCTCTTCTCCTCTCCTCTCCTCTTCTCTTCTATTCTCTTCTCCCATTTCCTCCTTCTCTTCCCCCTCCTCTCCTCTTTGCTTCTCCACTCCCCTAGGCTTCCCTTTTCCTCCTCTACTTTCTTCTTTTCTGTGCTGGCACTGTGGTTTGAACTCAGAACTTCACACTCTCACTTGGCTTATTTTTCTCAAAGCTAGTGCTCGACCAATTGAGCCATACCTCCACTTGCAGATTTTTGCTGGTCAATTGGAGTTAAGACTTTCATAGACTTTTCTGCCCAGGCTATGATCTTATCCTCAGATCTTAGCTTCCTGAGTAGCTAGGATTATAGGTATGAACCACCAGTGCCCAGCTGTCCATCATTTCTCAACTATGAAAATACAGAGGTTTTCTGCTGAGCTTCAGAGAGCTTGAGTGGTCCAAATGGAATAACATTGCTGAAAGCACATGCACATCTCTTATACATGGGTACTGTCACTTACTGACAGGTAATTTTCTAAGGGAGGAGAGATGTCTCCCAGGCATTAAGATCCCATTTCTTCAACTAGTGAAAAGTAAAGCATGCTCTTCCTAGGCCTTTTTTGCTCTCCCTTCTTTAACAGACATCCTAAAATTTGATTAGAGGTGGGGGATGGGAGAGGAGCAGAGGACTCAAGAGGTCAGTAGAGTCATCTTTTCTCTCAATTTCAAGATGGCCAATCAAACTGCCCTTCAGCCTGTCTCAGGACTCAGTTTCCTCATACACCCTGATTAATAAGGCTCCAATTGGTTGTTAGGCTTTTGTTGGATCAAATGATAGAAACCTGAACACTAGGTCCTGCTGGGCAACCTGCAGGCTCACGCTGTGGTCTTCTTGTAGGGACTTTGACTAAGAGGAAAGAAATAAGACATCTCAGCCCTGTTTTTAATTAATGCAGCCACTAGTTTTTCAACCCAAAGTGTCACATATAGAAAATCAAAGAAACCCTTGTATAAATTAAAAGAAAAAGTACTCTATCAACAATAGAAAGCATTTTCTAGAAGTACTGGACAGTCCTGAGAGGCTTGGTTCTTCCTTCAGATGAAATCTCTCAAAAGCCATCACAGGCATTTTAGATTTGGCCAAGTATTTTCATAATAGAATATGAAGAATCTTATTTTAATTCGTATCTAAGTCCAAAGGAAAAAAGTTTATATGTAGTATATCTTCTTTATCTAGGTTATAGCATGAATTTTCTGATTCAACTAAAATGGAAAAAACCTTTTCAGTTTGTTGCTTTTTTGGCTTTTAGTTTCGTTACAGTCTTGAGACAGATTCTGTGAAAGATTATTCTAGGGATTTGTTTTTGTTCTCTCACCAGTTTCTCTGGCAGTCTGGATCAGAGAGGTATTAAGGGTGATGTTTCATTTGACCTGTCAGATCTGAATCCCCAGCTAGAGCAGGGCTAGCTTTGCTACATCTCCTCTAGCAGTTTGCCATATTGAGCATTAACTGTCAGTCACAGGAATGGAGAGTTATAAGCTCAGTTCCCTGTGTGGCTGATTGGGTCCTTTGAGTTTGATGGTTTAAAAACCTCTTGAAATGCAGTGGTTGGAGTGTGCCATCTTTATCTACATCTGCAGGACAGATATAAACTTCATATGGCAATGTTGCCTGGGGTGGAGTTCAGCTTTTTGCCACTGTGGCAAAATATCTGAGATAATAAATGTTATTAAAAGGAGGACCAGATTGTTTTGGTTCATGGTTTCAGAATTTTACTCCACTGTTGCTTTGGGCCTGTGGTAGCACAGTATATTTTGGCAGAAGTATATAATAGATGAGGCCTGTTCACTTCATGGTGGCTGGGAAGCCAAGAGAAGGGAAGAGGAGCATCTGGGATCCTAATAGCCCCTTTAAGAACACCGGGGGGTGGGGGGAGCTGGGAAGGTGGCTCAGTGGTAAACTGCTTGCCTTGCATGCATGAGGTCCTGGGTTGAATTCCTCAGCAGAAGCAGAAAAGGCTGGAAGTGGTGCTGTGGCTCAAGTGGTAGAGCGCTAGCCTTGAGCTGAAGAGCTGAGGGACAGTGCCCAGGCCCAGAGTTCAGGCCCACTTCCTTCCACTAAGCCCCACCTCTTATAGTTTTCCATCATCTCCATGGGATGGGCCCCATGGTCCTTTGGGGCACGTAGCATATTCAAACTGTAGCATCTAGTCAGGAGTTGCTGCTTCCCCTTTCTTCCAGAAAAGGTTTCTCCTCATTGCAACTTCCTCAGCTGGCTCTACCACACTGTGACTTCATGAAGTTTCTTAACCTAAAACTCTTCTCCTACTTCAGTGGATTCAAAAACAGGTGAGACTAAGGAGGGAGAGCAGCAGGCAGTCAAGGAGAGGGCCCCCAGGAGGCCATATTTCACTAGAGTGTTATGTGTTGATGTCATCATCTTGCATACTATCACCAAAGGAAGCTGGAAGGGAGGGTGTGCGTTTTGCTCATCTCTACTTTATAGAGAGTTGGGAAGGTCACCAGATCCAGGGATTAATGCCAGATCTGAGTGAGGAGAGTCCTGATTTGCTTTCAAGACATAAATCTGCCTCCTGGAGACCTGTGTTAGAAGATCTGGAGGCACATGAAGTTCGTTTGAAATCAAGACTCAGCTCTGATTTCAGGTGTGGCACATATTATTCATGTGACTGAACATTTAACCACATTGACTGCTTCCATTTTCTAGCAAGTGGGAATAGATTATTCGTACCTCATATAAAACCTGGAGATGTTGAGTAAAAACATGCTTAGCGACACCTGACAAAGATCTCTCTTCTTACCCCCCAGTAACACCATAGGCTACTACAAATGTGGTCTTGACAGAATTTCACATGTAACATCCTTTGTAAAAAGAGATGGCATAGAAGGGTGGAAGGTCAGGAGCTCTGAAAATGCTGTTGCCTTGGTCTTGACCATGACAGCCACAAGGAAAAGAACAGAATTCCCCAAAAGGAATTAGAAAACTTCCTGTGCTATCAGTCGGTTCTTTTACTCATTAATTAGGCGGTAGGATCATTAAAGACAGATCACAACTGCTTTCTCAGAATGTGAATTCACTGATTTACCAACTAAGATGTCATATATGTAATATTCCAAACATTAATCCAGAGCAAGGTGGGAGTGGGACAGGCAAGCCTCTTTCTTGAATGCTCTGATGCTCAGTGAAGAAATAGTGATGAAAAAGAAATGACACCATAGTATACAAGAAGTCATTGGCATGATGATAAAAACAAAACAAGGTAATGCCAGCCAGAATAGCCTTTCTACCTCATCTGGATTGACAAGGATCACAGGAGCCAGAAGGGTGTAACAAGCCTGTGGCAATCTGTGCCAGTGGAGAGTAATATTGAAGGGATCATCTGATCCAAAAGGGGTTAGTTTACCCTTGATTAAATGGCTAAAGGTACATATCCAGGGGCAGGGGGCATTCCCATACTCAGGGACAGCTGTGCTCATATTCTAGGAGCCTCTAGGTCCTTAGCTCCTCATCTGACCTTGAAAGGCAAAAGAGCTATGAAGGGTCTGTTTTATAGCAGGCACATCCAATCACTCCCACTGTGGGGAAAATTGTGTGCTGGGATCCATTGAATTAGACTTCCTGAGACAGAGAATGATTTTAAGCAATTAGAAAGGAAAGGACAGAGAGAAGCCAAAGAAGTAACTTGAGTCAAATGTAAGCCCAAATCTGGTTGGAATAACAGGGAACCAAAGTTTGGAGCCAACTGACCTGATAGGGTGAACAAAATGGAGATTTTGAGGCACCGCAGAGAAATGACTGGAATAAAGAGGGAACGTGGTGATTGCAGAGGTTATCTGAGGCTGAGCCAAAGTGTTTGGACTTTGTGCAGGCGTCAGGGGACAGGCTTGGCAGTATGTAGAGATGGATTTCCCATAAAGAAGAAATCTGACTATGTCCACCTCTTGAAGGACCATAGACATGATACTTGACTGTTTGTTTTATCTCTCCCATCCCCTCTCATGCTTCCCCTATCAGCCTGCCAGGCCTTCAAGGCTGGACTGGTCCATTTGAATGTTCTCCCCACTCCTAGATGTAACAGAGCCATCCCCAGAGTGCCAAGGTTTATAACTGTAAAAGTTGCCATGACAACAGCATAGCAGAAACATCTCATAGAATTAAAACCCAGCCGGGCTAGCAAAAGCTCTGGGTTCTGAATGCCTATGGATTAGTGGAAATTAGGGGCAAACCTCATGCTCAAGGCTAGTCTTGGAAGGTAAACAGGAATTGTTGTCTGAAAGAATGCAAACAAAAGGATCAGAAACCTGGCCGGTACCCTGCAGCTGGAGGACACTGGTCAGAAATCTGTTTTCCCAGTTTAGTCCCCCTCTGAAGTTAGTGGTGTCCTGTCCAGCTCCTTACTTACAAGCTTCTACTTCTCTTTTCTCATTTCTATATGATGTTGTACATATGTACTCTCCTAATTTTCATATTCTAATTACTGCAAAATCTTGCTTATCTTTTCCTCTGTCATTCATAAAAGTATAAGTGGCTTACATGCATGGAAATGCCATTATGATACCTATTAAAACTGCACAAAAAAGCTGGGAATTGGTGACTCACATCTTTAATCCTAGCTACTCAGGAGGCTGAGATCTGAGAATCACAGTTTGAAGTTAACCTGGACAGAAAAGTCTTGAGAGACTCTATTATCAGTTAACCAGCAAAATGATGGACTGGGGACATGGCTGAAATGGTAGAGCGCCAGCTGTGAGTAAAAAACATAAAAGCCGAGTAAGAGCATGAGCCTCTGAGTTCATGCTTCAGTACTGATGCGTGTGTGTGCATGCGTGCGCATGCTCTCACACACACACACTCTCTTTCTCATATTCTCTCTCTTTCATACTCTCTCTCATATTCCACACCCCCTGCTCTCTCTGTGCTGGTCCTGAAGCTTAAACTCAGGGCTTGGCCACTGTCTCTGAGCTTTGTTGCTTAAGGCTAACACTCTACCAGTTGAGCTACAGATCCACTTCTGGCTTTTTGCTGATTAATTGGGAATGTGTCTCATGGACTTTCCTACCTGGACTGGCTTTGCGCTGATTCTCAGATCTCAGCATCCTGCATACCTAGTATTACAGGTGTGAGTCACTGGCACTTAGCTTAAAAACCTTTTTTGCATACTGGCTATATTCAAAATTTTGGGGAAGTACTCCTAAGTAAGAAATGATGTATCTAAATTTGGACATTTGCTATGCTTGTGATGTTACTCTGAGTGGCCTGTGATTCCTTAGTAAAGAGGAAGTTGTAATAAATCAGGACTTCTGAAGTTTTCTTGGTAGCTATTGCAGGAAAAATGGGTGTATACATCTTAGCTATTGTACTTGGTGGTCTGTGTGATTGTAATAATAAAGCAGCTTATACTATCCTAAGGGATTACCCAAAGGAATATATGACTGATTTCTGCTCATTGTAAAGAAAAAATAACCTCTACTGAAAAATATCTAATGATTTCATATATGCATTTTAACCTGTTAATTCCTTGATAAGACACAATCACCAAGTAGCTGGTTATATACCTTTTACATCTCCTTTGCTAGAACTTCTCCTCAGAGTTGAATGTCGAATTTTCCTTTCTGTGCCAAATGCTCTGATTCTGTCTAAATCCATACGCTGATTATTTCAGCAAATAGTTGAATGCATATTTTGTATCAGGTGATCTGACCAGCCAGAAGTGAGTATCAGTAGCAAGTATCTCTCTCTCTCTCATTCTCTCTCTCTGAGGGTCATTTGTATTCTAGAAATGGTACAAGCATAATAGCAGAAAAGAAAAACAAAAAGAAAGAAAGGGAGAAAGAAAAAGAATGTATCCATGATACATTCATGTAAGTGTGGTCATTGGGACATCATTTGCAGTAGCAAAAAGTTGGAAATAACTCAAACACCTATCATTACAGGTGCAATGATCGAAAACCATAATGTGTTTCTACAATGATTACTTTATATAGACATAAAATAAGTAAGAACTAGCTTTATGTATTGTTATAAATAAATCTCTAGGTTGGCTTATAAAATAAAAACAATAAGGTCAAAATAAATATTGTACATTGTATACTACCTTAAAAGGTTGTACCTTATCCTTTAAAGGTAGGATAAAAGTACTACATATACATATATATGCTTATATATATTACTATACATACCATTTACTCATATCTTACCATTACATGTAAGGATATCTACACATTCACATTGTATATAACATTCATACAATATTAGCATAAAGAATAAATATGTATAATTATATAAAACAAACCCAAATCCAACAAAAGATTCAGTCAAGAGGCAGAGAAGGGAAGAATGAATAGGCTAGACTTCGCTGAATGTATTTTGTTATACAGTTGCTATTTTGAAACTATATTTTGTGAAATTGCCAAACCAAATTAAATTTAGTGATTCCTAAAAGAAAAAGAGGAAAGAAAAGCAGACCAAACAAGTCAGTCTTATAAAATTGGTGGTATAACCACAGAGAAAGTTGTGTGTGAGAACAGAGAGGCAGAAGTGGATCAGGATGGCAGCCAAGATCCTCCTGTGACCATCTCTCCACAAACACACCAATTTGAAGAGCTATTCACACAAACTAACCTTACAAAAGCTACAACAATCTGGTGAGAGCCCAGGGTGTCT
This sequence comes from Dipodomys merriami, assembly GCF_024711535.1. Taxonomy (NCBI): domain Eukaryota; kingdom Metazoa; phylum Chordata; class Mammalia; order Rodentia; family Heteromyidae; genus Dipodomys; species Dipodomys merriami. The sequence continues at coordinate 19,125,955 of NW_027205603.1, read as the reverse complement.
AGCTTTAATATAATAGAAGAAAAGACATAGCAGGAGAAGGAGTTGTGGACATTACCTCTCCCCTAACTAGAAAGAGATGCCTTTGCTTGGGGAAGGGAAGGGAATTAAGTGCAAACTTTAGACTTGAAATATAGTACCAGGCCTATAAAATCACTGGGATTAAGTAACATACCACAATACTAACTTCGGTATGAGCCCATAAAATATTTTACTCTTGGAAACAACAACAGCTGAATTCTGTATTAGGTCTAGAAATGATCATTGAGTTGATCATTCAATGTGTGCCTCTCAATGGGCAGGGTTGAGTTTCTAAGGTCATTTCTCATACCAGAGAATTAATATTCCTTGGATACACGGCTGATTTTAGATCTGGGGAAGGAAATACAGATCAAGTAGTTAAAGTATCAAAGGTTATAACAAAATGAACCAATGTAAGCGTAGGATTATGGTTTAACTAGTAGAGTGTCTAGCAAGTATGAGGCCTGGAACTCAAACCCAAGTACCATCAAAATGAACCAATGATTACAACTTAAAGAAGCTACCATTGGTAAAAATGCAGGACAACTTCAGTACTGACAGGAATAGTAAATGCAATTCATTTAAATATCTCAAATAAGTATAAGTCAATGAATGAAATCATGCTATAATAATAGCCTCATTAAGGGTACTAGTGATACAATTATCTTGAAAACTAGTAAATAAAGGGAAATAATCTCTCCTTCCCTCATAGCACTTGTCAACCACTGATATTTTATGGTATTCTTTTGCATTTTCTGTAATGTCATATGGTTGGAATTTTTACATTATGTAGCTTTTCAGATGAACTTCAATTAGTTATATGCATTTAAGTTTCCTGTGTCTTCTCGTGGTTTGATAGCTTCTTTGTTTTTAGAATTGAAGAAAATTCTATACTGATAGAATTTAGCATAATTTGTTCATCTCATTTGTGGGAGAAATCTTGGTCTTGTCATTACAGGAAAGTTTGTAATTTTCATGATGCTCCCTTTATCAATTATTGTTGATAAAATTATGGATTATAGTTTTGGTGTTGAGTTTAAAAATTGATCACTATTTTTTTTTAACCAGTCCTGGGGCTTGAACACATGACCTGGACACTGTTCCTGAGCTTCTTTTTCCTCAAGGCTAGTAGCACTCTACCATTTGAGCAACAGCACCACTTCTCTGAGTGGTTTATTGGAAATAGGAGTCCCAGAGACTTTCCTGCCTGGGCTGGCTTCAAACCAGGATCCCCAGATCTCAGCCTCCTAAATAACTAGGATTACAGGTGTGAGCCATTAACATCTGGCTATGATCTCAATTATTAAGATTGAAGAAATTTTTCTTCTCTTAGGGTTGTATATTCTATATTTAGGTATTTAAGTCTTTTTTTGTGTGTGTGGTACAGAAGCTTCAACTCAGGGTTGTGCTTGCCAGAAAGTGCTCTACAGTTTGAGCTATGTCTCTAGGCTTTTATGCTCTGGTTAGTTTTGAGACAAAAGTCTCTTTTTTTTCTTCCAGGGCTGGCCTTGACTATGATGTACTATTTATGTTTCTGGCCATAACCGGGATGCTGATACATGTCAATATCCCATCTTTCTCTGTTGAGATGTCTCTCAAACTTCTTTGGCATAAACTGGTCTTAAACTATGAGACTTCTACTCTCTACCTTCTGAGTAGTTAAAATTGCAGGCATGAGCCACCAGCATGCAAATTATGATCCATTTTGAGTTAGAGAATATAAACTAGAATTTGTTTTCAACAATACGATACCATTACATATGTGTTTTTAATTTATTCCAGTTATCCCAGCAACATTTATTGAAAAGAACAGATTTGTTTTATCCTATTGCTTTTATTCTTTATCAAAGATCAATTGACCATATCAAGGAAATAATGAAAGGGGACATCCATTCCTTATCCCTGATGTTAGAAGAAAACTTATACTTACCATTAAGTATGATGTTAGCTATAAGAACTTTGTAGACTGTGTTTTCTACTTTTATCTATTTTGAATTCCTTTTCTGCATCTCTAGGCATCTTATATGATTTTTCAATGTGATGGATTGCATTAACTTTTTTGAATGTTGAATCAAGTTTGCTTACCTGTGATAAATACAGCTTGTTCATGGTATGTGATTCTTTTTATGCTATGTTGGATTTAATTTAGTAAGTAATTGTTAAGGTTTTTTTTATACTTCTTTTCATTATACTTCTATTCATTAGAAATATTGGTTTGTAACTTTCATATAATGATTTTGTTTGGATCATTCTGACCTTATAGAATAAGTTAGGAACATTTCTCTGCTTCTGGAAGAGATTGTGGAAGATTGGTGTAAATTATTCCTTTATATTTTCTGTTTGGGGTGAGTGTTCAATAATTAATCAAGTTCAAATAGTCTTTTTCATTCTTTTTTGAGTCTAGTTGATCTCTAATGATCTTCTTTTATTATAATACTGGTAATTTGTTTTTTCTCTTTATTTTTTTCTTAGCCTAACTAGAAGTTTATTGATTTTATTGATACTTCAAAGAATCAACTTTTGGTTTTACTGACTTCTTTTTTGTTGGTTTTCTGTTCTCAAGCCCATTGATTTCTGCTGTAACTTTTACTATCTTCCCAAGTTTTTTCTTTGTCTTTTCTTTTCTATGCTCTATTCAAGAAAATATTTACTATTCAGAGTGAAATATAATGTACAGTAAAACAATTAGTGCTTTGCATGGGGCTTGGTACTAGGGCAAGATGAAGAATTTATTCTAAGCTATTTTTCTAAGTCAGGTTTACTGACAACAAATTCCCTTGATTTTTATCTGAGAAAGTTTTTTTTAAATTTTTCTTTCACTTTAAGAAAAGTAACTTCACAGGGAACAGAATTCTAGATTAATAGTACTTTTTCTTCTTTTTTTTCATCTCCTAACATTTTAAATATTTCACTGCACTCTTTTCTAGCTTGCTTGTTTTCTTGGGGAAGTTAGTTGTAATTTTTATTTGGAGGTAAAACTTTTCTTCCCTCCCCCCCTCTGTGTTTTTTTTTAAACCATGATTACTTTTCTTATTTTGATTTTTATGAAACTTGTATATGATATGCCAATGTGTAGTTTTGTGGGTGCTTATTCTTCTTAGTATTCTCTGTGCTTCCTAAATCACTGGTTTGGTATCTAATATTAATTATGAGAAGTGTTCAGTCTTGGTTGTTTTAAATATTTCTTCTGAAACTGGTCATCAGTTAACTATGCATATAATCCTAGCTACTTTGAGGGCCTAAGATTGGGAGCCAGCTTTGGCACATACAAGACTGCTTCTCAACCAATAGCTGGACACTGGCAACATACCCCTGCCATCCTAGCTACAATGGAAAGCTGTGATCTGCAGGATTGTGGTTCCAGGTCAGCCTTGGGAAAACTATCTTCAAGGGAAGAAGCTGAATAGATGGCATTCACTTGCCATTGCAGCTACAATGGGAAGTAGAAAACAGGAAATAGGCAGACCATGTGCTCATGTGTATGGCAAGGCAGGAAGTGAAGGCTTCTTGCAAAAATGACCAGTGCGAATCAGGGCTGGAGGCATGGCTCAATGTTAGAGCACCTGCTTAGCAATCATGAGGCCCTGAATTCAAGTCCTAATACTGCCCAAAGAAATGAAAACAAAATGACAACAAAACCCTTTTCTGTTCCTTTCTCTTTCATTCCCTTATAATAGTATTGCCATTATGGTAGGTTTTACTTTTTCACTGTGACATAGTTATTGTGTGGTTTAGTCTGTTCTTTTCAGTAGTTTTCTTTTTTTTTAAGTTTTAGACTTTTCATATGCCATATCTCCATGCTCAGAGATTCTTTACCTGGCCAAATCCAGGGTACTAATGAGCCCATTGTTTAATTTATTTCAGTGTGTTAATAGTATATGTTTTCAAAAAGAAGTCCTTTTGAGGGTTCAAACAGGAGTATTTTTTTTTAATTTTATTTTCTTGTAAAGATGCTGTACAGAGGGTTACAGTTACATGAGTAAGGCAATGAGTACATTACTTGTTGATCATTGTTACCCCTTCCCTTATTGTTGTCCCACTATCCCTTCCCTTCCCCACCTCCCTCACTCCTCCTCCTCCCCCAAAGTTGTAAAGTTCATTTCCAATATACTGTCTTGTGGGTATCATTGTTGCAATGGGTCATCCTGTGACCTTATTTCAGCATTTTGTTATTCCCCTTCCTCTCCCCAAATTAGACAAATGTATATACAAGATACAGGGTACCAAAATCAAGTACAGTGACAACAGGGGATATACCATAGTGGGAAGAACATACAAAGGAAATAAAAAAATCACATAGTCCTTAAAAACAACAACAACAAAGAAAGACCTCTTGTGTCCATATTGTGGGTTCATTTCACTTAGCATCATCTTATATGGCCACATTACATAGCTTTTGAGCTTTTCTGCTCATCTGATAAAATTATCCTAGATGTATGCTAATTATTGCAAATGACAGAAACCATGGGACCTATGATTCCTTGGGCCTGGCCTATTTCACTTAATATGATTTTTTTCCAAGACTTTTCATTTCCTAACAAATGGGGCAGTGTCATTCTTTCTGTCAGAGGCATGGAATTTATATATAGATAGATATAGGTATAGATAGATATAAATAAGTATATCTATCTATATAAGATAAGTATATCTATCTATATCTATATTTATATGTCATTCTTTCTGTCGGAGGCATGGAATTTATATATATATATATATATAGATATAGATAGATATAGACAAGTATATCTATCTATATAAGTATATCTATCTATATCTATATCTATATACTTATTGATATCTATCTATATCTCTCTATATATATATATCATGTTTTCTTGATCCATTTATCCACTGAGGGGTATCTGGGTTGGTTCCATATCTCAGCTATGGTGAGTAAGACTGCAATAAACATAGCTGTTCTGGTCACTTTAGTATAGCTGTTTGTCATCATTTGGGTAAATGCCCAGTAGTGAGATTGCTGGGTCATAGGGGAGTTCTATGTGGAGTCTTTTGAGGAACCTCCATACTGCTTTCCAGAGTGTAAACAAGTTTACGCTCCCACCAACAGTGCAGTAGGGTTCCCTTTTGGCCACATCCCCTCCAGTAATTGTTGTTATTAGATTTCTTGATTATAGCCATTCTAACCGGGGCAAGGTAGAATCTCAATATTGTTCAATCAGGAATATTTATAAACAAAATCCTTTTATATTATCTAGAATTTGCTCCATACTAATCCAGCAGAATGTTTATGGGTGGAAAGGGGGGAGGCGAGATGGAAATAGAGATAGTCAATAAATGTTCAAATTGGGTGATAATTCCATAAGGATTTATTATACTATTCCCTCTGAATTTTGTGCATGTTTATAATTTGTGGTAATAAGACAGACAAAAAAGGTTAGCAGAAAGAAGGAACCAGTTTCACATAGAGAATAGATAGTGTCCTTTCAGATTTTGAGATTCCAAGGGAGAATGTTTCTTGGTCCTTAGGATCATTGCATAAGTAAACGGAAGGTCTACCTTTGTTAGGATCCCCAACTAGGAGCCAGATAGTTAGTTTCTTCCAGACCCTACCCATCTCCTTTCCTTTCCTTCTCCTTCTCTACCTCCTTTTCCTCCTGCTCTTCTTCTTCCTTTATACTAGGGTTTAAATTTAGCTCCTTGCACTTACTAGACAAAATCTTCTGTCATTTGAGCCACACCCTCAAGCTATTTTTGCTCTAGTTATTTTTTTCATATAGGTTCTCACTTTATATCCTAGCTGGCCTAGGGCCATCCTCCTATTACCTATGCCTCCTGAATAGCTGGGATTGCAAACGTGAGCCACCCAGCCCAGCCCAAGAATCATGCTGTCTGCACATGAGTTTCACTGCACAACTCAGGGTGCTTCTGATTCTCTAAAATTTAGAGTCTGTGGCTTCCTGCACAGCCTAGGGCAAATCCCCACGTGTGCTGTTAATCAAGTTTGCTAAACTGCCAAAAAGTCTAGGGGTCGTTGATCCCCTTGGGCTCTGCACAGTACTATTGATTCCTGCCTGCTGCCCCGTGGTCATGTGACCTCCTGGAATGCCCCCTGGCCTCTTCTTCCTGTTCCTGAAGAAGCACATTTGTCTGTTCCCTGCTTTCCCTTGCTTCAGGGAATCCAATGTGATGGCTAATAAAATTTACTAAGCAACACTCAGGTTCAAGGTTGGCTCCTCCTGTGAGTTTAGTTTTATCTGCTTTCAGCACCACTCTCCCTGTGGTACTTAAGAGTTGTTGAAAATTTTCAGAGCAATTGGTTTTTAAGCTGTCCCTGCTAACCCTGATTCTAGCCTCAGAGGTGACCTTTTCTCCAGGCTGGATTATTTATGTCTATCCCGAAAGCCTCACTAGGGAAGTGTGTTTTGGACCCCCAAACAAAGATGACTGTGTCTTCTATGACCTCAAAATATTTCCTTGCATACAGCTCTCCACTGGGATGAGTTGCTCAAGTTTGCTGACTTTTTATTTTAGTTGCTTAAGATTGGTTCAGTTCCGAGGTACCCAGATGTCTCTTTGGGAATCTCTTGTACCCATTTCAAATAGGTTAAAAAATATGTCCTACAGGCAGTGGATGTAATTTTCATAGCTCTAACCAAGATAAAGAAGGAAGAATAAATGTTTGGATATTTTGTGGTTAAAATCATGTCCAATTTCAGGTTGATGTGGGTTTAGATAATCTACCATAGTTGTGTGAATTTTAACAGCCAAGTAATTATATATTTATGGGGTGTGATGTGATGTTTTGATACATGTATAACTTACGGAATGATGAAAACCAACTAATTAACATAATCATTACTCACCGACTTGTCATTTTTTTGGAGGGAGAAAATGTGAAATCTATAAAGATTTCAAAATATACTTTATATTCTTCTTGTTAATCATAGCTATTAACTATACAGTACATTTCTAAAACATATTCCTGCTGTCTAGCTGAAACTTTCTACCCTTTGACCAACATCTTACCATTTCCTCCCATGGCCAGCTTCTGGTAACAAATGGATGCATGATTGGAACTGTCAGTGAATCCCGTGAGCTTTGCTGGTACAGCACAGATGTTGAATGTTTTCTAACATTTATTGAAACGTGGTTCAAGTGGTAGACCGAGTTCAAACCTCAGTGCTGACAAAAATTAAAAGTAATCTGATGTTCATGTATAAAAGACGTGGTTCCATGCTGGTACTATTGGTGAAGCCTTTCATTCCACTTCAAGACATGAAGTTTTGATGTTGTCAGGGACATACCCTCAATGGGATTATTTGACCCAGGCTCTTTCTCTTCTTCTCTCTGCTTCCTGTCTCATGACGTAAATCATTTTGTCCCTCCATGTGCTCCTACTATGATTTGCTCTCCTCAACACCCAAAGAATAAGGTCACTTTATTCTGGGCTGGCACCTTCAGAACTATAAGTCACCATAAACACTTTCTTGATAAGTTAATTGCCACCTCAGGCATTTCATTATAGTGGTGGGAACCTGATTATTGCACTCAGTTTTCTCAGCTCTACCACAGCACTTATCTTTGAGCATTGTTGGGAAGGATGGTGCTTGCCACATAGTAACTGCTCATTATTGTTTTCATCTATTGGTTACAGAGTTAACCATTATATATGGTCATAATTGTTTTAGTGACAGCTTTCAAACTCATTTATTTTTTTTCTTTGGTCCAATAACTGGACTTGAACTTGGTACCTGATGCTTTTTGGTCATTGTCTACCAGCTGAAACAATGAATTCATGTTTTCCCTTTTATATGGAAGCTAGATTTAGCTGATAAGTCATAAGTAAATACATTGGGTGATATACAAGTATATAAAAATGTATTAACTATGATATGGTAGATTCAAGAGAGAACACAAAAAGCATAACTCCTTAGAAAGGCAAAGTCAAAGTTCAACAAAATAAAACACCCAGAAATCTAGTACTTGAAAGTGGGAGGGGGGAGGAGCGGGGCGGGGGGGGGGATAGGGTCAAGGGGAAAGAGGCAAACAAATGAAGAGGAGAAGAGGGGGAGAATGCAGTCAAGAATCCAATGTATATCCTTAAAAAATTAGTAAGAGTGAGAAAAGAGGTAGGGGAAGGATGGGTAAGAATAGTAAAAGGGGTGACATTGACCAAAATATATTGCATTCATAAACTGGTTTGTTAAGTGGCAACCGCTTTGTACTACTACTTAAAGACCATAAGAAAAAGAAAAAAACAACCCCCACAGTTCTTCATACATATATTATAATATTGAGCGCCTTGTACTATATTATTTTTATTAAAAAAACCTTTTTCTAGAAAGAGACTAATGGCAGGGAGTGCCATTAAACTTTCCTTACAGAAATATAACTGTTTAGAATGATATAATCACCAATCTTTGATCAAGTACACAGTCATCTACTTACAATGAAAATACTATTTGAAGCAATATGTAATGAAATAAAGGTACTCTTTCTTCTTAAACCTACAAGTTTATAAAGGTCTCTTCACTTTATTCCCCCAGCAATTTCTTTTTGAGGATTTTCTTCTTTTATTTGGCCAAGACACCCTTGGTCATCCTGACTCCCTGAGTTGACTCTAGTCCAAGCTGATGAGCACCTTGACTGCTCATTGAATATCTCTGACATGGATCTGGGTTTAGGTCAAACATTTCTATCTACTTACCATAAAAACAAAAAGAACAGCAATAATAACCACGACAGTAATAAAACATGAAAAATGCCTCCATAACTTTTTGTTCTAGGAGCACAGAAAACTATAAAAACAACTGCCTCAACCCGTTCCTTTCCCCCTACAGGCATAACACCTTTAAATAATTTATCTTTCTAGGGGAAGTCAGTCTTCCACTGCCATTATTTCACTATGCATCCATATCTTTTACACACACACACACACACACACACACACACACCCCACATGAATGCATGCATACACATCAACCACCATGTAACAATAACATAGCTTTTTGATCTTTTCTGGATTTTAAAGAAGCATCTAGAGTCAATATTCTCTTTCAAGGCCAGAAGCATTGCTGAGGTTGTAGACCTGGCTTTAGGATCATTTCCTGCTGATATAAAGATGAATTTTCCAGAAATCCAGGAAGTCTGCTTCAAAAGCTTCCTAATTCTTTACTTCTGCTGACATTTCCCTTATTACTTTAGATCACTTCTATGTTTTCTAAGGAAACACTACTGATATATGCAAATATACAGTTTGCAAAATAAGAAAATAAAAAATCTTCCATATTGCTTTCTTCAAAGAGGGAATAAAAGATGGCACATAAAGTCCTTTGATTTAGATACAAACCCTATTGATGCACCCATGTGAGTACTTCAAGGTATTAAAGGAAGGGATTAAAGGTATTAAAGGTATTAAAGTGTAGGGACAGTATCCTGATTGAGTTTCTCAGCTGGGCTGAGAATGTGGCTTAGTGGTAGAGTGCTTGGTTCGAAGCCTTGGTTCGATTCCTCAGTACCACATACACAGAAAAAACCAGAAGTGGCTCTGTAGCTCAAGTGGTACAGTGCTAGCTTTGAGCAAAAAAGGCTTAAGGATAGTGCCCAGGCCCTGAGTTCAAGGCCCAGGACTGGTAAAAAAAAAAAAAAAAAAAGCATATTCAGTTGAAGTTAAAGTTCCCATAAACATCATTATGTGTATTTATAGTACTGTTTTTTCCCCTGTAGCACAAGTGACTATAAGCTGCTTGCCTTATACTTACTAGCCTACCTATGAATGGAATTCCCTTACTACAGGGAATAACAGAGGTGGGGCGGACTTTTCCCAGGAGCATGGAGAAGCAGTGTAATTTTGCCTGCATCTAACCTCCCTCTCCTCCTGTCCTGATTTCCTGTAGCATTCCTCAGGCTCTATCTTATGTCCAATTCCCCAGGGCCTCCTTGCTGTCAGTTAATAATAACTTCTCATGCTGCTATTCTTTTTTTCAGAACTGGCACATTTTAATAGGACCCCCAGGGATTAAAATGCTTCCAGAACCAAAAGAGTGAATCTCTAATGGTGGAATTCCAGGTACCACTGACAGGTATTGTGGGAGATTTTATAGGGAGAATCCTCTCAGAAGCCAAACATTGGGACAGGGCAGCCTTCCACATCACTCATTTAGTGGGGTTGGCCTTACCAAAGGAATACAAGCATGGGAATTAATCAGCAATGAGATATTGAACGTTATTGGAAGGAAAATCTTTAAATTCTGTTGGATTGTAACTTCTTTCTTTAATCAAGCTTTCCTATGAGTGGGTATGTGGGCATACTGGAGGCTTTTTCTAGCTGAGGAAATTAGGCAATGTCTACAGAATGTTCTTCAGAGGGACAGTAGAGTAGAGGAGTTGGGATGGAAACATTTAGTCATCTGTATCCCAGGTCTTCTCCACATCTGAGGTTAACAATCACACCCACACACAGGAGGCTTGTGGGTTAACTCAGCTACAGGCAAGAAATGATCATCAACTTCACACTGAACTGGTGTTCCCATATACATTTTGTACATGGACAAAAAAAAGACAAGGGGCCAGGATATTCTTCTCAGTATTGTTCAGCGCGAGAGGATGTGAGATCCCTGCACTTTATCTAGACCCTTCTATCACTCTATTTTTTTTCTCCCCTTGCTAAGTAAACAGTGGCGCTTCATCCATTATTTAGCTATCAGAGACTGCCAGGCTTTTCTGGCTGTGGAACTTGGGAGTGCTTACATTTCCTTAAAAAAAAAAAAAACAACTGTGGAAAAAAATGTATTTGCAAAACTGTTGGAAAGGGAAATGAAGAAAGATATCAGCGCCTACAATATAATTAATCCTTGTGAGTACCTCCCCCAGAGGGCTGGCTTGAGTTTTTCTTTAGTAATGAAAATTTAGTTTTATCTTTTCTTTTCTTTTTCTTTTCCTTTTTTTGTGATATCATTCACATTTAACTACCTGTAGCAAATGCTGTGGAGGAGAGAGAAGCGTTTGTAAACAGGTTTGGGGCACTGAGGAAAAAACAGCTTTGAAACTGCACCCGTGAGAAAATGCACAGAGCCCTTGCACATGGCTCTATTGTAAAGCCAGAAAACACACAGCCCTCTCTGCACAGCAAGTGCTGAAGAGCTCTGGGAAAGCTTGCTACCCTATTTCCCATGTTGTATGCTGTCTTTTAGGGAGGGTTTTTTTTTTTCCTAGTTCAAAAGTTGTAGGCCTAAGAATTTCGAAAGGTGTGTTGAATCTTGTGCATGTAAATATCTATCTTACCGCTGTGTCTTTTGCATCAGGAATGGTGACCTCCATAGTTGGAAGCTGGAGAGAAGACATCCCAGGGAGGAAACAGAAAGAAAGAGGATTTGATGACTTCAGGGCTCCACAAATATGTGGCACTCATCCCTTTTGGCTTCATAAGGATGGCTTCTGAAGGTCTCTAGAGAAGTCACTGACTTCAGTGTTGTCTTGTTTCTACTCTGTTGTGACCTGGGGAAGTAGAGTCCCAGACACAGGGACCTGAGACCTGCTTCATGTTCAGTAGGGCCCTTACTGTGTGGTCTGAAGCTGCCCTTTCCAATCTGGATGTGCTGGGGTGCAGGACTTCAGCACTGTTAATTACAGAACAGCATTGGAGTGTTATTTGGTGGATGGCAAAGTTATCCTGTGCATTTAATTACAATCCACACCAGTGTGAGGTTATAATGCTATTACAGTCACTGGAGTCTCAGAAGAGAAATAGCTGATGTTTATGAAACTGAATTAGGGCATTATAAAGGTAGCAAATTCCTTTTGCTCTTTTCCTTGGATAATGTGAGAGCAGTCGATTGCTGTAAACTTGAGGTCACTGCAATTTAAAATTAGGTTGTTTGTGTTTGGGTTGAGATCATGAAACCATAGCCAACTATCAGGAAGCACTTGTCATCTGGAGGAAGAAATATTAAAAAAAAAAGTAATCTGGTCAAATAGATCTATAGCTTGTGAAGAACTATCCATCAAAAGTCACCCACAGAAAGAAAGAGTCTCAAGAGAAAACCTCAGAGTTTGATAAATTTGAAAATATTCATCAATCGCTGCGTGAAGACAGAGAAGACACCTGCACAAACTCAGGAAAGCCAGCCAAGGAGATTGATAACTCAGGATTTAACACAGAAAACAATGAAAAGAAATATTCAGAGACTCATAGTTCAGATATTGTGGAATTGAGAATTTTTAAAATATAACTGGGAGAGAGAAGTAGAGAGAAATAAGCCAAGATATACTTTTTTGAAAAGATAGTTAAGCTGGGATTTGAGACTCTTTTATAACATAAATTTCTATAACCCTGGTTAAGTTATACTTAACCTCTAAAAGCTTGACATACTTATCTGTAAAATACCATAGCAATAACAAGACTAAGTAGGATAATACATGCCAAGAACTTAGCCTAGTGGCACCCAATATACTTGTATCATTATTGTTATTGTCACCATATTTATTTAGAGTAACAAACACTATCATAGACATATCTGTTTCTAGCTTACAACTATAAATAGAATGGAGATATTGATGAATTTTAACAGTGTCAATAATGCGTTGTACAAATAAGGATGGGGGGGTTGATTTCACAAACATATGTGCCAAATGGAGTTGAAGGGATTTGGAATAATAAAGCTTCATTTTAATCAGTAGTGTAAATGGCTATTGAATAAGGTAATAGCTAAATTAAAGAAGTTAAAATTCTTTTACTCTCAAATGGAGTCAGAGACTGTATGAAGGACTCATCCCATGTCTGAGTAACTCATTTTGTGGAGCCACTCCATGAGCCTGGAGGGAGGTCATAAAGGGCACAGAACAGAGATTTGCATGTTTCATCCTTTTCAATGGGTGGTAAATTAGATCCAGAGCTTTGTCCATCAACTTTAACTTCTCGAAGTGACTGAGTGATGACAAGAGAGGGTCCTACCATTGAAAGAAAATTTTCATGCTGGGCATCAGTGGCTATTGTTTGAAATTCTAGTTATTTAGCAGTCAGTGATTTGTTCTATTGAGATTCAAAGTCAGCCTGGGTAGAAAAATCTGCAAAACTCCCTCTATCTCCAAACCAGCCAGCAAAAAGCCAGACTGTAGATGTGGCTCAAGTGATAGAGTCTCAGCCATGAGCACAAAAGCTGAGTGAGTGAAGAAATCAGATTGTTTGATTTCAAGCCCTGATATCAGGAACAAAAAATAAAAAAAAAAAGTTTTTCACTAGTGATGCTTTCTGAGAGGAAGGGACATGGCACCCCACACTAGGACACGTGAGGAGGTTCCAGTGTTAGTAGGAAGAGGAGAGGGAAGGGCAGTTAACCCCAATTTGACTGTATTCTCCCTACATTAGACATGGCAGGGCAGATTGGGTTTTGAACACACTGTGGGCTGGCTGGCTATTCTTACTTGTCTGTACTTGATCCTGGGTTGATTTAGGGCAGGAAATTTGTCTTGGTGTTTTAAGAATTAGAAGAAGGAGGTGGTTAGAGAGTGGTCTCAGGAGGAGTTTTTCTTTTACGCAGGAAAGCCTTGTTTTGAGGAAGGATGTTCATTATCTTAGGAATTAGCTAGCCCTGGGAAACGTAGTCTCTTTCCAGCCAGCCAGCTCCTGTATTCCCAAGATGCCAAAACAGAATAAAATACAGAAAATAAAAAGTAGGTCTAACACATCTGGGTATCAGCTGTAGCCCAGGGGATGTATCAGAGCCATGGGGAGAAAGTTTAGGAAGGCAGGTGTTAGGGAGAAAATTAATGTTCCTATGAAATAGAGACATCTTCACGTGGAATAAATGTTGTTGACACACTGACAATGACTGAACCCAGAGATATTCAGGGATGGATAACCAGGTCATTCATGCTTCTGGTAGGATTCCTTTGGTGGTGGAGATTGCAATAGGTCCAAATTCCATAATTCTATGGTTAATGGCATGATTTGTGTGGGTAAATAAAATAGCTATTATCTGTCTTCATTCTCCATTCTTTCTTCAGATGAAGGCCAACTTAAAAAAATAAAATTCAGCTCTGGGAATAAATAAGTTATATTTTTTACATAGTTGTAATAACTGGGACCCTGACAGGGAGGATTTGGAAACAAGCCACCAGAAAAAGAACCCCTCTTTTAAAGCCAAGTGGCCAGATGCCTAAGTTAATAACAATGGGCTGACCTTGAGTTCTCTTGAGAAACTAAGGACGATACAGTTTGTATTGGCACAGGCTTTCTATGAAGTCATTCTTCTACCAGAAATACATGGAACTCTTGCTTTGCCCAGTTCACTGGAAAGTAGTTTACTATCTCAGGATTACCTTCAAAACTAACCCATTTATTAGTTGTCTTTTTAAATCTGTGCTTCTCCTCTTAAATATGAAAAAGATCCCAGAAGGTAACAAGAGTCACTGTTTCCTTTTCCATATAGTGAAGGAGTTGGAGTAGAGTAATCTACATCAGTTTCCATCTGATCCTAAACTTTATTGGTTTTGGATTATGTTATCTGTCATATTCTAAAAACTATTTCTTGGATTGATTGGAGCACCACAGGCTGCTCAGTGTCATTCTAGATATTGCCACTTGATAAATCAGGGAGGTGTATATTGTGTTTTATAGATAAAGAAACTGACCTTTACACAGATTGCTAACTTGGTCAAGATCATGTGGCGAACAAGGAGGAATTAGGGAAAAAAACTAAGTTTGCTTGTATGATCATTTTTCTTGTCTTGTTGCAGACTTTTGCATTACTGTTTGAATACAGGTTTTAGAAGATGATTTGGGGAAACCATAAAAGCATTGTTTTCTGATTTGAAAGTACTAATCATTGTATTTTAGAATTGAAAAGTGGTGACTATGGTCACTCTTCTTTCTCAAGTAAGAGTTTGTGTTTCTGGTAGGGATTTGAAAGAGGGAAAAGCAAAAAGAAATCTATACTTGAAAAACCATGGAAATATCTTAATTTTGCTTCCATTTAATTGTGTTTTTCTTCCCCTTCATTGCTATTGGCCCCAATTATACTTAAGGAAAGAAGAAAATTCCCTTTCACTTATACAGTGCTTTCTATTTTGGTATGTAAGGACAGTTCACTCACCTGCTTTGCAGGCTTTTTTTGTTTATTTGTTTGTTTTCTTTTTGTGATAGTACTGGGGCTTGGACTCTGGGCTAGGGTGTTGTCCCTTAGCTTTTTTGTTCAAGGTTGGCACTCTACTACTTGAGCCACACCTCTTTGGCTTTTTGGTAGATAACTGAAGGAAAGCCTCATGGACTTTCTTTCCCTGCTTGGGCTTTGAACCTTGATTCTCAGATCTCAGCCTCCTTAATAGCTAGGAATACAGGAATTGGCCACCCATGCCTCATTTTAATCTATCTGAACTTAGGAAACCTTTCATCATTGGATATTTTATGACGGTAAAGGTTGTTTGAAAAATCATGGATGTGCAGGATTTTTAATCAAGGCTCTTTTATTCAGTGATAGAAAACAGGCCATTTCCTTCTCAGTGGCTTCTAAATGCATATAAAATGTATGAAACTGGCCTTTTTCAGACATAGTTTTCTGTATCTCTATTTTTTTGGTCAAACCTGTGGTTACTATAGGTGAAAATGTGTCATGTAAATAATTTTTGGAGAGAGGGTGGGTTAGGAGCGATGGGTGACAATGTTTTTAAACACATTGTATTCATATACTGTTTTGTAGAATGGGAACTTTTTTGTACAATCACTTAAAGATAATAAAAATTTTTATTAAAAAATAATTTTTGGAGAGGGAGAAGATGGTAGAAAAATAACAGGAGACGAACAGAGCTCTTTCTAAAAAAGTAGAGTTTTAGGGTTCTACCAAATTATCCACATCTAGAGAGTCACACCAAGTAAGATATAGCTATATGTAGATTTATAACAAAGAAGAAAATTACAAGCAGCCTGCTTATGAAAACAGATTTGATCCAGGACAAAAGCAGAAGAAGCAATGTGCATTCAGGCTTCCCACTCACCTCCAGCACAATCAATCACCAGGAAAGGGAATCTGCATCCCAGCCTCGACCACAGATGGGCACAGAGATAACTGGTCACATCGCCTATGGTCTCAATCACCAAGGGAAAGTGTGAGTACTCGCACAAAGACATCCTCACTCTCTCCCAGAGAACAGCATCAAGAGGGAACACCCTCACCCAGGAAGAACGCCATCTTTGATATTGTTACAGAGCCTGCCAGAGCAGCTGGTGGGTAACACAGGCCAGAAATCCCCAACATTTTCAACACCTTTGCTCCACCCATCTCTGGTAGAAAACAAAAAACTTCTGGCCAGGGAGAATTAGCTCTGCCCAGGGGAAGGCAGCCCTAACCAGAGAGACAAAGCTCCTCCCAGGGAGGGATTGCGCTACCTAAGGCAGTTCAAGGGAGAGAAGACCTTACTTCTCCGCAGTGAACAAAGACAAGCTTACCATTCCAGTTTACAATCTCACTGGAAACAAAACAAAACCGGACAGGCCATAAACTCCTAGGAGGAAGGCTCCAAGCTGGACTAAAGAAGGGTTGCAGGAGCTAGCCCCTCAGGGGAAAACCACTGATTCTAGTCATGCCACAATCCTGTCCACACACAAGCTCCACCTCCTTCCTGCCCTACTGCACAAAGCAAATCCCCTCTCCCACTAAGTTACGCTGGGAGGAGGACAAAAAGACTTCAAGTGTAAGGCAGAACTTTATTCTGCAGGCTCAAACTGATTTGAGAATCCAACTAAGCCACAAGGAAAACTGACCACCAAAAGGAAATTAAATGCTTCATCAAGAGAACAGACAGGATAACAGATATCAGGGAGACACAAGATCTCCCACTAATTGGAGAATTTTTTTCTTCCTTTAATTTTTTAAAATTAATTAAGTAGTAGAGCCAGTGTTTTACATGGCAAAAATTATTTTTGTTAAATATCGTAAATGTTTAAAGTTCCATTCTAATATCTTCAATGACCCAATGGTGGTTCAAAATGTGTTGTTCAGTCTCTATGAATTGCAGAATTTTCTATGATGGCTTTTGGTGTTGAGCTCTAATTTTATTCCATTATGGTCTGAGAGAATGCAAGGAAATTTCAGTATTTCTGAATTTGCACAGATTTGCTTTATGGCCTAAAATGTGATCTATTTTGGAGACTGTTCCGTGTGCTGCTGAGAAGAACATATATTCTGGTGCTGCTGGATGAAACATTCTGCAACTGTTAAGTTTAGTTGGTTAATACAATTTTTTAGTTCTGAGGTTCTCTATTGAGTTTTTGCTGGGTATATCTATCTAGTGGCAACAATGGTGTGTTAAAGTCACCAACAATCAATATGTTTGGACCTATGTGTGTTTTTCGAGTAAGTAGTGTTTGTTTGATGAAGTTAGGTGCTCTGGCATTTGGTGTACTTTCAGTCTTTTTTTTTGTGTGTGTGGGCAAGGCATTTCTCTTAGATAACTGATACTAACCAATTGGGTTGAATATTTGTGTCACCATTTGCTTGGCATTTGAACCTGGAAGGGGAAATTAGGTTATGGATTTGAGTAAAAGTTTACATATTGCTTCTACTATATATTTATAAATAGGAACTTTAGGATGTGTGTGTGTGTGTGTGTGTGTGTGTGTGTGTGTGTGTAGAAGACCAGGGAACAGCCCATGACATTGGGAGGTAGTGTGCTTTAAAATTAGTAAGAATAGGGCTGGGAAGGTGGCTCAGTGGTAGAGCACTTGCCTTGTATGCATGAGGCCCTGGGTTTGATTCCTCAGCACCACATAAGCAAAAAGAAAAAAGCCAGAAGTGGTGCTGTGGTAGAGTGCTAGCCTTGAGCTGAAGAGCTGAGGGACAGTGCCCAGGCCCAGAGTTCAGGCCCCACGACTGGACCCCCCTAAAAAAATTAGTAAGAATATCTCATTTCTCAAGAGAGAAAAATGTAGTAATAAGATTCTTAATGTCACAAGGTCTTCTAAGGATAAAGTAAGATATAAGTGTATTTCATGCATGCATGTCATAAAGCAAGCACTCACTAAATGTTACACTTCCTTTTAACATTTTTTTATTATCTTCATCCTCATCATTACCTTCTCTTATATCATCTTTCTTCGAAACATAAAATAAATTTTATACCCTTCAGGAATATTTCTTTCATTAAGTTAATAATAGGTAATTCTGAGTTACTAACAAATTAAGTTTTGTGTGTGTTTTTGTGTTTGTGTGCATAAGTGTGAGCCCCGGTGTTAGTGTTTATGTGTGCTAACGATTGTGAATGTGTGTGTGGTGGGTCCAATTTTTGAAAATTTTGTTTGATCTACTTTAATTAATTGCTTCATTCACCAAATTAATGTTTGGCATTAACATAGAACGATTCTCCCATCCCCTGTTAAATACTTGGGTACACGACTGAAAACATTGTTACAGTGAGTATTCAAATAATGACTAATACACAAGGGGCCAATTTAGCAGGAACCCTTAATCATGACTTCCTGAAACTAGGCCCTTGATGGAAATATATAATTATAGATCAGTAATTGTAGATAACAGAGCACTGGAAAACTGAGCATAGGCCATGAGAAACCATTCCCAAGCTGTTTTCAATATAGGTTTTATGAAGCTGAAATTATCTTGGGTGTAATCTTGCTTTGCCTTTGTCCCTATCCTCCCCTTCTCTTGGCCTCCCATGGAAACCTCATAAAATCCATCCTTCCCTACCCCCTTCCCTGCCCTTGCTGCTCATTCTATCTGCAACCTCTAAGCTTTCCCCTGGTTGACTCCTTCCCTTCTTTCTCTTCCCCTCCTCTCTCCTCCCCTTCCCTTCTTTCTTCTTTTGCTTTCCCTTCCCTTTCTTCTTCCTTCCTTTCCCCTTCCCTTCTCCCTCCCTCCCACTGTTCCCTTCCCTTCCCTTGCTTCCTTTCTTCCTTCCATCCTTCCCTCCCTTCTTCTCTTTCCTCCATTTCCATGTCCCAATATATCATGAATGAATGGACCAAACATTGAGTTCTGTTTACACTTAATCCTGTACAATGCTTGATCAATTGGTGAACGCAAAATCTTTGATTTCATGGAATTTACAGAGCAGATGTTAAAAATCGCACAAGTAGTCAATTTGAATGTTTATATGGACAATAAGGAGAATTTCAGCTGGTTGGTAGAGATAGGCATTCTTAGGTAGATAGGGATAAAACATGGTGGACATAGCACAGGGCAGATAACATGTGAAGGAACCATCATGTCATTTCTTATGATAATGCCTTAGGCTTCTCACTTAAGTACTTTTTCTTCCCATAGTGCTCTGGGTTCCCACTCAAATGTTTCTTCCCATAGTGCCTTGGGTTTCAGCTAACTTAATGAAAAGAGCTGGGACAGTACATACCCAAGCCATTAAGCAATCAGCTCAATACTATAACTGTTCTCCAAGAGCACTTCATTACTCCCTCAGGTCTGAGGCCCCTCTCTACAGAGAGCCTGTAGTTTTTCTTCCCTATAAACTTGCTTTGCCTTTAATTCTTTAATTGGCAGAGAAAATGAACCTTTACCCCTAGAAAGGCACCCCTTTGTTTCAGGGAGTCTAACTTGTTCTGTGGTAGGTGGTGTGGGGATAGTTCTTGCAGGATGACATTGGAGCTTGACAGTGCAGAGGCAAGGGTTCTTACAAGAGAGAGCAGCAGAGATTATTTAAAGGCCTGTGGCAGATAAAATCAGGGACCAGGACACTAACAGTCTGGAAAGAATAGAGCTGGGAGCGTCACAGATACAGGTCAAGGCAGGGAGTGATCTATATGCAGAGTAGTGAACAGCAAAGTGATTGTGTTGACATATAGTGTTTCACCTGTACTGAAAAAGAATGTAGTAAAGGAAGATCTCTGTAGTGGCTACTTTATTACCTTTGGGCACTGGTGTATGTTTCTATTTTTAAAGTAATGTGACATTGCAGATGTTCTTGAAGGCTTGGCACATAACTTCCTGACTTCTTTCTCTCTTCTCAGGGAAAACCATCTTGTGGAATTTGTAGCCACTATTTGTAGTTTACACACCCCACTAAAATTTGACACTTCTAAACAAAGTCTGGATGCAGTGGTTCATACCTGCTATCTAGCGACCCATGTAGCAATGATCAGGACCATGCCAGTTCTAGGTGAAACCTTCTAAAGGCAGGTTCATTTTCTCTATCCATTAAAGAATTAACAGGCAGAAAGTGTTTCAGGTCAACAAAGTAAGTTTATTGGAAAGTGACAGAAAAGCCATGAGAAAAATAGAGAGACTTCATCTGCTGAGGAGTCTAAAGAAAAATCCACTAGAGACCTCTAAGTGGGTAGTTTTTAATGGTACGGGGCTCCTCTCATATATCTTCTCCTGGCGTTTGCACTGATTGCTTAATGGCTTGTGCATGTACCACCCTGGCTCTTTCAACTGGTTGAATGGGTACCCAGGGCATTATGGGAAGAAGAAGCATTTAAGTAGAAAGAAGTGTTTGAGCAGGAGCCCGAGGCACTATGGGAACAAGAAACACCATGATGGCATGTATGTTATCTGCCACTCGTTATGTCCACCACTTTTTATTCCTATCTACCTAAGAGTTCCCCTTCCTTTTGTGCAGGTAAGACCAGGCAAAAAGTTCATGAGTGTTAGGTCTGCCAGGGAAAATAGCTCCTTCTCCTTTGTTCTCCCTCCACGCACACAGTGGCTCTCTCTAGAAGTCCCAGCCAAGCAGCAATAACCCAGGTAACTGGCACACTTAGGGGCAGTGAGAGGTTCCCAGACCCTGAGGTCACTTCCTCATCTACTCCAGTTACATCTTCTCTTTGCTCTCCCCTATATAATCTCTCTCCATCATTAGTCTCCCCCATTGCACACTACATCTTGGGTGGACCAGTAGTTTGGTTCTGCTAATAAACTCTCTCCCGCCTGAACCATCATGTGGAGGTTTCCTTTCTCCAAACCTTACAATAAGATCTCATATAAACAGAGGAAAGCTGGGCATGGTAGTGTGCACCTGTTACCCCAGCTATGGCAGGAAGTATAGATAAAAGATTTCAGTTAGGCCAGCCCAGACAAAAAGCAAGATCTTATCCAAAAAATAATCAGAATAAAAAGGGCTGTGGTTGTGGCTTATGTGGTAGGGTGCCTGTCTAGCAAATATAAAGTCCAGAGTTCAAACTCTAGTACCACCAAAAGCTAACTAGAAATAAAAATAAAGTAACCTGGGCATCGGTGGTTCATGCCTTAGCTATTTGGGAGGCTGAGAGAATAGGAGGATCATGGTTTGAGGTGAGCCCTGGTTATGAGACCCCCTTCTCAGCCCTTCTCACATGCCTTTTGTTCTAAGCTATGTGGGAGGATGAGATTGGAGCGTGGCTGTTCCAGGCCAGCCTGAGCAAAGTCCACAAAATGACATGGAGGAAAGCTGAATGGAGCTGAATGACATGAAGCCTAAAAGTAGGTGGGTTGAGCATCACAGGGGCTCCCAGGTAGGAAAAGAGACCCTGCTCTAAAATACACCAGTTAACAAACAAACATAAACACAGGGCTAGAGGTGTGGCTCAGTAGTATCTCGCCAGTCTAGTAAGCACAAAGCTCTGAGTTCAAATCCCAGCACTGTCATATGCACAATGTACAATATATTTTGGCAAGGTTCAAAGTTGAGTATGACTAATATTATATACTTTATGATTCTTTGGCTTAATTTTTACAAAAGGAGACTTTTGCATTTTCATATACCATATTTTAAATGTATTTGTATCATTATTTTATTTGTTGAGAGAGGCTATCACTAGGTGCCCAGATTAGGTTTGAATTTACCCTTCTCTAGTCTCTGCCTTCTGAATAACTAGGATTACAGGTAAGTACCACGTGTGTGTGTGTGTGTGTGTGTGTGTGTGTGTGTGTGTGTGTGTTCCTAAGATGGAACTGGAGCCCAGGGATTTGCATCTGCTAAACAGGTAGTCTACCTCTGAGCTATAACCCAAACAACCTCATAGTATTTAAGAATATGAATTTAACTCAACCTTATTTACACTTTTTTATTACAGATAATTATAATTTTCCTTTTCTTCTGATTTATATGATACTACTAAAAACATATTTATAATTTTTTCTAGTGCTAGGGATGGATCCTAGGGCCTTGAAGATGAGCCCTACCATTGAGCTATACTCCTAGTTCTGCTAAGAATGCTTTTATACCTTGTGCAGTTGTTCCAGACAATATTCCTATAGTAGAATTGGTAGGCTGAATGAGATGTATAGCTTCCAACAAATTACTTTATATTGTCTGCCTGTTAATCTCATTCCTATATACCATAGCTTTGACACTAATTCTAAATATTTTCTATTGCCAGGCCTTATTCTCTTTAACTTTGCATTCCACCGCAACTGAAAGGTTACCTTGTTGATGATTTGCCCACATTTCTTACTGAGTGGTGTGACCTTTTCTACGGAAGTGAAGTAACTTCTCCTGAGACAGAACTTCACTATGTAGCCCAAGCTGGCCTGACACTGTGAATTCTCTTATCTCAGCTTCCTGAGTTGTGGGATTACAGGTATGCTAAAACATAATTGAGTTAAAATATTCTCTACTTCTTATTTTTTATACTTTATCATTATCAGTTTTAAGAAACTATTATCCATGAAAGCTGGTATTACATTATTTCCCTATATTTAAAAAACTTTTATGCCTGACTTTATAAGTCTTTTTTTTTTGCGGTGTGGGGGGGAGTCTGGTTGTGGGGTTTGAACTCTGGGCCTGGGCGCTGTCCCTCAGCTCTTCAGCTCAAGGCTAGCGTTCTACCACTTGAGCCACAGCGCCACTTCCGGCTTTTTTCTTTTTGCTTATGTGGTGTTGAGGAATTGAACCCAGGGCCTCATGCATGCAAGGCAAGCGCTCTACCACTGAGCCACCTTCCCAGCCCCTTTATAAGTCTTTAAGGTTTTCTTTTCCTTTCTCCCTTTCTTCCTTCCTTTCTTCCTTCCTTTCTTCCTTCCTTTCTGTCTTTCTTTCTTTCTTTCTTTCTTTCTTTCTTTCTTTCTTTCTTTCTTTCTCTCTCTCTCTCTCTCTCTCTCTCTCTCTCTCTCTCTCTCTCTCTCTCTCTCCCTTCCTTCTTTCCTTCCTTCCTTCCTTCCTTCCTTCCTTCCTTGGTAGCACTACTGTTTGAACTCTTGACCTCATGCTTGCCAGGCCAGAGCTCTACTACTTGAGGCATGCCCTGGCACTTTTTCTTTCTTCAGTTATTTTCCAGGTGGATTCTGGACTTTTGAATGGGACTGGACTTAGACCATGATCATCCCGCCTTGAAACTTACCTTTGTGTATGAGGCTTTGCTCTATTCATTTTTAGCCTTTTTATTATTATTATTATTATTATTATTATTATTATTATTTGCCTACAGTTAAGATTGTGTGTGTTTTTAAAAATATATTTGTATGGTTTATTATTTCTTCTTTATTTCTCATTTCTTTATTTCTCTTACAAGTAGCATTATTTTTAGAGTTTTAATTTAAAATTTTTCTTTAAAAATAATTGTACAAATCATGGGTTTAGTCATGACTTTTGTTGTACATGTGTAGAGTGTACTTCCATCGAATCATCCCTATTACCCTTTTTTTTTATTGTGAGAATACCATACAGAGGAGTTACAATTACATGGGCAAGATAACAAGTTCATTTCTTTTTTTTGGGGGGGGGGTCTGGTTGTGGGCCTGAACTCTGGGCCTGGGCGCTGTCCCTCAGCTCTTCAGCTCAAGGCTAACGCTCTACCACTTGAGCCACAGCACCACTTCCGGCTTTTTTTTCCTTTTTGCTTATGTGGTGCTGGGGAATTGAACCCAGGGCCTCATGCATGCAAGGCAAGCGCTCTACCACTGAGCCACCTTCCCAGCCCACAAGTTCATTTCTTATCAAGCATTGTTGCCTCCTCTTTGTTTCTCCTTCCCATCCCTTCCCATACTCCCCACTCCCTCCACCCGATCCTCCCTCCACCCCCGACCAAAGCTGTAAAGTTTGTTTTTGGACGTAATGATTTGTACATCTCATTGTTGCAATGGATCCACCTGTATCCTTAGTTAAACGAGTTGTTTTTTTCCCTTCCCCTCCACAAATTATACCAACATCAAATACAGTGAAAGCAGGCAGGGGTTATACCGTGGGGGAGGGACATACAAAGCAACAAAGAAATCATCTTATAAATATGTTAGAAACAATTGCATGAAAGGAAAAAAAAAACAAAAAAAAAACATTTGAATTCTTGTTCTCCTCCTTTTGTTCCTCCTTCCTACTAAATTAGTCCCTTTTTATGTTTATGTCTGGTTTTTAGATGTAAATAAATTTTTCATACGAAAGAGTACATACTGTGTTTAGTTTTTCTTAGTCTAATTTATTTCACTGAACACATTGCCAGCAGTTCCATCTATTTTCCTGTACATGACATAATTTCATTTCTCTTTATGGCTGAATAATACTCTACTGTGTATAGGTACCATTTTTTTCCTCTTCTGCTCATGTGGTTGGGTCTGTTATGAAGAGGTTTTCGGAGACCATCTCTTGGGTTTCCTGATCTTTCCTCATTTTATCTAGATAAAATCAGAATGCTAGGTAAGGAATGAGGGGAAAGGAAGACCATGAAAGTCTAGGAAGGTGGGAGGGCTGAGGGAAGGTAGCCCACAGTCACAGTCAGACACATCTACTTGTTGACACAAAAGACATCCATTAAAGACTTGCTATTTGCTAATGTTTGAGGGTGTGACTGACTACTCTGCTCCCCAGAGGGGTCTGCAAGTCTGTGTGACAAATCAGGTAGACAGAGCTGGCCAAAACAAGAACTCAGAGCAGCACTGGCTCTCCGAGTACCAGGAGGGTCTCATGGGGTGGGCTGAGAGCAAGGATCTCAGGGCTAGCTGATTAAAACTGCTCTATTCCAAGATGCATGCCTCAGCAGGAGATTCAGGCAGGAAGCAAATTCTGGTTTTGAACCCAAAATGGAAAGTAAGTTTTCCCAGAATTATGCTTTAGCTTTAGCCAGTGGGCCAAAATCAGCTTCCTTGGAGGTGTTTCTTCATTTTTTTCTCTTACAGGTAGCAGAATAGGACAGAGCAGGAGGATAGAGGTGGTCTAGACTTTGAGTCCAACTTAGACACTAATGACATTTACTGAGCCCACAAGTATCTGACAGTCATGTGGACCACTGAAGGTAATGCTAATTGTGGATATTTTTGTGAGTTATAAAAGTCTATCTGTTTACCTACCTACCTACCTACCTACCTACCTACCTACCTACCTACCTACCTACCTACCTACCTACCTACCTACTATCTATCATCTCTCTATCATCTGTCCATCTACAAGGAATATTATAGCATAGTGGATTATTGAAACTTTTAGTGACTAACAAAAATTGCAAGAAATTCATTGTAGAAATAACTTTTATTGTATCTTTATTCCCCTTCCTAAAAAAATCATCTGGGAGGCTGTGAAGCTCTTCACACAAGAGTTTACACACAAGACCTGTACATAATCCAGGTACTTTTGGTACAAGAACTTACTAGACTGAGTGGATCATTTGCAGTCTTTCAATTCTAGTTTATTGGACCTTGTACTAAACATGATTACTATTGGTAATTAAATAACAAGAATGTCATTTTTCTTTCAATACTATCAAACTTATAACAAAAAACACACTTTAGTGGGTGATGATGTTTTAAGAATCTAGGCTTGGCAAGAAGAGCTGTTGAGCTGCAGGCTCCAGGGCTAATGGGTACAAAACATCCTTCTTCCCTGGGGGCAATCAAACACTATGGCCCCCACCCCATGGGTTGCCTGAATCTCCCACCCTGCTTATCAGTATTGGGCACTGGCTGGTTTTCTCTTCAGCAGCAGGCATTGCACAGTTAATTACTGAGGTGAGGAGAAAATGCCCCCTTCCATGGAAATTATGGAAATGCTATCAGACATTAAGGATTAATGCGTATCAACAGGTGTGAGATTAGAGACAGCTGAAAATAACAAGGCCTGGTGCTTGTTACATTCACTGTTACAGCTGCTTAACCAAACCCAGAAATTCTATTGCTTAGGTGATTTTCTTTTTTCTTTTTCTACTTCTTTGCTAAGCACTCACTTTTCTTGACCATGTAGCAAATTATTAGTGACTTTCTGCCTTAGGATCACCTTCCTCATGGGCAGTTCACAGTGGGTTAAATTGCTGATATTCACACATAGGACTCTACATTGGCAATTGGGAGTCTATGTTAATTAGGATCATGGAAAAAATCTGCAGCTTCAAGTCATTTGCAATCACATGTTTCCAATAGATCATTTATAAGGAAAGTTTGCAAAAGTTGTGGAACACTCTTATGAAAGTCTTTTCCTTTTTGTGGGGAGGGAGGAGGATGCTGGGATAGAATCCAGGGCTTTGGGAATGGTAGATACGTGTTCTCCCAGTAAGCCCCAGCTCCTGCCCGGTCCTGACCTGTCCCATTCTACCAGAGATATTATGTAGTAATCTCAGCCCTATGGTTTTGCTGTAGATTTTTTATTTTTGTTCTTTTATGTATTGGTACTAGGGTTTGAATTCAAGGCCTCAAGCTCAAGCTTTTTTGCTCAAGGCTGTTGTCTATCATTTGAGATACACTTCTACTTCTGGCTTATTTCTGTTTAATTGCAGTCGCTTGAATTTTTCTGGCGGTGCCAGCTTCAAACCATGATCCTCAGATCTCAGCTTCCTGAGTAGCTAGGATTACAGGCAGGAGCCACCAGTGCCCAGCTGGCTTTTGCTGGTTTTGACCTTCACCTTTTTCTATTCCACCATGGATGGCATGATCACATTTCACTGTGACTCCAAAGCTAAAGAGTTAAAAGACATGAGATTGTCCCCTCCTTCCCAGGTGGAGCCACACATAAGCAGTGGGAGATGGCATGTGGAGAAACCCTGCTTTTCATACTCAGGAGTGATGTGAAAACCAATCCTTGTCAGGAGTAAGTCTAAGGACTGATGTGACAGTGTATAGGAAAGCCATTGGTCCTTAAAGGAGCCTGTGTCCACAGTGGCAGACAAGACCCTGTTATGTAATGGAGTATTGATGTATTTTAGCATCTTGGTGTTGTAATGACTCAGGGTTAGAGGGAGATTTGGCCCCTACTACTGGCACCCCCAGAGCTTGATCCAGTTGGGGGTTCTGATCACTAGCAGGTGAGGGGACTAATTAGCAGCTTCTCTCCTGGGACTTGTAAGCTTTTACCTCTGGAATTCAAGCTATTCAAATTCACAGGAAAAGAAGGAACTGATACATTTGATGCTGACTCTTCATTTACACTAAGAAACCATTTGCAAAGAAGACTGGGATTCAGCTTCACCCACACATACTCCTTTGGAGAGGTTCTTCCTGAGAAAAGAATGCATTTTCTTTTTGTCTGAGATGGAGTCTCCGTTTGTCCAGCCTAGTTCCAAACTCCTAGGCTCCTCAGCCTCCTGATTAGCTGATACTGCAGGCGAGTGCTGCTAGACAAATACTACCATACTGGGCACAAGCATGTCTCTGTGCTGCATTTCTCTAAAGTCTCTTTGAGGTGCTTAGGGCTTTCCTTGTTTCCTGAGGATGGAAAGCTTCATTCAGCTGAGTAGAGACCAGAGGGGAAAAGTGATCGTGGGACTTCCAGGGGGCTGAACGTCAGCATCTGGAAAACGTCCTTGACCTTGGAGGTGGCTTTCCACAGGTGCAGCTTAGCCAGCTCTTACTTAATGTTTCATCTGGGGAAGGAAGGAAGGAACAGTTCTGGAGGCTCACTATGAAATCCACTTCACTGTCCACATTTTTCTCCCATATATTTAGTGAGATCAGAAGCTTTCCCCAAATTAGACAGAAGTTGAGGTGACACTGACATTTTTGCCCAGTGAGAATACATGAAGTCGAACAGACTTGTTTTGTATACATCAGTGTAGGAAAAGGTGGGGGAAGAGATTCCAGGTAGCTCTGGGAAGCTGAACTTAGGGATCACCAAGAAGGAAGAGCAGAAGACGAGCTCTCAGATAGAAGTGATGGTGGCGACAGAAATATGGATCAGTGTTTTTGTATTCAGGCTTGGTACCTGATTCTACCAGATGACTTCTCAACAGCAGTGTGCAATAGGATTGTCCATGAAGGCTGTAACTACTACCTCAATTTCCAGGAGGCTTCATGCAACATTTTGTCAAGAGCGGCCTTGACAATTTATACTTATTTTTGTTTTATCATACATGACATATTCTCAGCCCCCAAACACAAGTAATGGAGTTTCTTCCTTTGTATTCAAACATAAAGAGCACCTGACAATGTTCAAAGTGCCCAAGGAAAGGTGTTGACAATAAATAATAAAGGATTCAGATGCCAGAAGTCAGCTCAGGTCCCTGGGCTTGGGAGACTCTTGGAAGGGGAGAGTTGTGGATGGGGTCTCAGGGGAGAAGGGACAAGGGCCTCTATGAAGGAGGTAGGTAGGGGAAGTGGATTATATGGACATGAGAAGTTAATAAGTTAAACCAATTAACAGCTATTCTGGTGAGGCTAGAGGTGAAGGAAAGGAGAATTCTAGTATTGGTTGGCTTAAGAATAATGGTAGCCTGGCTGGAGTCTAGTGCCTGTTATCCCTTGCTCTTAGGAGGCTGGGGCAGGAGGATTTCAGTTCCAGGCCTGACAACTTAGTCTCAAAATGAAGAAGAATGATGTTTTTGCCTTCTGGTTTTTGATGGAAGTCAGAGTTAAACTCTAAATATGTTATTTTTATTTTTAATAATTAGCTTCAAGTAGTTGTGTGAAGGAGCTTGCTGTTTAACAAAGCAGTTTATGAATACAACATAGCTTGATGTCACTCCTTTTAACATTCTTACCCATCCCTTCCTTTCCCACCCTTTCCTCACTCTTTTAAATTTTGTAGGATATATATTGGATTGTTGTCTGCATTTTCCCCCTTTTCTCCTCCATTAGAAAGAATGATATTGTAGCATGTATAAAGAAATGGAAAGGGGAAAAATTATGTTATGTGAAGTAAGTCAGCCCTAGAGAGACAAAGGATCCATGTTTTCCATTATTTGAAGAAACTAGATTAAGCTGACAAACTCATATTAACTGAAAAATGACAGTCAAAGGAGATCTTGAATAGTGTAATTACTTAGAAAGCCAAAATCTAACTATGTGACCACCACTCTCTCTCACTTTGCATTATCATAAGACATGATATGCTTATTGTTTTCCTCTACTGGGTTGTAAAGTCCCAAGACAAGAAGATTGGTCATTTTGATAAGTGCAGTATCCCTCTTTGTCTTTCTCCCTGTTTTATGTATCAGTATATGTATATATGTATGTGATGTACATGTATATAGCATTTGACCCTAAGTGTATTATATTTAACATATTATATATATTTAAAAAATATAAAATATGCTGCATGCCAAATATTCTATCTCTGGTCGGTCTATCTATCTATCTATCTATCTATCTATCTATCTATCTATCTATCTATCTCCAGAACAATTTTAATTTCTTTTAAATTTCACATAGTTTTAAATTTTTAAACAAAGGAAGAAACTTCACACAAATAGTAACTAGACAATTTATTTAATTAATTATCACTATTTCTAAGTCGATATTTGGGAAAAGGTAAAGGAATAAGGGGAAATCAAGGCTTAGGAACAAAGGAATGAAAAGATACAGGTCCTTGGAGACCTTGCTTGTCTGGGAGCAGGGAGTCAAGTCAGATGAGTTTGTCAAAGCTCTGGTATGGATGTCTGGACATAAGAACCTCATGGAAAGGGACAGGAAAAAGCTGCAGAGCTGAGTCTGAAATTAGCAGCCGGTGTTATGTGGCTGCATGAGAATGGAATGCCAAAATCAGTCATATCATTGGGCTTTGATGAAAGGATGGAAAGTAAACACTACCAGGAACTAGACTCTGTTGGTCCCTAGAAGAACATTCCAGACTCTGATAAGGAGAAATTAGGAGAAATTTTCTTTCTGCACTAAATCAAAGCTACAGTGAAAAGCTTTCAGTACCAAAGAGTGTTACACTTGGGTAATTTGTTTCAATTTCTCTTATTTCTTAATAATTATATTTGGAATTTTAACTTTCATGGTGATACACTGTGTGTTCACGTAGTGCATTTTCAAATATGTAAAATTTTTCTTGCAATTTTTTCTTCAAGTAAAATGAAGAATAAATTCAAATAAAGTGAAGAATTCTTCAAGTTTAGCCATGAGTATTTTTGTTTACAAATATATGGACTTTATAAAGTCCATATTTTTGTTACTAATTGGCGTTTCTACTTTATTATGATAAATGAGGAGAGACAATAAAATACTGCATTTCCCCTATAATTTACTGGGGATTACTATGGGTCTTTGGTCAATTTTTATAAATATTAGAGATGTGCTTCAAAAAAAGGTATTTTTGTTTGTTGAATAAAAAGTCTATATTTGTTTACAATATCAAGCATTTTAATCACATAATTTAGGTCTTCTTTGTGTATTATTTTTGAAAGCTTCCACTATTGCCTTCTGAATGTGTAAAAGTATATATATTTTTATGTATGTGTATACATATGTATATTTAGTTAGATGCATCTATAGTCATGACCTTTAAAATAATTTTGACATATTTTTCCTCTTAAAAGTGTATGCATTTATTTTGTTTTTATTTCATGACTTTTTAGCCTTGAAATTTTGTTGAATATTAGAATTTGTCCCACAATTTTATTTTCCACTTGAATTTTCTTTTTCCATCTTTCTATTTTTAACCTCTCTATTTGAACATTTGAAGATAAGAACATGATTTTTCTTGTTTTTATAATTCAGTTTGAGTATAGATGTTTTTGGACAGTGCTGGGGTTTGAACTCAGGGCCTCTCACTGACTAAGCTGATGCTCTGCCTCTTAACTCATACCCAAGACCGCTTTTCTCTTTCTTTTTTTTTTTTTTTTTTAAATCAAGTAACTGTTTTATGTATTTGCCAGCAATTTGAGGCAAACATGAAGGAACAGGAATACTTGGAGGATGATTCTGGTTGAAAACATTTCAATGTAACCACAGTCTAGTTAGAATACTGTGCTCTATACAGTATAAACAACTAACTGCTCAGTGATAACTTTCATTTACTTTACTTTTAGTAATAAAATTGATTTCTACCTTCTACATGATTAGACAATAGTTTATTTTTCTAACCAAAGTGACCAAGCCATGAATCGTGAGGCCTTCACAAATGTTACTTTTTACTATTTTCACTAAACAATGACCTTCTATTTTGATTATTCCTAGGGAACAGTGATTTTGTTTCTCCAGTGGTTTCCATATGCCAAGTAGCTACTAACGGGGTGCTTACTGCTTTCCGAGGATTTCACCAGATGAAGCTTCATTTCCAGTGTCACTGCTGTCATCCGTGTTTCACTGGAGTCCATCCACCTGGATTTCTCTATAACAGCTGACCCAGGAGTCCTGCTTCAGCTGCGAGGACCTCATTCTGCTGAATGTGATATTCCAAAATCTCATGGATATTCTTTGCACCATTTTAAAATATTTCTATAAGCAATGCTCTGAACAGGTAATCTCTTCAGGTTTTACTTCTCTTGTTGTGAAGTCTTTAACACAGTCCAAAAAAGCAGGTTGCTGTAAATGTATTGTAGGTTCCCAGGAATTCTTTAGACTGTTTTATCTGATCAGGTTCTAGTATTTGTGCAGCCATATTCTTTATATATGTTTATGTGTCACTTTTTCTGATGCATGAGTTTCCTTTCTGTTCTGGAAATGAAGTCATCCAGCCTTTGCTTAAGAGTCTCCAGCCGGGCCTGATTTCTTACTTATCACAAGCTCTAGAATGAGCCACCTGTATGCTGTAGAGGGGCTGCAAAACCTGTCCAGTCCCAGGCTGACAGCCCAGGTTCAGGGCGGGTAGAAGGACTGCTAGGCAGCAGAGAACATGTCCTTTCAGTTATTTTGTTGACTGGGAGCTCATATTTATGGCTGGGCTTGTCTGGCTCAGGATACTTCTTAAACCTGAGCTGGGATGGCAGGTATGTACCACCACACTCAGCACTAATTTTTTTAAAAATTATCTTTAAATAGTTGTACAAAAAAGAGTTTCAATTCAACATGTGAATGTATATATATCATACATCTTGATTAGTGTCATTCTTTCCATCATTCTTCCCCCATCTCTCCCAACCCCACCCTTGCCCTTATTTAGTCCCAATTTCAAATATGCACATGACTAGTGTGACTACATTTACCCACTATCCTTTCTTCATTTGTCTGCTCCTCTCCCCTCCCTTGAGCCCCACTTTCCTCAGACAAAACATGTATCCATTTCCTGACACATTTATTTATTTACTTAAACTGCCAGTTTTTAAAAAGTGTTGCTCCCTGGGAATCCACGCCCAGCTTTTTATTGGTTGAGGTGGAGTCTTGGGAACTTTTTGCCCTGGCTTGCCTTGAACCATGATCCTTCTCATCTCAGTCTCCTGAGCAGGTAGGATTATAGGAATGAGCCACTATGCCCAGCTAATTCATGATTTTTACTTGCCATTGATTTTTTTTCTCTTTTAATGATATCCAGTCTTGTAACAACTTGCACTCTGCTTTGATAGTTGTGCCCCATATCACCCTCTTCTTTGGTGTCTTTTATATTGGATTTATGTTAAAAACAAGCACGCCACGTTAATTTTTGTTTATAAAGATCTATTAGTCATTCTGAGCTGATTTCTCTATCCATCTTCATACTACTCTTCAATATGAACTCCTCTATCCACACTCATTGGCCTCTCTATTTGAGAGGTTTTCTTCTCTGCTTAATTTTTTGTCTCTTGTTACCTAGAATTGTCCTCTCTCCTTTTTAATTATTCAAATTCCACCTAGTTTTCAAAGGCACATTTCACATTATTTCTCTTTTAACTCTTCTTTATAGAAGACTTTCCATGTCAGGGATTCCTTCTAGTTGGTTTAAAATTTATTGGTGTGTATTAAATGGCTTAAAAAGTTCCCATGAGGGTAGAAAAACCAGGTAGTATTCCCAAGCAGTCAGGAGATGTAGGAATGTAGTGAAAACCCTGAGAAAAGTAGAGGAGATGTAAGGAAAGGAGAGACGAGATGTAGAGGGAGAGGCTGAGGTCCCAGTATTATCTCCTTCAAGAGCACACCCACAGTCACCTAACCTCCTCTTATTAGGCTCCACCCCTAAATATTCTACCAGCTCCCAATAGCACTGTAAGCTGAGCACCATGGCCTTGACAGATCATTTAGACAAAAGGTAGCAGAGTATGAATTAGTGTTGACCTTCACAGGGGGTAAGAGCCATTAATGTGATTGCCTCTTGGCCATATACTCTGCCCCACATCTTTTCTACATTACCTCTTTGCATAGAAATAACTTCAGTTTTTCCAGTCCATTTAAAATAGATTGTAAAAACTGGATCATAGTGCTGAGTCCCATCTCGCTTCACTGTAAGATTCAGAAAAGAGAGAAAGAAATAAAAGATTCCAAATTGTGAAATATTTAAATTGAATAAAGGCCTTTCCATACTGCCCTAGTCTCTGACTGAACACATAGATAGCATATACAAGACTTGTCAAGCCCCTTTAGTATCTGTTGTACTACAGCAGTGCTAAGCATAAGGAGAGCAGGATAATGCATTTACATAATTGTACAAATTAGACCTTCCTCAAAATGGAAGGTTCTCTGTGACGTTTCTCTGCCTTCATTTACTGGATACAAGATTCTGAGCATTCTCACAGCACAGCATCTCCTCTCCCTGGGCCCCTTCCCGTGAGTACTGCCTTGCTTAGCTTTTCAATGGCATTTAGGAGGCCTTAGAACTAGAGGACTTTCCAGTGCCTTCTAGGGGTGCAGGTCCATTTCCCCATCAGGTAAAAAAATAAGAGGCAGAGGAATAGTGAAGTATAGTAAAGCAGCTCGTTTATTAAAAGTTTAAGTAGAGTACAGACTTTGCCTAGAGAGGGGCCCTGGAGTTGGGAGTTTGTTGCCATCTTCTT
Organism: Dipodomys merriami; assembly: GCF_024711535.1. Lineage (NCBI taxonomy): Eukaryota > Metazoa > Chordata > Mammalia > Rodentia > Heteromyidae > Dipodomys > Dipodomys merriami. Next base: position 19,092,003 of record NW_027205603.1, on the reverse strand, counting down.
TAAGGGCAGTTGTAATAGTATGAAGCTTCTCTCAAATCTCCTCCCTTGGATGTCCTTCCATTCCGGGACTTTGCATTGATAGCCTAGTAGCTTCTGCACATGCTGTCCTGTTTCTTTTATATTGGTCCTGTTTTAGGGCATGAGTGTGGAAGTAAATCTGATGGGTCATGCTCATCATATACAAGGAATTACCTAACTACTGATGACAGAATTTTGAGCAGGAATCCAGGGCTTTATAGGACAAAGTAGTACCATTTTGAGCAGGAGCCCAAGGCACTATGGGAACAAGAAGTACTCTGGGCCGGACACTGGTGGCTCATGCCTGTAATCCTAGCTACTCAGGAGGCTGAGATCTGAGGATCGCGGTTCAAAGCCAGCCTGGGCAGGAAAGACCGTGAGACTCCTATCTCCAATAAACCACCAGAAAACCGGAAGTGGCACTGTAGCTCAAGTGGTAGAGCGCTGGCCTTGAGCTGAAGAGCTGAGGGACAGCGCCCAGGCCCAGAGTTCAAGCCCCACGACCGACAAAAAAAAAAAAAAAGAAGTACTCTGGTAGGCCACATGTTGTCTGCCATGTGTGATGTCTGCCATTTTTTATTTCTACCTAATCATTCTCCTTTCCCTCATTTCCATAGGAAACACAAAGCCCCAGGGGTGACTGCTGGCAGGGACAGAGGTCAGCATTGTTCTTTTAAAAGTTCAGGAATGTTAATTCTTGAAATGAATTGGCTATGAGCACTTCTGCAGATTGAAATCAGTTAATTTTTGAGAGTTATTTTCCAGTAGTGGTGACTAATTGAAACATTCCACTCTGTTTAGTTGAAGGAAGTGGGTCTCTCCTTTCAGGAGTGTTGGCTGGCACAGTGAAATGGCAACTAGATCAAGAGGCTGCGGTCCTGGTTTTAATTGCTGCTCGCCCTCTGACCCCTTGCACCCCCCTTGGCAAGCCTTTGGTGCTTAACTTGTTTTTCCATTTGACAAATTGTGAAAATATAATGTCTTGCCCACAGACATTATTATACTAATGTTTCAGGTGATGGCTTAGGATCAAATAAGACAACTTCTTGTTAATTATAAAAAGAAGCTTATATCAATTCAAATGTAGAAAATGGCACAGCAAAAGGAGAAACTATTTTAGTCCCAAATTTAATTTGGATTTAATTGCCAACTCTGCCCTCAGCTAAGTGACCAAATGCAGGTCATTTTTTGTCAATATGCTCTGGTTTTTATTTGAGCTTAACTGCATTATCTGAATGCAATCAAGATCAAATGCTTACCTACAAGTTCTTTGTAAAACTGAAGAAGCAGAAAAATCACAAATAAATACTCAGTGACAGGAAGTCTCCCAAGGGCACACTGTTTTCTGCAGTATTGGAATTTGAAATTTGTGCCTTGCACAAATTCTCCATCACTTGAGCCACAAACCCAGCTCTTTTAGCTCTAGTTATTTTTCAGATAGGGTCTTGTGTTTTTCCCTGGGATTTCCCTGGACCGAGAACTTCCTGTGTTCACCCCTCACATTGCTGAGATTACAGACATCTGTCACCAGGCCCAGCTTATTTATTGAGACGGAAGTTACACTTCCTTTTTGCCCAGGCTTCCCTCACACTGCGATTCTCTCAATCTCAACCTCCCACGTAGTTGGCATGATAGGCACGAGCCATTTCATCTGGTTCTCACAGTATGTTCTCTAATGTTGTTATTCCATATTCCAGTTAGGAAACGGAGAGGGTAGTGGACCTACACACATCAGCAGAAGCCAGCATCCAAGTATGTGTAGGTCTCTGACTCCTAAGCCTGATTTTGACCTCTACCTCCACAGTCACAGACTGTTGTCTGGCTGTTTTTGTTTCAGTAAATGCCAATGCCAATGAAGACTTCAGAAAATGCTGTTTTTATGAGGTGAAGTTTTTAATTGTCTTATAGTTGAACTGGAAATATTTCAAGTACACCATCTCACTTCCTTGGAAATTAATATTGTTGCTTAAATAACAGTTACTGATATTACCAAATATTTCAATGCAGTTGCACATATATTCTAAATATAAATTAGGATCTTGGGAAATGATCACTTACTAGTTTCCTCCATTAGACAAGTGATACCTGCTTGCTGTCACCTTTGTTCATTTGTAAAAGAAGGAGGACAAGGAGAAATAAATGAATGGTAAGGAGCTCTGGAAAAAGGTTTTTGTCCTTTTGGCTAGATATCCAAGTTAACAAGTTATTATTTAGGCATTTATTCATTTCTTTATTCTTTTTTGGCCTTAACACATTTGCTTTCTTCGTTTTAGATGATAACTGGTCTTATTGTACTTTCCATATGTCTGATAACATTTTGGGGGTAAGCAAAGTGATTTCCTATGTAAAACAGACCTGGTGAGGTCTGCATAGAGAAAAGACCAGAAATAGGAGAAAATGAAAATGATTTAAGGAAAGAGAAGGGATGTTGCACAGTAAAGTGATTTTGCTCTAGAGGTTAATTGACCAATCAACCAATCAACCAACCCTTTACTGAACTGTCAGCCATCTCAGCCCTTTGGGTGGAGTTCCTTTTCCAGTGAGAAATGGTCTTGGAGAACTGGGAAGGGGCAGATGAAGGGGGTCCCAATTGTTCCTTGGGGACAGATGAGGACACATGATATTCAGGGATGAAGAGCAGAAATCTCTTGCACTGAGAAGAGTTATTTAGTGAAATGGTTTCAGACACTGGAAACCATAGTCATGGCTACAGGGCAGGAACTCAGTTAGACAACTTCCTGCTGAGAATAAACACCATGTCTATTTATGAGCTTACAATTGACTTCAAGGCAGTTTATATCCTGACTCATGGTCACACAATTTCTGAAGGCAGTCTGATCAGAACAGATCATGGCTCTGGTAGAGAAACTAAGCTCAGGACAGAGAAAGAGAGGGAGCATGGTGGTTATGGGTGTGGCAGAGCTGTGAATTTGACATGGAGGGAATTCTGTACCTTTCAGTCATGGGTTAAGCCTGATCATCTTCTTTCAGGGTGCTACTCCTATTCTTCTGGCTTCTGAGAAGTGAACTTACCTCATAATTAATATTAAGTACACAAAATAAAAGCTCTTTTCTTCTGTTGTTTTTTGAACCTGTTAGATGGGCCCAATTTGGGGAAAAATTGGTGAGGGTCTGTCTGTACTTGTTTGTGGGGGCTATCTGTTAACATTTGGTAGTGGTTTGTTTGCTTTCTTACATTCTCAAGGATTTGGTCGGTGTGGCAGCTTTGGAGATACACTACTGGCTTGGATATCTTCTAGGTAGGTCTAAATCTTGGTGTGGGTCTGATAGTTGGTTCATGGCTTCATGTCAGGAAAAAAAAATCTTTTCTAAATTTATCAAGCCACTGCAGATTTTTCTTAGAGCAAGGTGAAGGAAGGAAAGTTATCAAATTGAGCTGATTTTCCACAAAGATCTCCAATTACTTTTCTTCTCATTTGATCTAACTTCAAACCTTGGGCTGGTGTAGTAACTATTTTCTGAAGGTATAATTGAACATCTCCGGTACTCCCATGAACAGGCATGAACTATGTTTCTATGAGGAAATGTCCTCTGTGGTCCTGTGGTGGAATGTTTGTTATGTTCCCAAGGTGGCATACCTCTATGGTCCCATGATGAGATGCTCCTATGGTTCCTTGATAGAGATCCATGATAGGATGTCTCCTATATTCCCAAAATGAGATGTCCTCTTTGCCCTTTATGGCAGGTCCCATGCTAGGATGTACTTTATCCTTTATAAAGAATCCTGTTTAATTTATCATGTTCACGTGTAATTTTTTGTCTTTTACCATCCCTGTGTTTAGATTTATAGGCACATTCTAATGACTACTGAAAGAGGACCATCCCAGGGGACCATGCAGAGGCAGGCAGGCACAGGAGAAAGATTATTATAAGGTTTATTAGAGGAGCCATATTTCCCCCAAGAGGGAGCACATGGATTTCATCCCCATCCAGGTAGCAGGAGGGTCTGGGGAATAGGAAGTGAGGTAGATGGGAGTTCAGGAGGGTCTGGGCAGAGAGAGGGAGGGGCCAGCTGTATGGTGGGAACTCCAGGAATGGGAGAGGACCCAAGTGTGGGTGGAGCTGAGGACCAAAGGTGAGCATAATACTAACATTCCCCACTCTGTTGTTTAATAAGAATAGGGGGTACCAGGCCGGGGTATGGGCAGAAGTCATTTCTTATGGAGCTACTTCCTGCTGTCAAGGGGCGAAGTAGTCAGTGGTCTCTGCTTTGTTGCTCGGCCTGGTACCATCTATGAAGCATCTGTTTGACAGTTTGGTTGGTAAAGGTCCTCCTTTCTCCATGGCAATAGTTATCTAAAATGTAAGATACAATTAATAAAAGGCAAAAATTGTTGTTAGTATCCCAAAAGAGGAATATGCCATGGAGGAATTCATTTCCAGAAGGGCTATCAAAGACCTGCCTTTTATTTTTTGTTTCAGATTGGAGATATAGAATGTTACCTGACTCCCACCATCCTGGAGGAAGGGGAGTAAGACTTTTCTTCTTTAGGATCACAGTAACCTGAGGAGGGGGTAGCAGAAATTTGTAAAGGTACCAGAGCCAACGGGTGTCTTGGGCTCTTTTGGCTACTTCCTGCTGGCTTGGGGGCACCAAGGAATCCCTGGAGCTGGGGTCTTTAGAGTCTAGGTCTGCGCCGGGCAAGGCAGGGCAGTGTAAGTGATGTCTCTGGTTGCCTGTAGGAACAGGATGGCCTTGACTTGTTTCCAAGTGGTATCCTGGGCAGGGGATGTTATCCTGTTGAAAGAGACTTTTGGAAAGATTAGGCAAAAAGCTGACAACACATCAAGCAAAACGCTGACAAGGTGACAAGGTCAGTCAACATGAATGACATAGGAGAACCCACATTGGCCATGGGCCGGAAACATTCCATTTGGAGTATAATCCCAGTTGTAGCCCATTACAGGGAAGGTGGAATAACTGAACTCGGGGCAAAAAGGCAGGAAAGGGGTGTCTAGGGTGTTTTGGGTAACTGCGTAGGGGGAGCATAATGGACTAGTTGAGAGTACCAGTCAGAGGCTACTATAAATACAAATAGCAGGCAACAAAGGCAAGACGGTTAACTTTCTGTCCAATTAGAAGGTAGACTGGTATGGACATTAGGTGGGCTAGCAGCTATTTCTCTTGATCTCCCAGCTCTGATTAATTTTGAAAGGGTTAGCATAAAGTAACTCCATTTTAGGATGTCATTTCCTCTTATTCCTCTCCATGGTTTTTCATTATCAGGACTGACTTTGTCCTGGTGGGTGTCCCAGTGTCCGTTGCTGGGATAGCTTGTCCTAGTTGGCATTTACGGTTTAGACTCAAGGCCTGGGCACTGTCCCTGAGCACTTCTGCTCAAGGAGAGTAATCTACCACTTAGAGTCACAATGCCACTTTCAGCCTGTGGCTGGGTACTTAGAGGTGAGAGTCTCAAGCCATGACTCCTCCATGCCTCCATGCTGGGAGATTAGCTGGGAGATGGAGTTTTAGAGGGATTTTTTTGACCCCCGGGATGGCTTTGAACCGTGGCAAAAGGAGTCTTTGTTACAAAAGCCCTTTTTATTTCCAATTAAAGCAACAAGGAGATCAATGAGATAGAGGTTACCTATAACTTGTTAACAATTGAATAACAATTACTTGTCAGAGATTTTTTAAAAATAAAACCCAGTAGATGTTTTTAACCTGGGACTGATTGGCACTCTAAGTACTGCCCACTGCCTCTGGGCAGCCTGTTTAAAGTGGCTTATATACAACATTTAACCTTTAACAAATGTTTAACACCTTGGTTTATAAAAGCATTTTTTTTGGCTGGTGGAGAAACCTGAATTCTAGTGGCCCCAACAATGCCTACCTGTGTAGGCCTTTAGACAGATCTCAATAGCTTAAAGCTCTATAAGCTTTTTAACAGATGAATTTAACCAGCTCAAAAGTTACTGCCAATGAGGACTTTGAACAGCTACAGAGGGTTTGGGATTTACATTTTACAACCTTAGCTTTTACCACTATCACAGATGACTGGCAAGTTTTGCCCAGTTAGACCAACATGGGTGTTAGGCATGTTTACAAACTATCTTTCCATGACCTCCTGCTCTGATCAATTTTTTTGGAAGGCCAAGCTCAAGTAACTCAGGATCTGATGCCATTTTTGTCATCCAAGCAATTGCTTGTAATTGCCTCTGGATGTTTTACCATTGTCAGGGTCCCCAGAGTGCCTTTTTTATGTTGGGATAAATGCACCTTTGGCATTTTCCTTGGTCAGTCGCTGGACTTGAACTCAGGGTTTGAGTGCTGTCTCTCAAATCTCCAGCTCAGGGCTAGAACTTAGCTACTTTGAGCTCCTAAGCAACTCAGCTTTCGAGCACTCTGCTGGCAGATTAGAGATGACAATCTACAGGGACTTTTGTCTGCTTGGGCTGGCTTCGAACTGCAGTTCCCAGATCAATGAGTGTTTACAAATGGCCACTTTTACTACAATTAAAAGCAACAAAGATGGTCATTGGAAGTAGTTTTATAAGCATAGTCTTACGTGGAACTTTATTAACTTACATTTGACAAATTTGTCCTGTCTTTTATTGTGGGCCTGCTGGAAACTGTTACAAAAAAACTTTTAAGTGCAAACTGGAATAACCCTAATTTATCTTTTTTACTTTGAAATAAACCTTTAGGACAATTTTATCTTTTAAACTTTTGTCTGTGAGGCCAGCCAGTCCCCACAACTTCCCAATTTTTTACTAAGGGGACACCATTTTAATCCCCTTTTGTAAAGTTACTTTAATTTGCATTTAAATGACTCATTGAAACACTGGGCTACACCCTTTACCTCTTGGCTGAAACTTTAATGTACTAGCACTGTAGTATCTCTCTCTCTCTCTCTCTCTCTCTCTCTCTTTTTTACAAATATATCCAATTGTAAAATAGTATAGAAGTCAACTTATATCCTTTGCTCATATACCCCTTATGGTCTAACTAGTGGGGATTAACATTTACAGGACCAAATATCTGAAGTGGCTTGTGTTTCACCCCAAATCAGCAGGCTTTTGGTCATGTGTCATGGATCAAGGCCAGCAAGGTCTGGGCAAGGCTGTGGTATCTCCCAGCATGTATGAACTGTCACACCTCCCGTTGGTTACCTGCAAAATTCTCTATATATTGGTTAAAGACCTGGTTTACACCGGCTTTTGTATGCTGGTGTCACTGGTTTAGGCAGCTGTGACAAGTCTGTTTTGTTTCCAGGGCATTTCCCATCCACAGGCCACACTGTATCTTGAGTTACTCTGCTCCCTTGATCTTAAAGGGAGTTGATCAGCATTCAGGGGAGAAGACAGAGAATTAAAATCTTAGCCTTAGTTTACTAGCCATGGTCAAAGGTACAAAAATTAACTCTTAGCACAGATGGACATTGGAATGACATAAATCACAGCCAACTTACTTACTTTGTAAAGGAAACTGTCTTTAAAAACTCCTGTCCAAAAGCCTTTTAAATCTGCTTGTTTTTTCTTTGGCTTATAGTCAGGTCACAAAGTTTTAAAGCAATTTCGATGAAATCACAGCTTTCATTGACAAAGATCTTTCAGTATGCAGAATGCTTGGTAACCTTGAAACCATAACCACTTACATATAGACAAATAGACACAATCAGACATGTTTGTGCACAGAGTATAGAGCATACTTAGATTTTAAAGTGAGACGTTTTAAAGTTTTGAAATTTTAGCGGTATTACTTCGTCTAATTATGGTGGAACCACGTGGTTAGTTTAATATACAAAACTTTGCCAACAACAAGAAACTTAGTAAACAGGAGACAAGACATGAACAGACACGTGGCCTAGCATAATGGCAGTGCAGGTCAGGTTGGGGGGGGGGGCGGGTCACAGAATCAAGTTGAGTCCCCGTGAAACAGCAGCTGAATTACCACGATGCCAAGCTGGTGCATCCTCCACATGCTCAATGCTAGAGAGAAGATTTAACAGAATTTAATACACTTTTGGTAATATCCAAACTTGTTGACTTTTTTGGTGGGTGGGTGGGTGAGTTTAAACTTAAACTCATCCATTCTTTTATCTCAAGGAGTATAAACAAGCTATTGTTGGCTACATTCTTCCAGGGCTTTACCAAGGCATTTAGGGTATGAAATACTTGTGAATACCTTTAGTTGGAAGAAGGGAGAGGTTACCACCAGAACCTAATTTTGTAACAGCAAGTAGCAGAGTTTAAGGGGAGGGGGAGAGAGACAGAGAGAGATTTTTACCTGCATGAGCGCTCACAGACATGGAGTTTTAAATTTGGGACCAAATTTAACTCTGATGGGGGCTCAGCAGCCCTCCAAGGCCCAGGTGGCCTTAATGTAAAGAAATTTAGTGTCCTTCCCATGGTAAGTGACCTGAAGCCACATGCCTACAGTAGAGTGTCTTCTACGGTGCTGGTTAGCTCCTAAAGGGGGGCGGGGGTGGCCCTGCCAGTGGAGAAGGTCATCATGTTTGTCCACGGGGGTCCTTGGGCCATGGTAGGCCTTTTGTGGCTAGGTCCAGGCCCTTGGCCAAAATTTTTCTCGGACAGGGGCCTTAACACTGAGATATTAGAATCTGAAATCTGGATCTCGGATAAACTGGTCACTTACCTTGGAGTGGGACTTGATTAGCAATGTTGGGGTGGTAGATCACTCGGTCAGGAGAAAGTTACCTTGGTGGTCTTCTGGTGACCACCGGAGTGTAGGATCTCAGGATAGGTCCCAGGGCAGCTGGTCGAACCCCCTTCCAAAGTGGAGGGGGGAGCAAATCCACAGGGTACCCTATCCCTGTACGGGCCACCAATGAAAGAGGATTGGACACATCCATCCCAGGGGACTACATAGAGGCAGGCAGGCACAGGAGAAAGATTACTACAAGGCACATGGCCTTTGTCCCCATCCAGGTAGCAGGAGGGTCTGAGGGTAGGAAGTGAGGTAGATGGGAGTTCAGGTGGGTCTGGGCAGAGAGAGGGAGGGGCCAGCTGTATGGAGGGAACTCCAGGAATGGGAGGGGACCCAGGTGGGTGGAGCTGAGGACCAAAAGTGAGCATAATACTAACAACTACAAAGAGGGGAAACCATGCAACCTATGCTTCTCTGAGTCTGGCAATTCACCAATGAAACATGAGACTCATCTCTAATTTACCACCAGAAAACCAGAAGTGGAGCTGTGTCTCAAAGTGATAGACTACTATCTTTGAGCACAAATCTCAGGCACTGAGTTCAAGCCCCACTACTGACCAAAAAGATGTCTTAAACAGAAGGGAGAAAGGTAGGAGTAAGAAGAATACAGACCCTTAAAGGTCTCATGGATTTCACAGCTCTAGAGTAGATTGCTTGGAGAGATAAATGCCCAGAGCCACTGTCTCCATTTAAATTCAGTGCAGAAAGCAGCTATGTCAATCTCCACCTTTTCCACTCCTTCCTTTTATTCCTTCTTCCCTTCCTCTCTTCTAATCTATTCCATTTGTTCATCATATTTGCAGGATCTCAAAGAAAAGCAGCTATCTTTCCAATTTGGTGTCTAAAAGCAGTGGTATAGTTGTATTTTTTCCTCTAGCACTTCCTTTCCCAACATAAACCACCTACCCATATCATGTCCCTTGTTCATTTACTGAAAGCATACACAGTGTTTACCCTGCCTGCCTGGCAGGCAATTGAAATCAGAATCAGAATATTGACAGAGACAGAGAAGGGGAGGTGGGGGTAGTATCCATATACTTTATAACACTCCTATTTTATTGGTAGTTGTTGTTGTTAACCTTTCTGTTCCTAATTTTTAAATTAAGTTTTCTCATCAGTATGTGTGCATAGTAGAATATATAATGTTTATGAGATTTCATACAATCTGTGGTTTCAGGCATTCACTGTAAGGTATCTTCCATGGATAAGGGACCATGTGCTTTCTTCCAGTGCCAGTGTTTCCAAAAGAATAAAAGCAATGCTAACCCATGTTTATTGAATATTTTCTATTCATCAGCCCTTTACAAGGTGCTTAACATCCAAAATACATTCACTAAATGGCCTCAGCAGCTTAATTATTTCTACCTGTTGTCAGATAAAAATTGAGGTTTAAAGAAGTAACTTATCAGGCATGGTGGTTCATACCTATAATCCCAATCACTAAGAGAATTGCAAATTCAAGGCCAACTTGCACTGTGGAGTGAGACTGTGTCTCAAAACATCCTCAATAGTTAGAGACATAGCCTACTTTGAGAACATTTGCTTAACATGCATAAAGCCCTGAGTTCCATCTACAGCTCTGCAAGTGTGTGTGTGTGTCCCCAAGGTCAGCACATCAAGAGGGTTGTATACAACAGTTCAATGATAGACTGTAGCCTTGCTCTGGGCTTACTGTTTCTAGGACCAGTTTTCAAATTGCATCAAACTTTTCTAGAGAATATTTTAAAATATGCATTTCTAGACTCCTCTCCCAAAATCTCTGATTTGTAAGTCTGAGAACTTGCATTTCTAATAAGTTCCCAGATATTAATATTCGTGGGAATCCCATTTTGAGAACCACTGCTCTGGGCCGTTCTCTCGGTCTCTCTCTGTCTCTCTATTGCTCGTTCTTTCTCTGTCTATCTCCATCTCTCTTTGTATATCTGTCTCTCTGTCTATCTGTCTCTTTCTGCTTCCCTCAGGTCCCGTTGTTTTAGGAAAGGAGAAATATACCTTGCAATGATTTTGCAGCTCAAACTCAACTTTGCAGCTGGGAATGGAGGAGCCCTTTTCTCAGACAGGTCTTCACAATGCAGTCTTGCTCTTGTACTGTACAAGCAGCTCTGGCATCACCTTATGCTCTTCTCTCCCATCCCTGCTTCCCCGAAAACAGACTGGGAGAAATCCTGTTTTGAATGAATGGACACCTAAATAATCTCTGACTCCATTTCTGCTCCATATATTAAGGTCTGAGTTAGTTATCCCAGAACACCTTCCTGAATTGTGAAAACAAATAGCAAAACAGCATCTGTACAGAGTACAGAGACTGCTTATTTATTTAATCCTTCATGTAAACACAGCAAGGGATGGTCTGTAGGCCTGTTAATAGGACTGCTCCAGCAGGGGCCTTGTCCTCAGCTGAGCACTCAGACCTTTTCCTGTGTCTGCACACAGTGGCAGAACGGAAACAGAAGGGAAACAGGCCTGAGGAAATGGTGCTGCATTGCAAAACACGGATAGAACAATTGATATCAGGATTCTCAGGACAAGCGGGATCCCACTAGACAGTGGAGCCTCAAACTGCAGAAGTCCTGTTCTGGGCACGGGTGTAGCTCAGCTTTGCCCTGCCTCTAAGGGAGCTATTTGCAGGGTTGCACAGTAGGAGAGTTTTATGAGCCAACCCTCTCATTTTGATGAGGGTTCCCGGGGTAAAGCAGTTATACAATCTTACACCAGCACACCAACTTCAGTGAAGTACAAACAATATAAAGTAGGCCATCCAGACCCATAAAACAGGCAATGCCAAGCAGTCGTGATTCAAGTTCAGTTCAGGGGTGACCTTCCTTATTACGATAAGATAGAGAAGACTGAATAGAAACTATGCAGAGAGAAAGAGGGAGGGAGAGAAAGAGGGATGGAGAGAGAGGGGAGAAGGAAGGAGGTGGGAGGAACAGTAAGAGGAGAGAGAAGTAGAAAGAAAGAGGGTGGAAAAAAGAGAAGGAGAGGAGTCAGGGAGGAAGAGGGACAAGAAAGGAAAGGGGGAGGGAAGGGAAAGGGAGAGAGAAGGAAGAGAGGAAGACAGGGAAAGAAGAAGAAAAGAGAGAAGGAAGGAGAGAGAATGAGAGAATAAGAGAGAGACCGATATACACACACATATAGAGACAGAGAGGTAGACAGAGGCAGTAGGAAATAATTGATTAGGGTCTTTACTGAAGCTTGGGTCAGAAATCTTGTTATCAGAAAAAGGATCAGAAGCTCAATTGGCAGGATGTTCTCTCAAATTATTTCTCAGATTTGTTGGTTGAAGGAAATGATTCTACCTTCAGCCAAATATTTGGTCAGCAATATATCATCAACACAACCAGGCTTTCAGATCTTAATATAGCCCTGGTGAAAAACCAGCTTTCTCCCATTGATTGCAGAGAACAAGATCCCTGGGCATGTGTGTATTTACAAATGCATTTGCTAAGTAAGGTTGGGTTTTCTAACACAGGGTTAATTATGAACTAGACTACAGATCTTAAATTTATCAACAGGCTCAGTAGCTGGTGACTGTGCTGATCAGAGACAGTTTTAAGGACAAGAAATAAGATTTATTTACATGTAGAGTGATGCTCTGCCTCTTAATCACCTTAAAGCTTTTTAAAAATTAACTTTATTTACAACAGCTCAAGAAGCACAGGGAACCCAGTGACTTTTCCACTCTTCCTTCCTCATCTCCTTGAGCTGCCTAGTCATTATTTCAGCTTGTGTTCTTTTGCTAAATTCTGGAACTTTTTGATTCAGTTTTGCTACATGAGCTGTAGTTTATTTGTCAAACCTCATGAAAAGCAGTTTTCTAAAATCTTACCAGAATTGTCAGTGGTCATCGCATAACCTAGTATACATAGCCATCATGAAATAAACATCGTTCTGACAAACTGCTTTGATATAAAAGGCTTTAAAGTGGGAGGATAGCACAGGATGTTTCTTATTGTTTGGGTCTTAAATGCCCATCAAAGGTCCATGTGTTGAAGGCTTGGTTGCTAGCCTGTGACTCTATTGGGAGATCATACTTTTAATGGGTGTGGCCTAATGGAAGGAAGTCAGGTCATTGGGGGTGTGGTCTTGAAATGGATATTGGGTCTTCAGTCCTTGGTCTCCCCATCCCCTCATGAGGCAAAGAAAGTTCCTAGGCCACATACTGCTCTCATGATATATTTGTTGCCACAGTCTTAAAAGCAACAGGATACAAAACCATGGATCAAAGCCTCTGAAGCATGAGCCAAAATTAACCTCTTCATATATTCAGTTGATTATCCATGTATTTCATCACAGAGACAGAAAACTGACTAACACATGCTGAACAAGAGGAGTGATGAAAGACCTCACACTACTACTTCTTACAGGGTCTTGTGTTCCCTTTAAAATGAGTTCTAGTAAGTATTAGAGAACTTTGGATTAGAAGTTTCTGGACAGCCAATAAAAATGACCAAAGTAGTTAGATGATAAAGCAACACACATGCACACACACACACACACACACACACACACACACACACACACACGTGGATGTGTGTGTGTGTGTGTGTGTGTGTGTGTGTGTGTGTGTGTGTGGCACTTTTGGTCACATTTTAGTTTAATAGAACTTCCAATTCATTTGGGGAATGGAGGTATGGATCAAGTAGTAGAGTGCCTGTCTAGCAAGGGTAAAGCCATGAGTTTAATCTTCAGTAATACTAAATACATATGTACATGTGTATGCATATACGGTATATGTATATGTATACAATTTGAGTTCACAGCCTATGTTTCATAGTTTTTGAAACTATGTCCACAGCAGAAGACAATCAACTTGTCAATGACGGTAATATCTTCTTTGTCTCACTCCAAAAATTCAAGATTTTTGATGTAAATGGGCACTGATGGTTCAAGTCTAATTCTAGCTACCTGGGAGGCTGAGAACAGGAGGATCACTGTTTGAGGCCATCCCAGGCAGAAAAGTTTACTAGACCCTTTTTCAACCATATATATATATGGTTATATATATATATATATATATATATATAACCATATATATATATATATATATATATCTATATATATCATCTCAAGCTATTTTGGGGGCTGAGATTGGGAAAATCGTGGTATCAGGCCAGCCTTGCAGAAAAGCATGAGAGTCCTTCTCCATGGAAGGGAATTTGGAAGTGGGGGAGCTGTGAACCCTGAGAGGACCACAGGTAGATCTCCATTGAAGTTCCTGCCTGGTCAGGAAGTGAGACCCTATCCTAAAGGTAACCAATTAAAAACCCAGCTGGTGGCATGACTCAGTCATATTGCTCCAGTGTAACAAGTGCGAGGCCCTGAGTTCAAAACCCCAATATGACCAAAAAAAAAAAAAATAGAAGAAAGTGTAGTGTATCTTGCCAACTGAAAAGAGCTATACAAACATTATTCTATCATTTTCAAATAATTGCATTGTTCTCTTTATGGAATAAGGTATCATGTAAATCCTTTTTTAAAAAATTATTTTACCAGGCACAGGGGCTCTTGTCTGTGATTCTAGCTATTCAGGTGGCTGCGATCTTAAGAGCATGTCTTAAAACCAGGAAAATCCATGAGACTCTGCCCCCCCACCCCAAAACAAAAGTAGAAGTGGAGCTGTGGATCAATTGGTAGAAGGCCAGCCTTGAGCAAAATAGCTGAAGGACAGAGCCCAGGCCCTGAGTCCAAACCACAGTACCTGCATGAAAGAAAGAAAAGAAAAGAAAATTTTGCAATAGGGTAAATTGGGAAAGAAGGACTAAGTTGAGGCATTACAAGGAGTATATTTTTAGTTATACAGGGATGGGTGAAACATTTACAGTTACAGCATTTATGTGCTTTGCATTTAGGAACCCAAGATGGGTTCATAAATTAGCAGCTCAGAGGTCAAGGGGCAGGTTCTCAGGGCTCCAACTTTGACCACTGAAGCGGGTTTATTTATGGGAGGAAAAGGAAGATACTTGGGTTCTTGAAAAGTGGACAGAAACCAGGGACTCTGGCTCTATCTGTATCACATAACATGCAGAACTGCTGTGCTTTTCTGTTCTTTTTGTACCGAGTGTGCAGGAGGAAGATTGGCGGCTACACCTCTTGGGTTTTCCCATAACAAGATGTTCATCTCTGGAGGCTATCTTGGTGAGCCAAGCTGTACATAAAGCTATCCTAATTAAATATGCTACTCTCTAGGGGGGAGAGACGCCTTCATTATAAGGACTTATTTCAGGGGGAATATAGTTACCTGCATATCTATATTTTAGTGAGAGACACCAGTGCCTGTTTGCAAGCAAGCACATAGACCAGCCTCCTCTGTCTGCTCTCATCTTATATCTCACTATCTAGAGACTGGCACAGAACAAATCCCTTGGGATCCCACATAACTTTCAAATATGTGAAGTGAAGCCCTTCATAGATACAGGTATTTTTCCATTCGGAGTCCAAGAAGCTTCCTGGAATTTGAAATTTCAGGGTGCCATTTCTAATTTAAGCTCCTAGCCCAATTAGGAATTAATGAGGGTTTCCTGATTATGACAACCATAATGAGCCCTTACAGTCACAACCAAGAAGTATGCTCCCTATCTTTTCTTTTTTTATATAGGCCAGAAAAAAAAGCAAGACTATGTTTAACTGGTTAAAACTTGCAGCTGGTCAAAATTGTGTAAAGAGTAGAATGAGGACAAGAAAGGGTAATAATACAGAGGGTACATTTGATCAAAGCATGTTATATACATATACCAAAATATCACAATGAAACTCCTTTGTAGAATTAATATATAGCTGTAAAAATAAATAAAAAATAAGTGTTTACATATAATCATAAGCTCAAGACTTCTGAGTTAATAGTAGACTTTGGCTTATGTAACAAAAAAATTGACTTTTAAAATTTATATAGTAGCTAGGCACTGATGGCTTGCTAGTGCCTGCTATCTTAGCTACTTAGGAAACCTACATCTAAGAATCAAGGTTCAAAGTCAGCCTTAGCAGAAAAGTCCATGAGACTCTTGTCTCCAATTAACCAGCAAAAAGCCAGAAGTAAAGGTGTGGCTCAAGTCTTGAGTGGAAAAAGCCAATTGAGAGTGAGAATCACTGAGTTGAAGCCCCAGTACTGGTATTCATGTATAAATTTATATCTTTTTTTCCATTTTTATATTTTCAATAAATATAAATATATTGGAGCAAAAAATACTCAAGTAAGAAAATAAATTATTGCTATCATGACACCTAAGAAAGACATTGAACCAGTTTTCTGTTTACTGAAGGTAGACCTGCTATCACCTGGCACTGATGATCTTCCTGCTTACTAGTATTTAGATGGTGTTTTCTGAATTTCTCCCTGGAGTTGGTATCCAGAAGCTTGGGATCAAACTAAAAGTAGACTTTACTGTGCATTTTCATGGTGGGATTTGCTTGGGTTTCTTTAGGGGATTTCCTTTTTTATCAACTGGACAGACATTTCTGGGCTTTCAGCAGTGTAGGTGCATAAAGTTTACCTTAAATTGGGACAATGATCTTTTAGCTCCACATATACTTTGCTTTCATGATTTTTCTTTTAAAAAAGGGCTTTAACTGAGCCCTGGTAGTTCACAACTGTAATCCTAGCTACTAAGGAGGCTGAGGTCTGAGGATTCTGGTTCCAAGCCAGCCTCCAGAAGAAATTCCATGAAACCCTTCACTCCAGTTAACCACCCAAAAAGGTGGAAGAGATTCTTATCTCCAGTTAACTACTGTGGCTCCAGTGGTAAAGCACCACCCTTGAGTTGAAAAACCAAGGGATGAATGCAGGCCCTGAGTTCAAGCCCCAGTATTGGCACACACATACACAATCGCATTGTTTTAGGAATAATATACTTTGTGCACAATTAAAATAGTATAGGATAAGAATTTCTGTTTCTGAGTGAGAATTAACTCAAAACCAAAATAATCATAACAGAAGTGGTGAATTTTCTGAGATAGTTGACTTTTAAAAATTTATTGATGGTACATTGACAAAATGTCATTATGATATATAGTACATTAAAGTTTATCTTTGAAATCCAAAGTTTGAAATTTTTAGAGGGTACTATATGTACTTTGCCAAAACCCCAGATCTAAAACATTTATGTTATGCATTGTAAGGTAAGACCTATCAAGTTGATTTTGTTGATGGCTAGACATAGATATGAGCATGAATGTGTTTTCTGTTATTTTTTATGCTGGTAGTGGGGCTTGAACTAAGGGCCTGGACACTGTCCCTTAGCTTTTTTGCTTAAGACTGGCAGTTTACCACTTGAACCATAGCTCTACTTCTGGAAAACAAATAAAAAACAAAACAAAACAGAACTGGTTAATTGGAGAAAAGAGTCTCCTGGACTTTCCTGCTGGCTTTAAACTGTGATCCTCAGATCTCAGCCTCCTGAACAGCTAGGATTATAGATGTGGGCCACTGGAGCCTGGCTATACATGTGTTTTAAAAATGATAGCCAATAAATATGGTAAAAGTGAGTGAGGGAATTGTGGGAATGTGCTCATAATGGAATTGTGGCACAGCATTTACTGCCCAGAGGGAGGAGGGCCTGGGGCTCTGACAATAAGTTCAGGGTCCTCTTTGGTTCTCCTCATTGCCTAAAGTGACTAAGCAAGCCTGTCCCTGGGTCATTGTGATTTAGGCATATAAACATCCTTAGGAGTAAACTTAGGTCTCAGAAATGACACAATTTACATTGGAGTTTCAGCTGGCTTGAATATTATATAATGGTTAAAAAGAGTTTTTAGTTACATTGGATATCTGTCACCTTAGTGAAGCTAAGTGATCCTAAGCCAGGAAATAATATCAAAAGAAAGATAGCCGTATCCTTGAGAATCATGGGAGTACAATAAGGATATAAAATGGCTTTGATGACTGGAGGACATGAGTGATATTACATGTTGACACTGTCTACAAAGAAAACTCTAACAGGAGCCAAAAAAGTCTTCCTCATTTTTTTTCCATGTAAAAAATCAGACTGCTATTGGGCATGGAGGTGCATGCCTATAATCCCAGCTACTCCTGAAGTATCACAGACAATTTGGACTAAATTAGATCGAGGCATTATCTGAAAATGGCAAAACAAATTAAAACAAACAAAATAAAAGCAAAAGGACTGGGGAGTTGATTGAAGTGGTAGGGCACTTGCATAGTAAACACACGGTCATGAGTTCAGTTCCCAGTACTGCAAACTTCCCATTTTGGCAGAGTAAGTGTGCTCTGAAACCACTATGGCTAAAAACAGAAGCTGAATTTGCAGAGTGTGGATCTGAAACGTAGTGAACTTGGTACTAATCTGGTCTTCATTTCTTGCTAGCTGGGTGGATTGGGGCGGGGGGACTTATAGAATTCCTACACCTTCTTTCTTTCTTTCCTTTCTTTCCTTTCTTTCTTTCCTTTCTTTCTTTCTTTCTTTCTTTCTTTCTTTCTTTCTTTCTTTCTTTCTTTCTTTCTTTCTTTCTTTCTTTCTTTCTTTCTCTTTCTTTCTTTCTTTCTTTCTCTCTCTTTCTTTCTTTCTTTCTTTCTTTCTTTCTTTCTTTCTTTCTTTCTTTCTTTCTTTCTTTCTTTCTTTCTTTCTTTCTTTCTTTCTTTCTTTCTTTCTTTCTTTCTTTCTTTCTGCTGGGTCTATGGCTTGAACTCAGAGCCCAGGCACTGTTCCTGAGCTTTTATGCTCAAGATAGTGCTCTACCACTTGAACCACAGCTCCACTTTGGGCTTTTAGGTGGGTCAATGGAGTAAGTAAGACTCTTATGGACTTTCCTGCCTGGGCTGGCTTTTAAACACAATCCTCAGATCTCAGCTTCCTGATTAGCTAGGATTACAGGTGTGAGCCACTGGTGCCAGGCTAACATCTCTTAAATGGAGCTAAAAATGCCAGTCCCTTTCATGGATGGTTGTTGGCATTTATAGACTAGAAGTCTAAGCACGGTGGATGTACATATGTGGCATTTCTGCAGAATTCCCAGGTTGTAGCAGCTCTGGGTAAAGGTGATCAGACCATAAGGAAACAAGGCTGAAAGATTTGGTATTTGATGCCCATTCTTTGGCCGCCTGGATAGAAGGTGAAAGCATCAGTCTCAGGAAGCAACACCATGGTCCAGGAAGTGGATGCTAACTGGTCCACTGAGACAATCAAAAGCGGCATACCCAAAGAGCCTATTTATTTCTTGGTAGATCCCTAGGCCCCAGTGTGCCTCTCACCTGGCCTCCTGACTCATCACTCTTCTTGTTCTTGCTGTGGGAGTAGGAAAGATTACAGAATCCTATTAGAGAGCAATTCTAGGATCCTGAGCAGAGTGGGACAAACTCTGGGACTTAGGCCAGAATTTTAACAGGCTTTGGACAGGTCTGTCTTAGGAGCCATGCTTGGTCACTGGTGTCTGGCTATATCCTCCTGGATTTAGTCAGACAGCCTGGTGGGTTGGGACATGGAACACTTCCGTGGCGCATTGGGCACCTGAGCTCAGTTCTTGGCTTACCTTGAACATCTAGGCTACACTAATCTTGACACTGTTCATCAAGGCCTTATTCTTACGAGATTTTGCCTGATGTACATTCTACTCACTTTTTTCCCATCCCTTTATTTTAGATTTATTTGACCATTTTAATCACAACTTATTTTAAAATTAAAATTGGTGGCAGCTGAATACATTAATGCATTTATCTGTCAATTAAGGAGGAAAATATTCCAGGGACCAATGGCTCATGCCTGTAATCCTAGCTACTTAGGAGGCTGAGATCTGAGGATCCCAGTTTGAAGCCAGCCTGCGCAGGCAAATCCTCAAGACACTTATTTCCAAGTGACCAGAGCAAAGCTGGAGTGTAAGTGGTAGAGTGTCAGACTTGAGTGTAAAAGCCAAGCAAGACTGTAAAGCCCAGAGTTCAAGTCCCAGTAGTGGTGCATGTGTGCACAGGCACACACGCATGAACATACACACACACACACACACACACACACACACACACACACACACACACACACACACAGAGGCTCACACAAAAGAAGAAAGAGGAGGAGATGGAGAAAGAGGAAGAGGAGGAGAAGAAGAAGAGGAGGAGGAGGAGGAGGAGAAGAAGCCACCATCAGAGGTGGCATTGGTTTATCTTTGGCTTGTAACCAACCCAGGCATTACAAGATTCTACTCTCACAAAATAAGTGTGATAAATGATCTCTCCAGGGGCATAAGGGGAGGCCTCCCTTCCTGATTTAATGACAGGAACAGGATGGAGGTAATGGACTGCAGAAAGGCAGAGGTAGTGGCATGAGGTCATGGTGGATGAGCAAGGTTGATTGGAGCAGGATCAGGATCCTGCTTTTGGGGGGATGTCCCAAATAGAGTGATAGCCTTATTTCAGGGGGAAAAATCCACAATAGTCTCCCTTGGAGAAGCAGCTGGCTGTGGGAGGCATCAGACGCCTGCACTACAAAGACATCTGTCCCAGTTTTGGCATGGTCTAACCTCAGTGTGAATTGTACATCTTCCCCCCACTGCTTGTTTCTTCTCTTGCTCCCTGGGCTCCAATGATAAATCAAACTGGCAGGAACATTATGTTTCTATTCATTTGTTAGCGCACTGGGCACGGAGCAGAGCACACTGGATACGCGTTAAACCATCATGCTGACAATAAGCAAAGACTAAGAACCAGGGGTGGCATTTGGAAAGCCAGTGGGAAGCAGGAGTCTGAAAATATAGACAAGCTTGGGCAAATCACTCCCCTTTGCCCAAAAGTGCCTTCCAAAATATACTGTATCCTGTGGTAGATTTGAATGGGGGGTAAAGAATGTGCGAATTGTAGCGGAATCAAGCTGTGAGGACAGGAAATAACACACTCAGAGGAGCCAATGAGCAGCTTCCCAGAGCGATGGATCCCAGAGGCAGCTCACAAGCTGCCAGCATAATTATCCCTGGACCTTGTCACCTTAGCCAGCTTGGCATCTGGGCCATGGCTGCAGGTGGAGGCTGGAATGGGATTGCCAGCTGGAGACTTGTCTTTTCAGGGCTGCCCTCTGTCCTTTGTTTGTTCTTATCCAGGGTGGTTGGTGGTTCTTGTGAGCCAAATCACAAGATAGGAAAGCAATGATTGTTTTTTTTTTTTAAAGAGATGGTTCTGATAAGCTGGCAAAGCAGATTTGTTATCATTAAGAATGAAATTGTTAATTTGGAAAGCTTTGTTTGTATCCTCTAACAAATACCTGTTGGGTTATTTGTACTTTGAAAATGAAAAAGGCAGTATTGCTCATAACAGCGGGCTCCCTTCCGTGAGTTGGGGAGACTGTTCTTTCTCTGGGACCTCTGCAGGGTACCAGCAGAAATGGCCCAGGGTCCTTGGGGCCTTCAGCCTGGCTTGGTAAAAAAAAAAGAAAGAAAGAAAGAAAAGAAAAAACAAAAAACAACAGCCCCATGAGGACTGTTGAAGCCCCCTTGATGAGAGTGAGGGCTAGACCTGAATTCCTCCGGAACTTGTAAAGGTCCCCTTTCATCCTGTCTTATTTGTAGCACCCCAGATTTCATAGTGCAAGGACCCCTCCCTCAGGAGTGTATAGCCTCGGAGGGACCCGAAGGAAGAGCAAAAGGCATCCAAACCTGGCACCTGAAAGACAACAGGCTTCCTATTTATGGGCTAGTTGGAGGCTAGCCCTCTTAGGACCCTATGGGGTCTACCCTGGGCTTCCTGCTCATCTGGTACCTAACCCTAGAGCTTCTGACCCCAGCTCTGATCTGGTTTTGGAGGCTGCCAATCAATTGCTTCTATGCTTAAGGAGCCACTAAGAAACAAATAATCTAAAGCCTGGATTCCTCTACCAGGGATCTCGAGGCCCAGTTAGTAATGGTTCCTCACACTTGGAAGAAGAGCCTTTTAGAATTTTCAAAACCCTTTTTGCTCAACATATCTAGTCATCACGACCAACTTATATAGTAGATATCATGAATGTCTGTTTACATGAAGATACCAAATGGAGAGAGGAAGGCAGGTAAGAGGAAGAAGCAGCCATAACATTCAATGCATATTCTATAAAATTAAGAAAATTGCAGGAAAGGGTGGGGCTGGGAGTGATGCAGGAGAATGATGATAGGAGTGACATTGACCAAGATGTACTCAAATACATTTATTTGTTGAGTGGCAGCTCCTTTGTACAACTACTTAAAAGTAAATATAAAGTAAAAAAAAAAAGATGAAGAGCTGGGAGATTATGGCTCATGCCTGGAATCCTAGCTACTCAGGAAGCTGAGATGAGGATCATGCTTCAAAGCCAGCCAAGGCAGTAAAGCCTGTGAGACTTAGATAAGGCCAAAAGTGATACTGTGGCTCAAGTGGTAGAGCAGTAGCCTTGAGCACAAAGTGGCTCAGGGACAGCACTCAGGCCCTGAGTTCGAGCTCGAGAACTAGCAAAAACAAAACAAAACAAAACAGAACAAAAACAACAAAAAGATGAAGATACCAAGAAGAAGACAGAGGGAACATTGTGTGTTTGATGTGGATACCTCATGATTTGTACCCAGGCTGCTAACTGGTAGCCCAGTGCTGCTGCCTCAAAGGCCCTGGAAGCCACAGGCCTCTGCAGTACGCTATGGCGATAAGGTGGTTAGGGTTGTGCTAAGGGCTGGGCTTTGCAGCCAGGCTGCTCTGTGTAAGTCTTGACTTCCTTACTGATTATCTATTTCACTGTAACTCGTGTGCTCACCTCTGCATCTCAGCCTCTTCTCTGTGCAATGAGACCAGAGCCGATGCTGTCAGCCCGGCTAACCTGTGCTTGCTAGGACAAGCCAGTGCCTATAACAGCAACTGCATTCAGTGATTATGTAATCAGCACCATGTTATATACTTTGTGGACATGAATTTATTTAATCATCATAATAAACCTAAAGATGTACATTTTGTCCCACTGACAGCAAAACTTCTGGTCCCTATTAATGTTTCTGAGGTCAGGTTGCTGAGGAGAGGGAGAAGGACCCTAAGGAGACTGCCAGGATGGATAAAGGGAAATACTGCTTCAGTGGGAATGTAGCCGGATGGGGTAGAAATTATGTGAAAAGTGGTGATGTAGATTCTCTTAACTCACATTTTTTCCCCTTACTGATGACATAATTGGGTTTTGTAGGAGCTCATTAGGGTCCATTTTCTGAACACTTTTCTCATGAATCATTTTAGTGCTGTGGTAGGTCAGAAGTCACTGACGCATTGGCCTCTTTGAGGAGCAATCCAAAGGATGGGCAAGTCACGAGACTGGACAGTTCAAATCCAGTCCTAGGACCCCAGAGTTCTGCCTGAATACAACTTATTTTCCTATTCACTGATAATATTTAAGGGGAGATACTGCACATGACCTCTTTGAGAGAAATTTCCAACTCCCTGCCTTGGTTTTCTCCCTAGGCCCAGTTTAAAGGGAAGGGCTCACCAGCTCTTCTTCGCTAGTTTTGGCATGAATGCTGAGACTCGCTGGTGAAGAGCTTGTCATTTAACTCATAGGTCCCAATCTCTTCTGAAACCCAGTTTACTGAAGCTGCCCTGCCTTCTAGGTATGGAGGGAGGGTTAATTAGATCATGTTTGCATATGACTTTGAAGATGAAAGCACCGTGTAATTGTTTTTTTTCCATCTCATCTCTTTCAGAAACCAGGAGTGCTTCAACTTCCGGAACACTTGAACAGGTCTTTTCTTGTACTGTTCACTTCAGGATAAAAGTTGTCAGGCATCAGTGAACTAATGATACCACGTAGAGCAGTGAGGATCAAACAGTCAAAACAAACAGTAGGTACCAAGACCTCTGTGGATCTCCAGCAAGCAGCTGTCAGTGCTACGTGACAGGGGGAACACCCATTCAGCTGGGAGCTGCCAGCAACTAGTTTCTCCCCACAGCTGGGTTCCAGGCACAACAGGAACCACGTGGGCTGGCCAGTCAGTGTATAAAAGACATGAGGACTAGAAAGTGCTGCTATGGTTGGGAGACAAAGGACTTCGGGGAAGAGCTAAGGTGTGGACTTGTCAAGGGAGAAGATGGTACCCATGAAAGACCCTTCTTACCATGGTTGATGATTATTTATAGGTCTCCTGATTGGCCTCCCTCCCTCTAGTGTCATTCCAATATATTAATAAGTGAAGCTAATTGTACTTTTCATCATAGTGAGTCTATGGATTGTGAACCTACAGTACCATTCTTTTGCATAGGAAATGAAGTCTAGCCAGGTACTAGTGGTTCATGCTTCTAAACTTAGCTACTCAGAAGGCTGAGATCTGAGGATCAAGGTTCAGACAAAGTCAAGAGACTCTTATCTCCAACTAACTACCAAAGAGATGAGAGTGGATGGAGATGTGGCTCAAGTGGTAGAGTTCCAGCCTTGAGTGAAAAATCTAAAGGACAGTACCCAGGGCCTGAGTTTTAGCCCCAGTACTGGCATAAACACGTGTGCGTGCATGCACACACACACACACACACACACACACACACACACACACACACACACACACACACACACACACACACACACACACACAAGAAATAAACCCTACCGTGTCCTTCAAGACCTTTGTTTTGCCCTCCTTTGGCTGATTTTCCTACTCTCTTCCTTCATGTCGGTCTCTGTGTGGTAATTGACTCCTAAGTGAGCTCTTGTCATGCTATCAGACTCAAGCTGAAAGTTCTTTTAACCCCTCAAATGATGCCCACTAAGGATTTCCTTCTCTCTTCTTTTGGGATAGGAAGCCATGTTATACGAAAAGCATTTGAGCAGGAAATGCCACAGATGTGAGACTGAGAATGGCAATGGTTGTACTTTGGAGGGATGGAGACTCATGAAAGGAAGTATGTGAAGAGAGGTCTTGGGATACAGATTCATTTTTCTCCCTCCATTAAAGAATTAAAAGGCAGGTAAGGGTTTAAAGCAGACACAGAAAGTTTATTTGAAAGTGAAAAGAAAAGCATATAAGTAGATAGACTCTCAAAAGGGAGAAACCCCAAAGAGGAATTTAGTGGAATTCTCTCAGGGTATATGCTCCACCTGGCTCCTTTCACTGGTTGAGTGAGCATCCAGGGCATGGTGGGCAGAAGTGCTTGTGTGGGAACTCACAGCGTCCTGGGAGGAAGTGCATTTGAGCAGGAGCCTGAGGTGTCACATGGTATCTTCCACAGGTTATGTCTGCCACTCTTCATCTCTTTCTACATACAAGTTTTCCTTTCTGTCCCCCAGAGGGATGCATGGAGAGGCAGCACAGTGCTTCAGGAAGAGATGAAAAGGCCTGAACGTTGGCTGTAGCAGCAGAACAGACAAGGTGGAAGGACAGTGTAGGAAGGCCAACTTGAGAAGACGCTTGGTGTCTGGTGTGAAGATTGCAAAAGCCAATGGAGTTGAGAGTAAATATCCAGGATTTGGTTGGCTGGTGATGGTGCCAGCACATCTTGGTCCAGGGGGAAGGGCAGGGCTTGGAGAAGGCAGAGTGGATGAAGACTGCCTGTAGGAGTGAGTTCTCAACTCCTGGAGGAAAGGCATCTGCCTGAGGTAGGGTGTATAGTTATTGACTTCCTAGTGTCTCCCATCGAGATGGGCCCAGTAGGAAGGGTTTGCCACTTAGCCTTTTACCTTGTTCCATCTGTTCTTTGAGACGTAGCTATTCAAAGTGTGGACAGAGCATTGGTGAGACCCAGGCTGGGGAGGATTAGAAATACAGAGTACACCCTGTCTCAGAGTTGCTGCCCAGAATCTGCTCTTAACCAGTGCCTGGGTGAGGAATCCTCTGATCTCTCCTCTCTTGCTCTTTTGCTCACATTTTAGGAGTTTTATGGAAATAGCAATTGTAAGATGAATTTCCTATCTGTGTTAAGGATGGTCAGTCCGTATGAAGCAATCTGAGGGGCTATAATGGGATGGAAGGCTACAGAACTAAGCTCTTGTCTGATTCCTTGCTTTTCACTCCCCTTCCAAGGTCCTGGAGGGCTCCAGAAGGGAGAAAAGTATGTGCGAACCCCATGGTCATCAGCCATATCCTTTGATAGATACCGCCTGCAGAGCAAGCCCTGAGGAACAATAGCCACTGTTCACCTTATATACGGCCTTACACACTGAACATAATATTTGTTCTTAAATGAATTTCTTTTAATAATATTGGTACAGTTAAGGCAAAAGCAACTGTGAAGAATGCTTGTCATTTAGCTTGTTGTGTGGCTTATGTTTTGCGCCTTTACTTCTCTGTATTTTCTGCAACTATTCTCAGTAGAGTGGGCTGAAGCCTGGCAGGTTCAAATTCCAGGCGATATTATTCACCATTCACTTTCTAAGATTTTAAAAAGGATCCTTCTAGAGTTATCTCATCTTGCATAAATGGTTGGCCTGCTTTGTACTAAGGGATGACTGCTTTTCCCAGTACCATGAGATAAGTCAAATGATTTTGTTCTGACCCTTAGGTAGGTATTGCTGCTTGCAGCATGTTAGGAGCTGGGGATAGGGAATGTCAGCCCCAAGGCTAGTGGAGGAGGCAGCCTCTGTCTTCCCTCCTCTGGCGTGGCTGAGAGGGGAGCTGTTTGTTCTTCTTCCAAACACCCACAGATATCAGGATGGGGGAATCCCTCTGCGTGCCAGTCACATTTGGCTTGATTAGTTTTATTCCATAACATATCTAGGAGAGTACAGAAAACTTCTAACTGGAATCCTGGCTAGTTCTCACAAATGATGGAGATGATATGGCAACCTCTTCCTTGATTAAAGGAACTGGAGAGATTAAATGATACTGATTTACCTCCATGATCTCAATTCTTTCTACATTCCTTCCTTCTTCCCTCCTTCCCTCTTCTCTTTCTTTTACTCCTTCCTTCCTTTCTTCCTCCCTCCCTTCCTTCCTCCCTCCTTCCCTCCCTTCCTCCCTCCTTCCCTCCCTCCCTCTCTCCCTCCCTCCCTCCCTCCCTCCCTCCTTCCCTCCTTCCCTCTCTCCCTCCCTCCCTCTCTCTCCTTCCCTCCCTGACTGCCTCCCTTTGTCCCTCCCTCCTTTGCTTGATTACTTTCTTGTGTATGCCAGTACCAGGGCCTGAACTCAGGGCTTTTCCTCCACTGTTTGCTTACAGCTGGCATTCTACCATTCAAACCACATCATCAGTCTGCTGTTTTGTTGGCTTTTCCACTTGTGCTGGCTTGGAACATGGATCCCTGACATCTCAGCTTGTTGGGAGTACAGGTTTAAGCCACTGGTGTCAGCAGGAATGGCTTCTATGTAATTGCTGGAGGTTCAGAATACACACACACACACACACACACACACACACACACACACACTTTCAGTGCAGACTTGATTAGTTTCTGAGTAATGCTATCTTAGGAAGATATAAAAAATAAAATTTAAAAAATAAGTTAAAATCCCCTCATTCCAATTTTGCTCAGTAGAATTTCATCCAAATTACATTTCAAACCATTTCTCTTTTTATGATCTATCTACTTACTAGAATTTTACACTCCTCTCTTAAAACATTGGTTTAGAACCAATAAAGTGAACCACATTAAAAGGTATGCTACGGCTTTAATAGATAGTATAAAAATGTAACTGATATTCTGTCTCTGTCTGTGTCTGTCTTGACTTTATCTCTTTCTCTCTGAAAGTATAATTCCATGACTGGCAAATTAGCTGTGCAGTGATTTAGCTTACAATCCTGCTTCTTACATTTGTTTGAATGGAGCTCATTTCCCCAGTGCTTAAGCTGTTAGCTTGCATGCAAATACCTGCTTCCCAGAAACTGAGGCCTGCGCTGCTTTGGGCCTAAATTGATCGCTGAAGTTACAGGGCTGAAATGCCTCAGGTAAAAAATTCACTCAAAAGAAAAACATTAAGTCGACAGCTATGTAAAGCATGCTGCCTGACAGCCTGGGATGCTCTAGGGGCATGGAGGAGCTACTGCAAATAAGGTCAGCGGAATTAACACTCAATTACCCCTGGACTAGGGCTGGGCCATTAGGGGGCTTGCCACTGACCCACAAAAAATTCTCATCAGTGAATCTTCGCTTGCCTTTGTTTTTGCTTTAACTGTCTACAAATTAAAGATAGGTGATTTACCTTTTCTCTCCCGCCACTGCAATTTAAAAATGTCTATTATCTGAAACCCTTTTTAACTACGGAAAATTACAATAATATGATCAGTGCTGCTTCTTGATTTGAGTCATATTATAGGCATGATTCCGAATTCCAGCCCCAGCCCCTTCTATTGCCTTTGCCTTGTTTTTCAACCTTGTCCCCAGTTGCCTGGCTCTCCTCAGAGACCTTGTCTTCATATGCTTAGTGAGGATCCCCACTTCCATGCATGAACATCAATGAGAAGTGAGGAATGTTGCCTGCTAACAGCTCTGAGCTTGATCCCTTTAGGATGGTATATCATGCAAGGTTGAACTCGTTGTTGTGAGTGTTGTTATTATTATTTTATATTAATTTTTTGGTGCTGGTGCTGTTGCTTGAACTCAGAGTCTGGTCACTCTCCCTTAGCTGTTTTTACTTCAGGCTGGTACTCTACCACTTGGGCCAGAACCCCACTTCCAACTTTTGGGTGATTAATTATAGATAGAATATCACAGACTTTCTTTCTTGTTTTGAAACACAATCTTCAGATCTCATCCTTCTGATTATAGATATGAACCACGTGCCCCAGGCTGCTGGTTTTCAATTTCTTAACAATTTCGTTTTCCCTGGTGTTTATTGTTCATTCTTGTTAGATGACTATCTTTTGACCTCTAAATAAGAAACCCTCAAAGATATCAATTACATTTTAAAAATATTTTCCTCTTAGTTTACTGTGTACGTGTGTGTGTGCTATTTCTGGGTTTTGAACTCAGTGCCTGGCACTGTCCTTTAGCTTTCTTAATCAAGGCTGAAGGTCTACCACTTAAGCCACAGCTCCACTTCTGGCTTCTTGGTGGTTAATAGAGATAAGAGTCTTATGGATTTTCCTGCTGAGGCTAGCTTCAAACTTCAGCACTCCGGTTGCAGCCTTCTGAGTAGCTAGCCCAGGTTTCAGTTTGCTATTTTAGCATACTTTATACATGTGGGTGTTGATTGAGTTCTCTAGAGATACGTAACCAGAAGTTCCACTGTTACCAGCCATGTGCTTTCCTGATTTTTATTTGTATGTGTGTGTGTGCGTGTGCATATATCCATGTGCATGTGCATGCTTACCAGTCCTGGAGCTGGAACTCGGAGCCTGAGCACTGAGCTTTTTTGCTCAAGGCTAGTACTTACCACTTAAGCCACAGCTCCACTTCTGTTTTTTCAGTGGTTAATTGGAGATGAGTCTCAGAGACTTTCCTTCCCCTAGATGGCTTCAAACTTCAATTCTCAGATCCCCACATCCTGAGTAGCGAGGATTACAGGTATGAGCCAGCAACCAGCTTTTTCCTGATTTTTTCACATATCACTAAATTGCTTACCACTTTAGGGTTATGTAGGCTATGCCAACATTTGCAAAGTCATTTTCTGTTGTGACAGTCCTTAGTCCCCATATGCTTGCCAACAATGGCCACTATCGGAATTAATTAATTATTTGTGTGTGCATTGCTGGGGCTTGAACTCAGCTTTGTGTTTCTGCTTGGCTTTTTCACTCAAGGCTAGTACTCCACCACTTCAGTCATAGCTCTACTTTTTTGAGGGTTAATTGAAGACAAGAGTCTCACACTTTTCTGCCCAGGCTAGCTTTGCACTGGTATCCTCCAATCTCAGCCTCTTGAGTAGCTAAGATTACAGATGTGAGTCACCAGTGCCCAGATTATGTATTTATTTATTTATTAGGGTAGCTATAACAGAATTCTGATTTGCCAGCAGTGAGTGCATGTATCATGTGTCCCTGTCCATCATCCAGCTTCTCCTCAGTGACCCATTTGTTTTTTACTGATATGTATGAGTTTCTTACAAATTCAGTATATTCATCCTTTGTTGGTTATGCATGTTAGAGATACTGTCTCTCCATCTGTCACATGACTTTGAACCTTGTCTGCAGATTATTTTGTAGAGAAGGAAACTTTTGTTTTGGTGTAAATTGGATCCCTTTTTTCTCCCTTCACAATAATGCCTTTTAAGAAATTCTGATTCTACAATCTTTAAGTGATTCTGTGACTCCTATTCTACTCCAATAGCTTATTTTAAACTAAGGATTTAACTCATTCTTGTTTAAGGATTTAACTCATATTCTTGTTTATAGCATGAGGTAGAAATATCACTGGATCATTTCATTACAATGATCCATTTTTGCCGTTAATTAACAGATACATGTATCTTCACTGCTATTATAACATTCTTTTTTGGTGGAATAGGAGTTTGAACTCAGAGCTTTGTGCTTGCTAGGCAGAGGCATTATCATTTGAGATGCCTACATAACTCAACTTGTGTGTAACTGGATCAGTATCTTTTGTAGTTTTTAGTGCTGGTCTTGGAGCTTGTACTCCGGAACCTAGGCATAAACTTTTTAATGCTAGAGTTCTACCACTTGAGCCACAGCTCTACTTGTAGGATTTTTTCTTTCTTTTGGTGATTAATTGGAAATAAGAGTCTCAAATGCTTTCCTGCCTAACTGGATTTGGCCTGTGATCCTTAGCTCTCAGCCTCCTGAATAGCTAGGATTACATGCAAGAGCCAATGGTGCCCAGTCAGAAAGGTAATACTGTAATTATCATGGCACAACTGTGTCTCAATATATAGGAGGGCAAAACCATGTGGCTCTTGCTTTTTAGAGTCTATGTGGGATTTTGACTGAAACTACATTGGTTTAATATGATCCTTGGTTTCTTTTTCCCTTTCTTGTTTTCCTTCTGGTAGTAGTACTGGGTTTTGAAATCAGGGTCTCATGATTGCTAGGTTGGTACAATACCAGTGAGCTTTTCCTCTAGCTTTTATTCCCCTCTCTCTCTTTTTTTAGGATAGGGTCCAACTTTCCACCTAGGCATGCGCCTGAACTGCAATCTGCCTACTTTTAGTTTTCCTATCCTTACTAGGGTCACAGACACAGATTTTTCTGCCCAGATGATCCAGTACTGTGATTCTCCCCATTTCAACCTTCTAATAGCAAGACTTGCAGGTGTAAGCCACTGGTGTCTGGCTGGTCACTTTAGGCCTTCTATTTCTGCACATGTAGCAAACTCTCTTGAAATAGTATGTGAGTTTGTAATCTAAATCTAGCTTCCACATATAAGGGAAAACATGTATCCTTTGTTTCTCTGGGCCTGACTTACTTTGCTTAACATAATTTTCCCAGGTCTTTCCATTTCTTTCCAAATGGTACAGTATCATTCTAATGGAAGAATACAATTCCATTATGTATATATACCACATTTCTTGATCCATTTGTCCATTGAGGGGCATCTAGACTGATTCTATACCTTGGCTATAGTGAATAGTGCATTAACTATAATGTGGTAGATTCAAGGAGACCTTAAATAGTGTAATTCCTTAGAAAAGCAAAATTCAAAGTTCAGCAAAATAAAACACTAGAAAGTGTGTACTCAAAAGGTATGAGGTAGAGTCAAGGGGAAAAGGGTAAATTAATAAAGAGGAGAAGGGGAGTATGCAGTCAAGAATCCAATGTGTATTCTATGACTGAGTAGAGGGATGGATCAGGGAGAGATGGGTAAGAATCTTGAAGGGGGTGACATTGATCAAGATATATTGTATTATATATTATATTATTAAACTGCTTTGTTAAATGGCAACTCCTTTTTACAACTACTTAAAGATAATAATAAAACTAAAATAAAAAATAAAGATGAATGAATAGCATATGAACTCTGTGAAGTTAATTTCAACAGGTACAAATTTCTAGAGAAGGAATGAATTTCTGGGTTAAATCAAGTTTGGTTTGTGTGTGTGGTTTGTGTGTGTGTGTGTGTGTGTGTGTGTGTGTGTGTGTGTGTGTTGGTCATGGGGCCTGCACCCTGGGCCTGGGTGCTGTCCCTCAGCTCTTCAGCTCAAGGCTAGCGCTCTACCACTTGAGCCACAGTGCCATTTCTGGCTTTTTCTGCTTATGTGGTGCTACGGAATCGAACCCAGGGCCTCATGCATGTGAGACAAGCACTCTACCACTGAGCCACCTTCCCAGCCCAATCAAGTTTTTTTTTTCTTGTTGTTTAGTTTACTTTTTGGTAGGTTCTTACTCACTTTTTTGCCCAGGTAGTCTCTGACTGTGATGATCATCCTTCCTCCATCTCCTTAGCAGTTAATATTACAGATGTGTGCTACCATGCCTGGCTTGGTTTTGAGAGAAGGTCATATTGACTTTTGCCTGGGCTGGCTTAAACCACTATATTCTATGTTACCTCTCAAGTAGTTGGAAATTGAGGATAGTTTTGAAAGGTTTCCCTACTAAGCCCTCACCCACTTAACAAGCAGTAATTGAGTGCCTGTCGTATGTAAAGTACAATACTAAGTGTCACTAAACACTTGCAAGTTTTTGCTTCCTTCTCATGTTCAATAAACCAACTCTATCCCTTGTAATTAGTAGGCTGACTCCTTGAGCTGTGAGTCATTGGGGAATCCATACTCTGTGGGAAAAATTCTGCTGGTATTTTTAGTGACTGAAGCTGGCACTGATACAGGTTAACACTGTCACATCTGCATCCAAATGCTGGCCAACCCTTTCTGGATATCTGGACTCCAGTGTTCTTTCTATCACTTACCAATGGGTCAAGCAACTCTTCTGAACCTCCGCATTAAAATAAAGACGCTGGGCTAGATGGTTTCTTGTGTCTCTCATCTCAAGATGAATTTATGATTTTTGGCCCGCAAGGCTGGGGAAACTATGATTATTCACATAAGAGTATCTGTGGTGTTGGCAGTGAAATGATTAACTAGCATGGAAAATGTAGACTTCCTAAGGGAGGTTAATGTGGAGCAGAACTCTAAAGGAGAGGAGGGATGTGGCACTTGAGAAAAAAAATGGTGGTACTAGGATTTGAACTCAGGGCTTTGCACTTGCTAAACAGGCACTCCACTACCTGAACCTGGACATGGATGAGTGAGAATGTGAGAGATAGGGATCATGGGAAAGAATTGCAACCACATATGTAGGGGTGGGAGCTGAATTTTTCTGTTGAAATATATATGAGTTAAGGTTAAAGGTGAGAGTGTCCATTGTAGACAGATCTTAAAATAATGTGGTGGCTTATGCCTGTAATCTTAGCTACTCAGGAAGCTGAGATCTAAGGATTATGGTTTGAGGCTAGCCTGAGCATGAAAGTCTCAGAGACTCTTATCTTTTTAAGTACTAAAATCCTAGCAAGAAAGCTAAGGAATAGTGTTCAGGCCCTGAGTTCAAGACCCAGTACTGGCAAACAAAAAACTAATAATGATATTCGTTACTATTACTTCCAATATTATTATTATTAATAACAAATATCACTGACTACTTATTCAATGGTAAGTGAAACCATATGTTCTGCATTTGGTCTTGAGAATTCTTCCCTTATGTATGAGTATTCCTAGCTTCATTTAGCACACAAGGAAACTGAGGCACATTATTTTAAACAGCTCAATTCTTGCCTTGTCATGGTGGGGCTGGCACTGAGCATATATATATATTTATAAATATATATAAATATATAAATTTATGGGCCTTTTGGAATATATATATATATTCCAAAAGGCCCATAAATTCCAGCTCTCCACTGTGCTTGGACCAGCATGTCAATTTGATGAGATAAGCT
This sequence comes from Dipodomys merriami, assembly GCF_024711535.1. Taxonomy (NCBI): domain Eukaryota; kingdom Metazoa; phylum Chordata; class Mammalia; order Rodentia; family Heteromyidae; genus Dipodomys; species Dipodomys merriami. The sequence continues at coordinate 19,058,637 of NW_027205603.1, read as the reverse complement.
ACCAAAAAGGGCCTGTGGCTATTTCTATACCAGGGGACTCTGAATGAACCCTCTTAAACCTTATAGGTTTCTTAGCTCTCTTAAGCAACCAGCATTCTGACAGAAGTCTACTTGATTAAAGATGAATTACCTTGTGCCCTTGATTTTAAAATGAATCCCAGGTGATACCTGTTTTCAAGAGAAATCACACCATCCCCAGGGCTTTTTGGACTCTTGTCGTCTGAGCTCTCCATACTGAGTAGTTAGTGTGAGCAGAGGGCAAAACAAATGCTGAATTCCTTTCTTCATATTTGTGTTCCTATACTTCACTGCTTCCTGGTTTCACAGCGTCAGAGAGTACAATTAAGCAGCATATAATTGACACATTTTTGTCTTGAATGGCTAAGTTGAACTCTTTTTTCTTAAAATAACATTAGGAAAAGACAGATGGAGATAACCTTTGATCCTTGCAAGATTATTCCAACATCTGGAAAGCCCTCCTTGGCAGACAGGGGCTCTTTGGGAGCGGGAGGTCATCCACCTTTGCTGGCTTTATACTGGGGCTGAGAACTTGTCTATTGTGGTTCTTAGAATGCTTTGCTAGCACCTCCCTAGCCTTGGCAGGGATTGTGTTTGTACTCTTCAGAATTCAGTTGACTTTCTTTTCTTTCTCTAATTCAAGCTTATTTCTTTGATTTTTACCATTCTAAGAAATGAGTTGAGCTCCTAAGAAAATGAAATAAACATAAAATGAGAGCAACTCTTTAATGTACTGCTTTATGAAATTTGCTAATTTATAGGAAATCCATTTAAGTTACCACTTTACTCATTTTTACATATTGCCAGAATCCTCCAGGTATCTCAAAGGAGAGTGGAAAAGGAAGCAACTTTGCTTTCTGATACAAAAGAGGGCCATTGGATATGCACAGAGTGAAGTCTACTAGGTAAAGGTTTTCTGTTGGCAAAACTATACATTTTTTTGTAATATGATAGTGTTTTCAAAAGCTACTTATTTCAAACCTTGAATTATAACACAAAACTATTTTTGTTTTATCCAAATTATTCTAGCATTGCTCATTGGGGATTGCTTCAGTTAGTTCCTGTCTCTTGGACACACTCCCATTATTGTGTGATTTTTATATGTGTGTGTAATTTATTGTGTGTGTATGTGTGAGTATTTATTTATTTCCTAACAATTATATGATGTGATACTCCAACCTCATTTTATATTTCTCTGCATTAGTTCTAGGAGCTTAGTATTTGTTTGTTTGTTTGTTTATTGTGCCAGTCCTAGGTTTTAAACTCAAAGCCTGGGCATTGTGTCCCCGAGCGTTTTTGCTCACAGTTATCCCTCTACCACCTGAGCTACAGCTCCAATTCTGGCTTTTTGGTGGTTAATTAGAGATGAGTCTCATAAACTTTCCAGGTTAGCTTTGAATCCTTACTCATAGATCTCAGCCTCCTGAATAGCTAGGATTAGAGTATGAGTGACTGGTATTCAGCTAGCTTGGAAACAAATCACATTTGGGTAAAAAAATGGTAACGTCAGCCTGTGAAACTTGCTTGTGAAACATATTTGGAAAATGGAATAAATTATCTAAGGTCAATGTATGCTTAAATTTGTATTTATCTTAAGTTTTGCATTCATATAAATAAGACACATTCTTTTCCTCCCTCCAACCCAATGACAGCAGGGAATAAACCAAAGGAGAGAAAAGAAAGGAAAAAGAAATAACTAGAAATAATGCGATTAAAAAAAAACCTCTGATTTCCATTTTTTTGGAGTTCATTTCGATATGCATCATTTTATATGGTCATATGCACATAGCTACTGAGACATTGTGATCCTCTCCTTTGTTTTCAGAGTGTGAATGCTTAGAGTACTTTTAATTGTGTCCAAGTGTAATTATGTGTCTTTTACTATCCATTGGATTAACTTGTAGATTTATAGACATATTCAAATTATTACAAATGAGGGAAATCATGCAGCCTATGTTTCTTTGGGTCTGGCATACTTCACTTAATAAAATATTTTCAAGTCTTTCCATTTCCTTAGGAATAGGGCAGTGCCATTCTTTCTGATGGATACACAGAATTCCATTGTGTATATATACCACATTTTCTTTTGTTGTTGTTGTTGTTTTTTGTTTTTATTTTTATTTTTTATTTTCTTTGGGTCCGGTTGTGGGGCCTGAACTCTGGGCCTGGGCACTGTCCCTCAGCTCTTCAGCTCAAGGCTAGCACTCTACCACTTGAACCACAGCACCACTTCTGGCTTTTTTTTTTCTGCTTATGTGGTGCTGAGGAATCGAACCCAGGGTCTCATGCATGCAAGGCAAGCGCTCTACCACTGAGCCACCTTCCCAGCCCCTATTTTTATTTTTTATTGTAGAAATACCTTACAGAGGGGTTACAATTACATGGGCAAGATAATGAGTACATTTCTTATCAAGCATTATTGCCTCCTTCTTTGTTTCCCCTTCCTATCCCTTCCTGTCTCCCCACCCCCCCCCCCATCAAAATTGTAAAGTTTGTTTTTCCACATAACAATTTGATATACCACATTTTTTTGACCCATTCATCTACTCAGGGGCATTTGGATTGATTTGATATAGTTATGGTAAATAATGCTGCAATGAACATGTTTGTACTTGTGGCATTAGGTTTGTGGTCATTTGCATAAGTGCTCAGGAGTGGGATTTCTGGGTCATAGGGAAGCACTATCTTTTGAGGACCCTCCATACTGCTTTTCAGAGTGGTTGAAAAAGTTTACATTCCCAACAGCAGTTTAGTAGCATTCGTTTTTGGCAATATCTCCACCAGCATCTGTTATTATTTGTTTGCTTGATAATGGCTATTCTGACTGGGTGAGATGGACCCTCTATGTTTTTTTTTTAATTTTTTAATTTTTTATTTTTTATTGTGAAAATACCGTACAGAGGGATTACAATTACATGGGCAAGGTAATGAGTACATTTCTTATCAAGCATTGTTGCCTCCTCCTTTGTTTCCCCTTCCCATTCCTTCCCATTCCCCATCTCCCCACCCCAGCCTGGCCAAAGTTGTAAAGTTCGGTTTTGATTTGCATTTTTGTGGCCAAAATTGTTGAAAATTTCTTCATGTGTGTGTCTGCTATTCTTATTTCTTCTTTCTCCTGTTGATGTGTTGAATTACATTAATTGATTTGCATATATTTAATGAGCTTTGCATCCTTAGAATGAATCCCATTTGATCATAGTATCTATCTGTCTCTTCGATTAGTTGTTAAAGTCAGTTGTCCAGAATTTTATTGAGAAGTTTTTCATCGATGTTCATCGAAGAGATGGGTCTACAGTTCTCTTTCTTTGATGAGTCCCTGGTTGTGGGATGAGGGTTATGATGGCTTTGTAGAATGTGTTTGGTAGAGATGATTCTCTCTCATTTTCATTGAAGAGTTTAAGGAGTATTGGAGTGAGTTCTCCTTTGAAGGCCTTATAGAATTCGGCTGTGATTCTGTCTGGTTCTGGGCTTTTCTTGGATGGGAGGTCTTTTATTGCCATTTCTATTTCATTACTTGATATGAGTCTATTTAGTTGGCTTAAATCTTTTGGTTTAGTTTATTTGCTAAGAATTCTTTGATTTCTTCCAGATTCTCCAATTTTTTTGGAATAAAGGTGTGCAAAATATTCCCTTATCATGAACTGAATCTGCCATGATGTTCCTTTTCACTTCTCTAATTTTATATATTTGTATCTGTTCTCTTTTATTGGTAAGATTTGCTAAGCATCTGTCAATTTTGTTACTTTTTTCAAAGAACCAATTCTTGTTTTGTTGATTCTATTTCTTTTTTGGTCTCTGATTCATTTATTTCTGATTTGATTTTAATTATTTGTTTCCATCTACTGGTTTGGGGTTTGGCTTGTTGCTCTTTTTCAAGGAGCTTAAGGTACATCAGTAAATTGCTGGTTTGAGATTTCTACAATTTGTTGATGTAGGCACTCAGAACTATAGATTTTACTCTGAGTACTGCCTTTGCTGTGTTCCAGAGGAACTGGTATTTTGTGTTTTTGTTAAATTCCATAAACACTTGAATTTCCATTCTGATCTCTTCAATGACCCACTAGTAATTCAATGTGTTGTTCAGTCTCCATGAATTACATGATTTTTTTTTATGGTGGCTTTTGGTTTTGAGTTCTAATTTTATTCCATTGTGGTCTGCCAGGATGCAGGGAATAATTTCAATATTTCTCAATTTGCACAGATTTGCTTTGTGGCTTAAAATGTGATTTATTTTGGAGAATGTTCCATGTGCTGCTGAGAAGAATGTATATTCTGATGCTTCTGGGTGAAATATTTTGTAGATGTCTATGAAGTCTAGTTGGTCTATGCAATTACTTAGTTCTGCAATTTCTCTGTTGAGTTTTTGCTGGGATAATCCATCCAGAGATGACAATGGTGTGTTAAAGTCATCAATGATAAATGTGTTTGGATCTATATGTGTTTTTAGGGCTAGCAGTATTTGTTTGATGTAGTTGGGTGCTTGAGCATTTGGTGTGTAGATACTTAGAATTGTAATATCATCTTGTAGGAGAGATACTTTTATTAATATGTAATGTCCTTTCTTGTCTTTCTCATGAATTTTAATTTGAAGTCTATTTCATGTGATACTACGGCTACAATTCCAGCCTGCTTATGGGGGCCATTTGTTTGATAGATTTTATTCCAGCCTTTCACTTTCAGAACATGTTTGTTTTTCTGGGCAAGATGTGTCGCTTGAAAACAGCAGATGGATGGATCTTGCTTTTTGATCCAATTACTCAAGCTGTGTCATTTAATTGGAGAATTAAATCTATTGATATTGAGAGCTAAGACTGAGAGCTGTTTGGTAGTTCCTGCCATGTTATCCACCTTATTAGGGGCTGTACCTCATAATTTCTTACTATATTTACCTGGTTGTTTAGCAAGGGGCCATTTCTCTGCTAATATCATGTTCTTGTTGGTTGTCTATGTGTAGTGTATATTTTAATATCTTCCACAATGTTGGCTTGGAGGAGATATATTTTTTCAATTTTTCCTTATTGTGAAAGGTTTTTATTTGTCCCTCAGTTATGAAGGAGAGCTCAAATGGGTACACTATACTTGGTTGGAAGTTATTTGTCTTTAAGGTGTGGCATACTCATTCCAGGCTCTCCTTGCTTTCATGGTCTCTGCTGAGAAATCTGTAGTTATTCTGTTTGGTTTTCCTTTATAGGCAATTGATCTTTCCTCCCTGATGGCCTTAAGGATTCTTTCCTTGGTTTTTATTGATCTTGTGTGGATTACAATGTGGTTGTGGGATATTCTGTTTTGGTCTGCTGTTGCTGCCACTGGCAGGCACTTAAATCTTTCTTATGCAGGCAGCTTGTCATTTTCTTCTTTGGTATAAATCTTTGTATAACTATATCTTACTTGGTGTGACTCTTTAGATGCAAATAGCTTGGTGGGACCTAAAACTTTGCTTCTTGGGAGAGAATTCTGTTGGTCTCCTATTAACTTTCCACCATCTTCCTTGTTCTTTTCTTTTTTTTTTGTTTTAATATTTTTTCAAATTAAAAAATGAAGAAATAACAATGATACTTGAGAAAGCTTTTTATACTTTGTTTTTTGCCAGTCCTGGGGCTTTGAACTCAGGGTTTGGGCACTGTTCATGATTTTCTTTGTGCACAAGGCTAACATTACTACCACTTGAGTCACAGCTCCATTTCCAGCTTTTTCTGAGTAGTAGTTTATTGGGGATAAGAATTGGGGATAGCTCCTCCTGCTTGGGCTGGCTTCAAACTGCTGTCCTCAGATCTTAGCCTCCTGAATAGCTAGGATTACAGACTTGAGCTACCAGTGCCCAGCTGCTTTTAAGAACACATGCGTAGACATAGGACACATTTCTGGAGTTTGCTTTTCAAGGTACTGCCCAGATCTTCTGCCAACCTCAACCAGAGTTTGTCCTCCTAGCTAGTCTTATCTCTCATTCTACTTTTCTTTTCTTTTTTTATTTTGTCACTGGTGGGGCTTGAACCCTGGGCTTGGGCACTGTCCCTCAACTCTTCAGCTCAAGGAGAGCGCTCTACCACTTGAGCCACAGCACCACTTCTGGTTTTTGTTTTTCTGAGGGTTAATTGGAGATAAGGGTTCATGGACTTTTCTGCCCAGGCTGGCTTTGAACCATGATCCTCAGATCTCAGCCTCCTGAGTAGCTAGGATTACAAGTATGAGCTACTGGTACCTGGCTCCCATTCTATTTTTCAACAGCAACATGGAGCCCTACATGGCTTGAAAATTGGTGGCTAACTTCAATATTCTCTGTATAATATTGCAGTTTTGAATTAGAACTTGTTAAATCAATTAATGACTAATAAGTGAACCAAAATGGACCATCTAAAGGATGCTGGTTCTTTAACTGGGTGTATACACCCTTCACTATCCTCTTACCCACAAGTACAGGAGTTTGTGCCAGACACCATCACTGAGAGCCCTTTAAAATTTTCCAACTCTGAGCCCTTGTTTCCACATGGAAAATTAAAAAATTGTACTTTATGGGTCTACAAAATAATTTCCACATTAAAACATGATGTAGAATTTTAAAATAGTATTTCTACATGTAATGACTACCACCAGAAAACTTAGGGATGATTATTATTTTCTACATTATCCTTAAATGCTCCTTAAAGTTATGATGGAATATTTTTCACGATTAATTTTTAATTCACAAATAATGTAATTTTATCATTTATCTTTATATATACATATAACTTTTTAAAACATGTATATGTGTGATATATCTGTATATATGTTGTACATATGTACATACATTGAATATATATGTAAAGTATATATACATTGCATATATACATTGTATATATTGTATGTATACCAATGTATGTATATATTGGTAGTTATAATTTGGTATACATATATATGCATCTATGTGTGTATATACGTTTATATTGGTACTAGAGCTTGAACTCAGGGGCCTGGGTGCCATCCTTTAGCTTTTTCCATTCAAGGATGGTCCTCAACCACTTGGGCCATATTTTACTTCTGGCTTTTTTGTTAGTAATTGGAGAAAAGAATCTCATGGACTTTCCTACTAAGCTGCCTTTGAACTGTGATCCTCAGATATCATCCTCCTGTACAGCTGGATTACAGACATGATCTTACCCAGATCTTACAAATTTATTTTTTTTAATTATTTAATTTTATTTTTTGTCAGTTGTAGGGGCTGAACTCTGGGCCTGGGCACTGTCCCTCAGCTCTTCAGCTCAAGGCTAGCACTCTACCACTTGAGCCACAGCTCCATTTCTGGCCTTTTTCTGCTTATGTAGTGCTGAGGAATCAAACCCAGGACCTCATGCATGCAAGGCAAACACTCTACCACTGTGCCAACTTCCCAGCCCCCTTACATATTTATTTTTTAATTTTTTTACACCATGTATTTGATTACTTGTATGTATTTATCCCTCATTAGGTAAATGAACATTCCTATCTTTCTTTGACATGAGGTTTTATGGTGGCAATTTTTAAAGATTTTTAGTTAATGGGTAACATTATTGTTACTAACGATTCAAGAACAAGAACTCATCAAATATATGACTCAGAAAATGGCAAGCTTCCAGTAATTTAAAACCATTACCTTATACAAGGAGCACCTGGAGAAAACTTACTATTTTGAAATTAATAATAACAAATAAACTGACAAGAGAACATAGAGATCACCTTATCCAAGCTTTGCATGTTATTTATTGATGAGAGAACTGAAGTTACTGAGGCTGAGAAATTCATCCAAAGTTACAAGGTTAGGTATTGGTGGAATTCTCATAATTCAGGCCACTTGGCTAGGCAAAATTATACCCCTACACCCACTCATCAGTATGTATTGGACCCTAAAGCAAGGTCTTCATTTTTATGGTTATCCCTATCTCTCCCTGGCTTATAACACTGAATAAAAACTGTATGATAGCTCATCCCAGGCAATGATCCATAGGACATTTTGAGAATGTTTAAAATTTAACAAAGGCACCTGAGTAACAAGTTTAATACTTATGGGTCATCCCATAGACATCAAACAATGTGCTAACTGTAGGACTACAGATCTGAACAAAAGTGATACAGTCTCAGTCTTCATGGAACTTGCAGTCTCAGTGGAGTGACAGAAGAATCACGAAAGTACAGGTAGAATTATAAAGATAACTAATGCTTTAAAGCAGAGAAATGGTCTCAGAAGAATGGAATGGAGGGATCTGGGAAGGCTTCTCTGAGGGCTCAAGGACTAGGTGAGAAGAAGGAGGTTGCTCAGGAATGCTTGCTTCAGTTGAGTTGAGAAGGACTGCAGAAGTGTGTTTGGAGGATGGATGAACATGTAAGAGACAAGCCAGTAACTGGTTTTACAAAGAATATACAGAATCCTTTCCACTATATTAGATGAACCATTTGGTGAGAGAGCCGGGTTAGACCCTCAAGGTCAGGCATTTAAGCACACACAATGCAGTTTTTGATATCCAGAAGGCCTAGAAATGGATGAGAGATAGGGGGTGGGGGAAAGAAGTGTCCAGGATTCCTCTCTGTGGCTTACCTCCACAGATGAATTATGGTACTTGGTGTTCTCCAGGTAGGGTAGGGTTCAGAGTGAGGAGGCAGACATTGAGGATTTAATATTTTCTTGAAAAATTATAGTGTAGACACTGAAAATTTTACATTTGACCTGGAGGTACCTTTACATTTATACTAAAGCCATTGGTTATAACTGCAGTATGACAGATGTATGAGGCAGGAAAAGAACAATCTGTTCATTTGTGAAGATCGAGGCACCGAGAAACAAGATGGCATCCCTCAGGGCCCCCAGTGAATTAATGACAGAACTAGAAGCACAGCTCCAATATGCTTCCTCTCAGCATGGGATCTTCACCCTGAACTAATTGCCTTCTTCCTTGTCACAGAATAAAATTTGAATTTTTAGTAGTATTTGGACTGGGTTCAGATTTTGGAAAATCTTATTAAAAAAAAGGAAAGATGAATCCTACTTACCTCATTTTTACTGAACATACTTAAGCCCCCTGGGGAATCTGGAGGTGGACAAGAGTCTTTTTAGGCAAAGCTATCAGGCCTGTCTGAGGCTACAGGCCTTTAATGGATACAGGTTTCAGCTACAGATTTCATGGCCATACTCCAGCAATGTACCGTGTCAGCATGTGGTCTCCAGGCTGGGTCTCTGTCACTTCTTATAAAAGAGTGACGAGAAGTAGTCTGTTTTGCTAATATTGTGGATAAGTATCTACAGTTTAGATTTTTAAATTTAAAAATCCAAATGACATTTGCATTGTTTACAGAGTAAAAATTATCTCATTAAACTTCTTTTTCTGTCTCTGTCTGAATGGCAGGGCAAAGACATACTGAGAGTGAGGTGATTATCTAGATAATTCAGTAGAAAATGTATTCATATTTCTCTACTATCTAGAACATTTCATATCTAACAAAAATAAACATTGTTTTGTATTTAGTAATATATCTTACACCTACAGAACTTGTCTATGCCATAGTTGACTGATTATTCTAAAGAAGATTGATCCCACTTTATTATTCACAAAGTATTTAAAAAAGGCAATAGCTTGTTTTAGCATGTTTGTGCTTTAACCAGTATAACAATGACAGAAGATTCATTTAAAGTCTGTGGATATGCAAATGTCCCTTGGAGACTCTCCCTCTGGACTAAGGGGTGTGTGTGTGTGTGTGTGTGTGTGTGTGTGTGTGTGTGTGTGTGTGTGTGTGTGTGTGTGTGTGTGTGTGTGTGTGAGAGAGAGAGAGAGAGAGAGAGACAGAGAGACAGAGAGACAGAGAGACAGAGAGACAGAGAGACAGAGACAGAGACAAAGACAGAGACAGAGACAGAGAGACAGAGACAGACAGAGACAGAGAGAGAAAAAAAGAGACAAAGAGAGAGACTATGTTCTGTATTACTAGAGTTTGAACTCAGGCCTTGAACTTACTGGACAAGCAACCTATTTTGTAAGCTCTCTTTTGGTTGATCTTTAAATAGAACCTAATAGATTAAAATAAGGTTCATGACTTCATCATAGAAAAGGAAGGTACCATCATACTATACATAGAGTAAGATTTGGTGCTTGTCACATACATACAATGGGTGGCAATAAAAGCTAAAGTGGTCACTAGAAGCCAGAAAAATATAGTTCACCTGTATATGGACAGACAGAGCTGTACTATATTTCTTATCTTTTATTGTTATTGTAAAGGTGATGTACAGAGGGGTTATAGCTATGCAAGTCAGGTAATGAGTACATTTCTTTTTGAACAGTGTCACCACACCCCCCTCTCTCTCTCCAGTTTTTCCCTTCTACCTCACCAAATTATATTTTAACATAGTATTTAGTATCACTGCTGCGTTTGTTCAACCTTAATCCTACCATTTCTGTACTCACCTATACTGTCCCCCAAACAGATAAACTTGCTAATAAAAAAATTACAGAAAACAAAAACAGCAACAAATGAAAAAAACCCTCTTGTTTCCATTTCTTAGAGTTCATTTTGATAAGCATCATTTTATATGATCATATGCACATAATTATTTTGTGCCTTTGTGTTCATCTCCTAAGAATATTTTGTTTAGTCTTACTGTGTGTGTCTAGAGTCCTGTACAATTTTTGTCCCAGTGTATTTTTTTCTTTTATCATCCAGTATGTTTACTTGTAGGTTTATAGGCACATTCTAGTTATGACAAATGAGGGAGACCATGCAGTTTATGTTTCTCTGGGTCTGGCTTACTATGCTTAGTATAATTTTTTCAAGTCTTTCCAATTCCTTACGAATGGGGCAATATCATTCATTCTAATGGGAGAGTAGAATTCCATTTTATATATATATATATATACACATAAATATATATATATATGTATGATACACATGTATCATATATATGTGTGCATATATATTATATATGATATATGTATATATATACTCATATATATACATATATCATATATACACATATATATTTCTCAGTACATGTCTGACACCAGATATGTGGAGGCGTTTTCTCTGCACAGTAACTAGGCAGCTCTTCAGTGGACACCATCTGCATGTTCTCTAATTCACTTCTGACACTATCTACTGCAGATAAGTGTCAGATCCCACAGGTGCAGGCTTAGTCCTCCCAAACTGCCCCCACTTGGGGCAATCACAGGACCACCAGGACTTCGAATACTAGGTTACTAATTGGTAGTGACCTTTATTGTATCCTCAAGCTTGATTAATTTGTCAGCTCATAGAACTGGTTTGCTGATTGACTGGTTTACTTGTTTGCTGATTAAAGGGTAGTGATGAACAGCTATGTGAAGTGCGACATGGGCTGAAGTCTAGAAGGATTTTATGCACAGCTAGCTCAGTGGAGTTGGGGTTCATGACTCAGTGCACAGCTGTGTTCACCATCTTAGAATTTCCCCCGAACTAGGGCTTTTGAATTTTAAATGTCAGTCTCATTATGTAGGCATGATTGAATCACTGGCCATTGGAAATCTTCTCAAACTACTCTCTCTTTTTTCTTTGGAGGTTGGAGGTGGGTGGAGCTGCAAGTGTCAATCCTGCTGTTGAACTTTGGTCTTTCTGGTGACTAGCTCCTAGAATTCAGCTAGCTATGAGCTGACAGTCACCTGTCTTCTCAATACTGTATCAAAGACATCCATCATTCCTGAGATTTTAAGGGGGTTAGGAGCTGTGCCAAGAACCACAGGCCACTGACCAAATATTAGAACAAAAAGTTTTACTAGCACCCAGGTCTAAAAGGGTTTTAGGAACTCTCTGCCAGGAACAGCAGGGTAGAGACTAGATATATATTGTATATTATATTATAATATCACATCCGGCCTCCTGAGTTTTCCTAGCATGAATTAGCTGAGCCTGTAACTTAACACTTTAGCTTGTATATGTCTGTTTATATAAAATGTGTTCTTTCTTTCCAGAGAAAATACAAAAGTACTTGGTAAACATAATCATTATAGCTTTCACACATTGCTGTGGTGGCTTGTAGAGTCCACTGGAATTCCAGTGTCCTGAGGTGAAAACAAGCGTTTTGGCTTTCTCATTCAGATCACAAGCCTCCTCCTTCTTCCTTTTTCCTTCCTTCCTTGCTCACTCACTCCCTCCTTCCCTCCCCCTTCCTTCCTTCCTTCCTTCCTTCCTTCCTTCCTTCCTTCCTTCCTTCCTTCCTTCCTTCCTTCCTTCCTTCCTTCCTTCATTTCCTTTTTATTTGTTAGTCATGGAGCTTGAACTCAGGGTCAGGGTTCTATCCCTGAGCTTTTGTACTCTAGTGCTTTGAGCCACAGCCCCACTCCCCATTTTTTGGTGATTAATAGGAGATAAGAGTCTAATGGACTGTTCTGCCTAGGCTGGCTATGAACTATGTTCCTCAGATCTCAGCCTTCTGAGTAGGTAGGATTACAAGCATGAGCTACCAATGCCTGGCTCCTCCTTTTTCTTAGTGGAGCGCCTCCAGAATACCTCATTTTAGATCATGTTATTAATGAACACACACACATATACACATTAATGTCAAAATTAGCCGCAATAATTCAATAGTTGATCTTAGATGAGAAGAGTCTTAAGAATGTGCTCAAACTGGGAGCTGGTAGCTCATGCCTGTAATCCTAGCTACTCAGGAGATTGAAATCTGAGGACTGAAGTTTGAAGTTAGCTTGGGAAGAAAAGTCTATCTGACTTGTATCTCAAATTAACCACCAAAAAAGCAGATAATATTGCTGTGGCTCAAGTGGTAGAGTGCTAGCCTTCAGCAAAAAAGCTGAGATGGAAAAACTGGAAGAAAATGAGGGAAGAGGTGACACTGTTCAAAAAGTATTAAATAATTATTAAATACTTATAATCACAAATATTCATGGAATCTTTGATGTATCTCATCTTTTCTCCAACTGTTATAAACTGACCCCTCTGTCTATCACCTTTACAGTAACAATTTTTTAAAAAGCTAAGGGACAGGGTTTTGAATGAGAAAGCAATGGCTGGCCGTACCTCCTTTCCAGTACCGCTGGTCTTGAGAATTCCTTACTCTGGTTGGGTTTTCAGGTGAGTGTCAGGTTGCATTTTTATTTTGCTTTGAAAAAAGATCGGAACAAAACCAAGAGTCAGAGAAAGGGATTGATTTGCTTGTGGGCTCAAGTCTCAGCCTCTGTAGGGCTTCTGTTTATACAAAATGGGGCATCTGTTTCCACATGGGCTCTAACGTTTCTTAGGACTGTCTGGTTTAAATGATGTCACTCATACTAAGCTCTCATGATGGGGCTCCAGGTTGCTGGTGGTCTGTCTTTACCCAGACGCTTGCTGTACAGGATAGAGATTGTTTTATAGATCCAAGTTTCCTGGCTCATCTTTCCAACCTGTTTTGGCTTCCTCCAATGACTTTCTGTGGTGAGTCTGCTGTGAGTCATTGTAAAGACACGTTCATAATTTAGAGGTGTAGGAAAGTCTTCTTGGTTTTAGTTTCATAGAGAGAAGACTTGGAGGGAAAGTTATGCTCACCCAGTTTAGCAGGCTAGACTAACTCTGGAAAATGTGCTTGTCTATGAATAGAATGGCCAAAACTTAAGATACAGATGTGGTAAAATAACCAGACAGTTTGGAATTTTAGGAAGTACAGTGGTTTGAATTGTGATCACTTAAGTGGAATTAAGGTAGCAATGCATTATATAAAAGTGTTATCTTCTCTCATCATTTTTTCCTGAAAGGAAAAATATATTCTGAATAGCAGAAAAAGAAAAGAGTTCAACTTTTCCAGTAAAGGAAATAGGCAACAAATAGTTATAGAAATGTCTATAATGGTTTTTAATTTTGCAAGGTAATGGCACACATTCCCAGACACATTCCTTAATCGTGATGATCCTGGATGTATGAACTTTTTCCTGACACCATTTGCTTCTTTCCAAGGAACCTGGGAGAAACCATTTCTCAACTGGATCTTTTAGTTTCTAAAAAAATAATAAACAGATTTTAACATCTCTTTTAGGTTTTTGTGGTAAAAGTAAATTCTTTATATTGCATCTGTGTCTGATGTAGACTATGGCTATATGTCTACCTGAATGTTCCTTTTAAAAGGATCATTTAACAAAAATCTATTTGCTGAGTGTTTGAATCTTTAGTGGAACATAGGAGACTTCTGGCTTTTTGCTGATTGATTGGAAATAACAGTCTTCAATTTTTTTGCCCAGGCTGGCTTTGAATCAGAATCCTAAGATCTCAGATTCCTGAGTAGCTAGGATTATAAGCATGAGCCAACGGTGCCCTGCTTCTTTTTAATTTGTTGTTCAACAATTCACTAATGAATTTTTACTAGAAAAATTGGAGTGGCCAAGATATTCTTATTAAGTATTATCAATAAAACTATTATTATAGTTTGAAACATTTTTTTAGTTTTCTCAGAGGCCCTTTATAATTTACCAAGAAGAGATTTGAAAAGTAAAAGAGAATCTGCTTATATTAGACATTATTTTCCAACTTGTTTTGATGATGAGCAATGAAAGATGAAGCTAATAAGTTTAGAATCTGTTCTGAGTCAGTCACTCAAATGCATGTGTTTAACCTTATTTTTAAAATGAGGAAAGCTAGGCTCAATATGGCTCACCACTAACAAGTGGCCAATCATTGCTAACTCAGAAGCAGAACCTTGTGACTGGCATGTCATCTAGCCAGAACATGGGAAATAGCTCCTCTAGCACCAATGCTTTGAAAGAACTTCAGCTATTTAAGTCAAACATAAGCTACTGTGTGCTGCCTTTCTTCCAGGAATCTCAAGTTACAGGCAAACAATCTGGTGTGATTGTTACTATTTCATGCTTATTAACTAGTCACCCAGCCTTTGGGCCAGGCAAAGGTTGACAATGTACAGCCCAAGCACTGTACCAAGGGCAGTCAAGACCTGCTCAGAACACGTTGAAAGGAAGATTACACAGCGTCCCCAGCTTCTCAACAAGAGAGTACAATTCCTAGGTCTTAACAATCATCCTTTTCAGACTTTTCTGAAGTTGTGGTCTCTTCCAAAACATGAAAAATTATATAATGCAATGAGAAGTAGTTTCATCTTTCATTATGGACTGTGAAAGTTTCTTTTCAAAGCATTAGAGGTCTAGCAGAGCAATGCCCAGCTGTCCAATGTCAGTACATGTGAAAATTTAGAGAGTTCTTTCTTTTGAATTTATTTTTTACTTCTATAAATGTCAAATTATCTGTAAGTAATTATACAAAGGGGTTTGAATTCAACACTTCAGTTTATGAGAACAATGCATCTTGATCAATGTCATCTCTTCCATCCTTCTCACCCAACCCTCAAGTTACCTGTTTACACCACATAGATCAAGCCACTAACAATAGAAAGTGAGGACAAGGCTAATGTCAGAGTGTCAATCTGTCTCCCCTGATCGTATGACTCAAATGCATTGTAAATAAATTCAGAATCTCAGACTATTTGATCTAGTCATTACTGCTTGTTTGCCAACGTATAAGTCTATGTGTGTGGATGTAAATGTATGTGTTTATTGCATACAGATGTTTTATGTGCAAAACTTACTTCCTAATTAATTACCTAATACTAATTAAATGAGAAATAGTTATTTATCAAATAAAAACTATAAAAACATGACTAATATATAGCATGTATTACATTTCTTATAAAATGTGTACAGAAATATGCGGGAACAGGAAGGCATTTTTGCTGAATGATGTGAATTGGAACAAATTTTGCTAGACTTACAGAAGCATTGCAAGTTCTTCACAGGATAAAACTCATATTGAGACAGGTTTGCTAGCCAGGGTTGATGAGCTAAATGGAGTCAATGAGCTCTATTTAATAAAATAACATTTTAAAGTTACTGAAATTTTAAAGTGATCTTACTGTAGCAGATGCACTGAAAAAAAAAACACATAAATTAGTCTTTTGGCCATGTGTCTAAGTTTATATATGAAACATAAATGTTGTGTTTATCAAGTGAGACTTGGATCTGATCTTTAAGACATCTCATAAAATATATGTATATATGCAAATATTCAAAATAATAAAGTCCAAATCTGAAACGTTTCTGGTCCTAAGCAGTTGGGACAAGGACACTGTCTCTATTGTGGTAGGATTTGACTTAGTATTTTTCTGTTGCTAATCAGAGCTAGGATTGAAAACCAAACTACCTCACTTCCCTCCTAGCAGACTAGATTCTCAATGATGATGCAAGTATCAAGTAAAGATGACTGTTTTTACAAACTACAACTCCATTCTCAAACAATTCATGAACCTGTTAGAAAGAATAAAAGAAAGGTTAAAAAATAAAGCAGAAAAAACCCTCAAGAATATACAAATGACTTAGAGCCATGAGGAGAATATCCCAGGTGTCCTTTTCTTCCCTCTCTTGAAGTCTGCAGCCTTGACATTGAACCAGACCTGATTAAGTGGAGTTAGAGGAAGAAGGCAAGTCTGGCCATGAAAGGCCCCACATCAGAGGGAGCTTCTTCCGAATGGAGTAAGCTGCTAACAAGTGGTACTCTTCCAGACATCAAAAAGCAGACACACATGGAAACATGCAACAAATAGACTTTAGCAACCACCTTGAACATATTTTGTCAACACATTCTTGTGAGACCTTCTGCTGTAGACAAGGGCTGTGTCAGGTAGCAACACGGTCTTACCCAGTGCAGCTCTAAGCTCAGACAATGTTACATTTATATTAGTGAGGTAGCTCTGACAGCTACCCAGTCAACCCAGTGCAATCATTTGCAGTTATTTCTCTGAAATTTGCAACTTCATGTTTACACAGCAGTGCATATATCAGACAAAATTATTTTCAGTATATTGACATCTCCAGAGTTGAGAAAAGCCAATGACTTGAAAAATGCCTTTCAGCTGAATGCTAGTGGCTCATGCCTTAATTCTAGCTACTCAGGAGGTTGAAATCTGAGGAGCAAGATTCAGAGTTATCCTGGGCAGAAAAGTTCATGAGGAGTGGCTTGAGTGATAGAGTACCAGCTTTGAAAGAAAAAGCTAAGCAGAATGCAAGGCTCTGAGGTCAAGCCCTAGTACTGACTGGCACACACAAGGAAGTATCTTCCACACAAGTGTTTATTAAGCAAATGAAGAAAAAAATGATGAAACAAATGAAATTATTCCTGATGCAATAATGCTGTACAATTCTTATTGGAAGAAAAGGATTCTAATTTGGCCAGAGGAAATATTGATTGTTTTAATGAAAAAGTGCTTTATAATAGACCTTTAGGGATATAGAAAATTGGAAAGTGGTATCCTTCAGTACCATTTCTGGTAGAGAAAACCAACATGAGATATGTTCCACTAAAAAATGGGGACAGACATGCAGTTTCAATAAATTAGTAAATAAACATGAATGCTGCACTTAAGCCTAGACAAGGCAAAACTTCTTAGGCACTCAGAGGAAGACAAGGCAGCAAGCATGCAGTAGGAGTTGAACTATATTGCCTGAAAAGCTCAGCGAATGTGTTCATCATTAAATTACCAGTAGCATTTGAATGGAGCATCAAAGAGGCAAATGACAGAGGGTTTATGAGAAAACCTTGTAGGATGTGGCAGAGGTAAAAACCAAAGAAGTTTAGGGAAAAAACAAACTGAATAATCCAGGAAGTAGAATAAAATCAGATTATGCTGACCCATGATTCCATGTGTTTTGCTGTGCTGCCATAGACAGTTTGAGAAGGTTGGAGAGACTGAAGGCTGTTAAAGGCGTCACAGCCCTGTCTTTGTTGTTTTAGTAACATGAAACTGAGAAAGAGCTAAAGCAACAGAAAAGAGTTCCATTCCTGATTTGGCCTCAGATTAAAGACATTTTTTTTCTCCTATTTTGACAAGTTTTCTTAAACATAGTAAAATGAATGGCTTTAAAAATCATTGTTTTGGCCATCGGGATACAAAAGAAATTCTAAAGGGGTGATGGTATTAGAGTTGGTTTGAGGACCTGGGAAGAAGTTAGAGAAATGAAAAACCAGAGGATGGATGGAAACATTTCTGTAACAACTCTAAATTCATGTAAAATTAGCAGTGAATTTCTTTGGCTCACATGTTTGTCTTTGGCTAGTTTGTTCCCTCATTAGATACTTTTTAAACTATGGAAGTACATTGTTCTGGTGTCTTTCCAGGCTACTGCAATGACTCAATGAAGAACACCTAAGGGTGTGGAGGACCTGTGGAACTACTGAAATAAATTTACTTATTTTCATGATCATACAATTGTTTATAGACAGAAGCACTGATTCATAGGTAAGTTGGCCAGATACAGAGGAATGGGAGTCTCTTACTCTTTACTACATAGGTAAAATATAATTTGCCTTCTTGAAGGACCAGAAAATTCACTCATTGCTTCCATCCGAACTCCCACTAGCTTCCTTTCTGCATGAATAGCAAACTAGCACCCAGCATCCAGCTTCTCTTCCTTGCTGTGGTTATTGATTTTGGAAGAAAGAGTGAGAAAGATTTGAAGGGTTTATCAGCATGGCTGACAGGAGCGACTCAATTTCATCTGTATGTTTTTTAATTTTAAAATTATAATTCTTTTACTTCAAATGGACTTTGATCTTCTTTTCTAACTCATCTTTGCAGACCTGTAGTCTAGGTGATTTGTGCCTAGTATACATTCTATTGATACCCAAATGTCAGGTGTATGTACACCCACTTATTGGTTCACCACATTTATCATTACTGGATTTTCATGTCTAGCCTAGGGCTGGGTTGTAAGAGAGACAAAGTGCTTCCACATTTCCCTCTGCTTGCCAAAAAAATTCCTCTGAGTTTTATTACATTGAATCTTTGATTTGTTTCCTGCCCGAGTCTCTTTTAACTTCATTTGTAAGCAGAATGGTTTTTGTTTGTTTATTCCCATTTTGTTCTGAAAGACATTTTAGAAGTATTCTTCATTTATTCAAGATTTACAAATGATTTAATGTGGTGTTGTTCATTCAATCAGAGTGCAGTTGTGTTTTTTGGTATTTTAGGAAAACACTTTTTTTTCCCAAAGGAAAAAGGAAGAAAATAGATACAACTCATGGTATGTACCATTGAACTCCGATCCCAACCTCATGTTCATTACATAAGTGAAGACCACAGAGACAGCTCCCAGGCCATCTGATGGGCAAGGAAATAGATGTGGGCATCTTCTGATCATGGAACTGGTTGAGCTGAGTAGGGACAACTTGACTTTCTCCCAGAATGTCCCTATGGTAGGTGGCAGATGCTCTCTCTACCCTTACTTGACCTATCCTTTCCTCCTTTCTCTGTTCCATCAATGATGGTTCTGTGGTCCTGTCTGGTTACAGTAGAGAAAAGGGAACACCTCAAGGATGCCTGATTGTGTCCTGATGGCTCACAGGCTCCCTCTGGCTTTTATGTTCTGCAGAGATGTTTTTAGGAATTGTATCTCTGTGTTCTGGGCTTACATGGTGACATCCAAATGACAGAAGGACGATTCATAGACTTTGCTTTCCTGCAGCCTATGTATCCTTCTTATCCCTCCATTTCCTGCTCAGACATTAGGCTGATATGTTTTGGGGGAACAGAAGAGGGAACATTCTAGAAGCCACCAAGGAGGCATGTATGGACATGTTGTTCTTGAAATTTGGTTTCAGGTCAAATGGTAAACTGCAAAACTGATGTATTCCCTAACAGGCTGACAAGGTTGGGAATTTTCCAAAATTGAATTATGCTTTGTGTTTTTTTGCATCTCCCAGCAGTGCTGACTTTTCTCTGACTTTATATTTTTGTCTTGATTCTATCTTTGCTAATCAAGGGGTGACCTCTGAGTCACCCAGACTCGCCCTGTGATGCAAGACCTTTTCTTTCTCACTACAGGGAATCCAGTTGCTAGGCTTCATATCAAACTGCTCATGGACCAATTCTGTAATTACATGACTTAGATTTCTTTAAGGACATAAAGAATAAAATTTTAATGAAAAGAAATATTTCCATACTTTGTGCTTACAAAACCAAAGCCAGGTGCTGGTGGCTCACACCTGTAATCCTAGCTACTGAGGAGGCTGAGATCTGAGGACTGTAGTTTAGAGCCATCCTGGGCAGGAAAGTCCGTGAGCCTCTTATTTCCAATTAACTTTTTAAAAAGCTACAAGTAGAGCTGTTGTTCAAGTGGAAGAGCACTAGCCTTGAGTAAACAAAAAAAAGCCCAGAGACAATGCCCAGGCCCTGAGCTCAAGCCCTAGGACTGGCACACACACAAAAAATCCAAACAACAAAACACCCCCCCCCCACACACACGCATATACACACATGCACACCACCCCCCCAAAAAAACCTGGCTGTCTATAGCTCATGTCTATAATCCTAGCTACTCAGGGAGCCGAGATCTGAGGATCAAGGTTCAATGCCAGACTGTTCAGGAATGTCTACAACTCTTAATCAGCAAAAAGCTACAAGTGAAGCTCTAGTTCAAAGTAGAGCTCTAGCTTTGAGCAAAAAAGCTAAGGAACAAGTGCTCAGACCCTGAATTCAAGTCCCAGCACTGGTACTTGACTTTTCTCCTTGACTTATTCTAATCTTTCAACCAAAGTTTGGATATAGCATAAGCGAACTTTACTTTTGCACGTGCTTATTAGATAAAAAACATGTTCTCAAATTTTGCATATAATTTATTCCCTGAAAGTTCATGTAAGGTGTGGACCCCTCTATGCCTTTTTCAGTTTACCTATTTCTTTGTGTGTGTGTTCCCATGATGTGATGTGGGGATGTGTCTATGTTTTCCATAGTTGACATTTAGTTCCTCATTCTTGATGGTGACAATTCTTTTTTGTTGTTGTTTGTTGTGGGACTTGAACCCAGGGTGTGGGCACTGTCCCTGACCTCTTTTGTTGAAGGCTAGCACTCTACCACTTTGAACTATAGCTCCACTTCTGGTTTTCTGGTCTCATAGACTTCCCTGCCCAGAGTGGCTTTGAACCATAATCCTTAGATTTGAGTCTCTTGAGTAGCTAGGATTACAGGTGTGAGCCACCAGTGCCCAGCAACAATTCTATGTGAAAAAAAAGATGCTCAAAGAATGAGCTACTGAGTATAACTGATTCTCATTTATAATTGTTGTTTTCGAGAACAATTCCAGACCCAAGGATTTTCAAATAAGACATGAACATTAAACATATACAATCGCTTTAGTGATTCTGAAGTTCATTCAGGCAATCACAGCAGACAGAAAGGTATTTTGAATTTAAAATGTTCTGTCCACTCTGTCAGATATTCCTCTGGGCAATGGATTGTATCACACATCAGTATAGAAAATAAACATATTCACTTATGTTTAGGACCAGCCTGTGGAGGTTACTGTATGAGGTCTTGTACTTACATGGAGCCCATACTTGGTTTAATACTCAGTTGCTATCATCTTGACAGTCTTAATACGTTTTTAGTAAGAAGATTTACATTTCATTTTACAATGGGCCTCACACTTGTATTGCTAATCTTGTCTATATTCATTCATTTATTCATTCATTCATTGTATCTTTTTGAGTGTTTGCTTGCTGCCAAGCACTGTTCTGGGTACATGGATACATTAGTGAACATATTGTAAAGCACCTTATATTCTAGTTAGGAGGAGAAGATGTCATAAACAAGTTCTAATATACATCTAAAAGTGATGGGTGTTATGGAAATAAAAGAGACAGGGAAACTAGATCAGGAATGTTGAAAAGATGTGTCAAATTAAATAAAGGCAAGGAAAGCAATAAAAAATCACATTTCTAACTGGGTACTGGTGGCTCATGCCTATAATCTTAGTTTCTCAGGAGCCTGAAATCTGAGGATCAAAGTTTAGAGCCGGCCTAGGCATACCAATCTGTGAGACTCATATTTCAATTAACCAGTAAAATTCTGGAGGCATGAGTCAAAAGGTAAAGTGCTATCCGTGACTAGGAAAGCCTACAGAGAGTACAAAGCCCTGAGTTCAAGCCCCAGTAACTCAACAACAACAAAAATAATAATTGGATGAATAATACAAAATGACATTTTTATTTGTTGTTAGTGTGACTTTAGTATTCTAACCAAAGAAAGCCACAAAACTTCAAGAGATATGTAAACAGAACATGCTTGGTATTCTATTACTCTTTAACAACCATGGCTTTCAGAAATATTTAGTAGTGAAATCAGCCCAAATTAGGTGACAAAGCATAATTCAAAGTCCAAAGGATCAAATGAGATGCTAATAAAGGGTCAGAGAGGAACACATTAAAATGTCACAGGGTAGGAGGTAACTAAACCAAATCAACCCAAAGAAACCAACCAACCAACAACCAGCAATCCAATGAAACACCTCAAACCCAAAAAGAAGGGAGGGAAGCTGACTGCACTAGATTGGAAAAGTAGGTTCCTATCAGAGGAAAGAACTAAATCATACAGAATTCCAGTCCATGTTTTGGGCGGGCAGTCCTTCCTGCTGCCTCTGGCTCCTGTTGTAATGACTTGCCAAGAGTCAATGTGTCCCATCAATTTCTTGTGCACAAATGGAAACCTCAGTCCCAAATTCTTCTGGTTGATATATTTCATCTTAGCCTATTAAGTTGAAAACCCTTACCGGCTTGGGATAACATAGTCATCTTTTAACCCTGGGAATGATGAAGTTAGAAAAATGATCTGAAGCTGACCCATAAGATCCTGTTTAAGAATCAACTTTTGGTTTTTGGCTGATTATTTAAAGAGTCTCACAAGCTGGGTGTTAGTGGCTCGCACCTGTAATCCTAACTACTCAGGATGCTGAGATCTGAGGATTGAGATTTGAAGCCAGCCCAGGCAGCAGTTCAGGAGACTATGATATCTAATTAAAGCTGGAAAGGCAGTTGTGGCTTACGTGGTAGAGTGCCACGCCTTCAGGGAAAAGGTTAAGGGACAGGGCCGACCCTGGTATCAGAAAAAAGAAGTCTCAATAATTTGTCTTCCTAGGTTAGTTTCAAATTCAATTCTAGTCTATTAACTAAAAGCATATGTATATTTCAGCAAAAGGATAGTAATAAAAGAAAATCAGAATATATAATACTGGTCTGATGATTCAAATTTAAAAGTGCAGTTGAGACCATTGTGTTTTAAAATCAGAAGTTTTGAGAACTTTCCTGTGTGCAAACATATTAAAATACAAGTAAAATTTAAGATTGTCAAATTTATGCTCTTAATGTGTTTGATTTATTAAAATGTACATTGTATAAGGTTCTCGTTTCTTAGACACAACTGAGGTATGTAAAACAAATTTAATATATTACATTTATGCATGCAGTTTAAGGCAATTGAGGGAATTAGCTAAGTTTATCAAAGACACCTTATAAATGATTATAAAATGCATTAGCTTATAAATAATATAATGTTATAAATTCTTAAGATACATAAGGTAATGAATCTTTTACAATGTTTGTGAAATTATAAATTAAACTTAAAATCTTAGATAAATAGATCTTTGTATTAGTAACTGTAATGAATCATATTATTTTTTAAGTTCAAAGTATACATAATCATCTTCTCTATGTTAAACATATCCTCCAGGATACCTAAATTAATTCAACTACTTGATCTAGAGGAGCAATAGTAAGTCATAGTTTGGGAACCCAACTAGCAGCTTTGGAAAAAGATCTAACTTGCTCTTTGGTAACTGAAGAACAAAAAGGACTGGAGTGGCAGTTATTTTTCTTCATGTTAGGCAGGCTAGATATAAAGGATTTTGCAAAAAACTTAGAAGGTTAATTTAGCCTATAACTAACAATGTAGGCAGTGAACATTAGCTCTTGTTCTAGTGACTTTCATAATGGTTTGAAGGAAGTAAGTATATAGGTTTGTGGATTTTTTTTTTAATGATGACTAAGAAGCACCAGATGCCCTGGTAAGTATAGGGGAAAAAAGATAAGCAAGATTGAGGAATTCCACTTGGGTGAGGATGGAAAGAAAGGCTCTCTGAGCGAGTGGTCTGTGAGTCGGTGTCAAGGGGCTAGGGGGCACTTACAGGTTCATACATGTTGAGAGGAAAGCCAGCCATCCAGACCAGTATGATCAGAGATATGGAAATTGCGAAGTGGCGGGCAAGTGCAGGTCATAATGAATGACAGGAGATATATGGAGCATTGTAAAAACAGACATGAGGAGGGAGAAATAAGTGTGGGTAATTCTATACCTATTTCTGCCTTTTCCCCTGTCATTATTCCCTAAATAATGCAGTTCAGCAACGATT
Organism: Dipodomys merriami; assembly: GCF_024711535.1. Classification (NCBI taxonomy): domain Eukaryota; kingdom Metazoa; phylum Chordata; class Mammalia; order Rodentia; family Heteromyidae; genus Dipodomys; species Dipodomys merriami. Next base: position 19,034,422 of record NW_027205603.1, on the reverse strand, counting down.
TCCAGAGAGTTTAGTAATTAGATATTATAAGACACCTAGAGTGTATTTGAGGTATATGAGAGCATGTATGTACTTTATATACAAATACTACGTCATTTCATATAAGGGTCTTCAGCATCCTAGGTTTTTAGTATCTATGATGGTGTCCTGGAATTTTAGCCTTTTCCATTTGGGGGAGGGGTGTCTAGTACTAGTGCTTGATTGAGCTCAGGGCTTTGGGCTCTTGCTTGACTTTCTCACTCAAGGTCAGCATTCTACTACTTGAGTCTTACTTCCACTTCCAGCCTTTTGCTGGTTAATTGGATATGTCCCCTATTTTTTTCTTCCCAGGCTGGCTTTGAACTGTGATCCTCAAATCTCAGCCTTTTGAATGCTTACAATTACAGGTGAGAGTCCCAGCACCTGGTTACTTTTCCACTTCTGCAATGAAACCACAAAAAGAAGTAACAGTAAGGATGATGATACAAATTTTGTTCTCTCCTTGGTTCATTCATGTAGCTATTCTCTTAACAAACATCTATTACTGTTAGAAAAATGGAGTTATGAGAACAAAGTAGATTCCCATCATTGAAAAACCTGAAGGAGTATAAAAAGTTGAGGGGCATCATGGTCTTTTCTGGCTACTTCCTGCTCACATGGAGGCATCAAGGAGTCACTGGGGCTGGGGTCTTCAGGGTCCAGGTCTGCACTGGGCAGGGTAGGGCAGTGTAAGGGAAGCTTCCAGTTGCTTGCAGTAATAGGATGGCTTGACTTGCTCCCAGGTGGGAGTGAGGGCTGTTATCCTGTTAAAGAGAAACTTTTGAAAAAGATGAGATCAGGCAAAAGACTAACAAAGTGACAAGATGGGTTGATAGAAATGATAAAGGAAAACATACCCGGGGCACAAGCCAAAAAAGTTCCATTTGGAACATAAGCCCATAACCAATCAGAAGCTAGGGCTGGAGTGGAGTGGTTAAAGGCCCAGTAAGAGGCCTTGATCATTTCCTGTGAATAGCAGGTAACAAAGGCATGTAGGTTCCTGTCCAGCTAAGGTAGACAGGTATGGACATTAGATGGGCAAGCTTATTAACTATTTTCTTTGGATCTCCTGGCTGTGGTTAATTTTGAAAGGGCGAGAGCAAAGTGGCTCTGTATAGGATGTGACACCATCCCTTCTTACTCCAGGACTAGCTTTGTCCCATGGGTCTAGGTGCTTGTTGCTGGGAAAGCTTGTTCCAGTTGGCATTGCTTTTGTGAGTCAACTCAAGGCCTGGGCACTGTCCCTGAGAACTTCTAGTACTCTACCACTTTGAGCCATAACACCACTTCCAGAATTCTGCTGGTTATTTAAGATGAGAATATCACAGGGATTTTTCTACTCAGGCTGGCTTTGAATCATGATCCCCAGATTTCCCCTTACTCTCAATTGAAGCAACAAGGAAATCAAATAGAAATATAGTTATTTTTAATTGCATATAATACTTTAGGATACTAATTGAAATTAAGACATTGTAGATGTCATTATGCCTTTGTGATTACAACAAAGTATGCAAGAGTTGATGTCCTTTTAGCTCTATATCCAAGGCAGCTTACATATTAAACAGGGAAAAATGGCATTTAAGTTAGAAGGTGTTCATTTGAAGGACCTTGACATAAACAAACACTTAAGTGAACTTTGGTTTACACAATTTTTGCTTTCATAGAAGGACATAAAGAATGAGATGCTAATTTTCAGTGTAAATCACAGCCAACTTACTCATAAGCCCTAATTTTCGAGGTATACTCATACCATCAACTACATTCTCGAAACTTCTGGGGTTTTTCTTCCCCTTTATCATGGAATAAACAATTCTTACTTTTCAAATACTTTCTTATCCAGAGGAAATCATTTTTTGTTTGCTCAATTTCTTTGCCTTTCTTTCTTTCTTTCTTTCTTTCTTTTTTTCTTTGCCTTTCTTTAGTAACTTTCCTGGTTCTTTACATTTCCTTACTGGTTTTTCCTTAATTTGTGTTTTGGATAGGCTCTTAGACAAATCTGTTCAAACTCAAATCTGATGAGGTTTAAGTTTAAAACTGTATCTTTTGGGGCTGGGAAGGTGGCTCAGTAGTAGAGTGCTTGCCTGGCATGCATGAGGCCCTGGGTTCGATTCCTCAGCACCACATAAACAGAGAAAGCTGCAAGTGGTGCTGTGGCTCAAGTGGTAGAGTGCTAGCCTTGAGCTGAAGAGCTGAGGGACAGCTCCCAGGCCCAGAGTTCAAGCCCTACAAGTGACAAAAACAAAAAACACCAACTGTCTTTTTCCCCTCCTTTGGCCTGTGGAGCCAGGTTATCTCAGAACAGCCTCAAGGCATCAATGTGACTCCATCCACAGTCAGGTTGCAAGGGCAGAGAAGTTTGCTAGATTTTAGGCTCACATCACAGCTTCCATTGATACAGATTTCTTTTTTTATTTTTATTTTTTTTGGTCCAGTCGTGGGGCCTGAACTCTGGGCCTGGGTGCTGTCCCTCAGCTCTTCAGCTCAAGGCTAGCACTCTACCACTTGAGCCACAGCACCACTTCCGGCTTTTTTCTTTTTGCTTATGTGGTGCTGAGGAGTTGAACTCAGGGCCTCAGGCATGCAAGGTAAGTGCTCTACCACTGAGCCACCTTCCCAGCCCCAGATTTCTTTTTTTAAAAAGGCAGCACACTTGATAGTTAACTCCTTTAACACAAGGTTCACATTAGTTACAAAAAGCATATCGTTTTTACATTATGATGACAGTTTTCATGTATTACAATGAGATTACTGGTTACCTTGTCCTGAAAGCTTTTAGGTGGTGGTGGAACCAGGTCAGAAGGTAGAAGAGCCTCCTTCCTGGAGTCTGGGGACAGGGTGGGGGAGAGAGAATAGGGGGAAAGATAAGGCCTTTTCTGGGTTTACATGGGGACCAATAGTACCTCAAGCCACAGGGGGTGGCTATTGAGGAGGCATGCACTGCTTATGTAGGCAAAGGCCACAAGGTCAGGTCATTTCAGGCAGCTGTTTAGCCCACAGTAAACTTGGAGAGATGTGCAGTTCTGATGAAGAAAGGCCTTGGAAAAAAAAGAAAGGGTAGCAAAAAGGCTTGATGAGAGGCGGCAAGGAGGCAGGTGGCCCCATACGGAGGGGACTGAGTTACTCCTGGCATTTTTCCTCTCCCGAGTGTTGGGCACCATATGCTAGGAAAATGGAGTTATGAGAACAAAGTAGATTCCCATCAATTATATCCACCATATTCTTTTTTTTTTGCTAGGTGCCCTTTTGTCATGTGGCAACCTGATGTATAAAGATAAAATATTAGGCTGGGTGCCAGAGGCTCATGCCAGTAATTATAGCTATTCAAGAGAGTGTGGTTCAAATTCAGCTGGGCAGAAAAGTAGGTGAGACTCTTATTTCTAATTGATCAGTAATAGGCTGGAAGTAGAGCTGTGGCTCAAGTGGTAGAGTGACAGCCTTGAGCATAAAAGCTAAGGGATATCATTCAGGCCCTAGTACTGACACAAACACAAAAACTATTATGGACTAAAGTATTTGTTGATTGAATGTTAAGGAATTTGGCCTTTATCCCATATACAAAAGAGAGTCATTGAAGGGAAATGAGACAAGGTCAAGACTTCCTCTCCCTGTTTCCCTTAGAGACCATGAGATAGGAAGGGGGGATCATGTTGATTGAACTGCACATTTGTATAAATGACTTTGTTGTCCTTTGTCCCAGGTCTAGGATAAAGATTCCACTACGTCCTTCTAGAGAGGGAGTAATGGTGGTGGGGGAGGGTGAAGGGCAGAAGGGTTGATTGTAGACAATCTACCCATATTAAGGAAGTATGCTTAACCAGAAGATAGTAGGAAGTGACAGAAAGTCACATGTCTGCCCATTGACATTTTCTTCTTTCCTTGCAAGTTGTCTCCAAAACCATGGTGGCTAAACAAAAAACTCTTAACTGATTTTTCACACATTTCTCTTTGAGGCTGTTCACACGGGTTCTGCTGGACTGTTCATTGGAAACACCCAGATCTTTCAACAGATGGCTCCAGTTGATCTAGAGTTATAAATTTATTATACAAAGATATGGATCATGACACCTGATACTTGACAGTAAAGCTGTAACCTGGAAGACTCACATCTCTGGATTTATTTACCATGGAGGAATGCAACATGTCAAATTGTTGCTTTCTAGATAAATGGAGCTAGTGAAGAAGGAAAATCACCCTCTCTCTTATGCCTGGGAAAATCTGAGCCCTGCTGTGTTATGTCTGGGAAAAGATTCCCACTCAGGTTCCCTGCCGCTGAAAGGATTTTCCTAACCCAGCAGTCTACGACATGAAGATTTTTCAGGACCCTGTGGTATTCTGGGCCCCACCCAAAATCTGGAGTCAGATACTGCCTATTATAAAAAATAAAAATTAAAGCTCTTTTTCACTAGAGGTATTTCCATGTAACCAAACCCAAAGGCTTTGAGAGTCTGCTCAGACGGGCGCATTGCTTGTCACGATGTGTTTGCAATGTCAGGAGGAGCTTGCATGAACATGTGTGTGTTTAATTCCCTAGCCAATTGGGCTCCACAGCAGGAACTGCTGCTCAGTGTGATATTGGTTTTCCCCAGCTGTTTGGGGAGTGAGACACATGACAGGTGGGTCAGGCTGGCAGACTCAACAGCTTGATGTCTGAGTGCCAAGAAGTAGATAAGCTGGCTACAAATGGGGCTGGTCTAGAGACTTAGATGTCTTTTGTATGGGAAAAGAAGTATGGCCACCCTGACAGGGAAAGTTGCTAATCTATCCTGGGCTCACTTGGGTGGTCCCAAATGCAACCACTGTGGGTGCAGTCAGACCAAGTGACAGATCAGTCAAACTCTGTGGTCCTGTACATCAGTATGTATATGTGTAGAGGTTGATTAACAGGCCACACTCAAATTGCGCAAAGTTGTCTCAGGGTCTGAAATTCCAGAAGAAAAGGAGGAGGGAGTTGTAGTAAAAAAAAAATCAATTCATATCCTACAAAATTAAGAAAAGTGAGGGAAGGGATGAGTAGCGGATGAATGGGTAAATGTTGAAAGAGGTGGTGCTGATCAAGATGCACTGTATTTTAACAAACTGCTTTGTTGAATGACAACTCCTTTGTAAAACTACTTAAAAATAATAATGAAAACAAATTCAGTCCTTGGGTCAGGAGGCCTTTTGTAAACATTGTAGAGGTCCTCACTCAAAGAGGTGACTTCATAGTGAGTAATATTAATAAAGTTCTTATCACTGAGCGTGGGTATTAAGAGCAAAGGAAGATGCTGAAGGCGTGGATAACAGAAGAGAATAACAGCATTATTCCTGCCTGAGCCAACATCTCAAATAAGGCCCTTCTAATTTACTTGTTGGCCTCATTGAAAGAAAATTTGTGTTAGCGAGACAATGTAAGATCTTATTCTATTCTGTTAAGAATACTACATACTATGTTTGAAGTGTTAAATCATACATGTTTTCTTTAATATTAGAAACCAGATGAGGTTAATCTCCAGGGCTTTTCCTAGTCAAAGATAATTACTGTAAGAAATTCTCTGATGAGTCGGGTGCCAGTGGCTCATGCCTGTAATGCTACTTATTCGGGAGGCTGAGATCCGAGCATTGCAGTTTGAAGCTGTTAGCATTATCCCCACATCTGGTCCTCAGCTCCACTTAGATCTAAGCTCCTCCCTGTCCTAGAGTTCCTGCCACGTAACTGGCTACTCCCTGTTTCCTCCCAGACCCACCTGAGCACTTACCTCACTACTACCCCAGAGCTTCCTACCTGGACAGGGGGGCAGACACCATATGCTCCCTCTCCCAGGGGAGATATGGCCCCTCTAATAAACCTTATAATTATCTTTCTCCTGTGTGTGCCTGCCTCTGTGTGGCCCCCTGGGATGGTTGTGATGGAACCTAACAGAAGCCAGCTTGGGCAGAAAAGTCTGTGGGACTCTTTTTTAAAATTATTATTATATATATTTTTTATTGTGAAGATACTATATAGAGAGGTTACAGTTACATGAGCAAAGTAATGAGTCCATTTCCTATCAAGCATTGTTACCCACTCCTTTGTTTTTCCCTACCATCCCTTTCTTCCCCACCTCCCCAGCCCCCTCCCACCCAAAGTTGTAAAGTGCCTTGTACATCTAGCTGTTACAATGGGTCATCCTGTATCCTTATTTCAACATTTTGTGATTTCCCTTCTTCTCTCCAAATTAGAAAAAAATGTATATACAAGATGCAGGACACCGGAATCAAAAGGGCCCATGGTATCATGAGGGATGAAATACAAAAGAACCCCCCCCAAATCACATAGTACATTATAAGTACATTTAAAAGAACATCAAGAAACATAAATCTCTTGTGGCCCCATCTTGGGGTTCATTTTGCTTAGCATCAGGTTATATGGTCATATGTACATAGCTTTTGACTTTTTCTACTTGCCTAGATGTATACTAGTTATTGCAGATAAGGGAAACCATGGGACTATGTTTCTTTGGGCCTGGCTTACTTTAGTGAATATAATTTTTTTCCAAGTTTTTCCATTTCTTAACAAATGGGGTGGTGTTATTCTTTCTGATGGAGGCATAGAATTCCACTATATCTATACATCTATCTATCTATCTATCTATCTATCTATCTATCTATCTATCTATCTATCTATCTATCTATCTATACCACATTTTCTTGATCCATTCGTCTGCTGAGGGGTATCTGGGTTGGTTCCATATCTTAGCTATGGTGAATAATGCTGTTGTAAACATAGTTGTGCTGGTAGCTTTAGTATGGCCTTGTTTGTGATTTTTTTTGGGCAAATGCCTAAAAGTGGGATTGCTGGGTCATAAGGGAGCTCTTTTAAGGAACCTCCATACTGCTTTCCAAAGCGGTTGAACAAGTTTACACTCCCACCAACAATGTAGTATGGTTCCCATTGGTTTAACACCCATAGAAAACTAAAGCTAGATCCTTATATATCACCCTGAACCAGAATCAACTCCAAATGGATCTAAGACCTCGAAGTCAAAGCAGATACCCTGAAAACATTACAGGAAGCTATGAATAGGAGAAACGCTAGGGCTCCTTGGCACAGGCCAAAATTTTCTTAATAAAGACCCAGAAACACAACAAATCAAAAAGGTTGGACAAATAGGATCATATGAAACTGCAGAGCTTCTGCATGGCAAAGGACATAGCAAGCAATGTCAATAGAAAGCCCACAGACTGGGAGAAGATCTTCACTAGCCATACAACGGATCTCATATAGCCATACATATCTAAAATATACTTAGAATTCAAAAAACTAAGTTCCCCCAACAACAAATCCTCAAAGAAACAAGCACCCAATTAATAAATGGGCTAAAGACTTAAAGAGAGACTTTTCTGAAGAGGAAATATGAATGGCCAATAGATACATGAAAAAATGTTCAACTTCTCTAGCCATTAAAGAAATGCAAATCAAAAGAACATTGAGATTCCACCTCATCCCAGTTAGAATGGCTATAATCAAGACATGTAATAACAACAGATGCTGGAGGGTATGTGGGACATTTATCTCCAATAAACTACCCAGAAAGCCAGAAGTGGTGCTGTGGCTCAAGTGGTACAATGCTAGCCTTGAGCACAAAGAACTCAGGGACAGTACCCAGGCCTGAGTTCAAGCCCCAGGACTGGGAAAGAAAGATAGAAAAAAAGAAAGAAAGAAAGAAAGAAAGAAAGAAAGAAAGAAAGAAAGAAAGAAAGAAAGAAAGAAAGAAAGAAGAAAGAAAGAAAGAAAGGAAGGAAGGAAGGAAGGAAGGAAGGAAGGAAGGAAGGAAGGAAAGAAGGAAGGAAGGAAATAGGAAAAAGGAAAAAAGAAAAGAAATTCTCTGATGAATTTCATGCATAATCCTCACTACTTGCCTCACTACTTGGGGAGATGGAGAGTGGAGAATCAAGATTTGAGGCCAGTCTAGCTTGACAAATAAGCCAGGCACAGTGTTACATGCCTGTAATCCCAATATTTGATGTGTGGTTCAGGGCACATAAGCTAGATGATAGAATGCCTTTCTAGAAAGCATAACTTTATGAGTTCAGGCCCCAGTACCAACCACCACCACCACACATACACACACTAACAAAAGCAGAAAGCCTTGATAGACTCCATCCTCAAAATAATAAAAAGCTGGGGACATGGGTCAAGTGGTAGAGTGCGAACCTAGAAAGCACTTTTTCCCATAAAAGGAAAGTACAATTAGGACTGGGCATATAGCTCAGTTGTAGAGTTCTTACCTGTAGTGCAAAAATCTGGAGTTCCATCTCCAGTACTGGGGAAACAGTCATTAAGTCTCTAAAAAAGCCAGAGTTCAAGCCCCAGTGCCAGTGTTTGTGTGTGTGTGTGTGTGTGTGTGTGTGTGTGTGTGTGTGTGTGTGTGTGTGTGTGTGTGTGTGTGTGTGTGTGTGTGTGTGTGTGTGTGTGTGTGGTGTGTGTGTGTGTGTGTGTGTGTGGTGTGTGTGTGTGTGTGTGTGGTGTGTGTGTGTGTGTGTGTGTGTGTGTGTGTATGTGCACGTGTACCCAATTGTCATTATAGAAATTATAAAATTATTTTTGATAAAATCATTTCCTATCATCTCTGGGTCAGATACCTGTTTCTGTGAGAAGTAAAGAACACTGCTTAACTGGTGGGCCTGGGCTGTACCCCTTAAATTTCTAGCTCAAGGCTAGTGTTCTACTACTTGAGCCACATTTCCAGTTCCAGCTGTTTGCTGATTAACTGGAAATTCTAGTCTCACAGATTTGTTTTCCTGGGCTGGCTCCTAACTTCAATCCTTAGGTCTGTCGCCTGAGTAGCTAGGATTATAGATGTCAGTTCTTAGTGCCCAGATTAAGTTAGCTATTCTTGTCTTTCTTCTATACTTATTGCTTACCTGTAGTGTAGCGCTGATGACAAAATGCACTTGTTTTTCTTCTATTGATTATGTGTGATCTGTGTAAGATCAAAGACTGTCTTACTCATTTTTTTGTAAATACTATTAAAACCAGTGACCATAAAATTCAGGTGATTCTACCATAGAAATGTCCCTTCTTTGGCCCTTCTTCTCACTATAGATTTTGCCACCGTGCACTTCCTTAACCACAGCTGTTTATCTGCTTTCTCTCCTTCTCACACTGTCACTCATCTCTATTCTAGCACTGGGGCCACTTTTCCAAAGTCTAGATGAAATCCTACTGTTTCCCTTACTTTAGGACCTTCTGCAAGCTGTTCTATTAGGAAAGGGCAGCGCTTCCAATGTGGCTAGCCATCAGAGGAATGTGGAGTCTTTCAGAGTTCAGACTCAGAGGCTCTGAGGCTCTCCTGACTCATTCATCTGGGCTGACATCCTGGCCACTCCAAGGAACAGCCAAGTGGGGAACATCTACCAACTGGATTCTAGTCTGTAGCACACAACACAAACTATTTAGGTTACATGCTTCTCCTTAGCACTTGACCAACCTTCTGGCCTCATCTCTTCCCTTCCTTCATGTCCCCATGCACAGGGCTTAGGCTTCTCTGAAGATGACCTGGCTTCTTATGACATTACAGGTTCTTTGACTTACAATGCTACTACTGCCTTCTTAATTAAGAAACTTTTATTCATCCTTAAGAAGCTAATTCTTGGTCAATTTACCCCCTTGCTCTTGGTACCCTTCAGTCCATGGTTCATATTCCTGTAGCAGAATTATTATATTACACAGTAATTTACTTGGGGACATATCTGTAATTTCAAATTTCTCAAGTATGTAGTGGCCCACAGAAAGAGTCCAGCAAATATTTGTTGGATAAATGACTTTTTAAAAAAAAACATTGAGTGCATTGCTTTTATGAATAATGACAGGAGCCATAAGAGATTTTTTTCCCATGTGACTGGAAGATGTTTTTTGTTTGGAATAATATTCTGGCTAAGGTGTAGAGGAAAAAGAGTTAGTCTCTGAGGGCTAAAGGACAGCCAGTCAGAACCCAACAGGCTATTACTTAGGTTAGATGCTCATATCAAAAACTGGTCACCAATGCCACCAATGCCATCAGAAAACAGCTTCCATATCCCAAGCTGAAAGATGTAGATATACATACCAGACAACTGTACTTGACATTATAAACAATTTGTGGTGTATTAAAAATGTCTACAAACATTTAAAACTCTGCCCACCACTTGAATCTGGACTGACCCTGAGACTTGCTTCTCCCAATAGAATACATCAGATGTTCTATAGCGTGCCTAAAGAGCAAGGTCTCAAGAATAGGGCAGTTCTGTGCTTGTGTACTTGGAATGCTTCCGTCATCATGAAAGAGTTTGTTGGAGGGTGTGAGTGGCCACGTGGAGGGGAACCATGGCACCCTAATTGATAGCACCAAGCAACTTCCATCACGTGCCTGAGACCATAACACGAAGATGCCAGTAGCGGCATTTTGGAACATTACCTACTTACTGAATTAGGCATGTCCCTGAAGCTCTGTGAGACTGGGTAGGCTCTGGTAACTGGCCTTGATGGATCTATTTAGGGAATGAGCAAAGGGGAGCTTGAAATTGGTGGCCTGATTGAACTCTTAATTTTTTTGAAACTCTAGGCCTGGGCACTATCCCTGAGCTTTTCCATTTTTATTTTTTTCCCTCAAAGCCAGTACTCTACAACTTAAACCACAGCTCCATTTCTGACGTTTTGGTGGCTAATTGAAGATAAGAGTCTCAGAGACTTTATTGTCTGGATTGGCTTTAAACTTCTAACCTTAGATTTCACTCTCCTGAGTAGCAAGGATTACAGGCAGGAGTCATAGGCTCTGGGCTTGTACTCTTGGAAGCTAAAAGATACTGATTGGAAGCTACTGATTGGTCTTGGAAGCTAAAAGACAGACTGATTGGTAAGCATCACAATATTTCATAACTACATTTGCAACAATCACCTTGTGCCTGGACATATAATTTGTGGAAAATGTATGTTGTCGCTGACAGATATGGAAAAACAGAGCTGGAATGAGAAGAAACTCTCATAATATCTTTTCCTGAGACACATTTCAAGAGTTCTTTTCAAGAGTTGTCATTTACTGTTAGTTTCCTGGTATTGCAAGTCCTGATCATGTGTGGGAATGACATCTAACTAGGGCATCATCCCTCTGAAGCCATGTGTTCCTGTGAAATGCCAGGTTCCAGGCTCCATGCTAACATCACAGGGTCACAGTGGCTCCATGTGTGAAGGTGTGGTGGTGCCTGACAGTTGGGATTACCCTGCTCTTCAATAGGTGTGTGCAATACCCACTATGCTTAACTTGTGATGGCTTTTGTCTGTCATCATTTCCCAGCATCCTGCAGAATCCAGCTTCTGTTGTCATTTTTCACTCTTCTCTTTACAAGATTTCATTACATTTTTCCATGTTTTAATCCAAACAGCCATTGCCAAAAAAAGAAAAAAAGAGAGAAAGAAAAAGAAAGTGCAGCTGTGGCGAGTCATTAATATGATTCTCCCAGCTGTTTAACTATTATGTCTGGCCCCATAGCAGCTTCTAAAAGTCTAAGACAATGTTCTGCTTTGACTTTCTGGGGCAAAAAGTTTACAGATGACTGATTTTTCTTACATTAATAAACCCTGTTTGCCACCTCTTGGAGCGCAGAGGGGAAACAAAGGATAAAAATGTTTTAGTATAGTCATAAAAATCTGGAGCTCTGGAGTCAACAGGGCTGGATTTAAATCAAGAATCAGTGAATAGCTGAATAGCTCAGGACATGGAGCATGCTATTTATCCTCCCTGAGTCTCTGTATGAACTGAAAATAGAAGGATATTATCTAAGTTATTCCAGAAGAGTAAATTAATTGATACTAAAAACAAGCAAAAAACCTCAGAGAGCCTGTAATCTCTGCTACTCAGGAGACTGAGTCAGGAGGATCACGTGAGCTCAGCCTGGAAAATATAGCCAGACCTTATTTCAAAATAAGAAAAATGGAAGGGAAGAACAGAGGGATAAAGGCAAGAGGGAGGGAGGGGGAAAACAAGGACAGAAGGAAAGAAGGAAGGAAAAGGCACTAGGGCAGTAATAGTACTGCAGTGACGTTCCAACACTAGGGATGTGATTATTTTGCTTCTCTATGGGCAGGGTTTCCTGCTGCCCGGGCTTTTCCTTTGCTCTGGAAGCCCAGGTGTTGCATTGTGCTTACCCCAGCAGTCAGAGTGTTGAGGAAGAGCACACAGCAGGCAGTAGTGTTGAGCCAGATGGCCCAGGTGTTTTGCTTTTATAAAATTTACAGCACTGGGGCATTTACACCTGTCACAGCTGTCACTCACTGCAGACATATCAGACAGCAGACAGCCTTCTCAGAGAGCTAAATGTGGCTCTGTCACAATCCAGCTCTGCCGGAAACCCTGGCTTTCTTCCCTGCTGAGTTACAGAGCTGAGGAGCTGCTTGGAGGAGAACTCCTACCACACCCTTGCTCCCTCCTCCCTACCATTACTGGGGTTTTGGGTGTGTAAGGGGCAGGAAGGTTTTCCTCTCATAAATAACCAGGCAAATAATAAAGAATCAAGGGGATCCAGGTGCTAGTGGCTCACTCCTGGTAGCTACTCAGGAGACTGAGATATGAAGATGACAGTTCAATGCCAGGCCAGGCAGGAAAGTTTGCAACACTCTTATCTCCAATGAAATATTTAAAAAGTTGAAAGTGGAGCTGTGGTTCAAGTAGTAGTTAGATAGCCTTGAGCACAAAAGCTCAGGGCCTTGAGTTCAAGCTGCAGGACTAGCACAGAAATAAAAATCTAGGGGAGGGAAGGCAAAGCTGGTACAGCTGGAAGGGTCTCCCCCAGAATGGAATCAGGCTCCGGAACTGGGGTCATGGGGCTGGTTAGCTATGGCTAACCAGTCATTTTTTGCCTCCCCAAATCCCAGATCCTGACCATCATCAGATAAAGTAACGCAAATGTTCAGTAAGGATTATCTCTACAGAAACCCAGTGTCTCTACCTGCTTCTGGATTTTGCATTGGGAAGCTCAGGGTTGTAGTGTTAAGAGACAGCACAAAGAAAGGAGCTCCCAGGATCCCAGTGCTCATCTGCCTCTGACTTCTCTGTAAGTATGAGCATATATGTGTGTGGTATGTACATGTTTGTTGCTGGAACTAGGTCTTGAACTTAGGGTCTTGGCTTGGCTCTTTGCTAGTTAATTGGAGATATGAGTTTCATGGATTGACCACGATCCTCATATCTCAGCTACCTGAGTAGTTAGGATTACATGTGTGAGCCATGGGCACCTGACTTTACCTCCTACATACTTCTTTCCAAAGTCATCTTTTCCATGACTGCCATTTACCCAGGGCTTGGTAATAAGAGGGAATAGAGGAAAACCTCAATCAATAGCAATGTTGGTTGTTATTGTTGTTGTAGTTTGAAGCGGTTTATTTCCCTCTTATTTAACAGCCCAGAGATAGAAAGCCCTACAGGTCCACAGTTGTTCCCTTCTGTGTCCTCAGCATAACTTAAGATAGTGTCTTTCTCTTTGTGGTTGGAGCAGGCTCACTTCCAGGCCTCTGGCTTCTGTCCTGCCCACCATAAGATGAAGAGGAGATGAGTGAGTGAGAGGATTTGTGTAGAGGAGGGACAGTTTCTTTTCTCTCTTTTCCTTTTCCTTATAAAACTGTTTCTCCACATTTTAAAAATAGTGCAATTAATTATATAATGGGAAAGTTTCATTGTGATAGTTCCATATAGCCACAATTCTTTTGGGTGGTACTGGGGTTTAAACTTAAAATCTTATATTTACAGGACAAGCCATGTTGCCAGCCCTTTATACAACAATTCTTAGCAGGAGCTGGGATACTTTTTGTTCATGAGTGTGACACAAAATACCCATATGCAAACAAAAGCTAAATATAAATGGTAGGGACATACAAGCTCAGAAAAATAATTATATAATTGTTTTACTAGGAATTGAATATTGTTAACAAAAGAGAGACGTGTTTCTTGATGAACTTGTAAAAGGACAGACTCAAATTTTGTTTTTATTTTTATTGAATTTTGAAAATCATCTATAAGTAGTTGTACATGTTAATTTATGTGTTCAATGCATTTTGATCAGTGTCTTTACATAAGTTTTGTGACCTGTGGTTGGAAAACTTTCTGAGCTCATGAACAGCAGGATGTTAGATCCATAAAAGTGAATGGGTTCTGATGGGTCACACCTATAATCCTAGCTACTCAGGAGGCTGAGGACTGAGGATCACAGTTCAAAGCCAGTCCAGGCAGGAAAGTCCATGAGACTTTTATCAGCAATTAACCACCAGAAAACTGGAAGAAGAGCTGTGGCTTAAAGTGGTAGAGCATTACCCTTGAACAGAAAAGCTCAGGGACAGTACCCAGGACCTGAGTTCAAGCCCCATGACTGACAAAAATAAAAAACAAAAACCAAAAACACAGTGAATGGAGCTGGGTGCTGGCAGCTCACACCTATATTTCTAGCTACTTAGGAGGCTGGGATTTAAGGATCACAGTTTAAAGCCAGCTCAGGCAGAAAAGTCCTTGAACTGGTGGTTATTTCCAATTAACCACCAAAAAGTCAAAGTAGAACTGTGAATCAAGTGGTAGAGTGATAGCTTTTTTTTTTTTTAAGTTTTTTTTTTGGGGGGGGGAGGGTCCAGTTGTGGGGCCTGAACTCACAGCCCAACTTCCAGCTTTTTTCTTTTTGCTTATGTGGTGCTGAGGAATCGAACCCAGAGGGCCTCAGGCATGCAAGGCAAGCTCTCTACCACTGAGCCACCTTCCCAGCCCAGAGTGATAGCTCTGAATGAAAAAGCCATGTGAGGACATGAGGTGCTGAGTTCAAATCTCAGTACTCTCACACGTATACACACACACACACACACACACACACACACACACACACACACACACACACACACACACTCGTGAATGTGATCCCTGAAACTCATATGTATCAGTACAAAGGCAAAATGGTATCCTTCAGTTCCCTGTAGCCGCTTACTTTCCTGGTGTTTGCAGTGCTGCTACCACATGACAGGTGGTTAGGCCCACAAGTAGGAAAGCTCTCATGTCATTGAGGACCCCTTTTGAAGCACAATGAGGGGGCTTCATGACTTCCCTCATGCTTTGATAGCATTTGGAGTTGTCACAATTTCTTCTAGACCCTTTGCTCCTGTGTGGAGGATACAATATAACTTAGAAGATCTTATAAGAGACCCTGTATTGTATTCTGGAGATACTTTTCATCCGATACAATGGGAGATACATCCAGGAGAATAACTCAGCTTGTTCTCATGCTATCTCCTCTCTGGGGATATATATTAAAAACTAGGATGGATGGATGAATGTGTTATGTATGTTTTTATTATTTTATCTTGAGAATTAATAAAGTTGTGCACTATTGTGATTACTGGAAAATTAAGCTAAACCGGACTTCTATTTAGTAATGTTTGTTGGGAACTGATGCATAATTCCCATATATAAGTATATTGAAGAATATTATTAAAAGTATATTATAGAATGACACTGTTCAGAAGGAAATGTATTCATTACCTGAATCATGGAACTGTAACTTCTCTGTACATCACCTTTACAATAAAATTAAAAAAGAACTATATTATAGTATATTCAAAGTATATTATACAATATGTAATACAGCAGTATTCCATGTCTTCCAAGACTAATTTTATCACAAGCTTGAGCACAATAGATCTGGAAATATACTAATTAATGTAGCAGTTGTCAGAACTGACTTTTTTCTTCAGAATATTTTAAATCTCAGCTATTTTTTCCCTTGAAAGACGGTACTAGGGAATACCTCTAATCCTTGCCACACAGAAGGTAGAGCTCTTGAGGATCACAGTAGAGTTTCCTACTTGGACAAGAAAAAAAAAATTAACGAATCCAAGCATCAGTGGCTCATGTCCGTAATCCTAGTGACACAAGAGGGTGAGATATGAGGATTGTGGTTCAAAGCCAGCTTAGCCAGAAGTCTCTGAGACTCTTCAATTAGCCACCAAAGAGTGGAGCTGTGGCTCAAGTGTTAGCTATAGTAAAATGCTCAGGGTCAGCACTCAGGCTCTGAGTTCAAGGCCCAGGACCAGTACCAAAAAATAGCAGGGAGATCTTCTATGTCAACCTTGACAGGTCTTAACTTTCTGGAGAGAAAGTTAAGGATCAAAATCCAAGGCCCAATTTAGGCTTGAAACTCTGGAAAGAAAGAGAACTAAAGAATTAAAATAAAATAAAATAGCCTACCTGGATATTGGTGGTTTATGCCTGTTATCCTAGATACTCAGGAGGCTGAGATCTAAGGATCACAGTTGCAAGTTAGTCTGGGCACTTATCTCCACTTGACCAGCAAAAAAGCCAGAGTGCCCCACAGTATAACCCCTGCTTTCACTGTATTTGATGTCGGTATAATTTGTGGAGGGGAAGGGGAAAAACAAGTCGTTTAAATAAGGATACAGGTGGACCCATTGCAACAATGAGAAGTATAAGTTGTCATATGGAAAACAAACTTTACAACTTTGGTGTGTGGGGGGTGGGGAGGATTAGGTGGGGGGGGTGAGGGGAGGCTGGGAAGGGATGGGAAGGGGAAACAAAGGAGGAGGCTACAATGTTTGATAAGAAATGTACTCATTATCTTGCCCATGTAATTGTAACCCCTCTGTACAGTATTTTCACAATAAAAAATAAATTTTTAAAAAAAGGACCAAAATGCAAAAAAAAAAAAAAAAAGCCAGAGTGGAGCTGTGGTTCAAATGGGAGAGTGCTAACCTTGAGCAAAATAGCTCAAGACAATGCTGCTGTCCTGAGTTCAAGTCCCAGGACTTGAATCAGCTACATAACAAGTGGCTCATAGAGTTGCCTTGTCCACTGGAGAGACAATACTATTGGAGTTTATTTCTAGAGTCTGTTGTCTTACAAGCTCAGTGTTTCAAAATATAGTCAGGCCAGCTTCCAGTAGCTCATGCTTATAATCCCAGTTATTCAAGAGGCTGAGATCTGAAGAGGATGATTCAAAGGCAGCCTGGGCAGGAAAGTATGTGGGATTCATTAACCAGCAAAAAAGCTGGTTGAAATGGGGTTCTTGTGAACTCTTTGTGTGAGCTGGCTTAAAACCATCCTCCTCCTGATCTCTAACTCCTCAAGAGGTAAGATTACAGGTCTTGAGCCATCATGCCCAACACTTGCTTTTGTTTCTGATGATAACCAGAGGGAACACATTTTGAAGAAACATTGCTCCCCCACCCCACCAATAAACCAACTTAGAAATGAAAGCCACACAGTAGTCTCTCTACTGACAGAGAGTAATATTTACAATGCAGGAGAAAACAATGGATTGCTATTTTTGTGAAATGCGGATTCATAGCCACTATCTAGAGGAGACAGTGTGACAAACCCTGAATGTCTGAATTGTTTTCTCAGAGTCTTTTACTTTCTGACTGCTGGTTATTGGGATGAGGGGACTTGGGGGACGCTGGATAGATGGTAAATCTGGTAACTGAGTAGCCTTCAGGCTTCAGGCATGATCTCTTTTCTTTCCTCCCTGCAGGGAGTTCTGGAAAAAGAATGTGTTTTTACAGGGAACACCTAGGCCAGGCCTGACCTGTTTCTCCTTGCAGTTTCAAAAGGCACTACTGTGCTCAGGCCTTCCCTTAGGCCAGCCTTAGACCCAGTTTGAGGAAAGTCACTTCATCTGGACAGCAGCTGTCACAGCACAAGTAACTGGTTGTTGTCTTAATAATCCATCTGGAAGCACAAACTGTATTTTCTCAATGGCTATGCATTTCGGTGAGTGCCATGTTCAGTCACGATCCAAGTCACTCTTAAGTTTCAGGGACTGGTTAAGCTGTAGACATTTGGGGGTGTTTTATGACATGGTATAGATGTGGGCTGAGTTTCTCTGAACAAAAATAGGACTGCTAACTCTTTCTCTACTATATCAGCCAGATGAATTTAGCCATCTGTGACCTTATTCCTGTTTTATTTGTGCTGGTACTAGGAATTTGAACTCAAGGCCAGAGCACTGTACCTTAGCTCTTTCTGCTCAAGGCTAGCACTCTACCATTTGAGTCACAGCTCCATTTCTGGCCTTTTGGTGGGTAATTGGCAATAAATCTCTCTGACTTTCCTGTCTGGGCTAGTGACAAGATCTGGTGATCCTCAGATCTCAGCCTCTTGAGTAGCTAAGATTTACACTACAGCATGGCTTTTTAAAAAAATAACCACAACAAAACAACTTTATTTTCTATATTTATTTCTTCTTACTGTCTAGACTAAAAAGCATTAATGATGGTTAGAAAGAAAACCAGCAGTCACTCTTTCTACCTTGCCCTCCACTTCCATATCCGTGTGGATAATTTACACAAAGTAAGAAGGGGCTTAAGAAAGTTCTTTGTGTGGGCTGGGAAGGTGGCTCAGTGGTAGAGCACTTGCCTTGCATACCTGAGGCCCTGGGTTCGATTCCTCAGCACCACATAAAAAAAAGAAAAAAGCTGGAAGTGGCGCTGTGGCTCAAGTGGTAGAGCTCTAGCCTTGAGCTGAAGAGCTGAGGGACAGCGCCCAGGACCAGAGTACAGGCTCCACGACTGGACCCCCCCCCCAAAAAAAGAAAGTTCTTTGTGCAAAGCAGAATTGTGTCTCGCCAAACCTTCAATGTACAGTAGAGTCAGGATGTTGGGTTGGATTCATTTCTAGGCTTAGGGCAATTTGTTCTTTCCTGGGTCTTAAGATACGAGTGGTTCTGCACAGATGAGGGGATTCCTGCATCTTCTGGCTCTGCTGAGCTGGAGATTATACAGTTGAATTGATTACACAGTTGAATGGAGCCTAAGCTTCATTCTAATGGGCTCTGGATGCATCCTGTGCTCCCTCTATTTTGGGAGACATCACTTTACCCCAATGTTCCTGTTTCATCTTCTCTCCCCTACATTTGACAATAAGCTCCCTGAGTCCCAAATCTCATCTTCATCGTGGACAGTTTTGACACCTGATAGTTGCTCAACAAGATATATAAAATGAATGACTTTCAGCTGGGTACTAGTGGCTCATATCTATAATCCTAATTACTCAAGAGACTGAGATTTGAGGATTGTAGTTCAAAGCTAGCCTGGGTAGGAAAGTCTGTGAGATTTTATCTATAATTAACTACCAAAAAGCCAGAAGTAGAGCCATGGCTCAAGTGGTAGAGAACACAAAATCTCAGCAACAGGCCCTGAGTTCAAGGACTGGCATACACAAAAAGAAAGAAATAAAAAGAAAAGCCAAGAATATGTTTTCTAATTTGAACCCAAAAGACTTGGAAACTGCTAGAAACTGTTCCTGGGGATGATTTTGGTACAGGGGCTGAAGGCCTTATACCATCAGGAGCCTTCCGTAGGCACCAAGGCATGCTGGCGCTGCTCCTCAGCTGAACGGGTTGTCATACCTTCTTTTAGTGAACCTGTTTAAATGGATATTGCAATCATAATGGAACATGGATTTTTACGTTTGGAAGAAGTTAGGAAGCTTGGTTGTGTGAAAGACTGAGTGGTCTCAGGGCCTCCTGAGCATGAGGCCTTTGTGCAAGTAATCTCTTTTCCTTTACCTCTCTCTTCCAAGCAGCCACAAAACCCAGATCAGAGGTGCCACACAGATGATGGCCTAATTGGCCATCTAGTTTTACTTTTCCTCATAAAAACAAGCACCCGAGATAGAAAGCCTTGACAAACCACCCCAATGGACACTGATGTGGGGGCACAGATATGTGGAAAATGGAAGTAATAGTGGTTCCATTTGAAGTGCTGCAACTGTGAACTGGGATTAGAATGCATGGAGCTCAGTAGCATGGGCAGCCTGTCCCTGACGTCCTTTCTCAAATGAAAGCGGATCATTAGAGGCAATACTTGGCCTTTAAAAATGCCTGTTGTTCAGTTTATTTCTATCAAGCACATACTACACACACACACACACACACACACACACACACACACACACACACACACACACACACACACACACAGAGGCAAAGCAAGTCCTGAATACCATTTCTCAACTGTTTGATTCACTGATTGTTATTAAGCAGTAAAATCTACACCAACTGTGCAGTTATTGTGCTTTTAAAAAAGGTAAATGTCACTTTTTTTTTGGTCTTTAAAAATTATGAAGTAGGAAGAAAGATAGCAATTTCCAGTGTTTGCTTGGATGGGAAGATGCAGGAGAATTAGCATGCCTCTTGAGAGCTGCCATTGGTTAGCTGGAGGGAAAAAGGATATCAATTATACATAATCTAAGAAGCCTCTGCATAATAATCAGGCCCAGTAGGGGCTTTGGGGGCAGCTTAGTTATTCTCTTGTAAACACAAGAGCCCAGATAGACATGTCAGTCAGGGGTAGTGTGGCAATTCTTCCTTTTTAACACCTTCACATTCTATTGCTTCAATATGCAAACAAGGCTGTTTAGCTGAGGGTAGAGCCAGTGCTAATGAGCTCCTGCACTAACCCTGAAGTAAAAAGGTTCTGTTTCACAGCTGCTCAGAGACAGCTCCTCTGGGCATGCTCAGGTATTGGAAAATAATGCCTTTTAAACAGAGAAATGCCAATCAGGATTTTGTGCAAATTTTCCCCCCTTTCTCTATGTGCTAAGGCAATTACCTCATAACTTGTGAACTTCCAGCGTATTTGTCTGCTGTTTTCTCTCTAAATGATATCTTTGGGATGTGAGTATAGAAAGGGGATGTGTGAAAAATGCAGAAATTTAAAAAGTGTGCATTCTGCTTCGTTCCTAACAGATGCCATCTCAAAGGTGAGGCTCACATTTCCTCCTTAAAGGTGGACTGTTCTTTTATCTTTGGTGAGGGCTTTTTTTTTTTAATCATCAAATATTATTATTCCTCTTTTTTTTTCCTTAGGGTCATCTTAATGACCTGAATGGACAATAAAGATCAGGACAGGCTCTCAAGCCTCAGGGTTTGTACCCCAACCTCTGTGGTTTGGGAGCTGTCGTGGGTCCCAGGCTCCAGGCATCACTACAAGGAGACAACTCCATAATTGGCTGAGCAAAGACACACAGGACTGGGGAGAGGGGGCAGTGAGAGAGGGGCTTCACATATCCGTTGACAGTTTCAAATCAAGATACAATACATGATGGTTTTTCAATATCCAATTATTCTCATGAATAAAGAAATCTTTTGCCCCAAAATATGCACCCAATCCCCCCTGGGTTAATTTACCAGCTATAGAAACTGCTTGGCTTTGCTGGCTAAATAGGAGAGTATGTGATGTCTTATGTAATTATAAGACATTCTCCTTTCTCACCATCAATTCAGTCTCAGGGCCAGGCCTTCTAGATGCCTGACATTGAAGACAAGGCCTGTCCATGGTGCCCAATAAATGGATGTTAAGTACAAATATGAATAGCTTCAGCTCTTAACCAGTGTTTTTAACTCTTGCTATATAAAGAGATGCCAGGTTGCCCATGCCTTAGTTAACCAATCAGCAGGCAGGTTCCTAACCACTGTCTCCATCTGTGACAGTACAGTCAGGTACTGTGCAGTCAGCAAGAAAGCCCTTCCTGTAGCAATGCTTCAGCATTTCAATTATTTATTATAGTAGCTTTACAGCATATCACAACCTATTTGAGACAGGTAGAGTGAACTCTCTTCTGCCACATAGAAGCTCATTAAATGGCCATCATCACTGGTCAGACTTAATTGCTTTACACTAGATTGTTTCTCTGTCATGATTTAAATCTCTAGCAAGGCAGCTGACCTCAATTCTCAGGGTGATTTGATTCACCCCTAACTTGGAAAAATGAGAACAGGGCTATGAGTTTGCTCATGCATTTTGCCATGTGGTTGAAAATGTGCAAGCTGTTAAGATGCTGCTCTTAAGAGGAAAGTCATTGGTAATTGCATGTAAAAATAGCTAATTAAGACTTTTAGTCATTAGGTATTTTCGATAACTGGCTTAAACTATTGCAGAATTTCTCAAATTGTTTTTGAGGGAGAGAGCCATGTTCATAAAACTGAGTTTATGGAATAAACGTTTACTAGTTCATTGTTGTTTGTGATTAGAACTTAAAGTGAAGAACCAGATAAATAATGCCATTGTATTCAAGTCCAAATATCAAGTTCTCTGGCTGTGATTGTTTTATACATCTAATATTTTAGGGCCATGATACTGGTTCTGAGTAAAGTTCAAAAGATGTTAAATTTCAGATTTTTGACTTTTATGCTATTTTGCTACAATATGTTGATTTGTCTCTAATATACAAAGCAGTACAATAGCATATGAAATGCAGAATTTTGAGGTATCTGCTTTGAGTTTTAGCTCTTATTGGTTGTATGATCTTGGATGGGTTAATTAACCTTTCTGCACTTCAGTTTCCTCATCTGCAAAATAAAATACTTTTCCCTCATCTGTAAACATGAACACAAAAAGTTTCAAAACTCCATGCATATCAGCCATTGTCATTTTGTTACAGCTCCACGCTGTGAAATGCAATAGCCTACAGCCATATGCATGGTGGAGACAGCGTCTCATATGACTATGACCACATAGAAGTCTAGACTGAAAATTTTCTAATCAAATGCCAAAATAACAGCTTGTTTTTGTGACAGTAATTTATCCAGAATTTCAGATTGATATTTGTTGCTCCAGACTGAATTACAACAATTTGTTGGTAGATTTTTAGTGGCTAAAAATCAAACACAAACAGTTCTTATCCATTTCAATATTTGTATCATTCATAGTCCTCCCCCGAAAAAACTGGACATTTCCTATATTCTGCAACCTGCAAAATTAAATGGAGAATAATGGTGTTGTTTCAATGGCTTAATTTTCTCTTGTACTATCATGCAAATTAATTCCCCCCCCCCCCCCCCCCGTCTTTATGCATTTCTGGGTATAGAATTCAGGCCTTGGGCATGTTAAGCAAGAGCTCTACTACTGAGCCTCATCCCCAGCCTTGAACTTATTTTCTGATTATATGTTCTGGTTGGAAGTTACTCTTAAGAAGAAGAATTATAATAACATGGGGAACACACTGAAGTCTGTTTTGAAGGAAGTAATCAGTTTTTATAGACAATGTAATTTGAATGAATTGTGGCCTTTCCTCCTTATTTGCCATCTCTTTGTTTGAAGAAAGTCAGATGAATCTTGAGAACTAGTGTAAGTCATTATTAAAAGTTATTCTCAGTTTTCATTAAGCTGCCATTTGCTCTGTAATTTGAAGGGCTATTACACCCAAAGTATTTCTGGAGAGTTCAACAACCTTTTCAATAAAGACGAGTCTCTGTCAGCCTTGTAATTAACTAGATGATAAGAAAAGATGTGCCGAGACTAATATATTTTATGCTGGTTTTCAAAAGAGACAGGAAGTAAAAGGAAAACACTTCCATTTGCATTTGATCAGCTTTCTTACTTAATTGTAAGATGGATATAGGAGGAGGGATGAAGTATTTAGAGTGCAAATGACTAATTGAAAGACATCTTCATCTTCAAAAAGAACTCAATTTTGTTGAATAATCTAGAGACCTATTTTTCCCTCTTTACATGTGGAAATTAATTACATGTGAAATTTCATATGTTGAGTCCGTTCCTTTTTTTTCTCTATTATACTTGACCAGTCTGGTTGGTTGTGGTGCCCAGGTTGTCTTCTGTCATAATTCATATCGAACTCATGGCTGGCTTCATGGGTAGGCAACATAGGAGGACTCAGAAGTGAATCTTGACTGAATACTGGCCTTCATGGCCTTAACAAAAGTTTACCATAATACTACAACAAGGGATCCAATATTTATTTTTATCTGGGCCTCACAGCTTATTTAGGCAAATTAAGTTACAATCAACATTTGTACAGTACTAATGTTATTGGTTGTACATAGCATTTTCAAGGCTAACTAGTTATAATGTGGCAGAAATGTTATCTTGAAATAGTTGATGATTTATCTTCTTTTTTATTTAAATTATCTTCTCTCCTTGTCCATTTCTTTTCATTAATGACAAGGTATGAGGTAGGGGTTGGACAGGAAGGAAACAAGGAAAGGAGAAATAAAAATAGCTCTGTATCATTTCAGTGAAGACAGTAATATGGGTAACACTTGTAGGAACAAATAAATAGGTAGGAAGGAGTATTAAAATATCAGATGAGTGGCTGTTGCATGGGGAAGGTTGATGATACCCAAGGATACTTTAGTTCCATAAAGCATGGAACTGAAGTGTGGAAGTAGGGCATCACTCTTGGCTTCCCCTGGCAAGTGTGTGAAGTAAAGAATGTTTAGACATTTGTCTGCACCTCTGAGGGTGTACTGAGCTTGGAAGAATTTCTGGATAAGTGGAGGCTGCATGTTGGAATGAAAGGACCATAGAGTATATATATATATATGATTGACTCTGAGGCTAGAGACTGAGGATTTGTGAAAACAATCCTGCCCACAGAAATCAGAAGGTCATTCTGTAAAGGCATATGGTACTGGACTGCCTCCCTCAGTGGGTGGATCAGTAAATCAGGAATCAAGGCAAGCACCCTCAGCAAAGGCCACCAAGGATCCAGGGAATTCTGTAGAATTCCAAGAATCTGGGAGTCCAGGAAAAGATACCAATAAATGACTTTGACAAAGTGATTGTTTCTCAGAAGGAATGCTTTGCACACTGAATCACTTAGAATGTTTTTAGATTTGTCTGACTAGAATCTACCTGTCCCCTCTGTCCACTTGCCTCTCTCCAACAGGGAGGTTAGATATGTTGTAGAAAATAAATAAATAAACAAGCCACCTTGTCCTTGTACACATTGTGAAGAAATGTGCAAATCTGGAGTTAAATATTCAAAAATAATGACTTCTGATGTTGACAAAAGTGTGTCTAGTTGATCTCTTATAATGTATCACACAATTCCATCTTCTTTTCTTTCTCTTCCTTCTTCATTCCTCCTTCAATGCCTGGAATACTGGGATTACTCTAGGAATACTCAACGAGGAAACTCCTAATCTGCATATACTCCTCATTTGTAAGGGAAACCAGCTTCACTGTATTTGTTTGCAGGTGGACTGTCAAAGGGGAAAGATTTGCATCCATGAGTGGTTTTGTTTTCTTCCAGTTACATCTTCAGTTTTGTGTGTCTGGGGTGACATATGTGTGGTCTTACACAAAATCACTGGTTCTCAAACACTGCTATATGTTAGAATCACCTGGGGAGCCTTTAAAAAGTACAGATGTCCATAAAAGAAATGCAAATCAAAACAACATTGAGATATCACCTCACTCCAGTTAGAACAGCAAAAATCAAGAACTCTAACAACAACAGATGCTGGAGGGGATGTGGACAGAAAGGAACCTTACTTCATTGTTGGTGGGAATGTAAACTTGTTCAACCACTTTGGAAAGCAGTATGGAGGTTTCTCAAAAGACTTCACATAGATCTCCCCTATGATCCAGCAATCCCACTTTTGGGCATTTACTCAAATGTTTACAAACAAGACCACACTAAAGCTACCAGCACAACTATGTTTATTGCAGCATTATTTACCATAACTAAGATATGGAACCAACCCAGATGCCCCTCAGTAGATGAATGGATCAAGAAAATGTGGTATATATACACAATGGAATTCTATGCCTCCATCAGAAAGAATGACATTTCCCCATTTGTTAGGAAATGGAAAGGTTTGGAAAAAATTATATTAAGTGAAGTAAGCCAGGCCCAAAGAAGCATAGGTCCCATGGTTTCCCTTATATGCAATATCTAGTATAGGTATGAGTCAAGCGGAAAAGGTCAGATAATGTGATGTTAGGAAAATGAACCCTTAAATATGTATTTTAATGTTTTCGTTTCTTTCATGCATGTGTTTCTAACGCATTTATAAGATTATTTCTT
Organism: Dipodomys merriami; assembly: GCF_024711535.1. NCBI lineage: Eukaryota > Metazoa > Chordata > Mammalia > Rodentia > Heteromyidae > Dipodomys > Dipodomys merriami. The sequence continues at coordinate 19,008,593 of NW_027205603.1, read as the reverse complement.
TGTTGCTTTGTATGTCCCTCCCCCACAGTGTAACCCCCGCTTTCACTATATTTGATGTCAGTATAACATGTGGAGGAGATGGGGACAAACAATTCGTTTAAGGATTCAGGTGGACCTGTTGCAACAATGAGAAGTACAAAATGTCATGTCAAAACCAACTTTACAGCCGGGCGCTGGTGGCTCACGCCTGTAATCCTAGCTACTCAGGAGGCTGAGATCTGAGGATCGCGGTTCAAAGCCAGCCCGGGCAGGAAAGACTGTGAGACTCCTATCTCCAATAAACCACCAGAAAACCGGAAGTGGCGCTGTAGCTCAAGTGGTAGAGCGCTCGCCTTGAGCTGAAGAGCTGAGGGACAGCGCCCAGGCCCAGAGTTCAAGCCCCATGACCGACAAAAAAAAAAAAAAAAAAAACAAAAAAAAAACAAAAAAAAACAACTTTACAATGTCGGTGTGTGTGGGGGGAGGGGGGTATAATTGGGTGGGGAGAGGGGGGAGGCTGGGAAGGGAGGTGAAGGGTAAACAAAGGAGGAGGCTGCAATGCTTGGTAAGAAATGTATGCATTATCCTGCCCATGTAATTGTAGCCCCTCTGTACAGTATGTTCTCAAATAAAATAAAATTAAATTAAAAAAAAAGACATAAAAAAAAAGTACAGATGTCCAGGCCTTGTTCCATGCCAATTAAGTTAGAATGTGGGATAGAGAGCCAGCTCAAGCTTTGGGACTGCTTAAGACTTCCCAAGAGATCCTAGTATACAACCAAGCTGAGCACAAGAATTCAAGTTAGCACTGCATTTAAAACTCACTTGATCAGAAGAGTTCTTCGTGGTCTTTTAAAACTACACTTGCCTCTTGCATAGAAATTTAGATTTAGTAGTAGGTCTAGCTTTGAGCCTAAGATTATGTATTTTTTAACAAATAGGTGTCAAGAACTAGAGGAAGAGGTTGCTTACCTGGTATGCAAGAGAGGACTCTGGGATTTGGTGAGAATTTCTTTTCTTTTAAAAAAGAAATTGGGTTATTAAGGGAAGCAGAGAAGTATCATAACAGCAGTCAAGTATGCAAGGGAATGACTACTGAAGTCATTCTATAATTTCTTGTGTGAGTAGATTATGATTTATTAAAAAAAGGTATTTCTTCCTAGTTCCACTGCAGAGAAATGGATTGTCCATGGTCAATTACAGTCCTAAGGAAAAAGAAGCCCAAGGTATCTCTGAATGAAGAAGGAAGGGTCTAAGCAGGTAGCTGAGAGCATGAAGAACATCAGATAAGTTGGAAGGAGCTGTCATGGAGAATGAGACATCCCACCAGAGATGAGAATAGGGTGGTACAGTGGTATGAAATGTTGACTAAGGCATGATCTCCATTTGAATGGTTGTATAGTGTGGACCTTTCCGAGGATTGTTTAGCTACACCGGTATGGAGTAGAGGAAGCAGAATGCTAGATCAATCAATGCATGCACATTTCAAGAGAAAGATGTTTTGTTTTTTGTACTAGGACAGAGAATGGAGGAAGCTAGAGAGAGAATGGCTCCTTTGGGACAGCAGTTGATTTAGCTATGCACTGCCACAATAATGTGTAAAACAACAATGATCCTTGACCAGATGCATCTGAAAACTCTTGTCACTCATGTTTCTGCAAAGTGGGTAAGTGGCTCTGTTGGTATGGCCTGAAGCTGTTTCTATGACTTTGCTGAATGCCGGATGACTTCGTTTATCCTCAGCTGGTATGATAGAATCATAGTGTGAGAAAGAAACATTTGTGACATGACAAAGAATATGGACACAGGGCAAGGATTCCACAGTACCTGTCAATTGCTTTTTAAGGTCTTTTGAAATCACTAAGGGAATAAACAGTTTTTACATATAACACAAAATATGTGGAAGAATCATTTACATTTACATTTTTGTGTGTGTGTGGCAGTCTGAGGGCTTGAACTAAAAGCCTTGGTTCTGTCCCTTAGTTTTTTTTTTTTATGTTCAAGGGTGGAGCTCTAACACTTGTGCTATGTCTCTCCTGGCTTTTTGCTGGTTACCTGGACATTGGAGTCTCTTGGACTTGCCTGCCTGGTCTAGCTTCTAATTGAGATTCTTAGATCTCAATCTCCTGAGTAGCTAGGACTACAGGTATGAGCCACCAGCACCCAGCCACATTTAGTTAATATGCTTTATATGACCTCTATCACTGGGTAATGAAAATTTAGTCATCATAAATCACTGAGCAACTATACCATGAAATTCGGATTGTTTTTCATTCTCTTTTTGTCAGTGGCCCATGTCTGTACCAATGTATCTTACTGATCTCCATCAGAACTCATTAAGCATTTTCAGATATAAAATGTGAAAGTTAAAATTAAATTCTGCCCCCGTAGATTCATTCCTGGCAGTGAGCTTCCTTGAGGATGCTCATTTTTAGAGAATGAGTTAAAGCATGCACGAGGACTTTGTACTTGTCTTACTGTAAAGTGCCTGGAGTGAGCTTTTCCTCTGCATGAGCTAAATGGTAATTAGTTCAAGGACACTAGAGATGTGATCTTGGAATTTTCTGTTAGCAACTGTTGAAATTGTAGTCATTGGAGTTGATTAGGTTTATGGGGGTGGAGTAAACCTGTTTAGGTAATTTTAATGTGACATAAGGGTGAAGCTTGAAGGATTTGCAAGTCAGCTAACAGACAGAAAGCATTAATACCTTCTTTAATATCCTCTATAGCACTATAGTGTGTGTGTGTGTGTGTGTGTGTGTGTGTGTGTGTGTGTGTGTGTGTGTGTGTGTGTGTGTGTGTGTGCTGGTCCTGGGCTTGAACTCAGGGCATGGCTGCTGTCCCTGAGCTTTTTGAGGCTAGCAATTTAACACTTGAGCCATAGCTCTACTTCCAACTTTTTGTGTTCTTAATTGGATATAAGAGTCTCATGGAGTTTTCTGCCCAGGCTGGTTTCAAACAGATTTCAGCCTCCAGAGTAGCTATTTTTATAGGTGTGAGCCATTGGCACCTGGCCTTAATATTCATTCTTCATTACTTTATATTTATATTTAAGTTTTCTACAACTAACTCTCTCCAGAGACCCTAATATATATGATCTTTCCCTTTTCGTGTTATAGAAAAGGCTTATACTTTGTGGTAGGGTGACACATAGGCAGAGCTGTGATCTTAGCTCAGTGTCAGTGTCATTTGCTAGCACAGAGTTAGTGCTCAACAAATATGGCTTGGTAATCAAGTAAATGAAGCCATTCTTTACATCAAAATAGCGAATTGCCTCTGCAAATAAAGTGTCCTGGCATGTGCTTTGCTCTCACTAAATACTTCTCTGGTCAGATCCCCACAAAGACATTGGTAGATATTAAGCTCTAAGACTATTTCAGAGAAGACTAGTTGCTTCAGTTTTGAGACATGCAAAGCCATTCCTTTGGTCACAAGTTCTTCAATCAGTCCTCCCATTTCTCTTCAATCTTTCTTTGCCTTGCTGAAATGGAAATTGGAAGTCCCATTAAAGTCTTACTCCCAGCTTTTAAATGGGAGTTTGGAACTCAGCAAACTTTGCCCTCTTCAATTTGTGGTTCTGAAGGAACTATCAGTATAGACCAGAACAGCAATTATGTGGCATCTCTCATCTGTGAGCAGGTGCATACCATTTGTGAGACTTTGACTTCACTGGTATACAGATTCCCCTGCAGATGTCCCTCTGATTCCCTGACAACTCTGCTTCTCTGAGTCCTAGTGATGTTTCAGTGAGCAACACCACCTAGGTTGTCATCATCATCGTCATCGTCATCATCGTGCTCCTCCTCCTCCTCCTCCTCTTCCTTTATCCTCCTCTTCTTTGTGCTAGTATTAGAGCTTGAACTCAGAATCTGGTCTCTGTCCCTTAGTTTTTTCCCCCCCTCAAAGCTTGAGCTCTACCATTTGAGTCACATCTCTACTTCTAGCTTTATGGTGATTAATTGGCCATAAGAGTCTCATGGACTTTTCTGCCTGAGGTGGTTTTGAACTGAGATCCTCAGATATAAGTTTCCCAAGTAGCTAGGATTATAGGCATGTCACCAAACCCAGCAGAGCTTTTATCTTGCTTTTTTACCTTGCTTTTGCAAAGGGAAGAAAACCTTTCTCCCTCATGTTTTATCAAAAGATATGCATACATACTTTCTAGTTGATATATATGTAGAAAGAAGATCAGTTCTTCCCATAGCCTCTTAGCTTATAGACAGTCCTTTTGTAATAAACATACTTTTAAAGATAGGAAGACACACAGTTACACCAACAGCTATTTCAATTCTCAGATATCTTTGTGCTAATCTGCCTCTAGCAGTGGCCTTAACCTTCTTGAGCTCTGAGTGAACATTACTCAAGGCCCCAGGAGACAGTCTCCAGCTACACTGGCATTCATACAACTGCCAGAATCCTGCCTCCTTTAAAGTCTTCAATCAGCTATTGACAGCTTTGCAACAGGAACCTATCATGCTACCCTTCCAGGTATTCAGACCTAGAAAGAAATAGAAATAAACCAAGTCAGTTTTGAGGCAGATGCACCAATCTTTAAGCTAAATTGGAGTCCATTTGTGTATTTTTCCAGGGCTTTTATTAAAGATCTGGAAAAGGCCAAACATTTTCAGACTTAAATGTTTTCTTTTCTGACTTTTATAAATAGAGAACTTTCAAACAGGATGTTAAGGAGACTTCCTATAAGTTGTACTGACTGAGTAAAAGGGGTAGGACCAAAGGTTTGTATTTCTGTTCCTTAACCTGTCTTTAGTCAGAGATCAATGAATTCCAAAATTAAAGTTCCAGAGGAATATTTTCATCTTGGTGCATGGGTGGGGCAGTGTGGAAGTAGGAGATGAGGTTATACACAGCTTTAATATTTCTCACTTGACTTTTTCACTCTGGGTTGGTTTGCCACTGGAACCACATCTCCACTTTCAACTTTTTGCTGGTTAATTGAAGACAAGAATCTCATGGACTTTTCTGCCTGGGCTGGTTTTGAACTAGGATCCTCAGATGGCAGCCAAAGATCTGTCCTTTATGGTGTTATCAACAGTTGTTATCAATTGGTTGAGATAACCTCAGTATCTTGAACACCCTGTACAGTCTTAATGTAATAGTAATTATCAGTTCATCTGTACTTCCTGTAATATTTCCTGAGTGCTGTAGGGAATATTTGAGTGAATAAATTTGGTCCTTGCCCTCAAAAAACTTCTAACTTAAGGAAGAGAAATAATACACATATAAAAAGATAGCTGTGCCAAGATTTAGTCACAGACAAGTGGAGTGGTGTAGACCTGAAGCGCAGTTTAAGGGCAACACAAGACACAGCTTTGTGACTATTTTTCTCTTTGCTTGTGATCACCACTGACACAGTCTGTGGCCTGGAGCTTCTGCAAAAGTGTTAATCATAAATAACAGATTCCTGTTTGTAGCAAAGCTGTGAAATTCTACACTGGCAAAGTATTTCAAAGTTCCAAAAGAAATCCCTTGAGGTACCATGTGAAAAGGACCCATATTTGCTGAAGCTACTAGGAGTGAGATTCAATGTCTGGCAAAAGATCCCCTCTGGGTGAAGTATGGGAAGTGTTCTCCCATCTCCTCTATCTTTTATTCTCATTCCCTTTCTGTCTCACCTCTCCCTCATTTCCCCTGACCCCTTTGCTCATTTTAGTAGCTTTCCCAGTCTAATTGGACTCCCCTGCAACAAAGGGTCAGAGAAGGCTGGAAGAGAAAGGAGGGATATTTTGAACAAGGAAGGCAGGATCATATTACAGAGGCAATTTGCCCATGAGTGAAAATTTATGTCCAACAAATACATGGCCCTATTCCAAATTTGCTGCAATTAAAGCTCAACTATGTCATCTGACCATTCAAGCTCAGTATAGTAACTCTTGGGATGTAGTTTTGAGTGTTTGCATTATAACTGGTAAATCATAAAATCATTTGAGTCACACTCGCTCTGTAGAGTGTGTTAATATCTAATAATGAAGTTTTGCTGTGGTGAGAGTTTTACCCTGTGCTTCCAAGAAGCAAAAATATTTGCACTAGTTCTTAACAAATAAAATTCATAAAGTGCCCACAAGGCAGTCTTCTGCACTCTTGCTCTCCTGGATGCTGAATTAGTTCCTACATGGGAATGCTTGATTTTGGGAAATGCCTTCATGTGAGAGGGAAAGACTGCAAGGAATTGAGTCAGAAGGATAAGACTGGATAGTTGTAGGCAAGGAGTTTGGTGCATTAAAAAAAAAAGAAAAACTATGGCAACAGAACGGAACAGGAAGAAGGAAGCTCATAGAAGGAATAGAAAAAGGAAGTAAGGAACATATGTACCTACAGGAAAAGAAAGACATCCTTCAGATGGTTATTGGCAAGCTATTTTAAAAGTTAAAGCAAAAGTTTAGGAACTTTGAAATCTAGTTATGAAGCAACTAGGGGTAAGTGAAATATTAAACAGACTTTTGGCTGTGTTCATATGGCTCATACCTGTAATTGTAGCTTCTTAAAGCTAGAGGATCTCAGTTTCAGGTTCACCTGGGCAGGAAAGGTAGCTGGATTCCATCTCCAAAATAACCAGCAAAAAGCCAGGCTGGAAATGTGGCTCAAGTGGTAGAGCACCAGCCAAGTAAATGTGGCCAAAATTAAAATACAATATAAAATAAAATAAAAACATGACTCTGATATTGTTGTAGATAAAATTCAGCATTCGTAATTGGTATATCTAGCCTTATAGATTGTTTTTGCTTATCCATAGTCTTTGTAGTGAGTGTGATATTTTTCATGTACAATATTGTAAATATTGTACTGTGCTTCTCAGATCTCCTAGGAAGGAACTAGAAGCCTTAGGACTAAATCATTCCTCACATCTCAGGTCAGAGTTGTTCCTATAGTTCTGGACGTGGGAGAAGCCTTCTTGATCTCAGGTCCTCAACTGGAACCTTATCATTGAAACTGAAAAATTTTGAAAGACTTTTATACAAACCAAGAGAAAATGAAATGTGTGGGTGGTACAGGAAGTATGAGTTGGTATCAGGCAGAAAAGAGGGAACAAGTTTTTCCCTAACTGGTTTCAGATTTCATGAATGCATCAGATCAACAGCTGTTCCTGCTTCCTTGAGATCAAATAATGTCCACATGTGCATACTACCTCTACACTATGCTTTGCACTTTTAGGGTTATATATGTGTATTTTGGAGGTCCTAATGAATTAATAGTCCACCTTCAGGCCACCTTCTACCAGGAACTTTGTATTTGGCTTTTGATGAGTGTCACAGCATTCAAAGAGCTATACAAAGTTCTCAGAAGTCAAACAAACTGGGAAGATACCCTCCATTTTCCCTTCCCTGTTCTACTTCTTGCAGAATTAACATGGGGGTAGGGGGTGGGTGGAGGAGGTTATCACTGTGTGTCCCTAAGCTGTTGATTGCACAATATTGAAGATAAAAGCTTAATCAGAGCTGTCTTCCATTTCCATTGTCCTTCTTAAGGTGGAGCTCTGCCCCCCACCTCATCATCCTGCAGGAAAGAATACCAAGGCAGACTCTGGTAGAAATATCAGCACAAAGCATCCTTAACTTCTGGACATGATTTCTAGCAGGATAAAATACCTCAAGGGAAAAATTGGGTCCTTAAAGGTAAGGGAAAAAATTCAGTGGTGCACAGTCCTCCAAGAGGCACAGAGTATACACAGATATACAGTATATATTTACTTTCAATGCATTTTAGAGTAGATAAGATTTCAAATGGAAAAAAATTATCTGAAAAAGTTCATTAAGGGTGTGATGATGGTGATAATAATAATAATATTAATATTAAACAGGAAACATCAGTCTAGGGTGAGGTATAATTTTAAAAGCATTATCACTTATTTGAGGATACTTCTCCATGGAGCATTAACACAATTTATGACTTTTTAGAATGATAATTAGAATGTGGGAATTTTGATAGTAGAAAGAGTTCACTATCTAAAACTAGCAGAAGCTTTTCAGTTAGTTAGAATAAATAAATCCTTTAAAATAATACTACCCTGGAAGCAGAGAATTCTTACTGTATATGAAGTTTTCCCTTGAGCACATTTAAATAAAGGACAATGCTCAGATCCAACAGAATGGACAAAAACAAGTACTTGTAATTCTTCATGATGTGCTAACCCTGAGGATGTAGATAAGAGTCTTGAAAAAGATAGAGTGGTACATATTTCTCACTGAGTAGCTTGCTGAAAGTACATAAATCTCACTGTAGATGTAATCCTTTATAACCAATTATTGGTAAATATTGGACTATTGAGAACACTGATTCTGTTTGTTAATGCAGTTAGTATATTCTGGGAGATTTGATTGTGGCATTTACAAGAATTTCTTTCAGTGCCAATAACAGCAAACCTTTTAAAGATTACCATTGCATATTCCAGGGTTCTTTGAAAGTATGCTTATTTTTTTAGGTTGATAAATTTGATAGACAATACGTTTAATTTCTGTATTTTATTCAGAAGCTAGTAGTTTTGATTTCACATTGAAAATTACATTATTTTTAAGCATATTTCAAAACATTATTTGGAAAATAAGATGTGGAAAATGATTATATTTTTATAAGAAATGAAGGAAGTGTCAAGAATGTTGGCTTTCATTAAAGTTTAGTAGGCTTTTCTTGGAATGTTGTTGATAATGTAAGAGAATAGAATTAAAGGTAGAAAGTGAATTGATTGTTATTTCACTGTAGAAACTTGACCTTTGATAAACGAAAAGTTGGCTCTCTGATCCTGAAGAGATTGTAACATGGGTCATTCTAGCCTGAAGGCATTCTATTTAGCTTGAAAAGCTGTGAAACAAAATTTTGTAGGTCTAAATGGTAATTAAAATAGAGAATTATCTTTTGTCTGATGGATTTCATAAAAATAATTGGATGGAGAATGGAAGCATTTTCTTTAACGTTAAATTTAAATATTGATCTTTAATAAGGCTGAATTTAGAAATTCTTCTAAAATAAACAAGCACTTCTGATTTCTAGGTTGGCACGTAAGGAAGTCGTGGCTCAATCCTAACAATGAGTAAAAAGCTGAACAAACAGAAAAGTCAACAACTCTTCAGAGAACCTCCAAGAGAAGCCAGGTCACAGGGCAAATCATGGACTTCACATGGGAGGGACATAGAAGCAGATACAGAGGATCATAATTCATAGAGGATCACAATTCATGCCTAGGAACACAAAACTCTGTGGAAGCCAGTTCTGTGTCAGGAACACCTCAACTACAATTGATAACTTGGTAAGAAACTAGAAGTGTGTCTGCTAAGAAACCAGAAGTGTTTCTGCTAAGAACCCAAAATCTAAGGTCTTGAAGTCAGCTTGCTGATTAAGTCCCCACTCTATGTCCCTACCTGTTTACAAAATTCTGTTAAGTTTCTATTTCCTCAGTGTTGTACTATTTTCCTGGTGTGAGTTACGAATTCCCACTCCAGTTGTAAAAGTCTTATTATACTCCTCCCAACATGACCCTCCTCCCAGATTCCCATGGTCCTTGAAATGTGACCCATATGACTGCCCCCTTCCACATAATGTGACCCATGTGACTGTCTCCTAAAATTTTGTTTAAATTCCTCTCATACCTGTCCCCTACTACTGTCTCCATTCCTGTTTGGAACAACCCAGCAGGTCTGTTTCCCAATAAAGCCTTGAGTCTGTATCGGTTGCTAGCTTCTCATATCCTACAAAGAACAAGGCAAGAATGCACCTTTCCATAACATTTTTTGTTTTTGTCTTTTGGAAATTGAGTTATTATAGTAGGATAATGAAGGGAATTAAAAAGCATATGACTGGTAAAGGAAACGATTATCTTTGCAGAACACACGATGATGTAAATAGAAAATCTGAAAAAAAAATCAACAAGTGATGCTTTTGATTATAAAAAGGTTATAGGCATTGAGGTTAACTTCCATTATTTGCTTCCTTATATGCCAGCAGTGAAGTAGTGGAATTTGAAAGCCAAAACACAAAATCATTTTAGTAACACCCCAAAACAAGTAATTAAGTATGAATCTAACAAAATATGCATAAGATTGATATGAGAAAAACTACAAAATTTAAATGAAATAAATGATAAAATACATTCATAGATTCAAAGACTCAATTTTATCAAGATGGCAGTTCTTTCTAACTTGAAGTTATACACACACACACACACACATACATATGTGTGTATATGTATATACTTGCTGTATATTCCATGAATTTCCAGTCAACAAGCTCAGCAAGCTATTTTGTGGATGTGAACAAAGTATTTCTAATGTTTTTATGGAGAAGTGAAAAAAGACTCAGAGTAGCTGACAAAATAGTCAATAGAAAAGCCAACAGACTAACTCAAAGTGGGTCATAGACCTGATGAATGCAAAACTATACAAGCCTTGGAAGATAATAGAGGAGAAAGACTGTATGACCTTGGTTTTGACCATGACTTCTTAGATACAACACAAAGCGCATGATTCATGAAAGAAATCTTTGAGAAACTGAACTTCCTTTAAAAAAAACTTCTGCTATGCAAAAGACATTGAAAAATGAATGAGCAATAAGCTCTAGACTGGGGGAAAATATTTGCAAAAGACACATCTATTAAAGGACTGTTAAGAAAATAGGAAAAACTGTTAAAACTTAACAATAGAAAAATGAAGACCCTCATTGAAAAACAGGCAAAGAAATCTAAACAGATATGGGACCAAATAAGACTTATTTACCTGAAAATTGTGCTCCACCTCACACAAATTACCACACAAATTAAAATAACATATGCAAATAAGCACATGCAAATTGTGCTTCACACCATTCAAATCATCATTTAATTTCAAACAACAGCCATTATCAGATAGGTACCTCATTGTTACCAATACCAAATCCAAAGCATAGACCTCTTCAAATGCTCAGTGGAGATACAGAGTGACTAGAATTTTCATTGAGTTCATTGGTTGAAAATAGTTCAGCCAATTTGGAAGATACTTTGGCAGTTCCCTATAAAAGTAAAAACACTCTTTCCATATGAGTCAGCAATTTCCTTGAAGAAATACCAATTTCTGTGATATTTCTTCAAATGAGTTGAAAACTTGCACAAACACAAATGCTTGCACATGGATATTTATACCAGCTTTTTTCATGATTGCCCCAAATTAGAAAGAATCAAGTGTGTCTTTCAGTAGGTGAATGGATAAACTGTGGAAAAGACAGACAGCTGCAATATTACTCAGCACAACAAAGAAATTAGGAAAAACCATGGAGGAAACTTAAGATCATAATACTAAATGAAGCCATCCTGAACAGGCTATGTACTGTCTAATTCCAAATATATGATATGCCAGAAACAGGAAGTCTATGGAGACAGTGAATTGTAGCTAGGGTTAGAAGTAGGGAGTCATGAGCATGCAGCATGCAGAAAATTTTAGCACAGAAGCTATGTAGTATGATATGTAATACTGCATATACACTATATATATATATGTGTGTGTGTGTGTGTGTGTGTGTGTGTGTGTGTGTGTGTGTGTGTGTGTATGTGTACCTATATATTCCATATATTCCCACAGATACTATGGAATTTAAGTTATATTCATGTATAGAGGTAGATGCCTGAATTTTAACAGACTATTCTTGTGGGGGTATATTGATAATATGGCGGCTGTGTGTGTGGGGTATCCCCATATATACAGCACTCGATGTACTTTCTCTTCAATTTTGCTGCCTAAAAATAAAATCTCTCTAAATAAATTGCAGCAGCATGTCAGTGGCTCACGCCTGTTATACTAGCTATTTTGGAGACTGGAGACTGAGATCTGAAGATTTTGGTTTCAAGCCAATCTAGGCAGAAAGGTTGTGTGTGTGTGTGTGTGTGTGTGTGCGTGTGTGTGTGTGTGTGTGAGTGTGTGTGTGTGTTGTTTTGTTTTGTTTTTCATCAGTCTGGGGCTTGAACTCAAGGTACTGTCCCTGAGCTTCTTTCACTCAAACCTAGTGTTCTACCACTTGAGCCACAGCTCCACTTCTGCCTTTTTTGGTAAGTTATTGGAGATAACTTCCTGCTCAGGCTGGCTTCAAACCTCAAAGCTCAGATCTCAACCTCCTGAGTAGCTAGAATTATAGATGTGAGCCACCAGTGCCTGGCTTCTGTGAGACTCTTAATCTCCAATTAACCACCAAAAAGCTGGAAGTAGACATGTGGCTCAAGTGGTAGAGTGCCAACCTTGAGCAAAATGGCTAAAGAATAACACCCAGGCCCTGAGTTCAAGGCTCAAGACTGGCACTCAAAAATTAATTAATTAAAAAGACAAAAGCAAATCATTCTTCTGCTGTAAATAGCCTAACATAATAACAGACTCATATGAGAATAATCATAGTCCATTTGTTCCTAATGTTTTTAGACCAAAGATTCCAAAAAATTGAAAAACAATGATCATTCAATTAACATCAGATTCTAGGCACTCAGTGCTTTTAGTAGGTCTCTAATCTAAGGAGAGTTCAGGAGTGGGGACAACATAGAGGAAGGGTGTGTTCCCATTGGCCACTGACTTGAGCAACTGAAAGGCTGAAGCTCTGTGCTGGGCAGGATGATCAGCTGACCTTTCTGTATGTGAGCAGCTCAGCAGAGATGATTTACACAGGGTCTGTGTTTTGTGCTGTATCATATCATCTGTGATTTACTTTATTATACTGTTAATTCTCATTGGGCCAGTGCCCAATTGTTAGAATTTTACCTTCTTCCTAAGACTGACCAAAGCTTTTTTTCCAGTCTTTCAAGCTTGGATTTATCTTTAGCTTTTCTTTTCTCATTTGTGCTCCTTCCTGTCTAACTTTCCTAGCTTATTCTTTTCCTTTTCTCCAGTCATCTCAGGTCAAGCTGTTCTCTGCCTTCCAACTTATTCTGCAAGCAACAGCAGGAATATTTCTCTTCAAGCTAGTATTGATCATGCCCCTGTGATCCAAATATCCTGAATCATATCCCAACTGACATAGGAACTAAGCCAAGCACTGGTGGTTCACACTTACAATCCTAGCTACTCAATGGCTGAGATCTGAGGATCTCAGTTCTAGGTCAGCCCAAGCAGGAAAATCCATGAGTTTCTTCTCTCCAATTAACTACCAAAATGCTGAAGTAGAGCTGTGGCTCAAATGGTCCCAGCCTTGAGCAAAAATGCTCAGGGATAGTGCCCAGACCCTAAATTCAACTCCCAGGATCAGAACAAAAACAGACACAGAGAGAGACACACACAGACAGAGACAGAGAGAGACAGAGAATTTGGAATCCATTTAAACTTGACTCTGTAGCTTTTATCAATTGTCTCTTATTCTTTGCTCTAGACCTTTGCCCCTCCATAAAATGGAGTCAACTACGTATAAGTAACAGTCGATGGCCACATGGATATCATGTTCATCATGCCTTAAACATTCCGCCTCTTGATTCCAGAGTGCAGCAAACACCATTTGGGTGGCCTCTGTAATCTCTTTCTCACTCCCTATTTTGATGGCCAAGATCAACTGTAATCTTTGTTGGAGTGGATTGTTCATAGAGCCACAGAATGTGACCTGATTTGGAAAATAAGTCTGTGCAGAGATTAAGTAACTAAAATGAGGTCATGCCAAATGAGCGAGGATCTTATGTCCAATGATTGCTGTTTTGTAAGGAGGGGACACACACAGAAGCACGGAGGACCTGGCAACATGTAGGTGAAGACAGAGATTGGAGCCATGTTGCCCTAGCAATGGCAAGGAAGGAGCCTCCTCAAGAATCTTTTCCTAGGGTATGGCCTCTTCCAACACCTTGATTTGGACTTCTAGCTTCCAGCATTAGGGGATAATGTTACAGTTTTAAGTACTGATTTTGTGCTGATTGGTTGCACAAAATTACCTGTCACAAAGAAATGTACATAATCATGGATCCTGGAATCAGTCTATATTCTTCTTCACTAGTTAACCCTGTGTCCGTACCTAACCTTTCAATGTCAGCTTCTTTGTTTAAATAAGGCTAGTCACGAATATATAACTGCTTGATGAGTGTAAGTGTGAAAAGCACACGGCAGGTGTGAGAGAACATACTTCCTCCCCTGCTCACATCGACTCTCAGTTCATTTAGCACATGACTCATGGAGGGTCTCTGAGCTTCATGAGTTTTCTTCCATAGTTGTTGGATTATTGTCATCTGTTCCATCACAGCCTGACATTCATAAAATCTCTTCTTTCCTAAAGTTGTGTCCCTTTGTTAAAGGTGACAGAAGGCTACCTTGCTTTTGCCTGGCTTACCTTTTCTTGGGAGTAGCTGGACCTTAGGAAGGTCCTCCAAACAACCAGATGTGTAAGCCAAGCCTGGGTCCCGTGGTCTGTGGTGAGGGAGGGTATATGACTTCTATCTTGAGGAGTCTTTGTTTTACATCTGTAGACCTGAACAACTAGGTTGATTCTGAGAAAGATTCAAGAAGCCACTAGCCCTGTCTTCTTTTCTTCTCTGGGTTTAACATAGACTTATGTGGTTGAGGTTGTGGGTCCTTGTGGAACTGATAACAATTGGGACTGATTTCTTCTTTTTGTCTATCCTCTCCAGCTGGACTGTACTGAGGAGGAGACACAATAGCACTGCAGATCACAAGCAGCCAATAAAGAGCTCAAATGCTCCCATTTTCCCCTAATCCCTTACTGACTTGTGCCTGGAAGGGTGAATAGAATTGACAAAGCTGTGCATGTAAACAGAGTTGGCTGTGATAACACCTGCTCATTTAGCCTAAAAATGTAACAAGAAAAAGACTTGATGGGAGACTCACTCATCCTGCAAACTTGGAATTACCAATTTCTCGTATTTTCAGTGGACTGGCTTCTCTGCCGTGTATGTCACAGTGAGACCCTAGATAATGACTAATGGCCTCAGCAGGTGAAAAAATGCCTTTTCTCATGAACAGAGATTCATTTCATTGCTCCTGCCTATGCTGAAAATTTTGTTGGCTTCAAGTAAAAGATTCTGTCCTGATAAATCCCACTGGTAGGAGAAAAAAAGTTTGTGCTCTCATAATGTGGTGGAATTTCACAACATGTCCATTCCATAGCAGGTCTCGGGCTCCAAAAACAACAAAAAAAGACAAAAAGGAACATTCCCATAAAGGTCATATGATCGATGTTTGGGAGGGGAAGTAGAAAAACCAAGGCAATCTTTTTACCTCCCCTCTTTTGCTAGTTCTCCATAGGATATGCTCCAATTTCTCTTCCACACCTACCAGAGCCTGTTTTTTTTTCTGAACAGCATCCTGCATCCTGAGGTGAGCCAGGCCTCTGGGGTCCTCTCAGGTATACAGGAGTAGCTGTGGTCCAGACTCAACACAGGCCCAGGGCCAGCTCTAGGTATCTCATTACTTCATTGGCTTCTAGTGCTTCTCCTATTTTCCATTGCACTGCAACCCCACCCTCGTTCTTGCCCAAGAGCTAGCTTTGGTTCTGCAATCCCCTTCTATCCTAGTATAGCTACCAGTATCCCACTTTCTTCTTTTGTTCTGTACTGTGTACCTCTGATTCCCTGGAGATTAGTTTAGCCTGGCTCTTTAAGATAAACGTGGGGTCTGTACATCCAATTCCATTGATGTGATGTGAGGCTTGCTTTGGCCAGCTTCCTGCCTACCACTCAACAGGCTATCTGTGATGCTGGGCTCTGAAATGGAATGGCTCTTCATGCATTCTCATGGTCTGAGTGTTGGGATGGGAACACAGAAGGACAGGAAGCTTTCCAGAGGAGGGAGGTCTAAGATGACTTTCTCCTTTTGCTGTCTTTATGAAATTTCCCTAAGCAAGCAATCAATGCCTACATGGAAACTTGGACATAATTGAATGTCTGAATGTAGAATTCAAGGACCTGAATAACCAACATTGTGAAGTTTCTTACCCAGACTAATTTCACACTGCTCCAAAGCTTTCCTCCAAGCCATGAAGTTCAACTGTAATGAATAGTTTGTCTTTTTTTTTTGTCGGTCGTTGGGCTTGAATTCTGGGCTTGGGCGCTGTCCCTGTGCTCTTCAGCTCAAGGTGAGCACTCTACTGCTTAAGCCACAGAGCCACTTCTGGTTTTCTAGTGGCTTATTGGAGATAAGCGTCTCATGGACTTTCCTGCCCCAGCTGGCTTTGAACTGTGATCCTCAGATCTCAGTTTCCTGAGTAGCTAGGATTATAGGCGTGAGCCCCTGGCGCCCAGCTAGCTTGACATTTCTTGAGCACATCATGCTCACTTTCTCCTCTCACGATGCAGTTGAAAATCTTGTTTGTCAGACCTTTCCTGACAACCATCAGAAGTTGGTCTTTTGTTGTTGTTATTGTTGCTATGACTGGAATATCACAGACTGAATAATTTATAAAGGATAGAGGGTTATTTAGCTCCTGATTCTGGAGGTTGGAGAGCTCAAAAACATGCACTAGCATCTTGTGGAGAGGCTTCTCTCTGCATCATAACATGGTGGAGGGTGTCCATTGTGAGAGAGAGCCAGGATGAGAGTCAGGCCTCTCTTCCTCTTATAAATCCACTAACGCCATTATAGGGGCCCCAGCCCTATGACCTCATCTAATCCTAAGTACATTCCCCAAAGCTTGTCTTCTAGATATCATTAATATGTGAATTTGGGGATTAATTTTCTAGGTACATCAATGTTTGGAGGAAAACATCCAAACCCTTAGCACAGCCTCTAAGTAGTCTGCAAAAAAATTCTATCACTTTGGGGGGGGGGTTCTCTGATCTTTGGGATATAGCACTCTTGATTTTACCTGTTTGGATTTTAGACAAGCACCATGCTATTTCATTTTTTTGAAGGGGGGTTTCTTTCTAACTAGTGATTAAACTCAGGGCTTTGTGCTTGCTAGGCAAGTGTTCTATACTTGAGTTATGTCTCCAGCCCTAGCACCACTCTAGCTCATAGACCACTCCCTTCACAAGTAACAGTAGTTGCTGTCTTAACTCTAGGTGCAACATTTAGTCATATATCATTTCATTGTTCGATTGTGATATGTGAGTACACTTTTCCTGTGATAATGGGGCTGTGGCCCATATTTCTTTTATATCACCTAAAAACTCGAGCTAGGATGACAGGGCATCTTGATAAGTTAGGGAGAGTAAGGTCATTTTCTTTCCTCAGGAGTAGCAGTTGCTGGTTCTGGTTTCTCCAATGAAATAGCATCTGATTCTTTGCAAACTATCCCTCATGGTTTGGTGACTAAACAATTCACAAAGGGATTAACTCAGATAAGGCATCTTGTTAGCCTATCTCTGATAATTCATCTTGTTACCTATCTCTGTCATACATGAATTAATCAAAGTAATGAATGTTAACAATTTCCCATATAAATGCTTGCTATAGCTAATGTTGAATTCAATAATACCAATAAAATGGTTGCATTATGTGCAATGTCACTGTATTTCTCCATGATACATACTGTGGTTTTTTCTTTTTTAACTTATTGCAATTTAAAAGTAAAAGACTCTCCATTTGGAGGGCCAGAGTTTTGCTCCATATTTTAATCCAAGCCCTGTTCACTGTAGGTCACTCCATTCTCGACCTCATATCCCAAAACTTAAAAAGTCCAAACTCTAACAGATTAGTTCCACACAGGGACCCAGGACAGTTTGCAGACCACAGTTTGAAGGAGATGTAACCTCTTAGGTAGTCCTTCACTGATACTTTTCTTTCTAGCTGAATGAATGGTTTAACAGGTTTCTGCGCTAATTGTAGAAGAATTATGTTACTTTTGTGTGTGTGTGTGTGTGTGTGTGTGTGTGTGTGTCTGTGCATTCCAGTACAAGGGCTTGAACTCAGGGCCTCTTGCTTTTCCTGCTCTCAAGGCTGACACTGTATCATTTGTGCCACACCTCCATGTCTGACTTTTTTTGTATCTCAGATTTGATGGCCTACGATGGCTTCAAATTACAATCCTCAAATCTCAGCCTCCTGAATAGCTAGAATTATAGGAATGAGCTACCAGCACATGACTAAATTAATTTGTTGTGTTTTTGTTTGTTTGGATCTTGTATTTTTGTTTTTTTTTTCTGTGCCTACTGGGGCTTGAACTCAGCCTTGCACTCTCAGTTTTTTGCTCAGGGTGGCTGGTGCATTACTCTACATTACTCTTGTTACCAGTCTAATTTCCCTTTGGTGACATATGAAAAACTACTCATAAGAACCACTAAGAATTGCTTGTTTTTTTTTTTCATGAAGGGTGGTTCATTAAACTATAATTTACCAACAATGGTTTTTATCCCTTTACACTATAGGGTTACAAGTGTTTATTTTAGCAGTGTAGCCACCACTACACTTGTGGTATAGAATATTACATTTATTTCAGTATTTTAAAATACTCAAGCCAACAATATTTTATTAAATACTTTACTACATCTATTAGTGAATGAAGCTTTTGTGGGAAAATTTTAATTACCATTTAAAATTATTGAATTTCTTTAGTTTTTACTTTATTTTTCAGGGTTTCCAAGTTATTTTATTGTTGTCTAATTTTTTCTTGCATGAGTTTTGAGTAGTTTATTCACTTTGCCAAAGTTGTTGAATTCAGTAACAAAAGACTGTCCATAACAATCCTTTATAATCATTTTAATATCTGTAGGTTCTCTAGTAATGGCTCTTTTATCTTTAACAATATGGTAATTTGTCCATCTTTTTGTTGATTGCTTATTTACCTATATAGGTTTATCAATTTCATTGGCTTCTTTAAAAACCCTGAATTTAGCTGGGTACTGGTGGCTCATGCCAATAATCCTAGCAACTCATGAGGCTGAGATCTGAGAATCACTGTTTAAAGCCAACCCTGGCAGGAAAGTTCTGGAGACTCTTATATCCAATTAACCACCAGAAAACCAGAAGTGGTGCTGTGGCTCAAGTGGTAGAGAGCTAGCCTTGAGCTGAGGAGACAAGGGACAGCGCCTAGGCCCAGAGTTCAAGCCCCATGACTGACCAAAAACAAAAACCACCCAGAATTTCATTTTGATGATATTTTCTATATTTTTCCTAATTTTTAGCATGTTTAGATTGGTTTTACTTTAAAACTTTTTCTCTACTTCTACCAGGTACAGTGGCTCATGACTGTAATCCTAGTCACTAAGGAGGCTGAGATCTGAGGATCACAGTTTGAAGCCAGCCCGGGCAGGAAAGTTTGTGAGGCTCTTATCTCCAAGTACCACCTTTCCCCACAAAAAAG
Organism: Dipodomys merriami; assembly: GCF_024711535.1. NCBI lineage: Eukaryota > Metazoa > Chordata > Mammalia > Rodentia > Heteromyidae > Dipodomys > Dipodomys merriami. The sequence goes on along the minus strand of NW_027205603.1, from coordinate 18,989,426 downwards.
CCAGAAGTGGCGCTGTGGTTCAAGTGGAAGCATACTAGCCTTAAACACAAAAGCTCAAGGACAGTGCACAAGCCCCGAGTTCAAGCCCCAGGACTGGCACAAAAAATAATTTTAAAAAATTCTCATTGGTGACACTGTTCACAAAGAAATTTACTCAATACTTGATTTATGTAACTGTAATCCCTCTGTACAATAAATTTTAAAAAAAAGAAAATAAATTCTTCACTCTAATTATTTTTAGTGTAATTTGGAGTAAGTAAGCCAGGCTCAGAAAGACAGAGACTGTATTTTTTCTCATGTGTATGCTAGTCCTAAAATATAAACATATATGTGAATACAAACAAGGTTGTATGCATACACATAAGATTAAATCAACTGAATTATGATATGTACAGGAGCGTTTCCACAGTCCAATCCCTTTGGACATAGTTTAACAAGAATCTAAAAGCTGTCTTGATTGGGGGGAGGGGTTTGCTAAAAGGAAAAAGGCAAAACAGTGGAAAGAGAAATGGTGGATGAATATGGTTATGATATTCAATGTACGTATGTGAAAGTGGAGTTAGGCAACTTAATGAGATGGGTAGAGATAGGACAGTAGGAGAGGGATAGTAAAATAGGTGATGGATCAAAATGAATTATATACATAAATGGACATATTAAATTTGACCTCCTTGTAAAACTGAAGACTTAAAGAATTCAACCCAATTGGACATCTCAATTACTTGTTTTACATTTGATTAGTGTATGGTCATCTTTGAAGTCTATTGCTATATATGTGTCATGTGCTGTTTTCCCCTCTTTTTTGCCTTCTTTTGGATTAAAGCATATTTCATATGATTTGGTTTTGCCTGTTACTGGATCATTAACTATAGCTCTTTCTTTTGATAATTTTAGTGTTACTATTTAAAATACAGATTTATAACTTGTACTAACTGCTTCATCTTCCTCCTTCTAACTCAGTACCCCATGCTTGTTAGCAGGCATTCTACCACTTTAGGCATACTTGAAGTTTGCTTTAGGTTATGTTTTTAATAAAGGTTTTGCATTTTGTTGCCTGAGTTGGTCTTGCACTGCAATTACCCTTCGTAAGTCCCTCACATAGCTGGGATAACATATATGGCTTACTATGACTTGGTTTTATTGAAATGAGGCTTCACTAACATTTTGCCTGGGTTGGTCTTGACCCACAATCCTATCTATGTTGCCTGAGTAACAGATTACAAGTGAGAGCTACTATACTCAGCACTTATCTTTTGTTGAATCATATTATTACTTCACATCTAATATTATGATCTTACAGCAATATATTTCCATTTTACTCCTTCTTACCTTTTTGCCTTTAAGTGTCATGTTTTTATTTCAACATGTTATTATTATTACATTATTGTTTTTGCTCTTATTAGTCAATATTATTTTAAAGAGAGACAAACATGAGCAAAATATTATGTTGTTTTTGCCCATTGAGTAGATCTACACATATGATAAGGAGTATTGTAATTCATCAAGCAATTGATATTTCTCTAAATGTCTATGATACTCTGTTCTTGTTTTTCTAGCCATTTTACTTGGTATTTTATAAATAAAAACATCAAGTTCAATGATCTTTTATTCTGTTGTGTTCAATATATTTTGATTTCCATCAAGTTATTTTTCATTACAGATATTTCATTTTTCATCTCTAATGCTTCCATTTGGGGCATTTTACATTGTCCTTTTCTATTCTTGCAAAGTTATACTTCCTTTTGCCTTTATGAGCACATGGAATTATTTTAATAGATGAGCTAGTATGTTTACCGGTACTATTATATATGTTACTTCTGAGTCTGTTTCCATTAGTTGAATTGATATTTTGGGGGCTGTTCTGGGACCTGGTTTTGACATGGAATTAAATGCAGCGTCTATTAAGTGACCCAGAATCAACCCATGTTTTGTCAATGTTTCTTGGTTATTTATGTAGGGAGAGGAAACTGTCTATGCCAAATGGTACAAATGTAAACTATCCCTGGCCCCGAGTGAGCTACAGTGATTTTTCTACTGTTTTGATGGTTCCTTTCTTGAACATAGTCATTTCCCTACTTGCATTTGTGTAGCAGTATTGGGCCAGTTACTCAGGGGAGCAAACCCTTCTTTAGATCTCTGGCATTTTCATTTTATGTAGCTCTTCTTCATTCCTCTGTCCTGTAAATTCTGTCTCCCTTACTTAACCTCTCCATATTCTGAGCTCTGTTTTCTCCAATCAGCCAGGCTGCCAGCCTTCATTTGGCCTTCTCTGCACTGACACCTGGCAGCTCTCCAGGAAGTTAATGGGGGTGTCTCCAGGACTCATCTCATTTACTACTTTATTTTTTCCCCATTCAGGGATCACTGGCCTGCACTGCCTGTTATCGAACCTTTGAGAACTGTTGTTTTATATGTTTTTTTTGAATTTCCTAATTGGGTAAGTCAGGAAGGTAAGTTTGGCCCTGTTAGTCCATCATGGCCTAAAGCAAAGAATCACTCAGCATCTTAATGCTCATTCTTCCTGGTTTCCTCTGTTCCTGTGTCAGAACACCTAGGTTAACACATTAGGTTAACACTAGATAGCCTGTTATTCTTTCTGCTTAACTTAAGGTATTATTAGGGTTTTTCTATGTTATTTCCTATTATTACAGAACTATTTTATTTTTCCTTCTTGTAATTTTTCATTGTTTTTCTGGCTGCCTCCCTTGAACTCTCTGGTATAACGTCAGGTCTTACTATTCTTTCTGTAATCCTTCTGTCCCTTTCCCTTTCTTCTCTCCTTCCTTTTTAGCAATGGCTGCTCCTCTTACAAGGAGGGATTCAGATTCACTCAGGGATTTCAGTTCAGCCATGTAATAAATACTTTTATGTTGCTAATGTTGATAGTGTCTACATCTCTGTAATTCTTGGTCTTTATCAAGTTCTCAAATTTTAGGTTCATAATTCTGCAAAAAAAAACTGAGATTTAATGAACTTAAACAAAAAGTAGGATGATTAAGAGTGGGGCTCTGTAGTTTGAATCTTTTTGGTTCATTCAGTTGTTGCTACTTAATAGGCATAACTTTTTTTTCTGCAGGTTAACTTTATTTGCTTTAGTTTCTTGATCTACAAAAGGAGGCACTTAATAACTTTTAGTTAAAGGGTTTTTTTTTACTTGGTAACCTTTTCTTTCAGGACTTTTTTGAAGATTGTTGACTCATTTACCTTAATAATATTAGAGAAGTGCCTAAAACATATTTAATCCTTAGTAAAAGTGTTATTATTGATAAACTTCTAGGATCAGACATGGAGTAAATATGAAAATCTAAGGTCATACTGAGATCTTCTAAACTGAAATATTTGTTTTTCCCTTACAGAAAGATGTGACTATTTAAATTATGGTCATTAAACACTTTGACATATTCCATATTTCCTTCTTTGTTGGTATGCTCATAAATTCAGTTTGAGTGATTCTGAGATGTCTTTTGCTGACAGATTCTTTACATACCACTCCATCACAAACTTCAGAAATAATTTATATTTTTGTTGTCCTCAAGACATCAAATATTCCTTTGGATGTCTTTAACACCAAGCACATTCTCTTTTCTTTTATGATGACAGAGAAACTTTTTGTATAACTCTAAAAACAGAACTAACAGACTTCCTGGTAGAATTTAATGCCCAGTATGTTGGTTGGTAAATGGAAAAATGATAACAAGCCAGCTTGGATCTGGGAATTTGAGGCATCTTTGGGTTTCATGATCTCTTCTCTCCTTTCCCCTCCTTTCTCCTCCTCTTCTTTTCTTCCCCCTCCCCTTCCTTCCCTCCTCTTCCCTCCTATCCTCTTTTCTCCCCTCCCCTTCTCCACTCTCCTCTTCTCTTCTTTCTCTCTCTCTTTCTGAATATAACAACACAATCAAATAACCCAGTATGTATTCTATGTCTAGACAAAAATCTAATTAGTTAAATTAGTTTCAACTTTACAAGGGTTCAAGAACAGGTTTCATAGTGTTTTTTGAACTGAACTAGTTTCAAGCATTAAATGCTTATTCTCACCAAATTTGAACCAAGTAAAGCATTTTTTGGAAAAATATCCAACACTAACACTAACTTGATTCTTGAATGTTGATACATTTAGAAACTGACCTTCATTCTTAAAAAAAAATGAAGAGGTTCTTCCTGCACAGGACAGGTCTAATAATATTATTTGCTACTTTCGTGATTATTTCCTCCTCTAGAGTTGGCAAATACTTCTTGATTGTAGGAAATGCCAGTTATTGCTAATGTCATGATGCCAAAGTTTTTCAACTCTCTCTTGCTTTAGGGTAATGTCTTCATCTGTTTAGGAGAAGACCTTTGGGAAGTGTTTCTTTCCTAGATTAGCAATAGCACCTGCTGGAAAGGGAGAGTCTGCTTGTTTTTGTTGGTTCCTTCCTCCCTCCTTTCTAGGAAAGAATGAACTGGAACTGTTTCCAGTTCTTGCCAATTAGAATTCTCCTGTGCTTTCAGCAAATGTTCTCTCCTAAGTGCACTGCAGGTGCACTGGCATCTCATGTGTGATGGCCCCATTCTCTCCTGGGACTGTCTCTAGTGGGAGGGGGCATCTCCTTTGGCTCTTTCAGCCATACAGCAAGAACCATGGAACCATGAGGTACCACAGCTGTCTGGATCTGCCCCTTTCACTAGGTAGGGGTTCAGTAAATTACACTCAGTCATTCATCATTTTGGCTTATTGTCAACAATCATAACTTTTTTGCATTATCATTATAAAATCCATGGGTCAGGTTAAACCATAAAACCAGGGATGTTACTTCTGGTTTGTAAAGTTGGTTATAATCTGAGTAACCTATTTAGTGGGACCAATCCAGTCTCCAGGGAACGTGGGTTCAATTCCTGATTATATTTAAGAAGCATATCATCTCTTTATAAATCATCAATTAAAAATAACAATAACCAATTCACACATGGATGGAAAAATAGAATTAAAGAGGAGCCATTTATTGGATAATTACCAGGGGTTATGTGCTAGGGCCTCCTCAGTATTCTGGGATTTGTGAATATTAGGTAAGACTTGGCCTATATCTTCCTGAGCATTAAGCACAGTAGAAAAGAAAGGTGTGTATAGAGTTGACTCTTTTCAGGCCCTACTTGAGGTGCTGTGGAATACTTTATGGGCATATGAGGTCTCACTGTGGAGCTCTGTGCCCCCCACAGGCCTTCACCTGCTATGTTTTTGGAACATAAATGACATGGTGTGCGTTGATTGATGAAAATAGTTTTACTGAGTAAGCACTAATGTTGTATACCTGAGATGACAGAACTTATTTTTTTTTTTTAAGACAGAGAGTACAAGCTTGCTATTTGGTTTTTCTACCTCCTGAACCATGTTTTGTTCAGTTACAAAAAGCCCTCTGGACCCCCAGTATGGTACATGGTTCATACTGGGAGTTTCTAAATGGCCCTTCTTTCTAGAAGAATTATCTGGAAGAGTATGGAAACTCTCTCTCTATCCTGTAGTTTCTTTACTACCCAAATTCATTTGAGGCTAGGTATTTTACCTCTTAACAGAGTTTTAATATTTTGTGAGACAAAAACTCTAAATTGAGGTGGAAATATTTTTCTATCATGGGAAATTACTCAGGATGCAATAAAAAATGTGTTTTGCTGAGGGCAAGATCTGCAAACCACTCAGGGAAAGTATATGTTTTTGCTTAGTGACAAAGCTGGCCATGAATCAAATTTACCCTTCTCTCCACATGGATAATTTTTGAGCACTGCATTTCTGCTCACTGCCTGGACTCCCTTTTCCTCTGGGGCTATAATTAGACCGACAGGGGTGAATATTTTAGCAGAAACATAAAGACTCAGGAAGATATGTACCCTAGGATCGTACAAATCTAAATTTGGACCGTATTCTTATTGCAGTACCTTCTTTCCTCCAACCCAGTTACATTTAAAAAGCATCAACATACCAGTAGCGTTATATAAACTAACGTCTCCAGTTCCTTTAATGCAAAGTTTATTTTAGCACTTGAGTATAAGAGAGTGCTGATGTCTAGTGCCAACCAGTGCTGTGTAAATACCAGGTGCTGGCCCAATTGGTAGGACGGCAGGGAGGTTACAGTATTAATTATAAAACTGCCATAACTTAATTAGGAAAAATCCAAAGTCTCCTTCATTCACATAACTGCTAATTAATTTGCCCGTGCCATCTCTGAAAAATAATAAAACAAAAGAAAAAATTGGAATAATCTGAGGCAAATTTGATAAGAATTGTTTATGTTGCATTTGTATCCTTTGAAGTAAGGTTGCAGGAAATAAGTAATATGAAATGTGGAATTGTTTGTCTAGCAATAATTAGGAATTTTAGAAGATGGCTGGTATAATAATTTAAAAGCAATAACAATATTACATGATAATAATTATTATTGTTATTTACAATTAAAACAGTTCAGGCCTATCAACACGATACCACATTTTAGTTAGGAGTACTCAATATTTGAAAATTATTACACTCTGGACATAATAGAAAACATGTACCTACTTTATCTATGCTCCTTTCCTGGTAACTATGCATTAAAAAGTGTCATGTTTGGATGAGAAACACCTCCCAAAGGCTCCTGTAGTGAAGGCTTGATCTTGAACCTAAAACTGCTCAGGGATGGACATCATCAATGATTAACTTATGGATAAGGTTATAGCTGAATGGACTGTTAGAAGGTAGGGCTTAGGTGAAGGAAAGAGGTCCTTGGAGTCATGTCCTTGGGGCTGTATCTTGTCCCCAGACAAACTGCCCTTCTCTCTAACTTCTCTTTCTGCCTCCTGGCTGTCTCTGGTGAGCTGTTTTTCTCTATCATACTTTCTGCCATGATGTCCTGCTTCGCTACCGGCCCAAGGGATGGGTCCAAGTGAGAATGAATTGAAACTGGGAACCAAAATAAATATCTGACTAACACAGGAAAGCTATTTTCAAGTCTGTTCATAATACAAATTCTTACTTATATAAGGTGTGAAGTGTGGTAGCAGCTTGATCACTGTTATTTTTTGTTGGTTTGTTTGCCTCCCCCAACCCCATGTTTGTCCTGGGGCTTGAACTCAAGGTCTAGGCTCTGTCTCTGAGCTTATTTTGATCAAGAGGAGCTCTCTATCACTTGAGCCACAGCTGTACTTCCTGCTTTTTTCTAGAGATAAGACTCACATGACCGGGCTGGCTTAAAATTATGATCCTTACATCTCAGCCTCCCAAGTAGCTACAATGACAGGCATGAGACATTGGTGCCCAGTGATCACCAGGTTTTGCTTGAGATGATTAGTGTTCATAATGGTGTTGGTATGTTTGAACATATGTTTGTATGTGTTGTATATGTGCAAGATAGATGTCACCACATTTTTTATTATACTCTATAGAATTGGTATTTCTGAAATCTCCTACCTTGTAGACATAGTTGAAGCTATTTATTTAGTCTTTCCAGTGCTTTGGCTTTGTATTCTTAGGGAAGAATAGAGATGACTTCATCTATTCAGGATATATATATGTTAGTTAATAGGATGATGAATTATTTTTCAGAAAATGTATATTCAAATTACTTTTGAAGTAAAACAGTATTTTTTTAACCATCAAAGATGGGAGATGCTTGTTTATATAATTTCTTCCTTCCTTCCTTCCTTCCTTCCTTCCTTCCTTCCTTCCTTCCTTCCTTCCTTCCTTCTTCCCTCCCTCCCTCCCTCCCTCTCTCTCTCTCTCTCTCTCTCTTTCTTTCTTCCTTCCTTTCTTCCTTTCGCTCTCTCTCTTTCTTTCTTTCCTTCTCTTCTCTATTTCTTTCTTTCTTTCTTTCCTTTTCTTCGCTATTTCTCTTTTCTTTCCCTGAGGCACCCATTAGCTTCTCTTTCTAGTCAGCAATGGAAATAACAAGAATAAAAGTCTTAGGGGTCAACACAAAATACCTATTGTTTTTCTTTTCAAGTTCATAACCAATAGAGACTTAAGAGCCAAGAAACAGACAAATAGAGATCTAAAAGGCAATTGGAGAAGATGGCTTGTGGTTTATGAGGGAAAAGGGCTGCTCAGACAGCCTACCTGGATTACATGAAACTTTCCCTCAGTCACAGCTAGCTGAGGCTATCGGGCTGCCAATGTATTGCAGTCCCAGTCTGCAAGGCAGATCTTGTACTGATCTTGAAGATAGTATTCAAGAAATGCTCAGATCAGTTTTCTTTACCACTAACTCATTTTTAAAAAGAAAGTCAATGTACTTTTTATTACTATAACAAATACTTAAGATCAACTTCTGAAGAGAAAAAGGTTGTTTTAGCTCATGATCTAAGAAGTTTTAACCCAATACTAAGTAACCTTATTGCTTTGGGCCTGTGGGAACATATCATGATTGGGAGTATGTGGTGGATCAGAGCTGCTTCCTGCATGACCGGGAAACAGGAGAAAGAGGAGGGCTGGAGCTTCACAATTCCCTTCGAGGACACATCCCGATGACCTTTCTCTTTCTAGACTCCCTCCTTTACAAAGTGTCGGTAGACACCTCCCAGTAGCATCAAGTTGGGATCAAAGTCTTTAATACAAGGGGTTTGGGGACATTCTAGGTGCAAGCAACAGCAATCATTCATCACATGATGCTGAATGAGGGTGGGATGAAGAGGTGCTAATACAGCATGTCCACTTCAAGTGCCTCCTTGTGGGTACAGGAAAAATGTTCTTCCCTACAGCAAGAACAGTTGATTCATCCATACAGCCATGATTTATTTTCTGTTAGCATATTTATCTATGGTAGTAGCCATTGTTTTTGTCCAAGATGGTCCTATCTGTGTCTGTTGGCCCGAGGTGGTGGTGAATGGGGCTCCTTTTACTTTCAAACGTACCAGTGTGGATGATAAATCTTGTAGAGTTGATAATGTCTGAGAATAAAGAAGTCAGTAGACTAAATCTCCTTTGAAAGCCTGACAATACATCCATGTTGTGTTTTTCTTGAGTGTGAGATTGTTTTTCAGAATATTCATTTGCTGGAATTTCAGATTAGTGAGAACTGAAATGGTTCACCATGTGAACCATAACGACAGTGTTCACAGCAATGTGAAACCACGCTTCCCGGGTGACTTTGACGACGACCTTTCCAGACTGCATATAACGTCCTTCAGGTCCATGCATTTTTTTCCTTGCAGAGATGGCAATTTAGAGTAAATGTCCTCACTTTCCATGACCACAGCTGCAGCATTTGACAGGTTCTGTCCTTTATGGCATGGGGATTATGACAGTATTAAGTCTACAGAAAGCAAACTTTGCTGGGGGATGGGAAAATGAAACAATGGAGGGGGGAGGGATGGAGAGAGAGTTCAGGAACACTGGTGGCTGTGTCTTGAGCAGTGATATTTATAGCAGGATGCAGAAAATGGTCCTGGCCTGTAGCCTGGGAGAGAATAGTTGTGGGACTGGAATCCAAGGCAGACTATTTGCCTACTCTCTTGTGTGAAGCTACAAAAGGACAAATTATTATCAGCAACACCCCACATGCTCAAGTATATAGCCTCTGGTGTCTAAAGGAAAAAAAAATAAAGTCTATTAAAATGTTCTGATTCAAGGTCAGAATTTGAGCTGCTTCTATTAATTGATGAAAATGTGCCAGACTGTCAGAAACCATTTCTTTATCAGGATTCCAAACTAAAGGAGGTGTTAACTGGGTAGCTGAGCTACTATTCTTAGTAATCCCAGTCTCCACCCACTGTGCTGACATGATAATTTCTTACTCAGCATTTGAAAAATACTTTGAGTGCAATTAAAAGTTCTATGAGTGTGAAGTATTCTATAGAGGAACAAGGTAAGAAGTAAGAGGTATTTGCATTCCACACATTTCACTGGAACATGTGACATCTAACTACACTGAGGACATAAGAACAAAGAGTTCAGATATCAGTGCATTCATTCATTTGCATATAATTATAAACTTTTAATATAAACTTTTACTAAGAGCCTGAAGGGTTCTTAAAAACAGTTAATACCAATCCAGGTGCTGATGGATTATGTCTGTAATCCTCATTATCCAGGAAGCTGAAATCTGAGGCTCTTGGTTTGAAGCCAGCGGGACAGAAAAATCCTTGAGATTATCTCCAATTAACCAGGAAAAAGTTGCAAGTAGAGTTGTTGCACAAGTGGTAGAGCACCAGCCTTTAGTAGAAAAATCCAAGTGTGAGTGTGAGGCCCTGAGTTCAAACCCTGGTACCAGCACACACACACACACAAAATCATTTATTTCAAAGCTTCATTTTACTAATAAAGATAATGAGGATCAGAGATCCAACAAATGAGTAGTGTTAGCCAAACGAAGGAGTCAGTGTGAAGACCAGGAGGGGAAGATGGTAGGTCACACTTAAGGAAAGACTGGGACCTCAGCATGGCTTAAGCAGAGTTTGAGCCAGAGGATTGTGAGATGTGAGTTTAATGAGATGCAGAAATGGAATCTTGTAATATGTAAAGGTTGTATAAGCCACATTAAGTATTTTGGAGTTTCTAAAGAAAGCAACCGAGTGGGAGAGAAGAAAAATAAGTAGTCAGGAGGAGGCTTGCATCGAGGGAACTGATAAGCACATGCTCATTAGTCTTAGCTTCTTTCTGTTTAAAGACAGTGGACCTGTCTGTACATGGAATGCAATATGCTGGAAACATACCTCCATGTTAAAGCATGTGCAGGGTCCTGGCTTAAATCTAGCTGGAATACCAGAGAAACTAGACTCCTGTAACAGAGGACCCAAATCATAAAGCATGCAGAGAGAACATGAATGGGCAGATGGGACTTGTTTGTTTTCATAATCAGGACACTGTATTAGAGGGCAAGCAACTCTACATAAATGCAGAGAAAAACATAACAGTCTTTTGTACCCATTAGTCGAGGTAACCTAGTTCTCCAGCAATATGGGGAGAAAGAAAAGACTAATCCATCCCAAAGAAAGTGGAAATGGCTTACTGAAAATAAAAGAAGGCATGTAGCTCTGATTCAAATACTTTCATGAAATAATTCATTTAATCCTGAACTAGTCCCAAATAGGACTAAAGGTATCCCATTTGCTAGAAAGGAACTCTACCACTTCAGAAATACCATTTCTGCATTGAGCAGTGTCTTGTTGCCAGCCTGGACTATGATTACACAACCAATAAGGTGGAGAAAAGCCAAACATTGACTGCTTGGCTCCTTAGGCTGTGTTCTTTACATTTGTAGAAACAGTAAAAAGATTATTTCCACACACTAAAGACAGTTATTAGTCTGTTATTGTGTGCAAATCCTATGTACAATGAGTTGCAAAGAACCAAGTCTAAATGTAATCTGGAGAAAGCACTTGTTTCAGAAAAGAAGGAAGCACGTATCCATGGTGAAGTGAGCATCACTATGGCCTTCTACTTCTCATTGGAGACCACACCAAGGTCTTTCCTGAAAATCTCTCACAGGCTGATGGAGCACAGGTACTTCCTTTTGTCCTGCCTGTCAAATGAATGGACATTGTGTTCAACCTTGAATGTCTATGCAGTAAAATAGCACTCAAATATATGGGGAGAAATAGTCAATTTGAAACATGAAAGAATCCAGGGTATACTATACAAGCATATCGAAAGAATTAATCAATAGCTGGTAGCATCAGAATGAAAACTAAACCTATGGAGTAGGTTGGCCTAAGAAATGCACAAAAGGTTAAGTAGTTACTGATGTATAATATAAGGACAGTAGATAGACATCCACAGGTAAAACTAACCTGAGCTGTATGTGGGGAGGGTATGTTAACCTATTAAGATTCCTTCTTGATTCTGTAACTAATAATAAATATATTCAGCTTTTTGTGTAAAAATCTAAAGAGCAGCTGTTAAAGACAGTGATAGAAAATCACTATGAAATGTCACTTTACCCCAGTAAGAATGCATTGAAATAGCACATGGAAAACTATAAATATGTGTAATCTATGTTTTCACATATCTGTTAAAATTAAATTTAAAAAATTGTAGTAGAGGGGCTGGGAAGGTGGCTTAGTGGTAGAGTGCTTGCCTTGCATGCATGAAGCCCTGGATTCGATTTCTCAGCACCACATAATCAGAAAAAGCCGGAAGAAGCACTGTGGCTCAAGTGGTAGAGCACTAGCCATGAACTGAAGAGCTGAGGGACAGTACCCAGGCCCAGATTTCAGGTCCCACAACTGACAAAAATAAATAAATAAATAAATAAATAAAATTAAATTGTATTAGAATTTATTACTTGTAAAACATTAAAAGAGAAAAATGAAATAAAGAAAAATTGATCCATACAGTCTAACAAAAGGTAGTATAGATAGATAGATCGATCGATCGATCGATCGATCGATCGATCGATCGATAGATAGATAGATAGATAGATATGGAATAAAGAGAACTAATGACAGAGAGCATAAAGTGAAAAATAAGCTGCCAAAATGAAATGTAAATATAACATTAATGCCAACTAATATGAATGAGTTAATTTATTGAAATTACTGTTATCAGAGAATACTTAGGTACAAAATCATAAATCTTAACATAGAAAAGACTGAAAAAATAGTCTTTGTCTCAAATGATATTCCAATCCCAGGCCTAAATTTAAATATCATATTCTTAAGTATATATTAATAATGGAACATTACATTATTTTAAAAATTTTATTTGAACAAAACAAATTTAACTCATTAAAGAAATATATTACTGCAATGAATTCTACCAAATATACTAAAAAATATTTAATCAGAGTAAAATGTTAGGTGCATTTTATTTATATATTCATTTATATATTTATTTATTAGCTTCCAATAGTTATTAAAAAAGGTTTCAACTTAACATAGCTGTTTATGTTCGCCAAACATCTTGGTAAGAGTCACTCCTTCCATTATTCTTTTCCCTCCCTCCTATCTCATGCCTACCCCCTTCAAGTTTCCTAACTCCATTGTCATGTGTGTACCTTGAGTTATGATTGTGTTCAACACCATTCCTCTTTCCATTCATCTACCCAATCCATCTTTTGCCATCACTTGGGTCAAGATATATTTCAGCTTTCTGATTTTCTTTTTGTTGTTAAATTGTTATTTGTTCAAAGGGAAGTATGACATGTAGCACTTTCTTTTCTTATTGATTTATAGGAGCTCTTTATGTTTTCTGGGTATAAGTATACCCTCTGATATTATATGTAAAATATTATTTTAAAACACAATGTTCTGGGCTGGCAAGGTAGCTCAGTGGTAGAGTGCTTGCTTGCATGCATGAGGTCCTGGGTTCGCTTGCTCAGTACCACATAAGCAGAAAAAGCTGGAAGTGGTGCTGTGGCTCAAGTGGTAGAGCGCTAGCCTTGAGCTGAAGAGTGAGGGACAGCACCCAGGCCCAGAGTTCAGGCCCCAGGACCGACATCAAAACAAAAAAACAACAAAATAAAACAAAACCAAACCAAGAAACCCCCCACAATGTTCCACATTTTGAATAATTTAGAATGTTTTCCTTCACTACTGTAAGTACTGTCAATAACAGATAAACAGCTGTTACTTTATCTTCTGGGTTTCTATATCTTATATCTTTATTCTTTATTATATTCTTTATTGTCTACATTTTGCATTCTGTTTTAGCTTCGTATTTTTTAATTATATTTTATTTTGTTCTAAAGGTGCTATACAGGGGTGTTACAGTTACATAGTATAATGAGTTCATTTGTTGTTGGATATTGCTACCCATTCTTTTGTTTCACTCCTACTATCCCTCCCCCATATATCTTGCCTTCTTATCTTCTGGGTTTTGCTTGGAGCTTTTAAGAAATTCTCCTTTATTTCCTTCCACTATATTTATAATTGCTTGGTTATAGTGTTGTTGTAATAGCTAAATGGGAAACAAAGTAAATGCATTGATAAAAATCACAGTACAGGGCTGGGAAGGTGGCTCAGTGGTAGAGCGCTTGCCTTGCATGCCTGAGGCCCTGGGTTCGATTCCTCAGCACCACATAAGCAAAAATAAAAAAGCTGGAAGTGGCACTGTGGCTCAAGTGGTAGAGCGCTACTTTGAGCTGAAGAGCTGAGGGACAGCGCCCAGGCCCAGAGTTCAGGCCCCACGACCGGACCCCCTCCCCCCCAAAAAAATCATAGTACATACATACAAAAGGAGGCTTAGCAGGTGTTCAAATGAATAATTGGAGTCATAGTTAAATAGCTGGGCAAAGTGCTCTAAGTGGAAAAGACAAATCACAGAATAATATACAATGACTGTTATTAATGTTCCAAAACTGTTTCTTTGCTGGATGCACATACGTGGATCAAGCCTGTAATTCTAGCTAGTCAGGAGGCTGAGATTTTTTGAGGACTGCAGTTTGAAGCCAGATTGAGCAACAACATTCTTGAGACTCTTACCTCCAATTAATCAGGAGACAGCTGAAATTGGAGCTGTAGTTCAAGTGGTAGAGTGACATCCTTGAGAGAAAAAGTTAAGGGAGAGCACTCAGGCCCAGAGTCGAAGCCCCAGGACCAGCGCACACACACACACACACACACACACACACACACACAAAAGGAACATATCAGTACACATAAACAGTGTTTACTTTTGGGGAAGGGAATTAAACTGGCTTTTACTTTGAATATTAGGTGTTATTTGAAATCAAGAAGATAACATAGGAATAAAGCATAAGAAGAGGATATGGAGATCATACAAGTTTCTTTTTCAGCAATATGAGGCTCTTTGGAGGCCATTGCCCCTGAATGGAGATCTGGGCAGCCCTGGACCTTAGCCGGGGGGTTGCAGCAGCCAGGATCCACACTGCTGCCTGGATTCCATGCATTCTCATCCATCTTGGATAAGTCAGCATCAGCAGGAAGTACACCACCAGGTACATAACCAGGGACCGAGCTTGAAATCCTCACACTATCTTTTGGATTCACGGAGTAATATTCAGCAGAGAGGCCATGCATGGAGTTTACTTTCCTGAGTGGAGGCAGGTTAAATATGAGACATTTTCCAGCTAGGATTTTTGTACCACAAAAATGGAAGTTTCTAAAAGTCTTTATAGTTGTTATATTTTATGAGTCTTCGGCAGCTGAGGATGTGGCTGGTGGGAGTTCCTCTTAGCCATTTCTGTCAGGTCTGGAAAGAGCATTCACAATGCTTACTTCTAACTGTGGCCTGCTAGATTAGATTAATTATTTGCTATGGATTAAACTGGATTTTAATTATAGGCTCAAATAAGATCCTGGTGTGATTCATCCAAGTTAATGTTAAGACTTTATTTATTTATTTTCTTTCTCATGGTTCTGACAGAAAGAAGGGAAGGCTATTCTTGAAACATGAGAAAAGACATAAATAGCCACAGCTGGTTTAATTACAACTAGGACAAGATCAGAGGAAGGAAAAAATGATGAGGTATATGATCCCATGATATGCTAATTAGAAATTTTCTTATAGATTGGTTTGCAAACACAGTACTAAATCCACATTTATTTCAAGGTATTTTTGCAAAGAGCTTGAGGAAGAAAATTGCCTTATTTTGCAAGTCTTTACTTTCTGTGAAGATAGTAACTCTCCAGCCCATCCTGGCTACAGGAGTCCAAGACTTCCTGCTTCTGTTCTGCAATCAGGTCTGTGCCATCCTGGTGAGTCAAGAGAAAGTGCTGATTAAGAGCTCTCCAGGAAGGGGACTTGTGCAGAATTATAATAGGAAGATGGAGTGATTCAACTGTTGGGTCATTTACTTTGGCAACTGTTCTTAGCAGGTGATAGGACTGCAGTGGAGGGAAATGAAGAGTCCTTCCTGTTGCATTTCACATTTGTGTGTGTGTACACACACACATAAAAGCGTATGTATGTGCCTTGGCACTGGTACTGGGGCTTGAATGCTATCTGGGAGCTGTCCCTGAGCTGTTTTGCTCAAGGCTAGCACTCTACCATTTGAGCCACACCTCCACTTCAAGCTTTTTGGTAGTTAGTTGGAGATAGGAGTCTCAAGACTTTTCTGCTCCAGTGGGCTTTAAGTTGCAATCCTAAAATCTCAGATTCCTAAGTAAGTAGGATTACAAGTGTGAGCCATTGGTGCCCAGCACAACAGTATTTCTAAATCTCCCAATTTCAAAGTTTAACTTTTGCTTTCTCCTGCAGTTGTCTGCCCATTTGTTTGCCCAGTGCATATATTTGTCTATCAGTTCACTGTACTCTTAGTCCAATGCTTTGGAGTAGAAATTGCTTAGTAAGTGATAAATGAATTGGAGTTTCAAATTCCTGCTCACTCTGATTTTTCCTGTAGATTATTGTTTAAACACTGGGCAGTAAGCATGAGCAGAGACATGGGGTAGGTGCTGTGTGTGGTCTAGGAAAGTTGAAAGATGACTTTTTGTAAGTCTGTTGTCTTATGATTTTTTTTTCTTTTGTGCTGGTTTTGGGGCTTGAACTCAGCCTTTGAGGTACTGTCCCTTAGCTTTTCAATCAAGGCCGATGCTCTACAACTTGAACCATAGCTCTGCTTCTGTTTTTGTTTTGGTTGTTGTTGTTGTTGTTATGGTTAACTGAAGATAAGAATCTCAAGGACTTTCTTGCCCAAGATGGCTTCTATACACAATCCTCAGATCTCAGCCTCCTAAGTAGGTAGGTTATAGGCATGAGCCACCTGTGCCCAACTGAGTTCTGTTTTGTATTGGGCAGAGATTGGAGGATATTGGTGGGCAGAAGCTATAGATGGAGAGTGATACCCAAACCAGGGAGGTTTAAAAAAAATCCAAAGGGTTGTTGGCTCACTCCTATAATTCTAGCTACTTGGGAGGCTAAGATCTGAGGATTACGGTTCAAAGCCAGCTCAGGCAAGAAAGTGCATGAGACTCTCATTGCCAATTACCTATCAAAAAACCTGGAGTGGAGCTGTGGCTAAAGTGGTAGAGTGCTATCCATAAGTAAAAATTCTCACTGAGTTCAAGCCCCAGGACCAGCAAAAAACAAAACAAAACAAAACCAAAATCCCAGAGGAAGAGAAATCAAAGGAGCTTAACTTGACTTTAAAAAAACTGGCTCTAATTTCAAATACATCTTGGCATAGGTAAGTCCTTTCGTCTACCTCCAATCCCAAAAGATCATTTTAATCCTCTTCTTCCCTTTCTCATGGGAGAGATGGGTTTTCATTGCTTTCTTTTGTAAAAGCAGAGTGTGGAAGAACCACTTTCCAGCGGTAGCAAGATCACCTCTCAGCCCTGCATCAGGCTCTGGCCCTGTCATTTATGGTTCTGCTTTTTCCATTCATGGAAAACTGCAGTGTTACCACATCAATGTACATATATTAGATCTTGAAGTTGGTTGTCAGACTAAGCCTGATTAATTTCTTTAGCTCTGATATTAATCCAGAGGCAGAGAATTTCAGTTTGGTAAAAAAAAAAAAAAGTTAACTGCTTCCTTCATCTGGGCTGATAGATGGGAGACTGAACAGGAGAGGTTGCTTCTGGCCCAAGATTAATGGCAATTCTATTTCAGACGCTCTCTCTCTCTAAAAGCTTAAGCTTCACTGGACTCATACAAGGAGTGAAAAGATCAGATTTCTTCTTTCTTTAACTGTTCTCAACCGCCTTTTCAGAATTTTCGTTTCCTCCCTTCTCTCAGCTGGCAAGGAGAGCTGGTGACAAGACGCCCACTTTGATTTGGGGGATGGGATTGATGGCTGCTCCAGCCAATGCATTAATAAACAGCTCAGAAAATAACATGTCAACTCAGATTTCCTCTCCCAGCAGTGATTTGGGAGTGCTCACAACTGGGGTGTATTATATGTGATTGGTTCCTACTTCCCATCCTGACAAACAATAATTTCCTCTTCCTTTCCCTAAGCTGGAGTTGAAATGGTTCCTGCTGCCTGAGGATAATTCTGTAAGGTGTCAGGGAACCAGACCTCTGTCCTTGTGTTTTAAGCATGTGTCCCTCCATGTGCTCATTAGAACTGGATTTTATGAGAATCATTTAAGAATGGGAACAAAACAGTGACCATGACCTTCAACCTAACTTTTATTGTTTTTCAATGCCAATTACCTAATTACTAAATTATTGTCTAATATGAAGTAGCAAATTGAATGTCAATCTGGGTACATTTCTGTTATCTGTTACTTTGGCTAAAAGGAGAAGTCTTGAAAGGAATGATTATTATTTCAATCAAGAATTAAGCTTGAAGCTGGGTGCTGGTGACTCATACCTATAATCCTACCTATTCACGATACTGAGATCTAAGGATCGCTGTTCAAAGCTAGTGTAGGCAGAAAAGTCTGGGAGACTCATATTCAATTAGCCACCAAAAAGCTGGATGTAGAGCTGTGGTTCAACTGGTAGTGTGCTAAATGTGAGTGAAAAAGCCAAGCAAGAGCGTGAGGCCTTGAGTTCAAGCACCAGTACTGGCACAACAAACAAAAACTTGAAATCTGACTTGAGGCTAACATAGAATAACCATAGTCACTGAGTGATTATCATAACGTGTATTATCTCATTTAACTCCCATCAAGAACCTTAAAAGGTAAGTGTTATTATTATTATGACATGTTGACCTTGAAGTGACTCTAGGTGAGAGTTCAGTAACTTGTTTGAAGTTTCCCTGGCCAGGAAACAAAGGAGGTAGGACTTGATTTGGAGTCTACCTGCTCCAGGTGAAAGCAGTAAGCTGCCAGGTGACCATAAATGACTGAAACAGACACTGGTTGCTTTAATACTGCTGTTTTCTTAAAACATTTATGTGAAACTGCTCTTCCCGTCTTTGCATTTGCTTTCACTTAGACTCCAGAGCACTTGTGAGTATATGTTCTCAGAAGATGTGTAGGTCAGGGCCACAGCATGGAAGGGCTTCCTTTGTTTCATGGGGGAAGTAGGATTTAAGATCGAAGAAGAGGCAGGGATAGACATAGGGGGAGAAGGCCGCAAGTTGAAATCTCTGCTGCCATTGGATATGGTTCGAAGCCATATTGGGATTTTCTTTTTCAGACCACAGGAAACATTCATTTAACTCATTTGTGGTTGGATTGACCATGATGGTTTTTAAAAACATATTTTTATTGTAAAAAATACTGTACAGAGGGGTTACAGTTACATGAGTAATGAGTACATTTCCTATCGAGCATTGTTAGCTCCTCCTTTGTTTTTCTCCTACCATCCGTTCCCTCCTCATTTCTGCAGCTCCCCTCCCCCCCACAACATAGTGTCTTATACATCTCGTTGTTACAATGGGTCAACCAGTATCCTTATTTCAGCATTTTATTATTTCCCTTCCCCTTCCCAAATTAGAAAAATGTATGTACAAGATGCAGGACACCAGAATCAAATACAGTGAAAACAGGGGTTATAGCATGGGGGAAGAACATACAAAAGAAACAAAAAAAATCACATAGTACATTATAAATACATTAAAAACAACAGCAAGAAAGAGAAAACCACTTGTGTCCCTATCGGGGTTCCATCATCTTATATGGTCATATGTACATAGGTTTTGACCTTTTCTGCTTGTCCTAGACATAGACTAGTTATTGCAAATAAGGGAAACCATGGGACCTATGTGTCTTTGGGCCTGTCTTACTTCACTTAACAGAATTCTTTCAGAAAGAATGACACCACCCCATTTGTTAGGAAATGGAAAGACCATGATGGTTTTTATTCATGGACCTTTCCAATGTTGGTTTTGTTGAGTGTTTGGTGGATATTGGCTAGTTTGGGAGCTTTCCAGCTTTTGGAGAGGTGTTGGTTAAGGGCTGAGATTCCCAATGAAAACAAAAGGAGGACTCTCTCTCTTTCTCTCTCTCTCTCTTTCTACCCTGTCTCTTCTCTCCCCCTCACCCATTTCCTAGCCTTAGCCAATCAGTTGCTCTGATATTATGTCGTGATCTGGTAACTAAGTGGATAGCAGTCGAGCAGTAAGGAGTTGGGGAGGGGCAGCACCAACACTGGTGGTGAGACTTCCTGGGGCAGACTTGTGTGATCTGAGCTGCCAGGCTTCTTCTGTTTTTGCCAATAATTGGAGACGGTTATTTGCAGAAACAGTAAGGTATGCATGTGCACATATACATATATAATTTATTTATTTACTCATTTACTTATCAAGAATTGGCTCAATTGACTATGGAGGCTGAGAGCCTCTGTCTACAAGTTGGTGAGGCAAGACAGGCAGAAATGTAGTCCTATCAGCACAGGGAAGATGGTGAATTTCTGTGTGTGTGTGTGTGCGTGTGTGTGTGTGTGTGTGTGTGTGTGTGTGTGTGTGTGTTCAGACATTCCAATTCAAACCGCAGAGTAGAGAGAGAATTTCCACCCACTCTGCTTCTTCATTTGACTATGGCCCCAGCACAATGTATGAGCCAGCCCTCCTTGGAATGGGAAAACTCTAATTTAAACACTGATTTCATCCACAGACATCAAGATATGCAGCCAAGTATCTGGACACCTTGTGATCTAGTCAAACTAACAACTACACAGTAGCCATTGCTTTCATATTTCCACCACAGTGAGCCATGTTTGGTTTCTGATACATGTCATCACAGTCACAACTGATACAAGTTTTTCCCCTTTGAGAAACCCACAACTAGATGTTAAATATATTTTGGAGTTAATACGATATGGATGACATTATAGGAATGTATGAGACAGAAGAGTCTATAATCATAGCATTCTAATATAATTATCATCACATCTATGGTTTTAAAAATTATTTACATATATACATACACACATATATACATTATATAAGTATATACCTATATGCATACATGTATGTGCATGTATACACACATTATATACACATATATATTATATACATATTCATAAATATACATTATATATATACATTGTGTGTGTGTGTGTGTGTGTGTGTGTGTGTGTGTGTGTGTGTGCCAGTATGGGGATTAAATTCAGGGTCTGGGCACTGTGCCTGAGCTTTTTGCTCAGGGCTGGTGTTCTACCCCGTGAATTATAACTCTACTTTGAGCATTTTGGTGATTAATTAGAAGAGTCTTACAGACTTTCCTGCCCTGACTGGTTTTGAACCATGATACACAGATCTCAGCCTTTAGAGTAGCTAGGATTACAAGTATGAACCAATGGTGCCCAGCTTAGAATTGTTCTTCAAATCTGTATGTAACTATAATTACTCTCTTGTCTCATCCAGCTTTAGAAATGTTCCCTGTGACCTCAGTTCTCAGACAGTGCACTTGGCCATTAGAATCTAGGGAACCTGAGTAGATGTGTTTAGGATCTACAATCCCCTCTTCCCAGTTAGCATTATCTCATTTTAAGAAAAGCCCTTTTAGCAGAGAAAAGACAATTACGTTGTAAGATCTTTTTATTCCAGGATGAAAATGCAGGGCCAGTGGAGGCAGTGGATTTCTTAAAAGAAGGTTACATGCCGGCAGCCTATTTATGATCTGCTCTGAGTCTTACATTCACATTGGAGGATCACACTTAAATTAAATTATGTAGGTATGTGTCAGATTATACCAGCATAGGAAGATATGGAAGTACTTAGTGTCTCCACTCTTAAAGATCTCATAGTCAGGTGGTGGTGATAGATACAAGCATTAGATAACTAGATGGCACCGTAGGTGGCAAGTGGAAGTTGGGGAGCAGGACATATGTGTGTGTACTTAGTTCTCAGGAAGGACTTCTTATATGTTATTCAGTAGAATTGGTAGGGGTTTCATGGATGGAAAGTATTAAAGAAAGCAAGTACAGGGTCAGTATTAGCAAAGATATAATGACAGAAATAAGATACTACTTTGGTGAAACCTCTTTCAGGCTAGTTTTAGTAGTGGAGTAATGAGAACTTAAAACATCAGTTCTCAAACTTTATGGTCCCTTATCCCTTTGCATGCTTAAAAATTATTCAATGTGGGGCACGATTAGGGTGGGCAACTGAGTATTTTTAAGAGCTTCACATTTCATCACTTGGAAAGACCCTGGATTAGACTTCTGCTCAGGACTGGCCCTCTACCACTGGAGCCAGGCCCCCATCTCACAGACAGGTTCCTCCATGGCTTCTAACAGTGAAAGAGGTTCCAATGACAAACATGGCCCAGGGAGAAAAGGATCCACAAAACACCGACACAAATTTACTAAGGAACAACTGCACGAACTTGGTGAGCTATTCCATCAGATACTGCAACCCTGATTTTACAAGCAAAGAAGAACTGGCGAAAAAATTCCATTGTCCACTGCATGTAATTGGTAACTAGTTCAGAATAAGAGAGCCAGACTTCCATCTGAAGAGAGACACAGGATATTTGCTATGTGGAAACACCAATACTATCTACCTTTCAACAGCCAGTATGTTCAGGCTGCAGCTCCCAGCTATGCCAACGAGAGGTTCCTGACGGAGCAGAATGCTCAGACAGCTAGAGCAGATTGGTCCTCTCTGGAGAAACGAGAAGGGAATCTCAGCCAGCAGATGGACTCCAATGCCAAAAGGTACCCAAACTATGTGTTAGAGGGTGAAGATGCCACAGGAGATGAGCATTCTCCACATACTTCTTTCCTAGGCTTCAAATCCACAACATACCTACATCCTGCTACCATTTGTGAGCAGCATTTTGACAATGACGAGTCTGAGGCCATGGGAAGCCAACATGGAAGACCTTGCCTTTTGCATCATGTTTCTAGGGAGTATGATAGATGAGCAGGAAGAGCAGAACATTATTTCTATTGGTTAAGAGCACGACAGAACTAGAGCCACAGCAGAACGGGCCATGTCCGCTGCAGCAACATCAGACAGAGGATGCTAATCCAGGAGCAGCTGCCAAATAGGTCATCCCAGGCACCCACAGTAATCCAAGGCAAAGGCCTCCCCAGAAAGCTCCAATAGTAGTTAGCGGATTTTATTCATTTTATTTTTAAGTGCCGGTACTGGAGCTTAAACTCAGGGCCCACACACGCTGCTCAGTTTTTCAGTCAAGGTTGGAGCTCTACCACTTGAGTCACACTTCTACTTCTGGTTTTTTGTCGGTTTATTAAACATCTCTGCTTTGTCTGCCCAGATTGAACTGTTATCCTCAGATTTCAGCTTCTTGAATAGCAAAGATTATAAGCATGAGTCACCATTGCCCAGCATTGTATTGTTTAATAGTAATGGATTTTAAACTCAGGAAGGCAAGCCCTCTTCCATTGTCATGTCTTCAGCCCTTTTGTTTTTGAAATAAGCTCTTGTAGATATTTGTGTGGCCCAAGCTGGCCTCAATTTTATAATCCTCCTGCCTCTGCCTCTCAAGTAGCTGAGACTGCAGGTATGCACCACCATGCCCAGTGTATTTATGAGGGGAAGGGAGGTTACTGTGTATGGGAGGCTGTGAGGAAAGTGCTCTATCACTACTTGCATTTCAAGAAGCAAATATTTTATAATCTGTGAAAAAAATTATTCAATGTGTCAGCTGAGCATGGTAGATTGTAACTACACTCCCAGCTATTTACAAGGTAGGAGGATTGCAGTCCCAGGCTGGGCCTGGGCAAAAAGTGCAAGACCTTATCTGAAAGATAAGCAAAAGGAAAAAGGACTGGGAAATGTGGCTCACGTGTTACAACATGCTTGAGGCCCTGAATTCAAAACTCCAATATTTCCAAAAGAAAAATAACATGGAATGCATCAAGAAGTTCCATTTGCCTGAGTAATTTATTAGTACTTTTGAGATTCGAAATTAAAATAATTGTCAGGTGCAGTGGCTCATGCCTTAATCCTAGAAACCTGAGAAATGGAAAATGGGAAAATCCTGGTTTGAAGACACCCCTCAAATTCTTTTTGACACCCAATCTTAAGTAACTTAAGCTGGGCATGGTGGCACATGTCTGTCAACTCAGCTGAGTGTTAAGTGTAAATAGTAGGTTTGCAGTCTAGGATGACCCAGGCGTAAGCATGAGACCCTACTTAAAAAGTAATGAAAGTGGGCTGGGAAGATAGCTCAGTGGTAGAGCGCTTGCCTTGCATGCATGAGGCCCTGGGTTCGATTCCTCAGCACCACATAAGCAAAAAGAAAAAAGCTGGAAGTGGCGCTGTGGCTCAAGTGGTAGAGCGCTAGCCTTGAGCTGAAGAGCTGAGGGACAGTGCCCAGGCCCAGAGTTCAGGCTCCACGACCGGACCAAAAAAAAAAAAAAAGTAATGAAAGTGAAAAGGGCTAAGAGATATGGTTAAAGTGGTAGAGCACCTCCCTAGAAAGAGCAAAGCCTTAAAGTTCAAATCCTAGTATCACCAAAAGAAAGAAAAGAAATTGAAATAGTTATCATATTTGAATGGAAAATGATATTTTCTAAGACAAAAGTTTAGTGACATGATCACATTGTTTTAGAAATGTGTGTGTGTGTGTGTGTGTTGGTACTGGGGCTGGAACTCAGGGCCTGGGCACTGTCCCTGAGCGTTTGTACTCAAGGCTAATGTTCTACCACTTGAGCCACAGTTCCACTTATGGCTTTTTGCTGGTTAATTGAAGATGAGCATGTCATGGGCTTTCTTGCCTGGCCTGGCTTTGAACCATGGTCTTCCTGAGTAGCTTCCTGAGTAGCTAGAATTTCAGATGTGAGCCATCTCTGCTTTGCTCTTAATAGAAGACAGCTGGATTCCTTAATTTACTTGTGCATTTAATGTGGTGCAATATGTTGTTTGGGCTAAAGAAGCTATAGGAAATCTGTGGTCAGAAATGGGAGAATATTCAGTATTGAAAAGCATTTTCAGGTAATTGTGAATATTCTGCTTTGATACTATCCAACCATTTTTGGCAAGAAGCAATATTTTAGAAATGAGTTCCAATGAAGGGTGTTAATTTGTATCAATAAGCCTCCACACTCTGCTACATTACAATCCATTGGCCTATCACAGAGTACAGTTGGATCTCTTGGCTGTGGGTGATTTGTGTGAACTTCTTACTGCTGCCATATTCCATTAAGCAAGATCAAAAGATTGTATTTGTAAATAGCACTGCTCCCTCTCTTAGGAAAGTCTCTAACTCTATTGGGAAGCTATTGAACTCCTGACAGCAGATACAAGTTTCTCACAATTTTCACTTGAAAGCTACAATTTTATCATTGGTCAGAGGTTCTGTCTTTTACTTTTCTGGCAAAAAGCTAATGAGACATCCCTCATCCCATCTCAAAAATCAAATTGGGCACGAGAGATCATTCCTGTAATTCCAGTTACTTCTACACAGGTAGAAGAATTGCAAAGTAAGACTGGCCTAGGGCAAAGGGAACAGAATAAAACAAAACAGACCAAAACAATGACAACATCAACAAACCTGTGAGAATCTATTTGATAAAACTAGACCAAAAAGGCCTGGGAAAATAACTCAAGTGACAGAGTTCTTGTCAAAGAGTGAGACCCTTGGTTCAAATCTCAATACTGTCACAGACAAAGTGTTTTATGACAAAGCTGGCTAGTTTTGTGGGGACAGGTGAAACTGGGAGGGATGGTTCTCATATGTTGACATGTTTAATTAAAACCCCTTTATAAAATACCTAAAGATAATAAAAACAGAAAAAGGAAAAGTTTTTAAAAAATCCAAATAGGATCAGTTGTAGGGGAAATTTTAAAAAGAAGAAATTGAACCCTAGCTTATGGCTGTAATCCTACCTACTCAGGAAGCTGAGAGCTGAGGATTGTGGTTCAAAGCTAGCTGGAGTAGAAAAGTCCATGAGACTCTTATCTCCAATTAATTGTTATAAAGCCAGAAGTGAAGCTGTGGCTCACGTGGTAGATGTAGAGCACTAGTCTTGAGCAAAAAAGCTAAGGGACAGTGTCCAGACCCTGAGTTCAAGCTCCAGATCTGGCATTATTTTCAAAAGTGGTCAGTTTAAGGGCTGGGCATGCTGGCCTATGCCTCTAATCCCAGCTACTTCAGGTAAGTGGAGGTAAGTGGAACAAGCAAAAGCTTAATACCCTGTATGGATTAATTATATTAATTGATTTGCATATATTGAACCAGCTTTGCATCCCTGAAATGAATTCTGGGTGATCATGGTGTATGATTTTTTTTATGAGTCATTCAAGTCTATTGGCCAAAATTTTGTTGAGAAGTTTTACATGGATGTTCATCAAAGAAGTGGGTCTGTAGTTCTCTTTCTTTGATGAGTCCCTGCCTGGTTTGAGGATGTGAGTTATGATGACTTCATAGAAAGAGTTTGGTAGTGAATGTTCACTTTCAATTTTATTGAAGAGTTGGAGGAGTATTGGTGTGAGTTCTGCTTTGAAGGCCTTGTAGCATTCAGCTGTAAATCCATCCAGTCCTGGGCTTTTCTTGGGTAGGAGGTCTCCTTTTGCTGTTTCAATTTTGATGCTTGATATGGGCCTGTTGAGTTGGTTTAAATTACCTTGGGCATGTCAATATTTGCTAGAAATTTGTCCATGTCTTCCAGATTCTCAAGCTTATTAGCATAAAGGTTTGAGAAGTATTCCCTTATAATGTTCTGAATCTTGGTTGTTTCTGTGGCGATGTTACCATTCTCATCTCTGAATTTATTTATTTGGGTATGTTCTCTTCTTTTTCTAAGGTTTGCTAAGGGTCTGTCAATTTTGTTTGGCTTTTTTTTTTAAACCTGAAACTGTCAGCAAAGGTGATGCTAGAGCAACCTGGGTCAGCACCTCGATTCCAAGAAGGTGCCTCAGTATACCTGCCTCTGGTTGTATGCCTTTCATGCACATGTCAATAGAGAGAAAACTGTGAAAAATATCTTAGGGTCATTGCCAAAATAATTCTAAACTGGTGAAAGCAATGGGGAACCCTAACAGTCTCTGGTACACATTTTGAGAACTGCTGACTCAGATATATAGAGTGCCTTGTACAGGCATTGTTCTGTACTTTAAATGTTTTATTTGTTTATTTATTTAAATTAGAAATGTTTTACATTACTTAATCCTCACTACTCTTCTTTCAAGAACCAACCTAGCATGGCAAATCATACCAGTAATCCAGCTACATGGAAAAAAAAACAGGTAAAAGAATTTCAGGTTGGCTCAGGGCAAACAATACAACAACAACAACAAAGAAAATTATCCAAAAAACTATGAGAGCCTATCTGAAAAAATGTATGAGAGCAAAGAATATCTGGATGCCTGATTCAAGTGACAGAGTACATAATTACTTATTTTTCATAATCCTATTTCAAAAATTAAACCTGGCATGATAGATCATGCCAGTAATTCCAGCTATGTGGAAGGCACAGGTAGAATTACACACTAATATAATTCTCCCCATTGGATATGTGAAGATGCTCAGTCATACAGGTGTGATAAAGCTGAAGTCACATCTGGCCTTAGCTGACAGTACTCATCCACACGTGTGAACTGAGCTAGGCAAGTGCTGCTTGTAATAACTTAGGACTGGGTGGGATGTTATTCAAATCTCAAGTCCACGGTTGGGGTCTATATGAGTGAGAATGTTGAAAAAAAACAGGCTGAGCATTGTGGAGCAGTTCCCATGGTAAATGTCTTGCTATCTATCTATCTATCTATCTATCTATCTATCTATCTATCTATCTATCTATCTATCTATCTATCTATCTATCGATCTATCTATCTATCTATCTATCCATCTATCTATCCAATATACATATATATATATATTTAAACATATATACACACAAATATGGCCAATGGAAAGGAGTACAGCAAGTCCTACTGATATAAATGTATAAGTGTGTATATATATGACTTAAATGTATATGTATGCATATATGTTTTAAATGTATACATATGTACATAAGTACATAAATACATATACATATATGCATATACATATGTAT
This sequence comes from Dipodomys merriami, assembly GCF_024711535.1. Lineage (NCBI taxonomy): Eukaryota > Metazoa > Chordata > Mammalia > Rodentia > Heteromyidae > Dipodomys > Dipodomys merriami. The sequence goes on along the minus strand of NW_027205603.1, from coordinate 18,961,717 downwards.
GCATTTAAATCAGCATACATTGAGTACAGCCAATTGTTTACCCTCCAGAATATTAGTGGACTGCATCCAATCAAAGATCTTAAAGAAAAGGTGAGGTCTACCAAGGACAAAAGAATCCACAAGTGTCTTTCTTGGGTCTGTAGACCTCTGGTCTGACCTGTGTATTTTAAGTTTGCTACTGATTATCACACTGATAAATTCTTTAAATTAATCTCTCTCTTCCTTAATTACTTATTTTTCTCTCTCCACTTTGTTTGGTTCCATTTCACTATAGAATTTTGACCTACTTTAGTTTTAGTTTCTTGTTTGGAATCTGTATTGAGAAGTTATTCCTGAAGAACACAAACTAATTACTTTATCAATTAAGATAAATGTGCAGCCAGATGACAGTGTTCACACCTGTCCTAGCAACTCAGGAGCCTGAGATCTGAGGATTGTAATTCAAAACTAGCCTAGTCTCTTATCTCTAATTAATCACCAGAAAAGGCAAAAATTGAGTTGTGGCTCAATTTTTGCCTTGAGCATAAAAGCTTAGGGACAGTGTCCAGGTTCTGAGTTCAAGCCTCAAGACTGGCATTAAAAGGTAAAAGTGCAAATCTTCTGGGCAAGTTGGTGCATGCACACCTGTTATTTATGCTATGCAAGAGACATAACTAAAAGAACTCTGGTCTCTTAAGTTCTGCTGAGCAAAAGTGCCAGTCTTAACCCCCCAAAAATAACCAGTGCACAAAAGGGCTGGACGCCTGGCTCAAGTGGTAGAGTGCAAGGTTCTGAGCTAAAACCCTAGTAGTTTGGGGGAGAAAAGTGCAAAGAATTGGAGTAATCACCTCACTGTGTTTCCACATAACCTCTCTGGGAATCAATGAAGTGCTCTAGAGTGAGGCCCCCACATGGATGTTTACAAAGGTTCCCAATCAAGAACCATCGCTGGGATGTGTAGACTTGGTTGTGAGGACATAGTAGACATAAAACAAAGCCACTTGTAATAGATGAATTAGCCAGGAACCGTACTCCTGCAGATTGTACCTGGTACCCCTGGCATCCACAAGAGCCTGCTCAAACTTTCAGTTTCAGAAAACGTGCAATTTGTGGAATTCCTTTGAAGACGCCTCTGAGAATATTGCAGAAATCTGCCTGATGGATATCAGGTGATTGCCATTTTAATGGTTATGAACAACCTGAATAATCAGAACTTCTGCTAGTCTTGGTGGAGGATCTCTCTTCGATTCATAATTACCTGATGTCCTTGGAAAAGTGCTCTGCCCCGGACTGACAAAAGACTTTAGCTTGAGACATTACCTTATGTTAAGCATATGCTTCTGTGCAGGCAAGGAAAGAAAAAAAAGAGGGAGAGGGGTACCTTTTGAACACTCATAAAAATCATATTCATCTCCCTATCAGACAAATAGATTCTGTGGAACATATTTAGTTTTCATTCAGTACCAAGGAGAATACACTGGATCTTTAGGTTCTGGCGCTGTCACAGTTAAATGAAAGGAGTAAAGGCAAATTAAGGAGGATTTCCCTCCCTCACCCACTAACCTCCCCTCTGTCCAAGGGGCCATCCCATTGTTGCTACCCAGGATCACTCTGCTAGAACCTTGCCCTCTAACCCTTGT